>NC_134950.1:78542656-79742656 GCF_965638725.1 Aptenodytes patagonicus
AATAGATCTTTACAAAGATTTATCTAAAAGAACACTGTTTTAGAAATGTTTATGACATGGAACCCTAAATAACTGTCCCTTTTGTCAAGAAAAAGAATTGTTTTGTAATTTTTCATTGTAAGTTGTATCTACAGAATCAAATTTATCACTAGCATAAGAAGTGTGTATGACTTCACTGTCTTCAATGCAGTCGCATCTATTTAGGTTAGCAGCTAATTTAGGAACTTGAAGTTAGAAATCAAAAGCTGGGTGGGCAGCTGACCGAAGCAATCTTGCTCTCAAATGCTGAACGTGTGTAGCTCTCGTTTATAGCAGGAAAGGGATCAGCACCTAGGTGATAATAGATATTTCTTCTATTTAAGAATCCAAATAGCTTCAAAGTTTGGCCCCTTATTGAAAGAGCTACAAAGCTCCCTTCAAAATAGATAAAACTATTTCTTCAAGTCTTTTCAGATACAGAACTCTAACCTGTACGTTTTCCTCTTCAGACTCCAAACACCAGATTCACAGATGAAGCTACCAGAATGCTTTGGAAAAAGAATCAAATGTTGCAATCTTAAGCTAATTAATAATCAACACACAAAAAAACTGAAAGGCTATGTCGATTTTGTTTTAAATAAGGAAGCACCTAACTGACCATGCTCACACAAAAATTTTGGATTTAAATTAGTCAGCATTTGTCCAGGCTACCACCTTGAGCCCAAAGAATATTTACATGTGACTGATTTCCGTCCTCGCAACTCCCTCTATAACTTGTGCTATGTCTTAAGAATACATCAAAATACACCCTGAGAATCACTGAGGTACTGCTCCATTTATACCTGGTGTCGATTACAACCAGAAGTGGATTTGGGACCTTTTAGGATTCTGGGTGTAAATAGGAAGAAGTCACTGCAAGGTCAAGATTTTCTAATCTTTCAGAATAGAGCAAATTAATTATTTGCAAGTCTTGGTTTATTATTTCATCTCCTGTTTTACAATGCAAATTCAAAAGTAAACCTCCTTGTCAAGAAAATGAATGCTTAGCATTTATACAGTGTTTTATCAATTCAAACGTGTAAGCATGTCAGTCCTTCTACAAACCCTGCTCTCTTAGGATATTAAAAGATCGCAAGATTGGGCCATTGATATCATTCAATGGAATGACCTAATCCAATGCCAAAGACTAGCTATTTTGTTTTCTTCTTTGTTTCCCAAACTACGTTTGTACTGACCTCTCTGGGACAACATGTGCTTCACACTCAGCACAGTGGGACCTCACTTATGGTATGGAAATGAAATCACAAATTTTGACATTTGTGGAGCCACTTTGGACTTACACCAGCACACCTAAACTCAGAGCTGTCCTTCCATCTACAGATAGCTCTACTTTTGGTGCTGCAAGGAGTCCACAAATGTGCACCACGTCCAGCTGCACGTTTCCTGACTATTTTGTAGGCGTAGCCTTGCTGAGCAGAGAGAAAGGTCCCTGAAGGAACACTTCTGTCTTGAGTGCACCCCGCGGGGGCAGGTACACTTTTCCATGAAGCCTCAGAGCAGAAAATATGAGCGCTCACGAAGTCTGGAGGGGGGGAGAAGAAACCTTCTACAAGGGACCTGGTGTTCTGCAGGTGCTTTTGCAAATATAAAAAGAGAGGGGAACACGCGTTCCTCAGCGGTGGCAGCTCTGGGTTAACTGCAATAAAACAAACAAGCAAAGAGGCAAACCCCAGCCTTGCTTCCACAGCCACCGCAGGGAAAGGGCCGATTTCGCAACCCCCGCTTGTGCAAGCAGCCCCGCGGCAGGAAAAGGGACCGCTCGCACAGGTCATTGGAGCAGCTAGCCCTAACAGAGCGCTCGTGTGTGAGCACGTCTCGTCTTTGTGGTCTTTGATATGTCTCATTGGCTCCTCATCACATAGGCTGCAGCTTTAGCAAACTAAAAATCCAAACCAACAGCCAAAAACATAAAACCCCAACCCACTTTACAACCTAAATTGAAGCAAAGCTCCTAAAATGGGTCCTCAATTCAACCACCCATGACATATAAAGAGATGTTTAATAAATTAATAAAGCAAACCCAGGCTGCAGCCTGAAAAACACAGTACAGTTGAACACCTATAGCCCTTAACATACCTGACAGGAGAATTTGCACAATAACAACAGGTTAGGAGTGATATGTATCATTGTGTATGTGTCATTGGTCTTTTTGTTTTTTAAGTTGGGAGTTGCATCTACCTGCAGAATAATAATACAGCTGCATTTCTAATTGCACCAGAGGGTCTCGACTTAGCAGAACCAAGCCTCTTGCATCCACTGAAGTCGATGGGTTTGAACCAACAACCGAGAGAGGAGATGAATAAAGACACCCCTGTAAAAGTATTTAACATTTAGTTTCCTTTTAAACAAAAGACCTAATCTTATTTTTTTTTTAATAGACTTTTAACTTCACATACGAATGTGCTACGTAGGACTGAACACACAACAGGAAGGCTGTTAAATATGGGTAAAAGGTAGTATGTATTGCACAACCATTGGAAATACTTGAAGAAAATTGCTAGAATCCTACAAACTAGTTTTAATTAAAAGCATCCAATATCTCAGCAAGCAGCTGATAATTAGCTTTATTATTGTAATTTAATATGCTAGCCTTCACAATCTCTGTGAATGACTCTACTTTAGAACCATTTTAATTCTATTTTTAATTTCCGCCTCATCACACAGCTCAATGTAAATAATAACTACAAAGATGAGGGGTGGTCCTTTCTGAAAACTAAAAATTGAGAGTCGTAACAAGCATTTCAGTGTCCTTCCATTTCTGTTTAAAAAAACCCCCTCCAGGTCTTTTAAAGGACTGCATTAAAACAGAAAAAAGGTTAAAACTAAGTGGATCAATTTCTCTCCCTCTACACTAATTCCATATTCAGCGTTTTCTACACAGTCTAAGGAGATGTTTACTTTATTCAGTCGTTTCTCTATTCCTCCCTAGTGTAAATTCTGGTTAACTACACGAATTGACAATACAATTATGAGCATACAGTCAAATTTCAATGGAGAGCTCCTGTCTGCAAAATGAAGGAAGCACTGTAATTCAACACACAGGATTAAGAAAAGAACTCTGCTAACAGTGCAGATGTGAAACATTTGTATGTCTGGCACATGTAAAATTAATTTCCGTGTTAGTGAACAATTGTGAAGGCGTAAAAAAAGTTGTCTCAAAGATCATACATAATTCTCAGTTCTTTGGGAATTCTTTTTCAAAGCACTGACAAACGATAAAAAGTGCATCTTGTATGCACGTATGGGTTTTCCATATGCACTCTTCTTAGCATTCTACTGTGTTTGAGCTATATTCATGTAACAATTCATCGTTAAAGGAGATAATAAAAAAAAAATCCATTCTTTCATTGACTTTGTGTGCAAATTACTGGACTTGGTATCATTGCAAATATGAAAAAGGTTCTTCCTTCAAGTTTTTGAATTGCAACCAGAGTCATTATAAATTGCTTCTACAATATGAGAAAAATATGAAGGTAATTTTCCTAATTAAGGCCACATTTTATTAACTCATTAAACTCTGTCACCTTTATTCACTAAAAATCAAGCAGAAAAGTAGAATAAATTCACCATGACAAAGAAAATGCACACATTTCCACCATATAAATAAACTGACTAAAAAAAGATGAGGTGTGTAAATTAAGGCACTCAATCTAAGAACACAGCACATTCTCAAGTGTGATCTCTTGGATATTCTTCCAGGACTCTCACTCGAGAGAAGGCAAGCAGCAGATGCAAAACTGTACTTCTTGTACCCATATATATATATGATTTAAAAAGCGTAGGATGTCCTTAGCACAGCACATCTAAATGTGCAATAGAGAAAACATAAAAGGATCCCTTTATGTCTAGAATTGTTATTGCCAAGTACCCCCAACAATATTATCAGTAGTCGATTTGTCCAAATTATAGGAGGTTTCAATAACTCTGCTTCATGATCACAGAATTGCTTCCTAATTTCCCTTCAAACTGTTCAAGCTGTTACGGATTATTAAAGGACATTATCAGCCCGAATAAGCATATTGGAGATCTGCGTGATTCCCCCCCCCCCAAAATAAACCTAAAAATAACTCCTAAAATTACTATAATTGAAATGAATTAGCAAGTTTCTCCACACTACATGTTTCAGTTAACACACTCTGCTTTTGTAAATACTTTGGACTCAATCCACTATGGACAATTCCAGCTTTATATTGCAATTGCTCCACTGTTCCCAGTGAATTGACACAAGCGGAAAAATGAAGCAATGCAGCAGGGAATCAGATCTATCTTACAGAGCAAGTTTCTCTTTTACTGAGAAAGCTACAGCAACTGGGATCAGAAGAAGAAATGTAATCTTTCATGTGAAATACACTTCAAAATCAGCTAAAGAAGTGGACAGTTCCCATTGCTTAAAAAAATATGACAATTTCAGTGTGACTGCTCTTCAAAAACTGCAGTCTGAACGGCCTTTTGAGGCATTTATACAAGAAGCATGAGCGTGCCATGCAGGTCCCAAACCTGCACTGTCCTATCCCCATGAATTTGCAATGGTACAAATAAAGCTAAGAACATGCATGTATCTTTTCAGGACTAGGACCTACCTTTGCAGTCACCACAGTGTTGGTAGTGACTTGCTCAGTGCAAAAAAACCTGCAACCTCTTCTTGTTCACCAGCTTAAAGCATGGAGGAAGGTGTGTCTTAAAGGAGAAGGGTGAGGCAGAAGTTGTTGGGCTTTTAATAAAGATGCATCACAGCATACCCTTGGGGGCTAACATAATTCTGTTTAAATTTAGGGAGCAAACAAAACTCTTGTTGACTCCAAGTTGTAGTTATGTTTATGTATAGATTACAGATGTAGGGACAACAAACTGCAGTTGACCTTGGAAGCAGGGAGTTTCCCAGACGAAGTCAGACCATTTTGCTGGATAGCCACGAGGGAGATAAAACTCCTGCAGCGACTTTGGATGAGTGGAAGGTATTTCAAGCAGCCTCCTGTTTAAAAATTGCCATAAAGCTGACAAGACCAAGGCTGCCTATCTTGCCTCAGATAGAGTTCACACTCATCTCTAAATGCTGTTCCCCTCCAGCGGGGGAAAATATAATCTTTGGATTACAGAAGAAAATACCAGTGAGGAATAGGTCTTTCCTCTTTTGACTCTTGCATTGAGTTGCAAGCATTTAAAAAACACTTCCCAAAGAATCATACTCCCAGAAAAACTGATGAGAGCCCTTACCTTCCACTCCTCAACTGACATAACGCTTTCCCGGTACTCTCCTGAAGGTATGTAGCAACTGCACTTAACCCAACGGCATTTGTCCAGCAGCACAGACTCCTCCCCTCCCCTTTCTTTTTTTGGGGGCAAGGATTTTGAGAACAAAAAATTGTTCCCAAACCTTTCTTCCTGTGTGATTTTCTACTTCCTAGAAAAGTGGGCTTTGTCTCTTGGGAGGGGAATTCCAGGGGAGCCCACTACAGTACCAGCAGCGCATCCCGCCTTACGTTCATAAGGACGACAACTTTTTCCAAAGATCCTGTTATTGCTACACCACATTTTACTACTTTATTATGTTTTCTTTGGTCTAATTCTATTACTTTTAATAATAGTAGAAAGTAATGACTGGTCAAAATGTAATCAAGTACATATGTGAATCTTGACTGAAAAACAATAAAATTCACTATGGACCCAGCTCTTTTTGCACATAAAACAGGAAAAAAAAATCCCACAAGTCCTCAGTGGAAGTTTTTCCTGACAAAGAGCCACACAATTAGGCTGTGATCCATGACTTTTGATATCCTCTGGACTTTTTAAGAAAAAGTTGCCAAAAATGATCTGCCAGAACAGCATACGATTCATTATGCCCTTGTTTTTTGTTACTGAAATATAGACTGGACCCATTTCCTTGTTTTCTGCGAGATTGTGGCATTAGTGTAAGAAGTACCTAAGCTCAAACAAAATATGTCTGGAAATGTTTTTGGCTTCCTTTTGGAGTTATCTGATTTTAATGATGAGAAACAAGTTTTGCATTGTTGTAAAACTCTGTGGATTGATTCTCCACTTACATTTCTGCATTGCTATGCAGTGGAAGTGGCAAGCAAACCAGGTTTTTGGTATTAAGGTCCACAAGGGAAAGGAAAACCGCTACAGTAACGCCGAGATGGAGACTATTGCATTTTTTTTATTGTACACTGCATGTAAGACAAACGACAAAGGTGTCATTCATGCTTATGTAACAAAACATGCAACCAGACCACTGCCGGAGTGAGCACTGGCAGCCGGGAGCCGAGGTGGAAAGTCACAGGCGTATGACAAGCTTGTCTCCCTACTGCAACTCCTGAGTATGGGACCTACTAAAAATACACCAACTCACTTTGCTCGCCTGGAGTTAGGTAGCCATCCTGAGAAATACTCAGCTTGGGGTAAATGACGCACACAGGATCCGCGTCTAAGCTTCTCCGGGTACTGGGAGCATGAAGGGCAAAGAGAGAAGAGTCCTCTGCCCTGTCTGCCCATCACTACGTTGGGCCAGAGATTAGTGACCTCTGTTTAATTACCGGGATCCACCGGTCCTTCCTGACTGAATTAGGACAGTCAGTACAATTCCACATTATGCCTCTGCCTTCCTGTCCCTTCCCCTGGAAGCTGTACCCAGGAGGTAGAGGACTTTTGCAGGTATCAGTGCATTAGGTCTGAAATCCTGGCTCCTGAGGATGTCCAGTACTGGACTTCCATTGACTTCAGCCTGGTCAGTCTTCCCACGCGGTGGATAAACCTGCCTTCTCCTTGGCTTTTTAGCTTAAATTTACTTTATTGTTAGGGACATGATTTCTATTTCTTATTTTTTTTTAGACTTGCAGTGTATCAAGTTCTGCGTTTAGGCTACTCTAGTCAAAAAAAAAAAAAAAAGAAAAAGAAAAGGACCACATGGATAGTCACCAATATTAATATTTGTGAGAAAACCTTTAAGGTTGGAAGTGAGTCTGGGATAATAGGAACATGAACCAAGGAAAGTGCAGAGCTCTGCAGTATTTTGGACACTTCCCCCACGCAGTTCTGCTAAGGACAGCTATTATAAGGACAGCTATCATTTTAAGAGTTCTTGGTCTTACACTTGGTGTACACTTAGTTTCTCATGTCCACATGCAACAGTTTCAAAGGGTTTGATGAAGCAATAAGGCATATGGCCATCAAACTAAACTTGGTAGAGCTTTGCTAAGGATTGAGGTATCTTTTTTTTTGGGGGGGGGCAGGAAATATATGGCAGTCTAAGCAGTATATCCTGTATTTTTTATTCAGTTTTAAAACAAACATTTATGAGTTAAAATCAAAGCAGAGCATGTCAATATTAGACAGAAGCTTCTGCATGCAAGCGATGACACCTTTTGGAAAAGGAACATAGTATGAACTACTGTATGCTACTGTTATATTAATCCATGAAGAGGAATACCGGGCATTTTCATGGTAACATTGTCACTTTTTTGACTTACAATTTCCCTCATTAGAGAAGAGAAAGAAGAATAAACAAAGTTACCTAAGGGCAAAAATTTGGTTTAGAAAATTCAGAAGCAGCTACATTTTCATATAAGAAAGCCATCCCATCCTTAGTTTTTCTATTTCACTAGGACTCTGAACACCTTAACCTGTGCGATTCACTAGCAAGGCGAGAGAGCAGTGCCGCAAGCCACTCAGAACATGCCCCTGCTTAGTTGATTCAGATAAAGTCTTTCCAAGTATTTGGAAGGAATTTTAGTACTTATTTCTAAATGCAATATATTAATATGCTTTTCCTTTACATTTCAATGATCATTTATAATGTTTAATAGAGAGCCATACTACATGGTACTCCAGTATGCGTGTGAGTTACAACTGATGTGAGCAGTCAACTGAAGCTAACAGAGCGCGTCTTTTAAAGGATTTGGCCTTACAACGCATTACAGCTTCCAATTTTAAAACTAGACTATTAAAGTCTAGCAAATGGGTTGCTAAGGTGAATGCCTGAAATATAATCAGGATTAGATACCTGGTTTATTTCATTTGGGGTTTTTTTTGGACGGCTGGACAGTAAATGCATATGGATGTAACCTTGATAGCATCTGGCTATTGAAAAGAAAAATACCTAGTCAGGAAGCTCTCATTCTAACTTCTGATCCCCACACAAAGTCCTTTGAAAACACTACTTGCAATTATATGTGTAAGCAGACTCAGTGCAAGCAAAAAAAAGAAAGAAAAAAAAAAAGAGAAAAAGAAAAAAGCAGTAACTTTATGTTCCTCCACAACCATTTACATAGTTTAAGCCAGTGGCCATACTGGTCTAAAAATTCTTGCATTCCACAAAACATCACTTTTTTGAGATAATTTGCAATCATAAGCTACAAATTTTTTCTGACACAGTATTATTAACTTTTAACAATTTTGGAAGCAGAATGCTTTGCACAATGTCTGGCAGCGTTACCATACCTTCTAGACCAAGGTAGAAAAGTAATCCAAGAAGTAATCAGGTTTCTTGAAGCACAAAATTAAAAGTTTCCTTAGAATCGACTGCTGCAGTGGGAAGTCGTTTCTTCACACACAGAGTTTCTAACTACACGCATCTTCTTTAATAACGGCTACCGAGCGAAACCGTCCCTTCACAGAGAGGGTAACTTTGCGGAGCAGGGTGAAAGAAAACCTCCAGCTGTGACAGGCTGCATCGCAAGGAGGAAAACTTCTGGTGGCACCGCTATTCGGAAGTCAGCAACTTCTCCTCTAACGCCGTTCCCCTCAAGCGCACAGGGGCTGCTAAATTTACAAGTTCCTAATGGCTTTTACAACCTCCGTACCTGCCTCCCCTCTGGAAATTACAGGCGCAAGCAATCTGAACTCGGGCTTTGAATGAACCGAAGTGCTGTAGCTGACTCGAGGCGGCGAAAACAGACCGGTCCGCGCCCGCTCCTGCGTGGGGGCAAGGTTTCCACCGCCCCGCCGCTTCCCTCCCCTTTGAATCAATGAACGCCCCTTCTCGGCCAGCTCCTTACGGCTACTCATCTCTGAAATCTTAAGGAAGCGCTCCAAAACGCCCGGATTACACCCAAACTGCGGCGCAATGTTTCCAAATTAAAAAAAAAAAAAAGAAGCGGGTGGGACGGGGAGGAGGGGAAGGAGGGGAAGAAAGGGATGGGACGGGACGGGACGGGACGGGACGGGACGGGACGGGATGGGATGGGACGGGATGACCTGCCTGTTGGGTTCCGCAGTCTCCCACTTTACGCTCCCGGCAACTTCTCCCCGGCAGCGCCGGCTCCGCGCGGCCCCTCCTCACCCCCGCGCCGCAGCCGCTCGGGGCTGACCCCCCGCCCGCCCCCGGGGGGCTGGGGCAGGTGCCCGCCCGGGACCCCCCGCCCCGCGGTACCTGCTACGCCGGGGCCGGGGCGGGCGGCAGCTGTGGCGGCGCGGCGCGGCGCCGCTCCATGTGCCGGCGCTGCCCCGCGGGCGGCGGCTCCGCGCCCGGTCCCTCCCCCGCCGCTCCCGCCCTCCGCCCCGCGCGGCCGCCCGCTCCGCACCCGCCCGCGCCGGCGCCCCCGCCCCGCAGGTGCCGCCGCCTGGGACGGCGGCGGCGGGTGGCGGCGGCGCGCCGGGCGGGCAGCGGGGCGGCCGCCGGCCCCCGCGGCGGGGTTTTACCTGGCGAGGTGTTTCACCGGGGCGCC
Organism: Aptenodytes patagonicus; assembly: GCF_965638725.1. Lineage (NCBI taxonomy): Eukaryota > Metazoa > Chordata > Aves > Sphenisciformes > Spheniscidae > Aptenodytes > Aptenodytes patagonicus. The sequence continues at coordinate 78,552,358 of NC_134950.1, forward strand.
CCGCCGGCCGCGCCGAGCCGGAGGCGCGGTAGCGGGGCCGGGCTCCGCGCCGCCCCGCCGGGCGCTGCCGGGGCCGGGCTCGTCGGCGCCGGGACTTTGAGGTCTCCCAGCACGGCGGGCGGCACCCAGACCCAGCGGTACGGCTGGGTGTCACATGCCGTCAGGTGTAGACATCCACCTGTAACGCCCCGGAGCCGAGGTTAAAGGGGTCAGTCAGGTCGTCCTCCTTTATCTCAGCCTGGTCATTGCATCCCATGCAAAACGTGTCCCACGCTTTTTAAGCGCTTTAATTTAATGCTGCGGGATCAGAACTTAAGTGACTTACTTAAAATCGGTGGCAGAGCCAGTCACTGAAATCCAGACCTTACGCTTCAGTCCAGGGGGCACGGCGAGCCTGACGGAAATTACTCGTATGCTTGAGAATTAAGCGCATATACATGCTGTGGAGGATCAGGATCTCATTTTTGCTGTGCTTCAGTTCCTCATCTGCAAGATGAGGATAATAATACTTCCTTTACTCACATCCTATCTTCATCTGTGCTCTCGTATTACAAAAAATTTAGGCATGTGAACAACTTCATGCATGTGAGTAATCTCATTGATTTAAAAGGGACGATTCAGAGGTGCAAAGTTAAGCAAGCATGTAAGCATTGGAAAGATCAGGGCCTTACAATGCAAGCTCTTTGGAACAGGAATTGTCTGATACTTACTAAAATTTTATACTGTACAACGAAATGAGGTCTCCAATGCTAAGTTGGGCTTCTTTTAGAACAGCAATGGCTAGACTGTACCTGGGGATTTATTTCAGGCACTCCTTTCCTCGGAGAAGCTCTGCAGATGTGATTGCTGTGTGCTTCACAAGCTAGGATAATGTCTGGGTACACTCCAGATGAACCAGGCACAACCAGTGCTTCTCAATTTGTTGGTTTTTCTCACTGCATCTTTACCGAGATGCAGAACCTTCCTTTTACTACAACTTATAAGCAGACCTTATGGACCTGATAGGGTTGAAACCCAGAGCCAAATTCCCCTCTTATTTATTCCAGAATACCCCCACGTCTTCTAGCAGGTTTGCATACAGGGAAACAAGAGCATTCGATCAGTAGAATCACACCCCAGCATTAAAAAGAAAGAAACAACAAAAAAAAGATCCACAAGAAGGTGCCACCATACGCTTATCAGTTAGTACCTTTCTCCAGGAAACCCCAAAGAGCTCTGCCACAGCGAGACTGGGAAATTCAGGCAGGGAGAGCTTCACTAACCACCCTCTTGAAAAGCGGAAGCTGGTGAACTCAAGGGAACGCAGCAACTTTCCACACATACGTGCGTCCGGATATTTTGAAGTAAAAGGACCGACACTCCACCGAGGAACGGCGCTTTCAGGAGCTGTTTGCTGCTCTCCTGTGTTCCAGCTGCTGCAGGGCCTGCCGGCCAGCGGCTCCGAGCGTGCTTCAGCCTACCGGGGGGACCTGATTTGGCACGTATTTTTAAAGGCAGATTTCACGCCGTGCAAGCCACGATTTCTCATTAAACAGTTGATAAGAGTTTTAAGGTCAGAATCAAGTTGCTGGACGTGTGAGCTGAGCCTGCTGAAGTCAAATCTTGTGAATGTTAAGCATCTTCTGCAACTCGTTGCGCTTAAGTTTGTTAACAGCTCATAGGACCTCTCAGGACTTAGAAGATGTTGTGAAGATCCTTTTATGGCTGGCGCCCTTGAGAATTACTAGTGGTACAGTCACGGCAGCACTGAGCTCGCTGCTGGCAGCCTGCTCTCTTGTACAGCAAGTTTCTTGCTGGGAGAGCAGCAGTGGGTAGCCTGGAGAGAGCTCAGCTGTCCCAGTGATGTTTACCAAGGCTAGAGCTAGTTCGAGCAGATCTGTTAAGGTATAGTTGCAGATGTACACTTAGGCACTTGCCTGAGGAGCCAGATTCCACCATCCTTTTCTTGCAGTAGTTCCACTGGCACTACTGGGAGTTTTGGATGAGCCAAAGTGGGTTGTAAAGGATATAAGGCAGAGCAACGTATAGCAAAAAACCCAAGTGGCCTTACAGTTGTCTAATTCATTGCCAGCTAAATATTATCTCAGACTAAATCTACTAAAGAAACTTTTCCATTGCTGTCAGTTCTATTGTGGGAAGCATCTAACAAGGCTACACAGTGAATGGTTTCCTTCAGGTTCGTTCTTAAATACAAATAGTAATTGTTATTGCAGGAGGTACAATGTTTCTACTGCTGTGAATTACCATTTCCCATTTATTGCTTTCCTATAGCAGTCTTACCAGCCTGACTCCTCAAAATGGACAGCATGCCACATTCATGCTGCTTCAGTCCATTACCAGGCGGGTGATGATAATTAAATACAAAAATACAACAGAAAAGTTTTGCAAATTGAAAATCAACAAAAAAGTTTTAGGCACAGAAAATGCATATTCTCTACAACAGCTGGAGTGCGCCAGGCAGGTGCTCCTCTTGGCTTTCCACCACAAGATGTATGTTGTAGTCCTAATTCTTCAGAGAATGGCCTGGGCACAGTGTCCAGAGGGTTTGCCTGCAGGATTGTGAACTTGTCGAGTGAGTAGTTCTCATTCAGTTTGGAAAATGGAAGTTCTGATCAAGATGAGGATGGTGAAGATTTATCACCTGAAGCGTGGTAGATTTCCAGAGGCGCAAAAGGGTGATGGATGTTCTTTTGTACAGCCAGAAATCTCCCCCAAACCACGATTTCTACTATAATACTAAGTGTGACCAGCTTTGTTTCACAATCCTTATCGTACCTAGTCCCCCCGCCCCGAGAAAGCCCCCTGCAGTGTTATTTTGCTCTCAGATGGCTCTTCATACTTTGCAGTGCGAGAAGTGCTTAAGAAAATATCACGGACATCACACTAAACAGTTGATTGGCAGCTATTTGAATATAACATAGGAAATACAGATCGCTCTTCCCATTCCACATAATGTCTAACATTTAACAGATTTTTCCTTTGTTTATAATTTTTGATCCATTGAACTGTAGTCTCAGATTTTTTAAGTTTAGAAAAGAACTCTGTCACCTTTTAGCAAAGCTCTAATGCTTTTACCTCAAAAACATCTCAAAGGTCCATGGTTTCCTATCCTTACACATCATGGGAAATACCACCTGTGCTACTGACAGATAATACAAAATATCACCACCAAAATCTTCTTTCTTTCCCGTCAATCTGTTCATGTCATTTTCCTCTTTGCATTGCTGTGCTGACTCCTCAGCCACTGTTGCAACATATTTGTTACTCACCTCTCTCCTAACTTACCTTGCATCTGCTTCCCACTGTCCTTTACTTGATCTCTCTCATCATTCTCATTTCTCATTTACATATAAGCATTTCAGACAAATACCTCTAGGCTTTTTTCCCACATAACTTGAAGAAATCACTGACTGACCTCCTTGAACTCAACTACAGGTCCCTTGTTCTCTCCAGTTTGTGTATTTTCCACTGACTTCTACTGTACTACTGTTTTTGAGTCATCTGCGTACAATTAGAAAGCCCTCCTTGTTGTTTTCTACACCTCAGTTCTTTCTTTGTGAGCTTCCTAGAGGCCAGAGAAACTCTTAGTGCCTTATGGACACTACCACAAACACAAGGTAAATAATTGTTGGAATAACGCAAGGGAAAGTAGATGACAGCTGATCAGGTATGTGAGATTTTAATCTGTATGTCGGTGAAAGCAGAGAAAAATTAACAGTTTGTCATCAGTGTCTTTGTTAACTTCTTTCCATTTTAGGAATAGTAAATGCAAAGAGAGGGGGTTTTGTTTTTTAAAAAAAGGTAGAAGAATATTTTACAGTAAGGTAATGTAATAGGCTGAATGTGACTGCAGACATTTTTTGGCATCAAGGACAGAAACATACATCACAGGACCGGTGACTGACTGACTGAAGTGGAGCCATGAAGTTGAATGACATTTGCTATTCAGCAAGGAGCACCTCACGTTTACACGTATTTACAATTTTAGTGGAATTAAACGCTCTGTTTATGGGTGTACGCATGCACACATACATGCACACACGCACGAAGGGGTGTACCAAAGACATTGTCAGTCCCACAGGCTGGCATTTTCGCTCAGATGGCTCTGGTAACCTGAAGAACTTCTCGGTGAAACAACTGGCCAGTGGGTCTGTCTACAGGACAAGTATGGCAGAGATAGGAACCAGCCACACCACCACTCCATTTCATAGGGTAGACGCACTGTAATTATTGTTAGTTATTTTTAAGTAGTGCGCAGAGGGGCTAGTTAATAGGTGTCACTTTACCACAAGCTGTTCCAAGGAATTTGCTGTCTTCTCAGGCAACGTGAATTGCCTAGCCTATCTAGCAAAATGGGACATTCTTGATTACAGGCTAATCAGTCTTGTCAGGGACTTGGTTACATACAGTAATACCTGTGTGTCGGGGAAGGAGGGAAGGACACGATTTCCTTCTACAATAAGAAAGTTCTGACTACAGAAGACTAAGGCGCTACTGTCAGCAACAGCAGCCTGAGCTAGGATACGACTAAAGAGTTGCAGGAACCACACTTCTTGCTTCGAAGACTGCCCAGCAATTACTCTGCATATAGAAACACAGCATGTAGGACTTAGTCTAATGTAACTGAAACCAAAATTCTGGCTCTCTGTTCTGAAATGCCCCCTATGGCCTATGGAGAAAAGTTTAGCTGCTTCAGCTATTTTAAATGATAGATGCTTCTTTTCTGTAGCTAGTTTTACATAGAATATACACAAAATTCAACTTCCAGTTACATCTGGAGACAGCTACGGAAGTCCAATAGTTACTCTAGATTTCCAACGTTAAAAGTGAGAACAGAAATGCTTTGGTCAGAGTTACAAATTTAAAATTAATTGATATTTCTCTTACTTAAAATGCCTCGCAACAGGACCACAATCATTTCCGTACTAATACATATCGATAAGGTTTTGAGAACTCTTTGACCAGACATGAGGAAAAACATGCTGAGTCCAGCACAGGGCAACAGACGATGAAGGAACGGGAGCATCTCTCCTATGAGGAAAGGCTGGGAGAAGTGGGACTGTTCAGCCTGGAGAAGAGGAGACTCGGGGGGATCTTATCAGTGTGTCTAAATACTCGATGGGAGGGAATGAAGAAGAGGGAGCCAGGCTCTCCTCAGTGGTGCTCACTGATAGGACAAGAGGCAACGGGCACAGGAAATTTCACCTGAACACAAGAAAGTACTTTTTTTACTGTGAGGGTGTTCAGACACTGGAACAGGTTTACCAGGGAGGTTGTGGAGTCTCCATCTGTAGAGATATTCAACACCCAGCTGGACGTGGTCCTGGGCAACTAGCTCTGGCTGACCCTGCTTGAGAGGGGAGGTTGGACAAGATGATCTCAAGAGCCTGTGATTAGAAAAAGGCTGGGGTAAAACTTTTCTATATATACAAAAGAGGCTGAAATAAGAGGGATTATCACACTTCCTTCGTGCTATCCATTGCATCTGAGGTTCAAAGAATTTAATTTTTTTTTTCCACACATATTATGTCATGGAGGTGTTATGGCTGTCTGTCTACAGGGTGAAGATCACAGTGGTTAGGACCCTAATCTACCCAGGCAGGGATGAAGATGTCCCTGAGCCTGGTCAGATACTGGATCTATTCCGAGATCCACATCGTTAATCAGGCATTTCTCCACTAATAGAGTTGTGTAAAAGCTGACAAATGTTTCTCTTGAGAGACTACTGCCAAAATACCTGAGAAGGTAGCTGGAAATAGGAAAAAGATATAGGTCCATTTTTGTATGGCCTTAATCTTGACTTAGTAAGATAAGGAAGACATTAGAAATTCAGAATGATAGTTGACTGGCAAACGGATAGTTCATCCTCTTCCTCAGCTACTCCCATGATTACTCCCTGAAAATTCATATGGACAGATTAAAAAGCTTGAAAGTAGATATCTGTCTGATTTTCTGGTAAAGGTGAAATGAAACAAGTATGCTGTCATTTCAATGCTGTCTACTAAGAAGCAGGAAGCATGGAAAGTTGTGTTAATGAACCAATGTATTGGTCATAGAGTTTTGCTGTTTCATTTTCTTTTAAATCCATCTCTTAAAGTCTCTTGGTGATTTTTTTCAAATGACAAAACTCTAATGAAGTCAGATTAGAAAGATTCGGAAGTATGTTACACTCGATTTTCAGAAAGACTAAACTACTAATAGTACTGCTAATACTTGAAGGACTGATCCAACCTCTCTGCTTGCAAAAGCTTCAATAACAAATCCTAATTTTTCCAAGTTAGTTTATTACTGATAATTATTCAGTGAAGATCTCTAAACACTTGCATTGCATGGTGGTTCAACATTCAATTGTTTTATTTGATTATGTGAATCATATAATGTTGTTTCTGAACTGCCAGAAAGTGGCAAGAATATCCACATTCTACTGAATCTAGTATTCATTCTGTGAGAGATTTGCTTTCACTGAACATTTCTACTAATAAAATTCAATTCAGCTTTACAATAAGTACACTCATTTGGCCCTAGAAAACAACACTGATGTCTATGAGGTCTGCCATCTTCTACAGGCCCCACCTTGCTCAGGAGACTGTCCATTAAGATCCCTGTATATAGTTAGTGATGAATTATAACTTCTGATACTTGCTGCACACATGTGCCAAATATCCTGAGTCTGGAGAAACAAGCCCATTTTAAGTAAACTATATTCCTTATCTTTGTGCCTTCCTATTCCAATGTATTTCACTATAGCACAGTGTGCATCTCCTTTCTGGATTATCATATTTATAGTTAAAGATGACAGGTATGTGGTCAGAGTGCCGTTGTGGTCAGAGTGCCGTTGTGATCTCTATCACTTGTTGGAAACCTTTTTTGTTCAACAGCAGTTAAGACTTTACGTTAAGGAATCCAAGGGGGAGCTTTCTTCTATAACAAACAGAGCAATAAAGCAAGCTCTGGAGATTAGTGCTGCAGTTTACAAACAAGAGGCTTGGACAGTGTTCGCTGTGCAGTTTTGAGCGAACCATTCAGTCTCCTGGTACCATAGTTCTATGGAGAAAACGGCAATGTTAACACTTCTTTATTTCACAAGGGTATTCAGAGGACACCATAAACATTTTGAAAATTTCAGGAAGTGTGATAAAAGAATCCATTATAAGGGCATGTCTACAGGGCAGACTCAAGCTTCTCTGCCTTCACTTTGAGCTGGCCAGATGACAAGCCAGCTGTGAGCTTGTGGTGGATTAACCTTGGCTGGCTGACAGGTGCCCACCAAGCCGCTCCCTCACTCCCCTTCCTTGGCAGGACAGGTGGAGAAAATACGATGAAAAAGCTCATGGGTCAAGATAAAGACATCACTCACCAGCTACCATGATAGGCAAAACAGACTCAACTTGGGGAAATGAATTTACTTTATTGCCACATTCAGTGGCAATAGGATAGGATAGTGAGAAATAAAAAAAAAAAAAAAAAGAAAAATACCTTCCCTCCACCCCCCTTCTTCCCAGGCTCAGCTTCACTCCTGACTCTTCTATCTCCTTGTCCCTGAGCGGTGCAGGAGGATGGGGAATGGGGGTTGTGGTCAGCTCATAACACTTCATCTCTGCCACTCCTTCCTCCTCACACTGTTCCCCTGCTCCAGTGAGGGGTCCCTCCCATGGGATACAGTCCTTCATGAACTGCTCCAACATGCGTCCTTCCTACGGAAGGACCATATGTGCTCCAGCATGGATCCTTCCCATGGGCTGCAGTCTTTCAGGAATGGACTACTCCAGCTTGGGTCCCCCACGGGGTCACTGTTCTTGGCAGAAAACCTGCTCCAGTATGGGCTCCTCTCCACAGGCTGCAGTTCCTGCCAGGAGCCTGCTCCAGCATGGGGTCTCCATGAGGTGCAGCTTCTTTCAGGGCACATCCACCTGCTGTGGCATAGGGTCCTCTATGGTCTGCAGGGGGGATATCTGCTCCACTGAGGTCCTCCATGGGCTTCAGGGGGACAACCTGCTTTACCATGGTCTTCTCCATGGACTGCAGGGAAATCTCCACTCCAGCGCCTGGAGCACCTCCTCTTTGTCCATCTTCACTGGCCTGGGTGTCTGCAGGGTTGTTTCTCTCACATTTGCTCACAGCTGCAGCACAGCATTTTCTACCCTGTTAAATACATTATCGCAGAGGTGCCACCAGCATCGCTGATGGGCTCAGCTTTGGCCAGCAGCAGGTCCATCTTAGAGCTGGCTGTAACTGGCTCTGTCTGACATGGGGCAGCTCACAGAAGGCATCCCTGCAGCTCCCCCCCCACTATCAAAACCTTGCCATGTAAACCCAATGAGCTAGAAGACAAATAGCCACACTGATGCTAGCTTGAAGATACCAGCACGGCTGTCTGACTCCCAGTATAGAGCTGCTTACTACAGCGGATGCACAGCATAGGTAGGGAACATCATATCTCTTCCCTTCATCTGGGTGCAGGCATGCCCATTTGGCAGGTGAGCAGCCTTTTACAACCTGGGCTTCTAAAAAGCTGTACTTCAGATTATTTTTATTATTTGCATGACCTGAAAACAAGCAGATGCCACTCAGGGTCTAGGACTCCATCATGTGTGGCAGTGTGCAAACAGTTCATGACCTATATTTAATCAGACAGTGGATCACCAACAGCTACACATAGCTCAGGGAACTCAAGGAAACGGTGAGATATTATCAGGCAAATCAATAGGCTGGGGCTTGAAGCACAACAGCATTGTAGTTATTATCAAGTTTTGTAGGGATAACAGCTATGAACAGGTTCAAAGGAGAACATGAAGTAGCCGGGATGGTATGTACAGACACATCCTTCCTAGCCCAAGCAACCAGAGAAAGTGCTGATTTCAAAAAAGAACCAGCAGGCTGGGGAGAGCAGTCAGGGATACAAGAGCTTCCCAGCAGAAGTAGGGTAAGTAAATCTTAGATTAAACCGAGGATGGAGAGCCAATAGATACAAACTCCCAAACCATGTGCTAAGGCAATGATGTTTCCAGCATTTTGAATGGACATGAACAGGACAGGACAGGATACGCTTGTCTCTGACAAGGGCGAGAGTCAAGGTGAAACGTGCCTGAGACACAAGGTGATGAGAATTGATGAGAACATGAATTTCAGCTATGGGCAGGCTTAAGAAGGGCCCCGGGGCAAAGTCATGCAGAAAGGATCCACAGCTTTCAGACATTCTTTAGAGCAGGAGACAATAAAGGTGGTTTGAAGGGAGGGCCATGTTATTTATTCTGGTCTGAAGCAACAGGTATTACACATTTTTATCATGGAGTTGATCATGTCAAGAATACATATTAACTGTGTAGCTGTCACAGCTTCTCTTTGTCCCATGCCTGCCCCTTCCCTGGATGTGTCCTTCATAGCGAGCGCCTCAGGAGACTCAAGATGGAGACGGGTGATATTAGGGTGAAATTAGCCATAAAGAAAACATTTAAATAAAAATGATTAACCCAGTGTTAGAGCTATTATGGGACAGAAAAGAAATGTCAGAGAAAAAAAATGTGTACCATGACTGCCCCATTACGCTATAATTAGTTTATCTTTGTATAATTTATGGTTAGCTCTATGTCAATGAATTCCAGCAAGAAGAAACCCCTGGCCTGCGGCAAGGCTGAAAGAGAGGAGCTGGTGATGCCTGGATTGCGCAGAATTTTTAAAGGTATTCTGAGAACTCAGATGCGCTCCGTCTTCAGAAATTAAAAGGAAACAGCTCCTTCTTGTAGAAGTTCATTGACATCAAACTAATTACAAGCTAGGCACCTAAATACCTTCAGACACGTATGCTTAGATTTCCAATTTTACCTTGGTACAGGTAAATACTTTTAGGAGGAATCTGGAGGACTTCTCACTGCTTATATTATATAATCAGTCTAGCGGCTCTTGATAGGCATCAGCTGAGTTTAATGAAAAGTATTATTTATCTCAAGGGAGGTGAACAATTATTCTTTTTCTGGTCCTCTAACTCCTTCTTCCCTTTAGAGACTAATATTTGACTAGAAAAATAATCATTAAGAGAGTTTATACTGTTAGATGGAAATCTAGCCCAGTTACCTGACTTAATGACACAAACATGCAGTAATATGTATATATTGATGCCTTGAAGTGAATATCAGGATATTTTGTCCTGCAAGGTAAATATTGATCAACATGTACAGTGTATTTTCCCTTTGGATCAATACGCCTGTTTCTTCTTAAATCAATAAGTACTTATTCTTACATAGAGGAAAAGTTTGGCTCATAATTGGATAAAGGTAGGTATATAGTAAATGAGAACATTTTTCTTGCTTACCTCCAACAGTTGTGGGGCTCAGAGTTTTAAAAAAAAGTCAGACTGAACATGTAGAACGCTGCATATGAGGTTCAGAAAATACTATCACTCACATCTGCTGAGCTAATAAACATCCACATATATGTCCCAGTTTTCTAATCAGAGAACAATGGTGCTTGCTGAACTCAACTGAAGCAGTCAATATTCCACATACATCTCCCTGCTTTTTTGGTTATTTTTAACTTCTTGGAGTATTTCTTTGTGTGTATGTTAAACAGCTGGTACGAACACCCAGGGAATCCTGGGACCCGTTTTGTGTTTATGTATCTTCAAGCTCCGCATCCTAACTATTGTTCAGTTGCAACTGATAGCCTGACTTTGAAATAAGAGAGGAAATAAGAATTTGACCATTATTTCAGAACCTCAGCATTTTCAGAATCTGGGAATCTTCATCTTTTTTCTTCTTTATTCCAAATACATGCAGAAATCCTTTACTACAAAAGCTTTTCCTGCCACCTTGTTGTTCTTGTGGTTGCTGCTACAGGTTATTATTAGTAAAAAACCAAAAACAAAACTCAAACTCGCCACTGCCAAACTCCATCACATAAATAAGTTCCACACTTCAGTAAGGCAAACTAGCCAGCTGTGAAAGTGCTAGTCCGATCTACACTAAGTGAGAATTTGGCCTAGCAGATCTCAGTCTGAAAACAGTAATATTTCATGGAAAAATGCATAGGGAAACAAAGTTAAGAATACTATTTAAATATACAAAACCAAACAAACTAACAAAAACTCTTTATGGTTATTCTGGCAGCTCCTTTTTTTTTTTTCCATGAAGAATTAGGAAAAGAGATAAATATCAGAAGCATTGTTATGTTTTGAAAAGTTAAGAACAGAAATGCTTTACAGAAACAAAATAACTTAAGATTATTAACTGCATTAAGGCAGGGGAAGTAAAAAGATTCATGAACATACACACCTTGTAATATATCTTATGAATAAATGCATAACTAAGTAAAATAATAAAAAACTACTTTTACCCTCTAAAGAACTGAAATGAGGGTTCTCATTTCTCTCCTACTGCAGTAATACGTAACCAAATTCAGCAGCTGTCTGCTGAGTTTGGCTTTTGAGGGAAAATCTCGATTTTCAATTTCCAGTACTACCAGGTGAAAACACCTTGCAGTTCATCTGATACATTTATGCTACTACATTGAAATTTGTATTCCCCAAGTGAGCTGAGATCTTAATGGATTTTGCATAGTTTTGATTGACTGCTATGTGGCAAATTCAGGTACTCTCGTTAGGACTAGTCTGCCATTAGTTTGCCATTTTTTGCCAGGATGGAATTTGAAAACTGTCTAAAGTAAGGTCAATGTACGGTGACACAGGCTTCCTAAATCACTTAGGCCATTTCTGGGGAAATAGTCCCCCAAAATATTTTTTTCCAGTGGAAGAGCAAAATATAATACACACCTTCCAGTGCTTGTCAATCCCTTTTATAGCCTGGATTTCTGAGCTCTGAGTGAGGCTGCGCAGGACTAAGCAAATTACACGCCCAGTCTCCCACTGACCAGGGAGGCAGAGATGGAGTGGAGGGAAAGCTGGCTGCTGCTGCTGCATGGGGGTGTAGGAAGAGGAACCCATCCAGCAGCCCCCTGGGTGAGTGGGAAAGTATTGAGGGAATTACACTTTCTCTACCTATTCTGAGGCCACTGCAGCAATTGGTCACCTCTGTGTACAGCTCTTTGACCAAAGCACTGCAAGTTGTAAGTGCATAACATTCCTTATATTGCATGCATAATTTCATTGTTATTAATAAAAAGCATGAAAACTAACAAACAGATGACTTCAATTGCACTTCACTGTGCTATTCCTATTCACAATTTGCAAAGGTGTAACAGCTGCAGATTGGCCCAGTATGACCTCTACACTCCCAATAGCACCACTTTGCCTCCTTCATGTCCTGCAACTTTCCTTCACTACTCCCATAGGAATTTTGCAATTATTTTCCTCTAATTCTTCCAGTTTCCCCAGTAACCCCATCCACCCTATCGTCCCTCAATCTCCGTCACACCCATTCTCGCTCCCTTCGTTACTTTTCTGTATAATCCATCTCCCCCGTTCCCATGCCAATTCTGCAGCAGTCTCTCCCATCCTTGACTTCCCTTGCCTGTCCAGTTACCTCCTACATTTCCCCTTCATATCTGAACACATTGAGTGTAGTGTCTGCAAGCACCGATAAGATTTCCTGTATTCCATTTCCACCCTAGAGTGTCTAATCTAGTTTCTGCACCTTTTACTCCACTGAAATTAAGAACAGCTGAACTTGGTCAGACCAGAGGACCATCTAACCCAATATTCTGTCTTACACAGTGGCCAAAACCAGATGTCTGTGAAGTGTTATCAGTATGGGCAAGGTTATAGTGATATTCTCCCCACCACCCCCAGCTGTTCTGGTCAAAACCTCTAATGATCACTTTCCAGACAAGTTTCAGAGCCAGAACTTGCTTATTCTTTTCCTTCTTGCCCTGTCTGCATCTTTTTACGTAATCTCCTTTTTCTTGTTGACTTCAAAACCAGTGCTGATTTTTGGTCCTCCTAACTTCATCATGCTTTTTGGAAGCCCCTCTTGTTCTTTAATCATTTCTTCTGGGGAGGCTTCTGGTCTCTGTCCTACACCTTTTCTGGCCCCCACTCCCCCTCCAAAATAAGAAGATGCAAGGTGCTTTTGCAATCACAATTTCAGCTAACAATTCCATGTTGGTTATTGACAGACTTATCAACCAGAATTTCCTGTCTGGTTTCTGTCATTTTCTGTCCAAACTGAAATTTCAGCCTTCTCTAACATGTCTTTGTGAATATTTCTCTAAGCCCAAGTTCAACAGTGCCAAAATAGGTGTCATTCCTCTCCCTCAAGTTCTGACCGCGACCTCCTTCCGAATCGTAGTACACCAAATCAGCATCCTGCCTCTTTACTCAGACTGTCACCGAAAAAACTCAGCCTCGACTCAGAACTCTCTCATGTTTTTCACATTCAGACTATTGCCAATACTTGAAACTTACTTGATGTATTTTAGAACATTTGTAAAAATGATCTCGGCTATACATCCAACAGTTATAACAGCTAACTCCAAGTTCTCATCCCCTTGTATCTTGATTACTGAAATATTCTTTCTTTTAATCATGACAAAAACCATCTAGGGGCAGTCACGTTCATTCAGAATACGGCTACAGAGATCATTATACTTGCCTGTCCCTTTGACCAAATTAGATCTTTTCCTAGATACCTCCATCAGATATTAGTTCTATCACTTAAAAAAGGAAGGAATCTGGGTTTTTTTTGACTCCTTTCTAGCCTATAAACTCTCATTGCCTATCAAAATGTAAGCCCTGACATTCAGTGGGGCTTTGAAACTTGCCTCCACCATCCAGCAATTTATTTTTCAAACAAGAGCCTTTGTTCTCTCTCCCATGCTGCTCCTCACTAAGAAAGGCTCCTGATTCTGCCCTTTCCTTCACTGTTTCAAAGTTCTCACCTATGGCCTTTTGGGAAACCAGAATTACTGTTTCTTAACATTGAAACCAACAGCCTGTTTTTAATAGTCATAAAAGCACCAAAATTTATAGTTATAACATAGTGGGAAAGGCTTCATGTGGACGACAAAATGGTTGTTTGAAGAATTAACTGTATGGTATTTCCAGTCATAAGAAATCGGTATATGGATACTTCCAACAAGATTAGTGTAGCCTTACTTCTCTTGGTAAAACCTCTATTACTTCCAACATTTATAGACATACAGGCAGCATTTTAAAGTTCCTCAATAGAGAACAGTGATGATAAATGCACCAAAAAAGTCTTGATTTTGCATTTTTTTATTGTAATATGTGAATGATTTTCCCAACAAAGTGAAATACTAAAGATCTTATACCTGTCCAAAACCAGATTATATGAACTCCACTTCCTTTTTTTCAATTGGTGAGGGCACTATTTAGTAGTGAGATGAAAGATAAAGACCAAAGCAATCAAGAAAATAATGAATGATGGCAAACGCTCGGCTTGGGACAGAAGATGAAGCCTCCAGCTGCTTGTCCCAGCATTGCAAGAATCACTTCAGGAGGATCAGAGAAGCCAGTACTGTCTTGATTAACTGGGCGTGTAGTTTTTTGGGGGGTTACTTTTCTTGAAGCACACACACAAAACACAAGACAGAGGAAATCATATCATTACCCACATGAGCCTGTGGTTTGGAAAGACGAGCGGTTGGCTTCCGGCAGCTGCAAGGAATGATGGGGAGTCAGATAGGGCCAGGCTGTCACACACTCCATACGCTTTTTCGCAACACTTTTTCCCCCCATTTTTTTTAAAATGCAGTAAGCATGCTGTCCAAGTATGCCAGAAAAATGAATTACATAGGTGTCCCCTCACTCACCTATCAAATCCTTCTCTTCCAACCTACTAAATAAAGAGAGGGGCTGTTGCATTAATGAAAAAAAAAAAAAAGCAAGCAAGGTAAAATCGTTTTCATGCAAGCCCATACTAGAGAATCAGGAAGGTATTCATTTTAGTTTGTGTATCTAGACAGTGATTTTAATGTTATGTAAATGCAGCAGGCAATTCCTAATCTATCCTGAAATGTATGTGTCAGAGCTCTTGTGTAGTACAGGTTACTGATGATAAAAACAAGATGTGTTTTTATACAAGGAAGGCGCATGATTACGAGCTTTAGAATTTTTTCTTTCATTATAAATTTAAAATAGGACAAGCCAGTGCAATGGAAACTGAGGGGTACCACCACAGAAAAAAGCTAGTGTCTTTTCAGAGTCAAGTTTGACAAGCATTGTTTGCCTCTCTCCTTGAAACCAGAACATCTAGACATGGTAGCAGCCTCTTAGACTTTAAAACTGATTAAGTAGAAAAGCTTCTATTAATCCTTAGTGCACCAGTGTTCCTCATTTTTATTTTTTCTTTTTTTTTTTCTTGTAAAAAGGAAACTTATCTTGTCTAAAGAACGTTTCCAAACACTCAGTCGAGTTGAGGTTGTCATGATAAGGCAATCTTCACATCAGGAGGCTTTTTCAGAGAGGAAGAAGCAGCTCAGATACAGGCAGGGTTCAAGCCTCAGATCCAACTGTCAAGGAAGCTGATGAACAAAAGGTCTTAAACTGACATTTATGTTGCTGTTATATGCTTAGGTACCTTGGTAGAACAATCCAGAGTCTCAAACCAAGACTCATCTGCCACCTCAATCTGGCAGCCCCTCCGTTTGTGTTTCCCCAATGAAGTCAACACCCTGCTTTTACCCCACAAGCCAGCGGCTAGACCATGCACACAGATTGTGCATCCACGTGGACATCTCTCCTCTGCCTAAGCAAACTCAGTTTTACTTGTGCACCCTGCTGGTTGAATCCCTGCAACTCCCATGCACTCCTGTGGAGTCACGAAAAGCACTCAGCTACAGGACCTAGCTTCAAGCCTCTTCCCCGCTTGTAAAGCTGTTAGGATTTAACAGGCAAGACACAGGCAGCATTACCCCGAACGGTCAATACCTCAGCAGTGCAATGAACTGGCAATGTTCTCTTACGGCAAATATAGGCTCCTTTGTACAGGCAGATGGGGAACTTTAACCCAGGTCTCCTATAGCTGTAACAAGGACTATCAGATAAAAAATTGTGTGGGGAGAGCAGGAAGCAGAGTGAGAGGAGGAACTTCTGCTGAGTTTTGTCAGAAAAAAGCAGACATCGTAGGGTAAAACCAAACTATCAAAGGAGATTTCAGGGCTGTGACTATCAAGTAGCAGCTTGTGTTTCCCAGCAGGCTAGAGTTATATATGTGACTGATTAAGAGAAGGACCACAAGCTATATGAGCAGAGCTGAGGTGCTTTCCTCCTCGTGCACTGACCTGGGTGGATCCTGTTCTGAGAAGTTTAGCAACACTGCCCAAGTCATCTGTGGCTTTTGCACTCAAGTGACACTACAGCTCTCCCCTAAAACTGAGGTTGATTAACCTTTGAGTCAACTTAGAAAGCCTCCAAAGAGCCCTGATGATACCAGAACATGATGGTGTTTTCCTTACTCCTGGGAATTAGGCAACATGACCCAGAGACAATAATATTTGCCCTACTTGGCAGCAGTCTAGGGAACTTCTGAATTGTCATTTTAATTCAACACTGCAACATCTTTGTGTTGGAGAGAATTTCCAATGAGGCCAAAGAATGCCCAGGGTCCAGATATGGATCTCAAATCCCATTTCTAACCACATGAAAACCGTGCATTCAATTCCACCATCCTTTAGCATGAGATAAACTGTGAGAAACTACACAGAAATATCAATATAATCAAGGCTTCAATTGTAAGTGATGCCAGTCAAAGGATTATCCTTTTGTAAGAATCAAAGGTAATTTTATTGGGTCCAGAGCTTCTACTACCAGGTAAGATATACAACTGTAAGCAGAGAAAACTTGAGCAAGGTCATACGCGATGGTGAGACTGACCACCCAAGACTGGCTAGAACCCAACCCAAGTAAAAGCAGAGAAGAAACAAGCCTCAGGAATAAGGATCTGCAGCACAAAATCAGGGAAAACCCCTCCATTTTTGCAAATTGCTTCATCTATCTGATGTGCAGACAAGCCATCAGTTGGGTCTACAGACCAGTCCTCAGTCAAATTCACCTGGTTCTTACACTTTTGGGAAGCCTCATTCTCCAAAGTCTCTTTGCCACCTGGAGAAGTGATCATGGACTTTTTTTTTTTTTACCTTTTTTTTTAAGTCCTGTTCTCATAGTCACTGAGGTGTAGAATCTGAGGTATACATGTGAGCTAAGACTGCTCTCTTTAGAGCCCTCCAAAATCCATAAATAAAAAAAATTAAATGTAGATCTTTCACAGATTTATGTTCTTATCACTGATAATGTCATATGGTGAAAAATACTGTAGAAATTTTCCAGAGGAAAGGACAATTACTTCTTTTCTTTCCTTTGTTCCTGTATGTGAAGGGAAATGTTATTTCAGAACAGAATGAGCTTCTCACTTACAGTCAGCTTGAACCCTTAGCCCACTTCAATCTTCTTTCAAAACTGAGTTTAAATTTATAAACAAGAATTTATGCAGCCAGTGTTTACTGAGAAATGGTAACTAGCATATACTAAAATAATCCCAAAGAAAAGGTTTTCATGAAAAAGCAGGGAACACATGGCATCCCTTATATAGGGATGCATCACAGCGGCTAAATTGTCCTGGTGAAATTGCATTGACTTTTGAATGGCTAGTATTTCAGATAGCTCTGGGACACAAGGTTGAAACTCCTAAAAATGACAAAGGACTGAAATACAAGCCCATGTTTGAAACTGAGTCTCATAAGACAATTTGTATTGCTATCTATGATGGCCAGTTTTAGCCTCAAACCTGTACAGAAGAGCTAGGGAAGCAATAGATAAGCATGTGGAAGCTATGTATTCAGAGAGCAAAATTGTTGGTGAGCATAAATCAGCAAAGGCTTACTAAAATCAGCTGGCACTGTGCAAGGAACCTGTAGGTTCCATGCTATTACCAGAATTCATACTTCATTAGCCTAATTCCTATGCCAAAATTAGGTGTACTAGCTGGCCAAATAGAGCTTTACTTGCACAAACAAGCACAGGGTGTTTGATCTACTCATGTTCCATGTTAGCAAAAAGACAGCCATCTCTCTTCTTCACCTGAGCAAGAGTTTCAGTCTCAGGACAAGAGAAGAAACTGTGCCAATATCTCGTGTGTAAATAAGCAGGCATTCTGATGATGCTGATCTTCATTCAAAAAATAGCAGCAAAAAGAAAACAAAAAAAAAGAAATTCAGCTTTTGTGAAAGAGAAAAAAGACAGACATTTTCATTTCATGAGAATGATCATGACTTTCATTTTGAGATCAATACTTAAAATATTTACTCGACATTACATCAACATTCATAGTGTTTTAAACAAGTTTTATGCATGGCCAAATAGTATGTAGACATTTACAAAACAATTTGTCAGCATTACCTCTGAGGTGTGCTTTAATGAAAATGTGAAATTTCCTAAAAAAATGTTTAAATGCAAGCTTTCCAGTGCAGTCAATAAGAATTTTAGCTGAGCAAAAACAGTACATTTGAATTCAAATGAGCTGTAAATACACAGTATCTAGCAGGAGTATGTAAAAGCTATTTAGTAAAATAAGCAATATTCTATTGCAATATGTTAAAAATTAGCTGTTTGGGGAACCTAAGGCATCTGGAACTTGTTATTTTATATGAGCTGTATACCAGGGAAGGCTTAGTTTGGCTGATGGTGTCAATGGAGTTATCAGAAATACAAGCATTTATCTAAGTAATTGCATAGGAGAAAACATTAAGAACTTGGCACATGTTAAAAATGATTCCTAATTAAAATGTTATTTAATAAACAGGCCCATTTTATTACTCATGGACTAAAAAAAAAAATTAATAAGTGACTGCTAAACAAGTAATTATGAGGGTAATAAAGCTCTCCATTCTGATTAGGGAAAATATTCATTTCATGACCATCCAGTGATCCATTTTCTACCACAGCTGTCAAAAAAAGCAGTCTGCAACCATTTAGAGATGTACTGTTGTTATTCTGTTTATGTAATACCGCTATTACATTTTGTAACAGTAATAATGCTCTCAAACTAGTTCTTAGGGTAATTATAGATCAGCTTGCTTATACATTAACTGCTCTTGAGTCTTGCTTAGCTCACAGGTAAACTGATGCAATTTTGCTACTAGGGTTGTGAGGCACAGAGTGGATTTATAGCTTTCTGCCCCCTATCAGCATCACTCAAAGCAGTCAGCACTCTGAGTCAGGTTGTGATGAAAGTGTTTTCCACCTGCTCTCTGCCTCCAATCATTAAAGTCTTGGTAGAAGGGCCCAAACCTACAAAATGCTGATCACTCACCCTTCTCACTGTTAGCTAATGTAACTCACCATTCCTGCAGGCACCCCTGCAATATGCTCCAACAGTTTGAGAGATGAAAAATTAGGCGGGGGATGGGGGGGGGATAATAAAAAATTACAGAACAGGTTTAACGCCTGGTAAGCTAACAGATTTTCAACCTAACCGGAGATCAGGGAGCCGGTAGGTTACCTTTCTGTTACTAGTTTAAGACCCTGTTTCCCTTCGATTTTCCCTGTTCAGGACAAACCCCCCATAACTGTCTGCACATTTTTCCTCTTCAGCTTTTTTTTCAAGCACAGGAGACCTCGGTACTACTATGGTGGGAAACTGATCAGGCCTCCAAATCATTTTCTGCCTCGTTTGTCCTATCTAGACTTGGACTTGTTCAGTCATTGAGAAGACTAATTTCACTCACAGAAGGAAGTACTTCCCCAGCAATTTTTAAAACAGGCTGTGAGCCATCCGTCTCATCTGTCTGCATTGGTGGAAACTAGTTAAGCCATGAAAACAGAGTTAATAACTGAGATGGCCCATAAAAATGTGCTATCAATTATTCTCTATGTTTCCCTCTCTTTTTTCAATAACTTAATTATGCTTTGTGATATAACACAGGTGAGCAACAACTCTTCAGCCCCACTGACACTCAACATTGATGTTGTACTACTAAAGAGGAATAGTCACTGTCCTTGCCCAAGACAGTGTCACAGGAACAGGATGTGTTGTAGTGGGAGGCTATTTTTCCAATGTCATTAGTAAGGCATATATTTACCTTACCTAGTCCACTTGGAGATCATCTGCATTTTTCTTGCCTTCAGAAGATGTGGTTTGTTTCAAACAAGGTTGCAGGATTAGTCCCCTTGCACTTGAAGGAATCTCAGAGCAATGTCTGAATCCAGACAGCAGGTGTTAATGCTTTCTCCACAGTTAGCCTTTATGGTACAGGAGCCCCCAAAGGCCCCTGCCAGCACCAGTGTTCAGCTGGCAGCACATGAGGAGGCTCACCGCATAAAGGAAGATGGTACAGTGGTTCTTACTACTCCTGTGTGATAAACACCAAAGGGAACGATTGCGCTTCGTGAGGCAGAAGCCCAGTCGGTGCTCTCCCTTGATATTCACATCTTTGCATGGCATCAGCCAGTGGATTAAGAGATAAAGGCTGAACATTTATTATCTCACACAGCAAAACCAGTGTTTTTTAAAAATCACTCACAAGGCTTCATTTCAGCTGAGAACCATGAGACTCGTGAGCGATCCATACTTCTGGAAAAAGTCAGGCGATCACTTGGTGTAAGATAGGATTGTCAGGAAGTCACTGTAGAATTTTCATTTAAAAATAAAGACTTAAAAGGACAGCTGTGCAAACAAAATTAAAATTCTGGAAATAAGTCTTTTGTTGCTGATGGTTTAATCCTGCACCTCTCAGTTCTTACCCATCTGGGCTAGTAGGAACAAGGGGAAAAAAAAGAAAAAAAAATAAAAGGTAGGAGGTGAAGCCCTAAAATGCTAAGCCATCTGTTTTTATTTGATATAGAAATGATAGCGTATATAAGGTTGGTTCAGAACTTGGGTGCCATGTAAGGAAAGTTTGTTTTTCAACTGAACTACCTTAGAGAAGATTTTTAGTCCTGCTACCACACTTAAAAGGGAGATTGCAAGTGTTACAATCTTTGTTGTGAAGTACAAAAAAAGGGAAGAAATTCTTAACTATAAAATGCAGGAGATGAATTCTTAGAATTAGTAACCTCTTAACCAATGTCCTGATTCCCAGTATTAGACAGTATTTAGGAAGTGACTCTAAGACAATGTTTATAGGAACAATTTTTTGTGTATTTTGGGCCTTACCTGTGTTCCTCCACTGTGCGCGCTGTCAGTTCTGCCATTCTAAAAAAGTATCCTGAAGATCATCAGCATAAGAAAGGAACAAGGGCACTTAACAGCAAGATGCAAGAAATATGCTAGCTGGCTACACTTTTAAAAGTTACTTGTAATTTTGCATGCATTTTAAAAGCACTATCTCTTAAAAGCAATTTAAGAAGGAACAACTTAAAAAAGGATTACCCAAATGCACTAGTTAATCTGGAATAAATTTTGGCAATAAAGCACTCTACATCATATCCTGTGGGATGGACTGGAAAAACAAAGGTATCCAGATTATTTCTCTTTCTTTTTTTCTTTTTCTTTTTTCTCTTTTTTTTTGAAGGGAAAATACTCCAGGTGAAAAATACAGTCCCAAGCACTACTTGGGAGAGGACGAGCGCAGGTGTTCCATTTCTCACTCCGATGAGAGAACAGGACACAATTAGTACCGTCCCCTTTACAAAAGGATTGTTCGTTCCTACTTTTTTCTCCATTACAAACCTGGAAGACTACCTCACCTTCTTTAAGAATTTTTAATTTAAGAATTTTTAATTATTGTTTAGAACATACTGTATTTTGCCAGGTAAGACTATAATGAGAAATTCAGATCTTATTTGCAGGAGCATCTTGGAAACTAAAGCAATTATTTCTCTAAATAGATTTCAGTTCTCAATTGCAAATCAGCAGCAGCTGCTCACTGTTCAATACAATAGGTGCTCTAGCCAAAGATCCATGCTTACACAGTTCAAAAGGGACAAGAGAGGTTCTTTTATTCAGGTCTCCTGCATTCCTATCATTGCATTCAGCTGGTGTACTTTTATGGGAAAAGCGTAGGCAGCTAGAGCCCTCCTCCTCCACCCCCTTATTGCCATAGTATTTCCCCCCCTTTGAAGCACTAGATGTTCCAGATGAGACAGAAAACTCCAATGAACAGGAATTTCTTGTTCTTCAGTTTCTGTTCTTAGACCAGATCATCTCAAACTCATGCCCACTTGCTGCTTTAGGAACCAATGGAGGATTCATGTGTGAAAGCTGCCCCGGCTGCAAGGGCACAGCAGACGTACTCTTAAGAGGGCCATTTCTACCACCCTTACCAACATGACATTAATCTCCCTCAGCTAAGGCCTGTGCCTTGAAACACTGCAGAGTTCATGTGCAGCAAGATTATGAGAGGAATATTACAAACCCTACAATCATAAGGCGGAAGAATTGTTTCTTTACCACATTTTTATCCAAGATGGTGTTTAATAAAAAAACCCAACATAGGCATGTGAGGCACTTTAAAGGGAGGTTTGCTAGATTAGCTGATACATAATGTGATATTGTAAAGTGATATAATCCATGGAATATAACAATTTTTTTTCCCTAGGATTCTGCCTGGAAAACAGTCAAGATCATAAGTCATTCTCCACATTCCCATGCAAGTGTTTGTCACATCTAATCACTTTCTTGAGTAAGAAACATAAGTGAGAAGGTATGTATTAATAGCTACGTAAACAAAATAAAAGTATGGACTTACCCAAGTAAGTGTATACTGCAGTTCCTCCCTGAAAGTAGCTTAAAAGAAGGACAATTTGATGGCTTTAGTAGAACCCACTGTATATTAAATTATATTTAAATTCCACCTATTAGCAATTCAGGAACCATTGCTGATTAATAGATGCTCTATACATTACAGATAAAATGATCAGTTTTCTCTGGCTATGGGTACATCAGCTTCTTGCTCTGCGTAGTAATATCTGATAGCCATATATTAATTCTTTAAAACATTTTTACAGGAAGTGTGGTCTTCAGCAGCTCACTCAGGGCCTACTGGCAGTTAGTTAAATAACCACCATAGCAGTTTTGTAGTGAACGCTGCCAGTATTAGTGCTTGAAAAGCAGGAAATCCTGGTAGCTGTGTTTGACCACTACAGTGACCACCGGCAGAATTAGACATCTGAGAAATACAGGATTTGGGGTTTGTTATTTTAACCTGAAAATGAAAGTATCTAGCAGACTAGACACTTATGTTAGATACCTGAGGACGCTAGCATTCACACGGATCCCCACTCAGCATCGCTGGAGACATCAGAAAGACTCCTGTTAAAATGAAGTCATACAAGAAACAAGCCTTACTCTAGAGAAACTCCAGGTAACGAGTTCATCTTTACTGATCAAGAAGTTGCAAAACAAACCCTAACAGTTACTAGTTCAGTCCAGACAAAAAAATAAGCCCTGGTAGCAGGACAAACAGAGACCAGCAAAGAACACATGCACGACAATCCCAATCCAGTACATACATTGTGGAACAAATAATGAAAAATGGAAAGAAAAACACCCGGACATAAGGCAGGACTGGAACTGACAAAGGAAATCTAACCACTTCATGGCCTGCACTGGAGTCCCTGCAGAATGAACTGTCAAACCTGACAAGAAAATGCGTCACTGAATTCAGAAAACTTTCATCAATCAGAAAATATTGACGTTGACTATGAACCTGCATTGACCCAAAGTCACCAATTATTGAAAAGAAGTCATTGATTGTTACTGATGAGAAGATGCTTGTATCTTCCCTGTTACATCAAAGAAGTTGACAAGCTGAGATGAGAGGATGAGATACTAAGCATCTGCTTGGTGACACCCTGAAAGAAAGATAGGGAAGGGATAGATTCAGGTAATAGTTTCAGCGGTCCTGCCTTTGACCTCAGAAGTGATGATTCATCGGGTCACTACCTATGAGAAAGTCTCATAAAGAAGTCCCTGTGGTGTGGATCCACACAGCTGCAACCCACACATTTGAAACAACAATGCTATGATGCAGGGGTAAGGCTATGTCAAGCCAAGCCAGCAGTGATGACAGACACTCTGAGCAGGGCATGCTTTCCCAGTGAAGAATCAGACAGCTGTGGAAAAGGAGAGTGGGTGTATTATCTTGTGACAACATGTCTCTGTCCCTCATTGAGGGCCCAGGATAGACAGTGCGACCAAGCACCAGGTGGGAGAGGAGAGTCAGAGCAGTTCAGAGCAGGTGATGTTTCCAAGATCCGTGTCTGCTGAATGGAGGGAGCTGCCTGCTGCCCAGCAGGGGTGGACCTGTGCTTGGGAGGTAATTGGGTCTCCAGGGTGAAGAGGATCCCATCTCAGCAGGTTTAAGAGCAGATGTCAGCTCGGTGTTATATTTACATATGGAAATATGCCTGACATGAGCTAGGGAACACGTCTCTTGGTCTCACATAAAAAACCTGTCCAGACTGCCCACAAAACACTGTGAGACACCCACAGTGATTGCAGAAGACCTTACAGCTTGTCTAAATCTGCTGTTTAAAACCTGCCCTGGGAAGAGGTTGGAAACATAGTCATTTCCTCGTAACACCTGGAAAGGCGCAGGCTGTCCCATGCCCCCAGGACCACTGAAAGCACCCTGTGACTTCCAGAAGGGTAACGGCCAAGGACGGTAGCTCAGTCTAAGTGCACACAAATGGATCTGTAGCCTTAAAATTTGTTGCAGACAACATCTACCGTTCTTCAGCATGTAATGCAGTGATGGGAAGGAGGAGATGTATTCTGCTGGGGGGTGTGTGGGTATTTTGAAAAAGAACTGATGTCAAATCACGTAAAAAGAAGCTGAGAATGTCAAATTGTCCATGACTGCCAATAGGCATGCAACACATGTTCTGCAAAGTGCTTGGGTAACAGGAAAAGAGAGGACATTACGCTATCATCAGGAAATAGGAGATAATGAAATAGATGCCAAATAAAGAATGCAAGTTGCAGCCTAATAAAATAGTTCCTCTTTTCCACCCTACTTTTCCTTTTTTCTTTTCTAATTCCAAAACACAGTGTTTTGTCCAATACACCAACTCTTTTCGCATTCATTGGGTTTGAAAGAAAAATTCATCCAATGAATATACTAGTTGCATGTATTCTTCTGAAATATGAATGATACATAAATTTTGCCTGTTCTACATCCTAAAGCTGCTTAAGATTCCTTGAGCTAGAAGTGGGTACTACCCAACCCAGCGGAGCCTGGTTCAACATAAACTCACAAATGTTCCTCGAATTCTAAGAGAAAGCAGCAAAGAAAGGTTTTTCAGCTAAGAAAACCTGTGTCCAATTCCTCACTTAGCTCTTCTGTGACCACAAGCATTTTCCCATTGTAAAATTAAGATGATGCACATTCCTTCCTCACAGAAGGAATCTCATCTACCCAAGAAAAAGAATTTATTTTTGAAAAGCACATGCCAAGTTATGTAGAAGTTGCTTTAATCCTTGTTCAGTGGTCATGGTTAGCCATCAAACTTAACTTATCATCTACAGGAAGAATAAATTGCAGTTCCCATTCAAAGCTGTGTTAGCTTTCCCCTGCAATTTCACTGTTTAATATGTCTTTAATTTAAACTCCTTATTTAAAAAAAATATTAACACACCACTCATTTCCCCCCAAAGTAGACGCACCATTTGTCTGAGCCTCCAAGGCTGAGATATGTTCAGAGCAGGGACTCCTTCTTTGCACCTGTTTGTGAAGCACTCAGCCCTTCAAGCTAGGAGATCTCAGTGCAAGTGAGAATCAATCATTAGTGCAGGTAGAAATTTTCAATTAAAAAAAAACTTACTTTGTTAAAAAAAACCCAACAAAACCCCAAACAAAAAAACCTGTTAAAAAAAAAAAAGCATTCACTTGAAATTTGTGTCTTTCTCCATTACCAGATTTCAACTTGAGGGGAGGAAAGTTCTCAGAGTTGAGGAATATTGACTGGTCAACTATATAGATTATAACAACGCCTATTACAAGTGACAGATTAACCCAGCCATGACAAAGCTTTCAGCCATGGGAACTTTCCTACCACATATGGCTACTGGAATATATGACTCTTTCTACGTCATTCCTGCACAACCCATATGGAGATTGTCCCAGCGCATGCTCTGCCAGCTCACAAAGGGGAGCTGCAAGTATATTCACAACTTCCTCTAACCTGTGTCTTTCAGTCCCACCTTTCCGCTGCAGCTTCATTCATACACCTCAAGCTTCTCATTTAAACCAAACGCCCCACTGCACCTCCACACATGTATTAGTGACTTTTATTTTTGCACCACCTCTTTGCCTTGCACTCCCACTGACAGGTTTGCTGGATGTGACGGCTGAAGCTGACCCACCTCTTCCCAGTGCCTCCCAGCTTCAGGATGCACCAGCTCACTCCCACACGGCTCATTTCTTCCCCCATCTCGGTTTCAGCTCCTCCCACTGACCTTGGCAGGAGAGAATAAAGTCTTGACTATATATAGTAAGGCGCTCAAACATTTCTCACATAATCTGGGTGGGCAGCAGGTGGGAGAAGAGAACATTGAGCATTGCACCCTGCTGCGTAGGGAGCACATTCAGACTTGCCTCAGAAAAAGTTGCTCTTCCTAAGTGTCAACAGTTTTACTGTAAACACTTCAGAGTATACCCTCATCTACTGAGCGACTCTTAAACTTGAACCATTATGCATCTCTGAATGGTCTTTTAATTATGAATGTAATGTTTTATAATCTCCAAAGGGAAAAGGTAGTTATAACAAAAACTATGTATTACTCTAAATTTGAAGTTGCTTTTTAGAGCGTGTCTTAAACATTTACTATACATATCATATAACTAATGCCAATTCTCACAGTACCACTCAACTACAGACCTTACTGGGAAAACTGTTTTCCTCCTGAGGAACTAATAAAAAACCCCAAACCAACCAAACAAAAAACCCCACCATAAACCAAAAGCTTTTTAATAACAGATTTCAAAATTTGGAATTTTTCATATGTTGTGTTTTTCCTTTTCCAGCCATTCTCTCCCACCTACTCCACACTCCAAATATTCACCAGAAATGGACATTTTGCACATAAATATTTTCTATCAGCAACAGAAATCCACATTTTTTTCCTTTTTAACCACTTTCTCCAAAATTCTTTTGATCACTTTGTAAATCCTCTGGCTGCACTACAAACAGTCTCTGCTGACAGAGCCCTTATGCTAGCACTCCTAAACTGCCTTCCTCAAACACCACATACATTGCCAGAAAAAGGATTGCGGTGGCTGTTTGCAGCACCCTGGCATATATATGTGGCAGTGCTGTGGTTAGTTTCTCACCCTTAACTAAAGCAGCAATACCGGCAAAATTTGGCAGTGACAGCTTTCTCAGCCTGAAGGTGCTCCCCATCGAAACAGAGTTCTGCACTAACTTCATTGAATCTTTCCCAGTCTAAGAGTCCTCCTCTCAGCATTACACATGGATCTTTAACCCCCCTACTTCATACATACAGCCTTACGTGAAGTGACACTGAGGAAGAAGGAGCCCTAGCCTGGAATTTGAACCAGCTACTGGTTCTTACATAGCTTGAGACTACACCCTTGTCTCCGAACGCAACTCTTTTTCTTGAGGTAGAAAGCAAAAGCATATCCAGTGACCTGCAGACCAGAGACATTCAGACGCAGACTTTCTCTGAAGCGTAGATATAGTTCGTATACAAGCACGTTGGCAGTATCACCTCAGTGAGCCATGTGACAAAGACAAGGCAATACACAGATTATGAAGACTCATCCTTTAAAATCTAACCCTTCAGCTGTTGACTGCAATAGCGTTCTGGCTTCTCTAGGAACAAATGCAAGCCATAAAATAGCACTCTGGGTCAAAAATAGACCTCTTTAAAAAAAAAAAATTAAAAAAACCCAACCAGAAATCATGATCAGCTACCCTCTTATAAGTTGATCTTATCAGGGTTGAGTCACACCAACTATAAACTAATCTCCAGGAAACACCCCCCCCCATTACTCTTGCTCTGGAAACTCTTTGCGAGCAACACCTCATTTTTGCCTGTGTAAGTGTCACATAGAGACCATGTGAAACAGTAGGGAAAGCAAAACTCAACAGTGAGGCATCAGCCAAAGCGGCTCAGTAGGGTGAGGTACATTCTGAATTACCACCACATTGTTCTTCAAACAGATATTCCTCCAAAAAGATAAAATTTAGCTGGGTTCTCCATCCAGCTACATCCTTTGGGACTGCTTGTGTGGCACAGAGGGAGCCACGAGCGCTTGTGGTTTCTCCCCAGAGAATTCTCCTCTCCGCAGAGATCCTCCACAGCTGGGAAGCTGGCAGCAGCTTCTCCTGTTCCCACAGCAGCTTTACTGCCTCCTGCGCCAGATTGAATGCTACAAGGCATAGTGGGAAACTGCGTGCCAGGGACATGGGGAGGAAGCATCTTCAGGAGGAAGCAGAGGCAGAAGCTTTTCAAAGGAAGAGAAAATGAAAAGGCCAGGTAGCAGATCACTAGAGGAGAAAATACACTGTACCTTTAGGTCTGCATATGATAAAAACAATGGGCAGAAGCTGCACGGCTGTAACTAACTGTTTTGAAGGCACAGACAAAAAAAAAAATGAGGCTTTAGCTGCTGTTTAGAGCAGTTCCTGGCAGCTAGCAGAATTAAAAGCATCGTAAGAACCACAACAGACTCACGTATTTAAAGAGACAATATTGAAATGCTACATGATGGGCAAAGAATTAAAAAAAAAAAAGTAAATTTGCCATAGGAAGACAAGACCAAGAGTATGATGCAATAAGCTTCATTATAGCCATACACCTGAGGAATTAGCTACAGGTCAGATTCGAAAATCAGCGCTTAATAAGTTTTCTCAAAATAAATTATGGAAGGAGGACATTGATGCACCTCCAAATCAACCTTACCCCCCCCCAAATTAAGTCCCTATGCTACAGATTTAATACTAGATTAATATTTCTGTGACTCTCCTGAGCACATGGAGGAGGGCTACGATTCTCCATCGTCTTGTCTAATAGACCCCATAAAAACCAAATGCAGAGGAGAGTGCGCACACCACCACATCTGTATTACCAAATATCTGAGTGTGAAATACTTCCAATGGAGACTGTCCTCTGCTCATGTATTTCCTATAGTGGATTAGGTGATTCTATACTGTATCATGTGGCTGTGTAATGCCATAAAATTATACAACTACAATTATATATTGTATACATATTCATGGGAAAGTATGCATTTTTTAATTTTGGATTAAAATCCTGCTCCAATGAATTTGCTCTCCAAGTTCCTTCCAATTTCAATGGAGAGATTTTTTTTTCTGCAACATTTCGTGGTATTTCTCATTTTTAGCTAGTACAAGTCTTCAGGAATGTGCAATACAGGCAACTTTTAAGTGTTGAGTTACAAAGTCAGACTTTGGGGGCATGTGGAAAGAAAAGTCAATACACAAAGCAGAGCTGCCTTTAGCGTTAAGCCTCACTAGATGTGTGAATTTGGGCAAATGTCTTTTTGCCTTAGTTTCCCTAAAACTAATGTTGGGCTATATTAATGAAAAGTACTGTAAATAGACCAAGGAGCTATTATTGCTATATACTAATTAACCCTTCAGGGAACTGTAAGCAAAAAGCATAAGAAGTGATCTAAATTCTCATCTCTCAATTGGTTAGACTTGAGGCACTTTGGCAGGGCAGTGTAGGAAAGCTTTGGGCTACATTCACAAGAGGTACTGGGGCACAAGAATCCAGTATGTATGCGCTACTGGTATCCATTCCACTCAACAGCTGCCTAACCCTACAGGTACTTTGTTTCTTCCAGGCAAATCCCTGATGTCCAGGCACACCATACAACTACTAGAGTCACGATTCCTCTGAGCAGCTAAGCACTTCACTCCTGCCAAGCCGTGGTGGGATTTATATTACTTCTAGGTCACCGGCTCTTAGTACATCGACTCCTATACAAAAGAACAAATGGCAGTAGTAGGATCATTTTACACATATTAAATAAATTGCTCAGCTAGAATACAGAAAATGCAAGTTTGGGCCCTACTCTGAGAGATGCAGAGCAAGCACTTTGAATCCACTGCCCAGGTCTGCTGAGAAGACAGTTTCCCTGGGTGTGAGGCACATACGTTGGTCTAGAGGAAGAATGAGAGGGATGTTTGCAAATTGGTCATTGCTCATGGTTTCCATACCTGCTCTGCCTTGGTTTAATTTACAAGAAAGAGAAGTGGTTTTGATGTAAATATTTAACTCTTGGAGAAGGAACATGGGGCAGTTTCACCACCTGTTCCCATCTTAAGGGATTTGAGAAGGTTATATCAATACTAGTTTAACCTGTGTCTTTGCTTTCAGATTCTTGAAGCATTCCAGCCAAAAGAGTTACCTATAAAAGCAAGCTCATCTCTCTCCAAAGCATTTTTGGAGTTTGTTAGGGCCACATCCTTGTACACGAACTGAATTGCAGATGTCTCACATGGACACAATGTCAGTTTCAAGGAAGCGCCCTTACCAACTCTACAAACCCAGAAGTGTGTAGCCAGCATCTCTCTACAGTGCTGCTCTGGCATCCATTCTACTAAATTCTCTAGTAAAAGATAAGGAGGCCACAGGAAGGCTTCAAAATTACTGAACAGGAATTTAACCTGTGAAGATGTGTGAAATCAGGAAGCAAGGCACAGGTGATGGGAGGACTCCATAGCACTGCCTTCCAATTTGAACACTGAGCTCAAAACTTCCAGGTATACCGTGTGTTCACACAGCATAGTAAGTCCATGTTTCCATATGACATCTCACATTACTGAAGCTGGAGACAATTTGGGCGTGTGTGGAAGTAACTGGAGGCTTGCAGTATGGATGGTCATATGCTGGAAGTGCAGTATCACTTGTCCTGGACAAAATCAGAGTGCAATGCTGAATGTTACATCAATGGGAACTGACTGTCCAGATACTAATGACTGCTTAACTGGCATTTCCTTGATTTTTAGTGCATCCACTGTTAGGAGTTCTGAACAAAATTAACTCTCAGTTAGCATGTTATTTTTGATGGAAAAGTATTAGCCCCACATAGAAAACCTTAACAAATACATTGTTATAGACTTTTACTGAGTTCAGTAGATCTCTGCAGGGACAGACATTATCTCTTTGTTGCTGTGAAGAAGGAAAAAAAAAAGCTGGTCATTGATCTAACCTGTCAGTTTGCCTTAAAAAGCATGAAACAGCAGAAAGAATAACTTTGAACCTGTTTCTGACTGCCTTGTCTCTTTGTCTCTAACGGTTCCTCAGGACGACATTCAAAGATTGATCGATCCCCTTCAAATTAAGACCTTCCTCATCACACTACAAGAGACCAGAGAAGAACAAGCATCTCTCTTGTTACCAGTCATCAGATTTGTTACTGAAAGTTGTCTGTAATTCCCAACATGGGCCAGTCAGGTTTGGAGAGCGCAGAATCATTTACCTTCCCAAAAGCCATTTCTGGCCCTTCTTTGCTCATGATTGCTACTGATAGTAATGTCTAAATTTTTCTGGAGAAAAAGAGTGACACTTTTGGATTGTTTTGCCATCAACATGCAATTAGTAAATGATTCAGCACCTTCTTGTAAAACAGTAGTAACTTCAGTGTGCTGAATCACAGTTTCAAAGGTACTCTAAGGTTCTCTTATCTGCACAGGCAACACATTTTCTGTTTGCTTCAGCAGGGAGGCTATTATTCTGAGGCTTAAAAAAAATGGTTTTGTGGTCTCATGTCTTATTCTGAGATCAGCATTTAACTGTTTCAGTTCATTGCATCTGCACCTTCACATGAGAGTTTTAATTCATTTTTCTAAGTGATGGCTAAAATCTTCCTGAGGAAAATGTACAGCCCACCCAAACTGCTAACTCCATGTTGTCACAGGCTTGGTTAATTAGTGTGGGCAGGGAAAGGTCATGTAAAAAAGAAACTGTGAAAAAGAAACATAATGTTTAGTTTAGATTAAAAGAATAAAAAAGTTCTTTGAGTATGAAACATTGTTTCCTCTGGAATGAAATACCCCATTCTTCACATGCCCCACTCCTAAAAACCCCAGCCCCCCATATGCCGCCTTGACCTTCACGTGTGCCTTTCTGTCACTCTCCCCTCCCCCTGCTCTCTTCCCACATCTCTTGCACACTTAGCTGAGAGGGAGGCGGTGTGCTCAGTGGCTGCCTCCGGGTGACACACGTGTCAGCAGCATGGCGATATGCACGTGCTGGCTGGTCACCTGCCCTCTGCCATTAGGCTAGGCAGGGGCCAGCTTCTCTCTGCTTTCTCTCAGTTCGGAATCTTTTCTCCATACAGACATGAATTCTCTAGAAAGGCTGGTAGGAACTTAATACACCTGTGACCCATACATCACGTCAAATTTAGCTGAAAGTCACCAACCAGTTTGCCTGCTGCCTAAGGTGGTGTAAGAGCACAGCCCCATAACCCTCATGTCCTTAAGAAGGAGGCCAAGAAGGAAAAAGGATCAACTATAAACTCTCTGCAGATGAGGAACATGGTAAACTTAGGTACTGGAAAAGTGAGATTAAAGTTCAGCAAATGTGTTAACCTTACATTGGCTAAACCTGCACTTTACAGTCTTTCTTCATTCCCTTGCTTTTCCTGATAAGATAGGAGCAGCATAGATCTAGAGGAACCAAGAGGAATAAGTACATAGGCTGTTTTTTCCTCCCTCTCTACAAACTGTCCTGTTCCAGATGAAAACAAATCCATTTTTTTTCACCCCACAGTGGGACTTCATTATATCACAACTTGTCCTTTCTGAGCCAAACCCTCTTTGTGTTGAAACCACTGGCAGGACTGACTTCACTGGGAGCAAGAGGTTCTTATATCCATGCTGCCAAGTGAGTTCAGAGTTGGGGCTGTGAAGTCATTCTCAACACCAGGGCTCATTTCCAAACTCATGAAATCAATCCCATGCAATTTTCCCACCAACCTCATGTGTGGAAAGAACAAACATGTATTTCCCTGTAGAGGTAGAAGTATGCAATCACCCTATCTACTTTTAAGGTATAATAAAGTTTGCACTTTAGCATTCATTCCATAGTCCAGTGCTTTGGTATTAATAATTTTGTTGCTTGTTTTTTACTCAGGGATTACTTTGGTAAAATCTTTCCTTCATATCCTCAAAGGAAACCGGAATAAACGATTGCCAAATGCCACATTTCCCATTGGGAAACAGCATTCTCAACCATCTGAACACTTGGTGTACCACTGAACAGCAAAGCTGTGCTACAGATAGTATTTATAGTACATTTTATGAGACCAAAAGTTGTCAGTTAAACCACTAGAAACTAATAAATGGGCCTAGTGTCATTTGAGTTGTCAACAGGATATAAGCTGATGTAAGGGGAACACCTACATTTTGTAGGCTTCTTTTGCACGAATAAATGTACGGTTGATAGTCATGCTTGACTTCGTAGGAATGTTTTGAGTAAGGAATATAGACATTTCCTCCATTGCAACAGTAATGATCATCAGAACACTAAAAGACATTTGTTATATAGGCATGTCTAATTCTTGAATATGATGATGCTCAGTAACCTCTATTTTACAGTAAGCATTCTCACATACAGTAGTTTTGTTGAGTGAGAGAGCTGACAATAGGAAAATCACAATATTGAAAACTGTCTCTGCTGCAAAGGGTGGACAAAACATACAGAAGAGGGAAATATGATTTCATTTCATAAATAGAAAACCCCTTTGAATTAAATCACATTTTTTCAATGCATTAAAGCCAATGAATGAGTTGTCTGAAGCGTTGTGAAATTGCATTTATATATGTATATATAGGTTCAACAACAGCAAAGCCTTCTTTACATAAAAGAATCAAATTCTCAACTGATAAGATTCCATTCTTTGTTTTTTCCCCCTAAATCATGTGCTGTGAGAGTATTTTAAACAGCTGCTTTGCAGAGGTAGGTCAGCATCAGAGGCAGAGGTTCTTATCACCCTTCTATCATAAATACAGAGCACCAAGAAACTCTGGATGAAATGTAAGTCTAACCAAGGACAAAGGCTTGACCACAGGGTTTGAATCTGCTGGATTCAGATCAAGTACTCCGAGTGCCAAGATACGAATCTATTTCTTTGTTCGGTTCTACTTCTGGTTATCATTAATACTTATCTACAAGGTGAAAAAAATCAAACTTGATTACAGACCCCGAGGATAAAATGCAGTTTAATCAGTTTCTGTAAGTGGAAATATCTCAAATTTTCACTGACAGAACAGCCTGACACTCTTATATGTTAAAGTTTTGAAAGTTTAATACAAACATTTAGAGCATACCTCATCCCTTCCTGGAAGTATGAGATAAAGTGCAGATGGCACCCCGAAAATGTAAATGACTATCTGCTCAGAGAACATGTGCTTTTAAACAAAGGCAGAGATTTCCCTGAAAAGGGAGGCCAAGGAACTTGCCTGTGCACACACTTATCGAGTGCAGCATTCTTTTCGGTTTGGAATAGGAAGTGTATGTGAAAAATACGGTGGGAAAGATTTTTCTAGAAATATATCAGGCTGTTTGAAAGAAGGAAGTAGTGAGAATCTCAGTAGGTAGCAGGATTTTGAAAGATTTCTACTACTAAAATTTAGATAGGGTTCCAATAAAAGTCCCAGCGATCCTTTTAGCTATGCTTTTCCTCATGAATTCTCTCCTGTTCAATATATACAGAGAGAAAACACTACGCTGTTCACTATGAGCTCTGAATTCATGTCAAGTTGATCTTAAAAAGAGAGGCAGGTTGAGGAAACTTGTATTTAAAAGCTATGAAGGACAAGTTCATTGTCAAGAGCTTCTATTCCTATGATTTACCAAGAACAAACACAATAACAAAGAAGAAAGCCAAATCTCAGAGATAAAACAAAAATTTTAGACTTCTCCAACACTGAAATTAATAAAAGAAAACATTAGAGTACACTTCATTCTGATACAGCAATATGTTTCCAGCACACCTGAGATTTTGCAGTGCAGGCTCTGGCCTTTGGTCGGATCGTGCTAGAGTACGGCTGGGAGGAACAAGTGACATTAAGCCAAATCTGCCCGTATGAGGGAGCTCATCAGCCCCTCTAACAACTTACAGGGCATGTTTGCATTTGCAGATGGAGATATAGCCCTCTAGCATGGACTGACCTAAGCAAGACAGCTTCAGCCTAGCAGTGCCGCAACAACAGCACAGCCTCCAGTGCAGGCTTGCTCTGGATGCCCCTGGGACTCCAGGCAGATTTGTACAGCCCACATCAATTGACATTTTGCTGACTTGGTTACAGTGGCATTGGGTACTCGAGCTCGACGGAATCAAGGCAGAGCTAGAGCTGTGATCACGCACAGCACGTCCCAAGTGCAGTGCACACAGTCCATACAGCTTGCTCTGGGCTTGACTGATTCTGCTAGTAGGATGAAATCTTCTTTATACAGCACTTCTCCGGCCATGGCCCCTCTTTTGCCGGACAGACAGCACAACAGAGCTACTTTGCTGGCTCCACTCCAACCTCTGATGTGAAGGGAACTGCTGAGTTGCAGGCTTTCTTTGGCACTCTGGTGCAGAGGGATGCAAACCAGCTCGATCCCATATGATCCCTTCTTGCATCCCATGTGAAGGCAAGGTGCTTATCAAAATAGCTTCACGGGAAGCCCTGCCAGTTTAGGTCAGCTGTGAAGCTGGGTGGCCCTGGGCATTTGTGCTTTGCATAAATATGTATTTTTTTCATCATCAAATTAACACAAATTAGTTATTGCTAAATATAGATTTTTTCTTGTTCTTTTATATTCCTTTGATTCTCTTTGCTCTAGAATGAAACACAGATGCCCTTATGTTAGTCATCTTGAAACTAGAAATATTCATTACTAGATACAAATGACTGATATTTAAAACTGCATGCTACTCCTCACTGTGTACCTAACTGGAATGAGTCACTATCTGGGACATTTATCCTACATCTGTAGTCTAGTTTTTGTTTCAAAGCCCCCAGGAAGGAATCAGGACCCCTCCAAAAAACACACATACCAGAAAGTACTTCTATCCCTCGATGGAGAATTAGGACACACAGACAAAAGGCAAGATTTGCAGAACAAAGGCACTGACACGTTCACCCTGCAATCCAGCAGAGTTTACTGCTCTGACTTGGGCACTCAAAATCCCTACACAATACATGCAGAGAAGTTAAGTGCTCAAGCATCGGACCCCACAAGAATCAGCATCTGTCTAGAGCATGCAAAAACTGCCAAGGAGGGGAGTGCAGCTACAGCCCCAGGTAGGAGAGCATGAGGTATTTTTCCTACAAGGAGAAACCTCTCCCCCTGCCCCAAGAATACACTACCTAGTTGTGAATTAGGGATCTAAGCCAAGCATCTCTGCAGAAGGTAAGCAACCTTACTTGTAACTAAATGCTTACAGGACTCTTTCAGAATGTGGAAATTTTCTTCATCTGTGAGGACTTGAACCTGCTTCTCTGGTGAAAGTCCCTTTTTGATCAGACCATAGGTCAATTTGTATCTAAAGCTGTCTTAATCCCATGTTCCATTTTCAATGGACTAGGGAAATATTTGTGGGTCAAAAGATGTCTGCCCAACTTGGAGCCTCTGTCTCCAAGCTGGGAAGAAATCCAGTGGCTACTAAATATAAAATGATTAAACATTCATTTACTAGATCCTTTCTTATCAAGCTCTAAACTATCGACTTGAGTTCACACAAGAAATCTTTCCGTGTGCTTTTAGGTATCTGCAAACTGAAGACTCTGATGATTCATTTTCATTTCTTCACTTGCAGGAAATTTCTTGGAAAATAAGACATCTAAGAACAGATCACTGAGATATCAAATTGCTTACAGAAGAGGAAGAAAGTGAATGTGATTGTGAGTGAATTCCCATATAAAAGGGAAGTAGTAGGAGAAATAGAAAGCAAGGAGAATTTTAGTACATTTTTTTGTCTTTTCCTTTATTTGGCTACAAAGATGGATTTACTTTAAAAATAACTGAGTTTTCCATGGAAGAACTATTCTAAGCAGTTATCTATCTACTCTCTAGCACCTAGCTACTAATCCACTAGTTTTATTCTTTTTCACCCGTTCAATATCAAGCCACAGCAGTTACTTGCACAGCGTGCAGCAGACTGACTGCTCCAGGGATTTCACTGCCTGAATGCTGTGACTTTAGTGAGAAACTAGCTGGGCAGTCTTCTCTATCAATTGGTATCATAGTATGATATTATACCTTTGGCTCTGATTTCAGTGCAGACATGGTTCAAGTATCTGATCTACCTGCCAGCAAATGGGCCTGTTCCAAGCCCACTGAAGTCAGGAACAGCCTCTCTGCTGGTTGGCCACATCACAATTAAATCAAGTTCTAATACAAATAAATCAGAATATTTAGTGTAAGAACACTAAACAAGGACAGACCTCTCTTGAGGAGGCTTTTTTAATCATTATTTTAAAGTCATGTCTTTGGAAGAAGAAGAGGTTTTGACCACAACAATGTAAGTCTACCTTACATCCAAGTATTAGTCATACAGTTTATCTAAACAATTCTTTTTCCAGCTCCTAACTACAGTGCATGCCTGGAAGAAAAGACTAGTCAGTCCCTAATAGCCTCTGTTTTGATTCATGAAAAAGAATACTTAAAAATAGCAAGGTGGTAATCAAATAACCCACTGCTCATATCAGCTGACAGAGTTCAGAACAGTAAGCATACAAGTTACTATAGATGTTCATACCAAACAGTATGGTGGTTACTGGGACAGAAACAGTCTCTTCCAGTTTTAGTTCCTAGATATATGATATTCTTTTCCTCCACCTCTTGAGGCTAATGTCCAAAGTAGAAAACAAAACAAAACCCCAAACCAGTTCCTGTGTCTAGCTTCATGACATGTCAGACAGCTTAGTGAGGTTGGGGTTTTGGGTTTTTTTCTGTTTTGGTTTGGGGAGTGTGGGGGAGGGACTCTTAAATTTTTCAGTAGAGTTGTCTCTAGGTAATGTGTGTGGGATTTTCAGGTGGTTAGTATTTACCCAACTCTGCACTCAATGGTTATCAATTAATTCAGTAGTAGCAAAGTTTCTCCATAACTTTTCTTATTTTTTCTGCAAACTCGAGACCATCTATTTATAAAGCCATGGGAATTTTTGCTTTGCCCTTAGTAGAAAGAAACTTTTACCTAATACCCCCATACACTTATCCTTTCCTACCTGTTTACACACCCAGGCACTTGTTTCTCTTCTTTGACAAATAGATATTTGTGCTCTGCCCATTAACTCATGTGCACCTCTACGCCCCTTCCCTTTATCATTCCCCGGCTGTCACCAGCCATTTTATTCTCATCTCCACTTCTTCCTCCAGTCACTGTATTTTCCAACCGCATCTCCCTCTTTCTCAAAGTTGTCAAGGTTCGCCGCTTCAGTTGCAATCTTTCCCACACCGTCAGCGTGCTCATTTCCTGTCCTTCCCCAAACCTCGATCTTCCCTTACTGCTTCTTCCTTGAGCAGGGAATTTGCAGACAAGTAATTACGATTCAGGGATGAAGGCTATGTCAAGTGTGGGGCACAGCCGAATTTTCCGCTCCGGGTTTTTTTCCTGGAGCAACCGTATGGCACGGGAAGGCTTGTCAGCCTGGCTGTGTTGATAATGTCATGGAGGAAAGCAGCAACAGGTCCCAATCTTGAGCTTCCCCAGCACTTAGGAAAGCTCCCTTCCCTCAGGCAACCCTGCAGACTCACTGGGGCCACCTCTCTCCCTCACCTCTTCCTCTCCAGCAAAGTAAAAATATCAGAAAAGGGCATTATCTAGACATTTGCTAGGCCTGCTTATGTACATATTTACTGGAATGAGCAACATTATTGCAATTAACAAAAACCTCTAACGTGATGAAGGTAAGCACACACATAATTATTCGTAGAATGGGGGCCAGTGACTGCCGCCTCTTTGGAAAATGGCGCTGCCCTCCGCTTCCCTGGCACGATTGCTGTGGAAGGCTCCAGGAAAATCACAGGGTTCACAGTTGAAGAAAAAAACCCCAAAACCCATCCCCTATTATATTAGACAGCCTCAGCTATAATAAGACATAATTATAAAATCAAAAGTCACAAACTCATTTACTTAATGACAAGAAAACCAGAATAGAAATGAATTTAACTCAGAGAAAGCCTTAAGGAAAAATCTGTTATAGGGTATTTTCTTTTTTTTTTTAAAGACTAACTTAATATTAACTTTTAAGCAACCTTCTCACAGCCCCATACTTTAAAAAAACAGTATAAAGCACATACCTTTGGACAGCTTGAAGTTCTGTGCTGCTTGGGATGAAGCCTCCCACTATCTGCTTTCTAGTGCCACCACACCTGAGCAAGGACTGGCAGGGACTCACCTGCTGCCCCCCCAAAATGCACCTTGGCTTTGTGCAGCTGTGGAGGATGAGGCCACCCAGGGCCTGGTGGCAGCTGTGCCTGACACAGCTGGGCACAGACCTCTGAGGGGCAGCCCTGCTGGGGCCTGGTACAGAGGGAGGCCAGGCCCCACAGGCTTGAGTTCGCTGTGGGGCAGCAGCACGGGGCAGGCTGGGTGCCTGCAATGGAGCCCTGGCCTGTGGGCATAGGGATGGGTGAAGGCCCCAGATGAGGCTGCTCAGGGCCATTAAGACCCATTAGTTCTCTCAGGGCCCTGACATCATTTTACAGGGACTCCTCCGAGGGGTGAATATCAGCATGGGATTTGTAACTGCTGCAAAATGGCCGCCCCCTGGGGTAGCAGGAGAGCTGAGCTAGTCTCGCAGTGCCCCGGTTGTGGTACTGCCCTGGAGGCGGCAGCAGTGAAATGTCACTGTCATGGCTGTGTGCTTGTCCCAACACCTCCTCAGGAGCAGGGTGAGTTGTATGGCTGCGGCATAGCAGAAAGGCAGGTGGGAGGCCTGCCATTTCCACCGAGGGAGGGAGCTTATCCTAAAGCCAGCGTATTTGTTGTCTCCGTATAAAGAAGTGAGATGTGAAGCTGTCTGTCCTTCTCCCCTGAGTGAGAGGCAACTCTCTTTCTCATAGTTTCCAAATCTGCCTTTCAAATCCATATTCCACCCAAAACAGCGCTGCCTCCGGACATGCCCCTGGCTGCCCACAGTGTGCAGTGACAGGCTCTGCCTCACGTGGCTCTAGCCAAAGAGTATCCTGGACCACGGGTTTTTACTTCGTTGGATTGTTTCGTGAATGATATCCTGATGTCTTCTGAAAACCAGGAGCCCAAAGACCTCAAGCAGAGAGGCGAGACTCAGCTCTCCCAGGGAGATCCCTGGGAGTCTGGTCCTGGCTCTGCGCAGGATGTCATCTTTCCTTCTCTGACTGAAAAAAGCAACATCGAACTGCTCACTCTTTTAGTCAAAAAAAAAAAAAAAAAAAGGAAGAAAGAAGACAAGGGCACCCACCAGGTTAAATAATGGTCTCTGATTATCTTTCAGTGGAAGTTAGGGGTTTTGTTAGGTGCTGAAAGGGTACAGCATACCCCCTCACATATTCTCATTAATAAACCAGTCTATTACAGGAGTGGTATCCCCCTACGTGTCTCTGTTAATGTTGTGCAATAATTTCCACTCTAACCCACTTGGTCACCCACCTAAACTGCTCACTCAAACTTTCACCCTTCAGGTTAAAAATTTCCATGCCTGGCCTCTGTGTGAAGCTACAACTTTTTGGAAATGTGAGGTAAAACTGTCTTCTGAGTATAAGGGGAAAGGAAAACACACTTTTCTGTGTCAAAAAAACCCCAAGAACAGAATAAAAAAATCTCACCACTTTTTCACAGCTCTGGGGATGGTGTAAGGTGAAGAAAAAAATAATTGTAAAAAGAGTCTTGTAAAAGAGCAGAATATTTCCTAGGCTCAAAGGCTGCTGGGTTGGACTTGACAGCAACATGTGTCTGTGGATGCCTCAGTAAACAGCTGAAGTGTGTGTTTATATACTTTAATACATAGTGTATAAAGTATATACTTTTTACACTATGTATACTTTTATATCTATGTTTATATATATATAGTTAAAATGTGTATAAGTATGTATAAGTGTGCACTGTGCTCCATACAGATACTGTATATGTAAGTTTGTAAGGTGCCTATAGAGAATCGCATGTTTGAGAGCAGGCGATGCAGTGCCCAGCACAGGCACAGCTAGGATGTCATGCCCTAGCCAAGTTCCCGTCCAGACTGTCTAAGGTAGAAAATGATTCAGAAAGTACAATTAGGGATACTGATTGAGGGCCCACTGAATTTCATAGTTT
This sequence comes from Aptenodytes patagonicus, assembly GCF_965638725.1. Lineage (NCBI taxonomy): Eukaryota > Metazoa > Chordata > Aves > Sphenisciformes > Spheniscidae > Aptenodytes > Aptenodytes patagonicus. The sequence continues at coordinate 78,593,488 of NC_134950.1, forward strand.
TTCCTCTACTTGTTTTGAAAGTTTTAGGACTGGGATTTCTTAAAGACCGCAAACACCTGTGGGAGAGAAGCCTTGGTGTGTTTGCACAGATGATAAACGTACCTCCCCCAACTGCTCATCTCCTCAGCTGCCAAAGCCCCCCTTTCTGAAGCACAGACAAGCCAAGCTCAGTGTTTAGGCAAGTATCTACCAGGCAGGCTCTCTTCTCAGAGCAAGGGATTTTTATGCAAGCTGGTAGACTTTTGGCAAGCTTCAGAAAGTGAAATAATTACTTTTAAACTATTGCTTTTCTGTTTCTTTTAATTTCTTAAGAAATTCTGTAGAAGAATTTTGCTAGCAGAAGCTTGATCATGGTTAAAAACTGAGGCGAAAATATTTTCCAGTGTAAGTGGACCTACTCACTTGGAAGAGAAATAACCCGAGTATAGCACTGCAGCAGGCCATGTCTGCTATAGCCACTGACTCTCCCCCTCGCTTCTCCATCCCTGTTACCCATCCCCCCCAGGTAAGCTGTGACGTGGGAGAGATGTTGACTCCAGTGACGTGCAATCCCTTCAGACTGTGTAAGAGCACATCGTCATATCCTCTGTGCTTCCGCTGTTAATGACTGGCCCTTTTCTGCATTTTGGGGCATTCTTCCAAGAGCAGTTCTTCTAAAAAACAACTACTTCGAAGCGAGCGCTGATGTCATTGCTGACATTATGCTCTTTCCATTTTACATCGTGTATCTATGGCTGTAACTAAAAATGTCATGGTTTTACCTTTTCTTTTAGAAATAATACTGAGTCATATAATTCCCTCCTCCTATTTACAGTTTCTTAGCTTCTCTTCTGCAAATACAAAAAGTGTGCCTTTGACAAAGCTGTTTTAAGAAAAGACAGACAGAAGCTATTTTCAAATAGATTATCTGAGGCACCAACGGTTGGCCTTATTCTATCCCTACTGAAATAATTCTTTCTTTGTTTTTAATGTCTTTTATTTAAATAATAAAGAATAAGAGAAAACACTGTCTGATCAGAAGTCCTCTGTACCATCTAGAAATGCTCGTCAGACTGTGGGTGGTCAGGAGCCCATGGGCTTTCTCCAGTTCCAGACTAAAGCAGAGAACCCCCCGTCCTGACTGCGCTCCTAATGGGGTGTCAATCAAGGTTCTGGCCAGCATCATTTCTAGAGTGTCATGTGATAGGGGCTTCCTATCCTTGGAGACAGCACTTTAATCCAGAATGAAAAATGTGTCCTAAGAGAATATTTTAAATCAGCATTAGCTCTGTTTGTGTAACAGTTACGAGGATGAGGAAGCTGCAGATGCTATTCAAATTCTATTGATAGATCCTGCAACTCACAGATACTTGTCATACACTCTTAACAGTTTCGTATTTTTTGTTTTCTGGTTTCAGCTGGGATAGAGTTAGTTTTCTTCTTAGTAGCTGGTACAGTGCTGGGTTTTAGATTTAGGATGAGAATAATGTTGGTAACACACCGATGTTCTAGTTGTTGCTAAGCAGTGCTTACACTAATCAAGGACTTTTCAGCTTCTCATGCCCTGCCAGCGAGAAGCTGGGAAGGGGCACAGCCAGGACAGCTGACCCAAACTGGCCCAAGGGATATTCCATACCATGTGACGTCATGCTCAGTATATAAACTGGGGGGAGCTGGCTGGGGGGGCGGTGACCGCTGCTCGGGGACTGGCTGGGCATCGGTCGGCAGGTGGTGAGCAATTGCATTGTGCATCACTTGTTTTGTATATTCTTTTATCATGATTATTATTATTATTTTCCCTTCCTTTTCTGTCCTATGAAACTGTCTTTATCTCAACCCACGAATTTTACTTTTTTTTTTTTCCCGATTCTCTCCCCCATCCCACTGCGGGGGTGGGGGGAGTGAGCGAATGCCTGAGTGGTGTTTAGCTGCCTGCTGGGTTAAACCATGACACTGTACAACCTCATGACAAATGGAAAGAAGGAAAAGTTGTCTTAAAATGTTTAGCAAAACTTCAGATAAACAAAGAAGAAAAAAGAGCAGGCTTACAAAATTCCGTTGCCCTAATTCTCTGGTTGAAGTATTATTAATAAGGAAGTTCAGTGATCAAAGCAAAGCTTCTGGACTTCATAGAGGAAGGCTTTTCAGGATTTAAAAATTCTATTTTTCAAAAGACCCAACCTTTTGGACCTTCCTGGTTATGCTCTGTGTGTTCTGCTTGCAAGTTATATATGCTGTAGGTTAGAAAGAATGCTTTCTCATGGAGACTAAACAGTTTTATAGAGATTAATGAAATTAATCTAATTCTAAATCCCATGGATTTCTCTTCAAGTAATCAAATGCCCAAAATTAAACATAATTTAATCACCTTGCTTAATTGGGATCTCAGCAACTCCTTCATGGTTCTATCATTTTTGAAACATTATAAGCAATTTGTATTGGTGAATAGGACTAAAGAGACTTTCCTGACCAATGGAATTGAGGTGGAATGGGCTGATAACAAAGGATCTATTAAAACATCATTGGGAAAAGCTCTATAGTTCATGCATTGGCTCAGTTAATCTCTATAGATTTTTTAATGCTGTTGCTGGAAGGCTGGTGTTGGACAGGGGGAGAGAAAGAACACAACCTTCTTTTTTGTACTTCATGGATCCTTAACCCTTATTTAAAGACGACTCTGGATTTTAGACCAAATAACTGTTCTTGTAATTATATCAAACAGTTAAAAAAAAAGCTAGTTAATGATGTTCAACATAAGTAATCATGTTAAATAGTGAAATTTAATTTCTTAAAAACTTAAATCCTCATATCTTTTGGAATGCATTGTACTGTAGGATGTCTGAGTAAATTAAATTCTCCCCTGCACACTAAAGCATCAATTTCCTTATGGTAATTATCTGCTAGATTGGATCTGTCAGTAGCAGGGAAGCATGCCTGACATTATACCCTCTTTACAAAAAATGATTACAAAAAATTAAGACGAATGAGTAAAATTAAGGCTGCGGCTGGTAAGCCTATATAAAGCTCTCATAGATCACTTTACATAAGCTACCATTGTACTGGATACTAAGCTTTTAATGACTAGTTGCATAATGAGGTGAAGGCCATTAAAGAACAGCAGAGGTACCTGATCACAGAGATAAGAGCTAAAAAATGATTTTCAGCCAACTAGAAGCAATTTATTATACACAAAAACACAGCTCTGACTGAAATGTCTGGATAGATGAGGAACTTTTGAAAGTTGACAGGATTTCCTTCCTGGGAAAGTTTTACAAATATGATGGGAGCCTGTCTCTGTCATATTAGATTCTTCTTCTCTGCTATTCAGTACTCCAGAATTGGGGTGGTGTGGGTTTTTTTAATACAGCTGGACTGTAGCACTGCATTTCAATAGCCCACTTGAAAGGTAAATTAGAGTGAGGCGTAGCTGATATAAAGGGAATTCATAGCAAACTGCCAGCGAGCCGTGTATGGAAGCAGGTTAGTTGTTGCAAGTCAATTGATACCCTGTCCTTTGCTGAAAAACAGCATCCACGCTACAGAACTGCCTCTGGGGAGGGGGGGTTAGGGTTGCAAGGTAACATACTGTTCCCGGGGCAGTGCAAAAATGAATATGTAAGTAAATTCTCTTATAATGAGCAGTCACTTGGGGCCAAACTAGAAAAAGAGCGTAAGTGCCCCAAAGGTAGCGCGAGGTCAAATTTTGAGGTATCCCCATCTCGTAGGGGAAACCACATCCCTAATTTAGACAAAGGGAATGTGGGAAAGAGTGCCTAAGGAGAGGCAGGAGCTGCAGGCACATGTGAAAACCTGCAGCTGGGCTGTCTGAAACATTTGGTGTGTAGCCACTTTAATCCAGCCAGTGGGAGAGACACACATATGTATCCATATATATAAACACACACACATATGCACACACATGCTAGCATATTTACTGTGTCTGTATACAACCCTGTTGTTTACTGAGGAGTATAGCATTTACAACAAAAAAAAGTCTGCAAGAGACTTTCTAATGAAAAACAACCTGGGGAAGCTGCTTTCCCTTCCTTCCTCCCTCTCTCCCACATGTCCTTTATGCGGTATGGAAGTTCAGTAGTCTCCTGGCTTAAAGGATTCAACAAGGCCGGACAAACCATAAGCTGCCTGGAGATGAGGGGAGGTTACTACTGACAAATTGGAGAGTGTCCAGAGGAGGGCCACAGAGATAGTCGTGGGGCTGGAGCACATCACCTAAGGACTAGGGAACTGGGTTACTTTAGCCTGAAGAAAAGGAGTCAGATGGGAGGGTGTAATTGCAGTCTTCAACTAACTGAATAAAGGTTACAGAAGACACAGAGCCAGACGTTTCTGTGAGGTGCAAAGCCAAGTGACATGAGGCAATGGTCACAAAGTGTAACAAAGACAATACAAGGAAAAGATGCTCACAGGTAGCGCTGGTACGTGTTGCCCAGAGAGGCTGTGGAGTCTCCATTTTTGGAGATTTTTCGGAATCCAGCTGAGCAAGGCCCAGAGCCACTAGCTTTGCCTTCACCGTTGGCCTCAGTTTGAACAGGGGGTTTATATGGACGACCTCCAGAGCTCCACTCCAAACTACATTTTTTTATGACTCCATGATTCTTTTCTGAGGCTTATGGCCACCTTATTCTTGTTGCAGTTGTGAATCCTGCCCATATCTGTTCTTCCCAAGGACATACCCTAAATCACAGGGGACAGGCTGCTTGGGGAAACTGTTTCTTTATTGTTATTGTTGGTTTCTGGAACTTGATCTGGCTTATGTGTGCACTGTGTCAGGTAATTCTGTGCAAGCTCTGAAGCAAATTTCTGCAGCTGTGTCTATGTGAGCAAATTAAACACCACTGGGGACTGTTCCTGGCTGTACAACCGGATCAGCTGTACTATTAGATTTTTAGCATGGCATCTGTCATATTTTTGGTTCATGCCAAACAGCATTCTTTTCCATCCACCCAAAAACATCTCAGACATAAATTCGGAAATTGGCAGGAGTTACCAATTCTTCTTACCGGTGGCGTCCTTGTTTTGGAGTCTCATCGAATTAACAGTACAGATATTGGCCGTTCCTTGACCCAAGTGCCATCAAGTGGCCCTTGATGTGTTTTAATTCACCAGTGTGGACACAGCCTCAGTGTCTACGGAACTTTCAGGCCAAAGGGTCAACTTCAGGATGTGCTGGCAGTTGCGCAGCTTGATGTATATTGTGGGGAGGAGAATTAAACTCAGTTTTTGAGTAATTAAATCCCACCTGACTTCTGCTTTAGGTATATATTGCCCTCCATGCACCTAATCCTTAGCCATTAGAAAGCTGCAGCCTGATTTAGATAGTACTGAAGTCAGTGGACGCTTTTGCATTTTTTCAAATTTTTTTTTTTTTTGCTTGAAGCTCGTCCAGTTTACTGATAAGGTAAATAGTTCGAGTTACCTTGCATTTAGGCAGCTTTATCAAGGCTGTCATTAAGACTTCTCTTTTTAATCACTTACATTTGTGATGTGGCTTGCCTCCTATGAAATCTTCAGTCATTCCAGTCATTTCTCCTTTATTCTCTAATTATTTTAAGTATAAATTAGTTTGATTTACAGCCTGCTGACTGTGTCATTATTTGAGATGTGTACATACTAGCATATTTACTGTGTCAAACTGATGGTGGCTAATACAATTATATGCTTTTTTCACTGATATCTGATCTGCTAATTAACTGGAAAATATTTTGATTGGGGTGACTGCTTACCCAAATTATTTAATTGTCCCACGCAAGGCTGTCTGCAAAAAAATATGGAAATGAGCCTAGGAAGTTCTGTGAGATTTCACACTAACAGCTCTTCAGGTTAGGGCTGGAATTAGACAAACGGAGAAATAGCAAGAGCAACGTGGAGCTTGCAGGAAAAGAAATTAGCTCGCATTTTAATTTCAATACAGAGTAATAGTAAGAGCACTTAGGTTTTGTCTATCCCTTTTCCTCCTTGATTTTCTTACTTCTTTACAAAGCAAAGTGCTTTTATCCCCATACTAAGAGAGTGTGTGTGTGGAGGAGATGAAGGTAAAGAGAACTGAGAGCATGATGTAGGTAAATTGGAAAGCTCTAACTCTCAGGTCTGTGCCTGGTTAACTGGACTGGACTTCTTTCCGATCTTGGGTAGGCTTTTTATCCCAAATTGACTGGCAGTCACTGGTGAACTGAACTGATAGAAAGCTGCAAGTAATTTTATCAGCTGAGAGTTTTTCTTTCACCCTGTGCAGAATACATTGGACCTTCTTTCTTCAAAAAGCGTAGAGGTCCTGTAAGAAACTTAGTTCAGTTTTTAAGGAGAAAGTCTAAGAAATTTTTTTTAACTAAAAGTAATAGACTCACTGAATACTCAAAGTTTCTTGTTGAAGGAAATGTCTGGATTTAATAGATACATTCTTACTTTACTGAATAACTGCAATATTTGCATATTGTTAGACTTCCTATCAGCAACGAAACAGTTAACTAGTTTAAGTGGTGTTAAGCGAGCAATTTATAGGTTTTTTAGTGGTCATTGATATAAATGAGAAGGATTACACAGGATTAACCACAGGATTCAGCAAGGTGTATGCTGTTCTAAAACTGAGAGCCAGCAATGTGCTTGTGCTCAGCTTTGTCTAAATTAATGAGTGTACGTATCATTTACACATACAGATTTGTTTCATGCACAATGACAACAAAGAGCCATACAATGCCTTTTATCTAAAGATGGAACCTGATTATTATCTGTTTAATGGTAGCAGAGATAGGACACTGTCAGAGGTTTGCAGTATAAGCCAAGGTGAAAAGAACACCACTTACGGTGCTCTAATGTTGCCCAGCTGCTGAGTTAGTGACGCTCCAAAGTTGCACATGCAGACAAACGAAAACAGCAGTAAGTGGAACGTGGGTCCCTGAAGACCTTTGACTTTTAGGGCCTACATGTATATATATATATGTCCTAAACATACAAAGTATGCTCATTACTAGACTAAGTAATGAGCACACAGCAGCAGCAACGGCCTTCTCAGGTCCCATAAGCAATTACCTTTAGGCCCGATTCCTATTTCTCTGAGAACCCCCCAATGAAAATCAAATTTAGTAAATGAAGGGATGATTTAGGTGGCTATTTTCCTTCTCGGCCTTTACTGAGACACATTTCCTCAGGCTGATCTCAGAGCTGCTGTTTTTTCAGAGAAGACTGAGGCAGTCTTGACTTCTTATCGTCATTAAATGTCACACAACAGTATTTGCAAGGGAAGGGGTGTCCTCACTCCTTACTACAAAGCCAGCAATTATATTTTCTAAGTACAAATGGACCATGGATGAGATGATAAGCAGCCGTCCTGCCTCAGCCCAAGATAGGTCAGTATTTTGGGAGCAATCTCCTCTGCGCTGGCTCGATACACACTTTGCAGGGCTGACTTGTATTCCTGCACACTGGGGAAAACAGAGAGTCCTGTTCTAAAGTGTGAGACAAGGATCTTGAGTCCCGCATAGTTGGGGGGAAAGAAAAGAGGTAGTGGCCGAGAGATCCTGAGACCTGAAACAAGGAGCTTTTAGCCACCAGTGGAGGGGAATACCCCACTTAAACTTTGTTTTCTCCTCTGCTCTGCCAAACTTCTCCAAGTAAATCATACTTTATCTCTCAAATAATTTCTGAAAGCAACACAAATTGTATACTTGGTCACGATGTTTTTCTATTTTCAATTGTATTTTATTAAATAAAAAATATTTCCATCTACAGTGAAACAAAACGAAGTTTCCAGTTATTATATGCCTTTGGTTTCTGTCTCCTCTATAAGTACCTTATTTTCTCCAGTCATTTTCAAGATTTCAGGCTAGGATCACCACAGCCTCTTATATCATATTATTTTCCTACCATGAAGTTGTTTATGTGTATTGTTTACCCAACAGACATTTCTCTTTCACTTGGTATATTCATTACTAAATAATTCTGTGAGAAGATACAGGCCACTGATTTTTTTGCAATTTGCATCCCCATACTCTAAGCTATGTTGAAAGCAAAGCTTTTTGGTCCTCTTGCTTTGGAAGTACATTAATATTTCTATGACCTTTACTAGATGGCAGATGAGAAGCATTAGGAATAAAATAACAAACAAACCAAAGGAAACCAATTTTTTAAAATGCATATTTCTGAAAGGAGCAAGAGGGAAAAGAATCTAGTCTAAAAAGATATGAACTTTAGCTAGAGTTATGATAATTGTTCTGTTGTAGCCTATTTTTCCATGTCAAAATGTTTCTTTATGATCAATCCATTCAACAAAATGCAAAAATATATTTGAAGGGGTTTAGTAGCTATGCATACAAAAAATATATAGATATTATTTAGAGATATTTAGAAAGAAATAGAATAGTTTAAGACATGTTTATTTACTGTGTACATTGAAGTGATCATATTAAAAGCACAGTCCCTATGCTAACAACTACATTACACAAAATGACTTCAAATCACTTAACTTCCAAAGCGTGCTGCTTATAAAGAGAAATTCTGCGAAACAAGCTGCAAATGTAGTGATATTTTGCATGGTGTAAATGCTCTGCTTTGGAAGACTACACTTTCAGAAGCCTTTAGAAGTCTGTAGAAGGAGAAGCAACTAAATTCTACCCAGGAAACCATTTCTCTCACGGCAGCATTGTTTTTCAGTGGTTTTACTACACACCGGAAGCCAACTCTGTTCCTGTTCATCTAGGTGTTGATGCCATAACTCAAAGGAACAGATCCAAAAATGCTTTTTAGTGACTTGAAATTTGACTGCTTTATGAACACCGTGTATAGATTAACAACATCTATGATTCAGCAAGGCGTTTAACAGATGGAAAGCAGAAGTTGTGCCATGAACCAAAGTATTTTTTCACTGGTTTCCAACTGGAGGCAAAACTGAGATTCTTTAATAGCAACCCTCTTTCATATACTTCATATCATATACTTTATATCACATGCCACATTATCAAGTGAAAGGATATTCTAGGGGTTTTTTTGTTTCTCTTTAGGATGGTATGGAAGAGTCAGAAAATTTTAAAATAGCAATAACCAGTGCACCATACCATGAATCACATGACTTTAGAAGGGTTCAGATTAAATCAAGTGGTACTATTTATAGGATTGACATGATGGCAAGAGTCCCCTTCTGTCTTCACTACCAAGAGCAATGCTATTGCAGCCAGTACAAACAGGAATAGGCCTTGTATTGACTATGTCACATACCTATTTTTTAATTATCACTTTTTTAAGTTCTTCTGTTTCAATACATGAAAATTTTCTCTCCTTGAGGTTTCAGGGAATACTCTCTTATAATTTTACGATCAAAATATAGATTTGTTAAAATCGTAAGAACTTATTAATGGGAAAAACAGTTTGAAAATATGCTTTTTGTTGTTTTAATTAGTTTATTTTAAGTGAAATGAGGGACTTTATAGTTCGGATACAAGCATTTCCCTTCCATTTGCTCTTTAAGCCCAAGAGCTTGTTGCCCTTTGTTCAAGTTTTCAGAGAAACTGAAAGTAACTAGAAACTGACTTTAAAAAATACCTTTCCTTCCCACTGTTTATTTTTTTATACATTTCCTCATCTTGATCTAGCAGTATGGAGAAGTGTAAATCATCCTTACAATTTTTTTTACAATTTTGATTTATCTAGAGGATTTCTAACACACAGCTTTCGCTCATTAGATGTAGAGATTCTGGCTCTTAACCGATCTGTAAAGTCAGAGAAAACCATGCTGAGTTATCCAGCTGAGAACCTGCCCCATTTTAAATATAACTCCTGTCTCCTTAGATTATTGTGCTTTAATTATGTCACGTGTAAAATGTTTTTATACATAAAGCATCCGATCTGAACTTACTCAAGTGATGGTATCTGTCTTTGCAGTCAATATTCTCAGCCCACTGCTGGTTTAAAATGTGATCAGTTTTCATCTGCTAGTTTGAATGGAATTTAAGTTTCTGTTCAAGATACAGCCTGTGATGCTGCACTGCATTGCACAAAGACAGTTCCTACATTCTTACCCAAAGTCAGATCACTCTCTCTGCACTGCAGAGTTGGGGCTCTGAAAGATTTAATTGGAGTCCTCCTCAACCATATAACAACATAGCCTTTGTAACCAGTAACACATCTGCAAATATTTTTATACGGTACATAATAATTCAATGGGACATAAGAAGCCAAATGTGCAAAAGAGACTGCGTTTTCATCTAAAATACTCACTGACTTGAATACATGTGCAGCTCCAAAATGGACAAGCACAAAAGGCAAAGGCAGGTTGCATCCTTCCTGTACCTGTACATAGGCTTTAATTTTGCACGTGTACCCGTAAGTTCTAATTTAATGCATATAGAGAAAGTGATTAGATGAGAGCATCTCTTTTAAAAAATCAGGTATCAGTGTTTCGTGCATGATGAAAATACAGAGAGCTAAAAGTGCTGTAGTTTCTGCGTTAGGTCAGACATTTCAAGAACTGGAATATTTCTGCTCCACTTTAGGATAAACAAACTTCTACAGCCTTATTAGGAAAAATGGTATACCTTAGTGTCAGTGCTTGTCTTGCTTAGCTGTCATCTCACATTCCCTAGGGGCTTGTATATCCTGCACGACTGAGATTTGCACAGCAGCATCAGGGATTTAGATGCTCAACTCCCATTATTGTTGCTGAGGATCTAACCCCTTTGTTGAGGGACGTTAGTTCTTTCTGTGGATTTGCTGTCTTCTGGCTCTGTGGTTTATATTCCCTACTTTTCAGTATTTCCAATGAGTCTTCAGTCTGCTCTTGAAAAGGCCTTTCGCCATTGGTACATTTTATAATCCTTCATAGAAAGCCCTTAACTGGATATGGGAAAGCTATTTCTTATAAACGTGTTACACACATACGTACCTCAAAACCCTACTGGAGAAAAGCAAGCAGGAGAGGTAACAGAGCAGCAATATAGATGATTTGGGTAATACAACTCACCAGAGACCTCAGGACAGAAACTTCTGAGCAAGCTGCCAGGCTGTCCAAATTAGAATAAACTATATTTGGACTATTTTGGCCCCTGGAGCACAGCAGAACTCCTTGAACTGCAAATTCGCATGTGGTCTTCTCTTTCTCAGGGATCCAACTTCCTCGTGATGTCTACACCAACTCCAGAAAACAAAACAGTGCCGAGACAAAGGCTTAAGTACTGGTCCTCCATCTTCCCTATTTAACCGTTTTCAGTTAAGAAACTTAATTCTCTTAAGCATAAGAGAATTTAAGCATGGGTGCAAGCCACACAGTCTTAATTAGCCTCCAGACCAGAGAACAACCTGGCTCCTTTTATTCACTACTACACACAGAGCCAGCACAGACAAAGATTAAAATCTCACTCTGTGACATTTAACCACTTTTGCAAGGCACGCTTAGGACAGCTGGTGAGAAGGGCTGCTGCTCTGTAACGATTTCTTAGTTAATAATACATTTACATATGTGTGTCTCCATGTGCGTGTATATACATATATATATATACACACACAAAATGTTTATGTCAATGGATGGAATAGCTACAGCATCATTTTCTACCTTAGTTAACAAGGCAATCCAGTACAGAAAGCAAGTTTCAAGCCTTTGACTTACGACTCCTCTTGTTTTTAATATGGTTTTAACTGTCAGTGCTAGTAAGTCATAAATATGAGAATAATGTAATAAGGACTACCACAAACACCCACTTCTATGCTATTTTATTTTTGTTCCGTATTTAAAGTATCCACACATCTTCACACATTTCCTTCCTCCTCACTGTCAGACACCGAGGCTCTCATTTATGCAGGTAAAAAGGATTGACACTTTCTAAACTGTAAGTGTTTCTCGTTCTCTCTTGTTGAAAGAATTCTGAGGACTAACTGGAGTCACCATTTGAGAAAAAGGTCGCTGGTGATTATACTGAGACACGCTTCTGTGTTTTGCTATGTATCTGCAGTCACAAAAAGACAGAGAAAAAAAGACTTCTAAAATGTGTTCTCATATTGCTAAACATTCCCTCTTCTTCCCTCTCACTGCATTCTTCAAAAACAGTTATGCACATTGGCCTCAGAGAGTATTAATAATTAGCAATATTCCATAGTATTAAAATCAGCCCCCTTAAGAACAATGGTGGCAAATTTTCTTAAGAGTTTTAAATCTTACTTTCTGGGTATATGCAACGTGCTGAAAGACAGATCCCTACAGCAGCTGTAAGAAAGGTATGTTCTGCCTCTTGCCTCTTTTCAGCCTTTCTTGGACACACACAGTTGCTTCACAACTAACCTGCACACTGTGGAGAACTGCCATGAGCATGCTGAATGCATTCAAGCACTTAAGGCCCTGTGGTGCCTGGAGGGCTAACTCTGGTGAAGCTGGAGGTTTGGCTTTCAAGCCTAGAAAAAACATTTTGCTGGCACCATGACCTGCGTGCTTTAGATTCCCAGTCCTCGTGGTACAGAATACTGGGATGGGGATTAGAAAATATGCTGGGGACTGTCTGGGAGGGAACAATTTATGCTATACTTCTGATATTCTTCTAATCTTTTACGGGAAAAGGCACTATAAATAATCTTATATCTACAGCCTAAGTTGGTGTAGCCCCTCTGCTGCAAAACACCTAATCAAAAGCAGGGCTGACACAGAACTGACCACAGAGCCTTATGTTCACTCACTCTCCAAACAAAAAGTATTTTCTTCTGACCCAAAGATCCTTTTTGAAATCTCTAAAGCAACTTGCTGAAAAGGTGCAATCCGTCTCTCTAAAATCAAACTAAATCCAGTACTACCTTATATTAACTATGGCAAGACAAACACATTTCTACACAGCTCGTGGTGCAAATGGATTTGTGTTTGCTGGGTAGCAATGGACAGTTCATTTAAACACAAAACAAAACACAAAACAACACATAAAACATTTCTTCCTATGCAAAAGCTAAACAATGCTGCCAGAATTTAATTGCACTAAAGGACTTCAAAACCTAATTTTCTGACTTCACCTTGGGATTACCTGGAAATAACAATACAATAAAAATGCATCAATAAAGCTTGACATATTAAAATACTATTCATATTTGAAGATGAAGAAACCATATTTCTTCTTTTCTATATCCTATACAATCCTGTTGAGTTCAGAATGCTTAAAACAAGTATAAAGGATTTTGCCCCACATACTGTGGAAGCTCCATGTGATAGAAATACAGTGCAGAAGTGGTTGCATGCTGCCTGGTCTATCTGATATTGCTGATAGTTTTGACAGGAACATTTATTAGACCATGTTAGCAGTAGACAAGAGACTCCCTCTGATACCCATAGTTGTCTTCAGGAGGCTGACTGTGTATTGTAGACATGTCAAACAAAGCAGCTATAAAAACATCTACCACATGCAATCACTTGCTACTCTGAGAAATTATTACAGTCATGGCTTGAGAATGATCAAAGAGAGAAAAAAAGGGGTCACCATTTTAAAAACAGTAAGAATGAGATCATGTCCTACATGAAAAGCATGTGGAAGTGAATTGGGGTAGTCTGACCTCAAATTCCAGGAATAACCTCTCTTCTCTTCACCTCTCCACTACAGTCTAGCTTGAGCGGTGATTACTGAAATCAGCAGGACTTTTATCATTTATTTTACAAAGGGAAGGAATGAAACGTTAAACATCTCTCTTTTATGGGCATTACTAACTAATGTTGGGGGGAGATTCCCAGCATCCCTAATAGTTTTACATAGTAGTTTCGCAGAGGCCTACAATCCTCCATCTTAAGTCAGTGAACACTATCTTACTCCACAAGTAGCCCCAGAGAAAGTAAAATAGGACTGTTACAATTTTGCAACCAGTGGTTCTACCCTCAGGGGAATGTACCACGCAGCTCAGAAAAAGGGTGGTAAAACCTGGTCTACAATGTCTGGGTATGATTATGCTTGCTATCTGTTTCCTACACACTCTTCTTCAAAAGTCAGGGGATTCCGTCCTGGTTCTGGAAAGTCTCCATTAGCACAGAGTGAGAACCCTGTTCTTGCTATCCACTAAAAACTAAGAAAATTCATCGACTATGAACTACACCCACAGTAACACCTGTAGAAAGTAAAAGGAAGTAAAAGATGTGTTTTCCTTTCTTAGATCACAGTGGCGCCTGTCTTTTTGCTCTTGAAATCGTGTATCTGTCTGAAGTCTGTCAATGATCTTTGCTAAGATGCACTTGTCTTTTTATTTGTCTGTGACATTTACAAGCAAGTTAGTCTTGCATCAGGCTGCTCTGAGTTCAGCTTTATTAGCCTGTAGACTCAGGACTCCATTGCGTATTTTCATTCCCTGTCAACAGCAAACTGCAACTACAGGTGACTGCCTATTTTCTAAGTATAACCACAAGAGAAAAAGAGCAGAGGTGAACGGATGGAAGGCAGCAGAAATGGAAGTCAGTGCATTTTGCACAACGACAAAACACTTGACGAGGTGAATTCTTTAAAAGCCAGGCAGCTCCCTAAAGCTCCTCATGCCTTTTCTGGATACTTTTCACTGGCAGTGCTGAAAAAGAAGTGTGATGTGCTGTGAACAGAATTCTAAGGCCAATTAAATAGTTTAATGGAAGATAAAGGTCTCAGGAAAACATGGAAACTTGGGATAGTGTCACCATGTCATAGATCATCATGGGTAACAAGAAATCAGAATCTAAAGCACAAAATCATAAAGGAGAGAGGGGAAACAAATAGTTATTAAGCTATGCTGAAGCTACCGGGAGAAAGGCTAGGTTGGTCCTTTGCCAATGTCAGAAGCTCTTTGTGTAAACAAAAGGAAAACAGGTTTTCAGCTGTTCTGAGGTGTCCAGCTCTTTTGAAACCACCAAGAGTTAGACACCTAAATACTTACACTGGCCCATAGTTTTAACAAGCCTTGTATGGAAGAGCAAGAGAGAATAAAGATTATTCACTCACTTCATGAGGTAGCCATAGTCACAGGGTCCTGGGCTGCATCGGTGTGGGACATGGCATGATTTTGCCTCTCACTGCCTTCTGAGTAAACCCACCCATTTTTAACAACTATTTTTGTATAGCAAATACCCATTTTGTAAGTCTGCCAACACCACTTTGGAAACACAACACCACACATTTTTCTTTTGGGAATTTTTAACTTCAACATTCATGGGCCTCTTCCAAAACACACACAGATCAATCAATCAAAAAAACCAGTCACTTGAGCCATGACTTAGTGACCGTAGCTAAAGAAAAGATTTCTCAGTGTAGAAATAATCCACATTTAGAAATCATGATTTACCTCAGTGTTAAGGTACCTTCCCAATACATACCTTATGATGTTCAAAAAAAATTCTAAAACCTCAAAAGGATTTCAGATTAGCATGACAATAATGTGGTGGGATCCAACCCCAAATGTACTGTATTTTTTAAACCAATGGAATGTCATGCTTAACATTTAATTGTTCTTTAACTAAATAAATGCAATTAGGATTTTCCCCGTAATCTTTCTGAACAAGCTGAGAAATATACCTCATACCTGTCCATGCATTCATGCAATTATTGATGGGGTTGTTGATGGAAGATTAGAATTTGCCGGGTGGGTTGCTGAGCAATGAACCTTGCCAGTGTATCCAGGGATATTTGGAGTGCTAAAGGAAAAAGTTAAAGGGGGCATGGAGAAAGAGTAAATTAAATGACTATAGGCTTGAAATATGACTTACAGATCAGTTCTAAAACAGCTAGTGTTTATCAAAGATGGATGGGGTAAAAACTCTTCATAATATAATGAGTAGTCCTTAGAATGTATGAACTGGCATAGCTTCTTTAAGATCATCGAAACAACTTTACGATGATCTAGCTGATGATCTGACCCAAAATCTTTGGTTAGACATGGCAAAAGTGAGTTCTTTAGTGACTTTTCCTTTCTGCCCCCGCCCCCGCCCCCCTCCCCCCCCCCCCCCCCCAAGTTGTTCAGGTTGAATATCTGTATGATATTCATGATTACAAGCAACATTTAATCTCAGAGAACAAATGGGGTCATGGGGTTCGCAAAGAGCACAAAAAGCAAGGAAATATTCTTTAAAAAAGTGATACAGATTTAGCTCATATTTAGGTTCCAGCTTCAAACATGGAATTTAGGTAGCACGCTTTAGGCCAACAGGTGTGATTTCTCATGGCCTAAAACACAAATGATTTCCTAAATGATTCTGAAGTTCTCTAAATTTCCCCTAGAATTTATTAAGAATGTATTTACATGTATATGTAATATTATTAACACTGCTTAGACATATCAGCTGAAATTCTTGCTTGAGTACACCACTGGACTGAGACAGTATGTGACACATCTTGGAAAACTAAAGCCTTTTGTTAATTCTGATGCTAAGTTTCAATGTGAAATTCAAAAAGAAAGTTCCTTAAAGAGACGGAGGAAAGAATTCTACTTATCTGAGGTAGCACAACAGAAAATTTTGATAGCAATTGCTGTAAGATCAAGCAGAAATGGACAAAATTAAAGAAAAAAAAAGAAGGTACTAATATGAATTCAGAGAGATAATCCATAAAGATTAAAAATAAAACAATCTAACCCTGCAATACGACAGCTTTTTTGCAGCACGAAGTTATTCAGAGAGTATCATCGGTACTGTTCTACATTGACAGCACAAAATAGGACACTGCTGAATTATACATATATCCAGACTGCCCATAGACATGGAGGTAAGAGCTCATGAGAAACTGTTTCATCCACTGAATCAACTAAATACTTGAGATTGTAAACTTTGCCTGCATTAGTCCTTTGTGGGTCTTCAGACCACATGAATGATAAGAGTGTCTCCTTTAAAATAATCTCTGAGGTATTTTTTGGTTCCCCTGTACTCTGGGTAAAAATAAACAGTTCCTTTAAAAGTGCACAGAGATATTAGTTTCAGTACAGCTGATCAGCTACTTCTCCGCAACTAAGTTCAGCACAGGATGCAAAACTGGACATATGTGCGAGACACGGTTTATCAGAAAATTCTTTGACTTGTGTACTGGGAAACTTGGCTCTGAAATTCCTCACCAGAATAGCAGAGGTAATGACAAAATGCTGTATCTACCTACCACAGTTATAACAAAGGACTGTGGGTGAACTATACTTGCCACAGGAGCGCTGGTGGTATATGTCATAGTCTTTGTACCCGTAGTTAGCAGAAAGACTATCTAGTTCTTTGTCTTATTTTGGAATAGCCTTGCACTAACCCATACATTCATACACTGCTTTATTCCCTGGGCTATGCTCCAGTATGTGACCCTCCAGAGAAGGTGCCTTTGTAGAATCAGTACACCAGTTTTGTAGCACTTGGGAAGTTGTTACCTATAGGGAATCGCCAAGTAGTTGGCTGAGCAAGTAACAAATCTGCTCTCTGTCTCGATAGCAGCCATGCAGGGGTAACAAGTAGGCCTGAAAATACAATACAGCAGTGGAACATATTTTCAGAATTGGATAAAATGGCTTGCAGACAAATTTGCTTTTTCATGTCAAAGTAGACAATTGTCAGGCTATGTGCAGATGAAGTAACTCTGTGTAGAAGATTTCATCTGCATATGCAGGGATCCCACTGAGGGACACAATGGACATTGGGTGGGTGTGAGTGTAAGCACATGCTTTCAGCCCAAACTGAAAATGTGGTATCACTTTGAAGGAATCAGTCAGCCTATGAACAGAGTTTTATTACCCTGGTGATGTGCTACATACCAAGATACATCTCTTACATGTAATAAAGAAATTCCGTTGACTTCCTTTAAATTGTATGAGCGTTACAGAGAAGAGAAGGAGATCACAACAAGAAGCCCTATATTAACTTGCAACATTTTATAAGCCTATTTGGAGTTAACTCACATAAGAACTATACAACTGTGGAGATATTCAAATACATTATGCACTCTGAGGCATCTGACTGATAAAATCTTCTGACCTTTAAAACTTGCAAAACTAGAAGAAAAGAGAAAAGCATCATAAATGGCCAAACATTATCTAAAAATCAAGCCTGAGAGATGACCCAAGATGAAGATTTGTTCTAGATTGTATGTTAGAAAGGATTGACAGAAGTTGGTATATTCATAACATGTGGGAAGGATGTAGCTCTGAAAGAGAAGAGATGGGCAGAGAGAAGCTAAAAGTACCAGGATAGTAAGAAAGCTTACACTACATTAAAGCAGCTGCTCTCCTGGGAACCTGCAAAGAAGATGCAAAAATGTGCTGCGGTTATGTATGTGATAAAGCAGAAGAAACTGAGGTTAAAAAAATACCCCTTTGGTTTTTTGTTTTTGGATCATGCTGTCTAGCTCTTGTGTGTTTTCTCTAATGAGCTGCTAAACCAGACTGTTGCTGGCAAAGAAAACAACTAAGTGCCAGGCTACCACTGGGCAACATACAAAACTCCTCTGTGGTTATGCTGGCGTCATCAAGCTTTCTTTCTGTAACCATGACATCTCTCTTGTTCATACACTTCCTTGTTATCATGCTAGCAGCTCTTAGTCCCAGCAATAAGAAACATACAGTGTTGACAGTTGAATCTGTGCAAGCTCTAAGATTTTTCAAGTGGAATGTAGTGATTCTTAGTGCCTCTGCTTTGGTGTGCCTCTGTTTCATATGTCCATCTCGGGATGTCTTTGAAGATTTTTATTTCCTGGTAGTGTTCAGGAAAAACAGTGTGGGCTTAATTTAGTTGGCCACCCATACTGGCATTTAGACCTATCTGAGATGCCTTAAGGTATCTGAGATAACCCCCTATAGCACAGGACCCGCAGGAGACCCATACTGTTCTGAAGCAGTAGCTGGAAGTGATGCTCTAGGGTGTCTCCAGGGCATTGGATGCCCAGATTTGCTGTGTAAATTCCATGTCAGCTGCTTTTATGGGAGCAAAATCAAGATTCCCCCAAATAATTTGTAATTCTTGAAAACCCTGGATCTAGCACTTCAGCTTGAGCGACTGAGGTATCCAAGTTTTTTGTGCAAAAATTCTGTCTAGTGAAAGCAATCCGGTAGATTCTTATTTTGCACTTAAAAGCAAAGAGTTCCTAACATCTTACTCTTTCTTAGAAACATTGTTGTACAAATCTCATAGAACTAAATCACCAGATTAAGTCATTAACTAGCTCTTCTGGTTACTGCAATTATAAAACAGGCCTCTCACGTCTCACTCACAGTACATAAGACTTGCAACTGGCTTCCACCTCAAATCCCCTTCCAGGAAGACTGACACGTCACACATTTGTGGCCCTTCTTTTACTCCATGATCCTATTTGCCAAGCAGAATACCCTGTGGTAAAAATGCCTCAGATGTGATCCTATGTCAGGAAACTCAATGCATACAGTCTTTTGTGTTGGGAAAGAATATACCTGAGAGAACTTGTGAAGTCAAAACAAGGTGCTCCATGCAGAGCGATGAATGGGGCCGACAGGATTTTTGAACGGAGCATTTGGGGTTGCATTTCATACCCTTCTCCCTCAGCCATCAAAGCAGGATAGGGAATGGGTATTTACAAATGGATTTAGGGTTTCTAAAAGGATAAAACCATCAAAATGGTAATTACTCAGAAATCTTTTGAATCATGTTGAACTGGAACATTTTGTTTCTACAATTTCAAACAGTTTTATTCTACTTTCAACTTTTTCAACCCCCCCTTTTTAGTAGGGGGTAATATTTTTCAGAAACAAGAAAGCATTTCAAACCAGCAATAAAATCTCATTTGGAAAATGTCAAAGTAGGATATTTCGGCATCTGCCACCCTCAACCTCCCAAATGACTTAAACTGGAAAATCACTAAAAAGGCATACATGGTGGACAAGCTGTCAGTTTCTGAAGAAAAGATACATTGTGGGAAAGCTATTAGGCAGCCCATGAAAATGACTATGCAAGGTGCAAGGCAGCAGACAGTCCTGTCCCCAGCTAATTGTGGCCTGTGAGGTTTCTGTGGTAACTTGAAATGATAAGGGATGCATACACACAGTCAGTTGGAAGCTGACTACACCGAAGAAATATGACTGAAGTCACTACAGATATACTGATGTGATAGTAGCATTTTGCCCAATGTGCTTGAGAAACCAAGAATAAAGGGTAGTTTCAGAGAACAGCTTTGTGCAATAACTGCAGGACTTGAAACACTTAGGACTTTGTCTTCTTAGAAACTATGTGTATTAAGTTCCCATTTCAATCAACTGCTTCCAGAAATGGATTTTGGTCAGATCCTGTCCTCTCTCTGACACAGACAACTGTGGCCTTCAAGACAAGTCACTTCAGCCTCCTCAGTCTTCATCTTTCAAAAACTAGTACTATAATCTACTTTACCAGTGTTATGGCAATTAATTAGTTGATGCTTCAAAAGTGCTGCTAAGTAAGTAATACTTTGTTAGAATGCATATGTATTGTGTAAGCACTGCCCTCTACTGAGTATTATGAGAGCTGATGAATTATGAGTAGCAAGTTTTAAAATGCTAATGACTGCCAGATTTTTACTTAATTCTGGAGGCAGAGGCTTTTAATGTGGAACAAGAAAATATAATCTCTGTCCTAACTCATTTTGTCAAATTTCAAGAGGTAGGTTGCAATAAGTACCACAGTAAGAAATCAGGAAGTTGCTGTGCTGTAATACAAAAGACACACAAAAGAGGAAAGCACGAGGCAGATATAACACTCGATTGATATGAATTGTTGCTGTGTCCGCTGGAATGCACTAAGTGTGCTACACTATTACTACACTAAGTACTGCTAACTCACTGAGGGTGTAAGGGAGTTCTAACAATGCCAAGGAGGAGAGTTATTTGCGTCTGTCAGACTGAGCATTTACCAGAGCCCTGCCCATGAATGCTACAGAGGAAATCCCCATCACCAGCGTGGGAGGCTTTTTTTTCCATTGACCCTTAAAACACCTGCAGAAACAAAATACTACATAGAGCATAACCTTGTTTCAGCAGCTGACTGGGGAAGAGATCAACAAAGGAAAAAGCTGGTGACTAGGGGTGGAAGAGAATTATACAAAATAACATACCTATAAACATGTTTCAGAAAAAGAGAACAGCAGATGATCATGTTGGGAATCCATACGATGCAGTAAAACCAGTTTCTGTATGGCTTTCAAAATTATTAGGTTCAAAATGCACTTCTGAATAAGAAAGAGATTTTTTTCAAAGTAGTTGTTAATAACAAGAAAGAATGAATTGGGTCATTACTTATTTTTACTTACTAATAACATGGAGTCTCTCAAAAGCGCCCAGAGAATTTAGCAGTCTGAGCCTTCCTGGAAGTCACTGTAGCTGTGCTGTGAAGTTTCCTCCCCTGTGTGACTTGCCCAAGGGAGCTGAAAATACAGTGTTTCCTCAGAATTCAGACCGTTCTCCTCTTCCTTGATACACATTTGGGTTGGAGCAGCAGTTACACACAGAGGATCAGATTTTTAGAAGTGCTCAGCACCTAAAAGTTTAATTGTGGTGTTTGTGGCCAGATTTTCACAGGAAATCAACATGGACCCAGAATGTAAGCTCTTTCAGAATTCTGGTTTTCACGTGTGGTTGCCGAGCTATTTTTGAAAGCCTGGCTGGCTGCAGAAAACATACTCTTTAGCTCTCAGTTGCTTCCCTACCTAGTATATGGTTAGCTATGTGACATATAAAACCAAATGCAGTATTCATCTTCCAGAAATAAGTAAATATTATAAGCAAATAATTAATAATCAGATCAGTAAGAAACAAAGAAAAAATAACCAAGGAAAACAGACATAATCAATTCAGACTCCAAAGTCTTCTAAAACAAATCGCAGAGGTCTCAGTTCTGCAAAATATATGAACAGATACTCAATTCTAGCCCTGTTCAGGAAATCTTGTTAGGCAGATGCCTTTAACTCATTGATTACAATGGAATTTACACTTCATGGCTTTGAAAGAAAAGAGCAAATGCAAGAAGAGAGTTTAAAGTAGGTAGACAAGTGGAGAAAGTAGGGAAAAAAACCCACACGAAAAAGAAACTATGCACAAAAGATCAGTAAATTTAAAAATACAACAAAAGCCACTTGATTCACTGGACAATTGCTGTCCAGTATACCTAACAAAATTAAACAAGCAACACACAATGAAAATACAAAAAAGCACCAAAGCATTCAATTTGGAACCTCGCTAGTTAGTGGCATAAAAAGATGAGATTCAAGCCTACAACTCCTGTGCTCTGACAATGTAGTCCACTTGATGGAGCACTGAGCTGTAAAAGGAGATTATGATAAGTTTTATAAAAGATTTTTGGAGGTCTGTTGGTGACAAAGGACTGCATTAGAAAGAGATTTTCAGAGTGCTCTTTCACAACAACTTCCTAATTTTTTGACTGGCTTTTTTAAAAAAGATTTGTATGTTGCCCTTGGCAAAGAAATGATAGAAGATTCCAGCTCTTAGGCATACATTGCAACATAACCAAGGATGAAAGAGAGGAACAAGTTCATCCTAAAGCATATTCAGGAGTGCATACACAAACCAAGGATATTAAGAATGATGCTACGTTCCAGGGCTGGAACAAACCTCAAGAGATGATGTAATTGATCCATTTCCCCCAAGACAGGCTTTACTGAAAGCCTGGAAGAGAACGAGAGGAACTGAACTACCATCCAGGATTTTTGGTCAAGTGCGAAGATGAAGAGTCTGACCTGAGAAAAGCACTTCTACAGCTCCCTTAGGAAAATGCCCACTGATCATTCTAGACTGCCACCAGATCACGAACATAGTTTTGATTAATAAGTTCAGATTTATAAATTTAGCACTTCTAGATGAGTCACAACACTTATGACATGGCTTTTTACATGTGGTGAAGGTTCCCACAGCTATTCCATGTTTGAACCACAGAGAAAAAATGGATAAAAAGTGACTTAGATTCCTTAGTCTTCACTTGTGCCGCAGCCTAACTTTTAAGAACTATGGCCATCATTTTATGCTAATTATTGTTTTTTAAAACCAAGTTTCAACAAAGCACCATTTCAATAGCTTAAAGCTCAGAGTTTAGTTAAAAAAAAGGCACAGGCTAGGGCTCAGGATACATGAAGTTTCATTCCTAACAGTGCTACAGATTCCCAATGGGATTTGGCAAACCACTTAATCCCACTGTACCTGGATTCCCATCTGTAAAACTTCCAAATTGCATGGTAAGGACTTCAGAGTATTATCTAGAGTGCTGGGTATATGCAGAGCAGCTTTTCACAACACTGATCTTATACTAGGGGCTTTTAGGCTCAACTGCAGCATAAGTCATGACTTTTATCTTTTTTCTAATTCCTTAAGAAAAAAGAAGAAAAACAGAAGACGGTTTCCTGTTCTGCCAAAAGGAAGAGAGGGTGGGCGCAAGGGTAACATGCAAAACATGCCCAGGTTCACCACTCTTCCTGTTTGTCTCTGCAAAATTACATGACAGATGACTCTTAGCTAGTTTCAGCTTTGCTAATAATTTGAATGGCAACCACTTTCTTGCATGGTCTGGGGGAGAATAGTGTCTCACTCTGGAGTAATGCCCGAGCGCTGATGCTGCTGCCCAAGTGCTAGAGGCAGGAAGTGCAACTGCTAGTCCATGAAAGAGTGAAAGTGACTACCTACAAAGAGATTTTTACATTTTACAGACTTACAAAGCATATTTAGGCTTCTAAATCCAAAGCATGTATCTAATTCGCAATGATTTTGGTGGGAGTCTAGCAGCCTTAATACATTTACAGATCTTGCTAGAACTACTGGCAAACACACAAAGAAAAAAAAAATATTATAGGGATCACTTTTATGTCTTTTTTCTGACTTTCTTCTTTCTTCTACTTAAACTCATAGCAATCTCAATGTCTGACAATCATAGAGAATAAAAATACTTAATGAAGAACTTAGAATTTTTCAGGTGGAATTGAGTTTTTCACAGCTTTGAGATGTCAGAATCTTTTAGGTCTCAGAGATCTTGATCTCCTGGTTGCCAGAAATCAACGAAACCCATGGCCTCACTCACTAAAAACCAGGAAAATGACATGGAGGACACCGGAGAAGGTAATACAGAACCTGCTGCTCAAACTTATAAATCCACCACGATACCATACACTGCAAATAGTTCCAGGCAATATGTCTGTCTGTTTGCAGCACAGCGTACACATCAGCTTCTATTCTTCAAAGCTCTACAGCAACAGCAGTATGACATGGCAGAACTAAGGGTTAATAGCTCTGCTAACTTCCCTTCAAACTCAGAAATCTCTGTTCAGCACTATGTTGTATGCTGTGTGTGCTGTATTTTTAAAGCACATTTCTCAATAATCATTTTATACTATTTTATGTTTTAATTCAAGCAGAAGTTACAAGTTAGATGAAGGCTGTGAGAAATCAGATGACTTGTGCAGGAGGTGAGATAAAACAATCCGAATGGTACATTATGCACATAAAAGCTTGATATTAATAGGTTTGGTTGCAGTAATATGGGTCAAGTTTGACCATCGTACAATGCTTAGCACCTTATTTTGCCTGTGAACCTAGTGCTGTAGTCAGTAAGGCTGTGTGAAGAATGACGTGCCATTCCCCACAAGTGTGGTAGCATGTGATGCATTACAAAAGGATATGCATTTTCCCTGAAACTGATGTAAGAAACAGAAATGAACGGACTTAAGGTGGAGCTCAGAAATTCCAGCTACTTCCAAGGCAGCTCCCAGCAACTAGGAATGTTTAGCACATACTCTGCCGTATGTGAGTAAGGCCCAGCATTATGCCTTTTCTTCAGAACAGAGAGGGAAATATTTTTAGTTTCTCTCCCTCTGCTTCCCCCAGGAAAGTATCCCTTCTGTAGTTTCCTCACAAATGTGGACTCTGCAAGACCACTGAAAGGACAGAAAGGAAAGGCCTAGGCAAAGAGAAAATCTGATTAAGTAAACAGAACAGTCTCTTTCCTCTTTTGTTTCACAATTTTTAGTTCTTACCATTACGTTGTTACTTCTACCGTTTTACTGTCTCAAAAGTTTGCAAATAAATGCTTCATGCCAGCGCAGGCTACTAAGGAGAACTTTAGGAAAGGCTTAAAGTGAAAACCTTTGCATGTCAAAGTTCGTGATCTAGCTAAAAGTCAGGAGGTGTTCCCAATGGCATTCACGGAGCTTTTGCAAAGTCAAAGGCCATCTAGTGGCTAAAGCTAAAAATCACGCATTTTTAACATGGCAGTATTCAAGTCACTACCCATCAAAGAATGGCACATGCACTTCCACCCAACAGACCTGTTATTAATACTAAAGAACAGGAAGCGTTTGAAGTATGTCATAGTTTGAAAATAAACCTAGCTTTTTTGGAAGTAAGGACTCTATCCAGAATGGCATCAGCAGAAATTCCTCATGCATGCTAAGCTCAGAACCTTCTCTTCCACGTCCTCCCCACTTGAGCCTTGAATGTAACACAAATCTATTTTCTGCTACTGGGCATTTACAGGAATGCCAGTGTTAGGTAGTCTCAGCATCACTAGGAACCATGAGTCAGGTGTTTTGGGGTATAATCTAGCAGATGTGCTCAGACTAGCTTCACATGCAGCCTTTCTCAATTGAGAAAAAGGGCAAGGGGCCTGCTGAGTTCTTAAAACTTGGTTGTGCAATGAGTCTAGCAAGGTTAACAGTGGGAAGGAGAGTATACTCTGATTTCCAACCCAGCCTAGTTCAGAGTCGTGAAGAGTTCATTACACCAAGACAGTATATTGCAGTGGTGTTACCACACGCAGCTTTTACTTCCCAGGATGGGCACACTAAGTGTGGCTTTTGGTCCAACAGTCAATTATTGTCAGTCCATTATGACCATTCTGTACTAGATGGATGGCGGGGTCACTTGCGCCACAGAGCAACTCCTGGATGGAAAAAAACCCTAATCAACATTTCTGACTGAAAAGCGTGGTGCATGGTGTTAGGAGCATAATTTCCCTGAAACTATAACACTAATGTGATACAATAAAGAATCAGGCCTTAATGTTCTATGATAAATTCATACTTAGTCAAAAGAGGTTGCATTTAAGCTTATCAAAACACAAGTAGATGGATAAAATCTGTTATACCATCATCTCAGTAGACATCTCTCTGCTCATTTTGTATCAGCTTCCTTGACTAATTTTGTATATCCAGGCTGAATGGCCCCTTAGATTTATACAGACCTACACTGACCACTGTACGCAGTTACCACTGTAGGCCACTTACTACTGACTCAGTAATTAAAAGGGTCTCTTCAAGTTCAACCTTGAATCTGTGCTTCCTGTGTTAACAGACATCATTCAAGTTATTAAAAAGAATAAGAAGTGTTCCCCCCAATTTTTTTCATTCTTTTGGCCCAAGACCAGATCTTTAACTGGTTTTTCCCCTTTCCCAAGTAACAAGAACTCAAGAGGCAGTATCAAAATCATGCTAATAAGAGAAACATACTGTGCAGTGCTTGTGTAGCGAGGCTTTGAAGTTCGCACATGGTTAAGTGGGATTAAGTCTACATCGGCATTGTCAAGGTGTTCAAAATGTACTGCACCAACACAGCCACTGTTTGGAGAGAAAGGAAATCAAAGATATGTACATTATTCATTAGACAGCTGGTGGAGGCAGCTGAACCATATACTGCATGCTCCAAAATTCTAGTTATTTATTAAAACAGTCCACAAGAAAAAACATGGGGACGAACTGCCCTGTGTGCTTGGCATGTCCCAAGATGAAAACAATCATCTGCTGAACTTGCAGCACATAACAAATGACAGCTGTAGTACATACGTGCAGAGAGGAGGCTTGGGAAGAATGGAAGTAAGATAGAAATGTGTCACCTCTTGTCCTTTTGGCTATGCCCATAATCAGGCTGGGATATTCTTCCAAAGAGGACGTAATGTATCCTGATTTCTAGTTTACAGGCAAAAGGCTGGAGTCACCCGCAAGCAGAGGAGACTCAGCACACGCTCTCCCTTAGCACCAGAAAACACCTTAAGATTAGATAACACAGGCCACCTATAGCTCTTGCTTCAGAAGATGAGAGATGGATTGCTTGGGCTTAATGAAAAATGTAGAAAGTAGAAGCAACCCAGGCAACCCAGGGACATTGTACTTACGTATACAAAGGGATATGACAGGTTCGAGAGCTTCGGCTTACACTGTTAAAGACAAAATAGATCAATCACCTTTTTTTCACCAGACAGAATATTCTGATAGAATATTTATGAGGTCTCAAAAGAGAGGTGGTGACAAGTCAGTTTTTCTCTTAGAATGATGCCATGCTCATTTGAATTTGGTAAAAGACCGTGGTAAATGATTAGATTGGCATATATGCTAAATGACCCGGTTCAGCAGGCAGAATCTTGTCTTTTAATCTTCATCTTCAGATACTGGGACTTCAGGCAATTTCCTGGGAGGACAGTATAAGCAAGTTTTCTTTTAACATGAACTGCTTCTCTACTTGTAACAATTCTCTCATTCAGTTCTTGAGAACATGGGAAAATTTAACATCAGAGCTGAATTTCTCTCTTGGTCTGTCCCTGCAAACTGCTCTCACTGGCCATGTCTATATTCCTTTAAAAGACCAACATTCAAGAAACCATAATGATAGTGTTTTCTATCTCCCTTCCACCCTGCAGTGGTACCTGTCTCTCCCATTCTATGCATGAGTGTGTCCAGTAGCACACCTGTCCATTGAGTTTGCCTGAGCAAACCTGCTGGCTCATCGCCTGGAAAGGAGGCAAGTTCTAGGTTTCCCATCTTGCTTTGACCAACCTTTTCTTCCCCGTCTCTACCTGGCTTTTATCTGAGCCCTTCTGAACCTCCTGTCACCCTTTACTAGGCTCATCTAAAATGTTCCACGCTGAGACTGTTTTGGATTCTACAGACAAAAGATAAAACCTCGAGTTTGTACATGTGTATGATGAACGTGGTGTTTTCATAAATGTCATGTCTCAATGAAAACATCAGATGTGTGCAGTCATGACAATCATTCACTTTACAGATTTCTTCTTTTCTGCTTTTTATATTTAACTCTCACAGGAGAAGCATGTTAAGAGTATACTTTTCATGTAGTTACTGATTGAGTATCTTAACTTTTCTAGTTACAGAATGCTGCTGAATTTAGTCTTCTGAAATAATTAACTGTACGCAGACTTCATAAAGGAGGTGCTCAGAGGACCCCAATATTCACAAAAAAATCAACAGGTCTCTTGTGGAGAGATAAAAGATCTTGTTTGAAATCTGTCCCAGAAGTCTCCAACAACCTGAAATCATAATTAGATGCTTCCTGTAAGGCAACATTACCTAATTAATTTGGCTTATTAGATTTTCATGCAGCAATCAGAACCAATTGCAGGACTGAATTTTAGTTTAGTAAAAATAATAATTATTACAGTTAGTAATCACAAGTAAACTAACTTAACATGAGATTTGTTATGCTACAGCATCATTCCTATAATTCCTATCAACCAATTTTTCATCAGTACCCTTATCCTCTCTTTTGGTACTATGCATGCATATCTTCTTCTGTAC
Organism: Aptenodytes patagonicus; assembly: GCF_965638725.1. Lineage (NCBI taxonomy): Eukaryota > Metazoa > Chordata > Aves > Sphenisciformes > Spheniscidae > Aptenodytes > Aptenodytes patagonicus. The sequence goes on from NC_134950.1 coordinate 78,621,930, forward strand.
CAATTTTCAGGGGAGGGGGAGGGAAAAATATGAAATAATTTGAGGCAATTACTGGAGCGTGCTGATGACCTTAAATGCTCACTTGTGACTGTTTTTATTTGAAAACATTGCTGTGGGTTTATGTGTATGACCTATACAAAATTTAGGCTACATTTCATTAGCAAAACCTAAAACCAGTTGGCAAGAAATTGTTCACTGACTTGGCTTATTTCAGGATTGTATCTCCTTTTTGTGAAACACTGGGAAACAGGATCAGCCAACACTTCCACTGTTGATTCTGCAGGCTAGATTTTGGAAGGTAATATATTATCCCAAGGAACTTCTTTATAAGCTCTAGATCCACAATAAAAAAGAAGAGAAAAAAGTTCCTGTATAATCATTAGTGAATGACATCGGTAGCTAGATAATAAGGAATTATTAGTGACAAAGAAGGATGCAGAACATAACAAAGGTGTATATTTCTAGTTCAAAGGGACATGAAAAGCCTGGAATTACATGTTGCTTGTTGGGGAACAAGTAGTTATGGTACAGTTTCACTGGCTTATCTTCTTTAAAGCTTTCTCACTCACTAATTGAAAGAGGTAGTTTGTCTTCCAATAAGCTTACAGTGATGATGGGTTTTATTTTGTCTAAATTTGAATAATCAGTTAAGTGAGACGGGACATAAATAGAGATTAGACACCAGTCATATCATGCCTGTGACAGGCGTTGAAGACAGATGTACAGAATGCCCTTTTGGAAACTCCAGTTTCTCTTCACTGCCTATAGAGGAAGTGGAGATGAAAGGCACAGACTGGATGCAAGCTTTTAGATAACTAAAGTTCATGAGATGAATCCTATGCTAAATGCTGTTAAAACACCAGAAGTTCCAAGTGATAGAAAAATTGTTTGTAGTCTTGTATGTCCTGCTATCTATGTAAAGGTGCATAGTAGCAAAAAGAAGATGAAAACATGAAGCAAAGCACAAGCAAAAACTGTTCTTAAAAGAAATGGTGTCTCACTTTAGAGTATTTGACTTGTAGAAATAGTCCCTTACTTTTTCTTCTCTTCACCTTGCAGAAGGATCACTTAATTCCTAAGAGAAATCAAATACATGGCAGAAAGCAATGCTATCAACATATATGATACTATGATTGCTTGTTTAAAGAGTGAACTGCATGTATCTGCTTTTTCCTAGTTTACTATCTTCTTTTGCATCAGAATGAAACATGCAATTTCACATACTTCACCAGCCAGCACTGGAGATCAAGAGTAGATCTATTTCTGAGGAGGTTTACTCAGGAAGGAAAATTTAATATAGTGAATACAAGTTTAAAAACTAATAGAATGTCTTTGTCTCTCTTCTCCTCAGGAATGTAGCTTTCCGTTCATTATATTATTTATAAAATGGCACAACAAACGCACTTTGCAGTCCCTCACATATGCCTGATGTATTTGTATTATGTTCATCGCTACAAATTGTGTTCCTCAGGGTTCAATTCTAGGGCCAGTCCTGTTCAATATATTTATCAACGATCTGGATGCAGGAGTTGAATGCACCATTAGCAAGTTTGCTGATGACACCAAACTGGGAGGTGCTGTTGACTCTCTTGAGGGACAAGATGCCTTGCACAGGGATCTAGGTAGATTGGAGCATTGGGCTATGATTAGTGGGATGAAATGTAACAAGTCAAAATGCCAGATTCTGCACCTAGGATGGAGTAACGCCGAGCACAAGTATAAATTGGGTGGCTGGAGAGCAGCCCTGCAGAAAGGGATCTGGGGGCGCTGGTCCACAGCAGGCTCAGTATGAGTCAGCAGTGGGCCCTGGCAGCCAAGAGGGCAAATCGCATCCTGGGGTGCATCAAACACAGTATAGCCAGCCGGTCAGAAGAGGTGATCATCCCGCTGTATTCAGCATTGGTGCGGCCTCACCTTGAGTGCTGTGTGCAGTTCTGGGCCCCACAATTTAAAACGGATGTGAAGGTCCTTGAATGCATCCAGAGGAGGGCAAGAAAGCTGGTGAAGGGGCTGGAAGGAATGTCCTATGAGGAGCGGCTAAGGACTTTGGGCTTGTCTAGTTTGGAGAAAAGGAGGCTGAGGGGCGACCTCATTGCTCTCTACAGCTTCCTGAGGAGGGGAAGTGGAGAGGGAGGCACTGATCTCTTGTCCCTGGTATCCAGTGATAGGACATGTGGGAACGGTTCAAAGCTGCGCTAGGGGAGGTTTAGGCTGGCCATTAGGAAGCATTTCTTTACCGAGAGGGTGGTCAAACACTGGAACAGGCCTCCTGTTGGAAGTGGTCGATGTCCCACGCCTGTCAGCGTTTAAGAGGCATTTGGACAATGCCCTTAACAACATGCTTGAACTTGGTGAGCCCTGAACTGGTCAGGCAGTTGGCCTAGATGATCATTGTAGGTCCCTTCCAACTGAAATAGTCCATTCCATTCCATTCCATTCCATTCTAACTATTTAAGCATGTGCAACACTTTAAGGACTATGAATAGTCTTACCAGTGTAGAAGGATAAAGGATGCCATTACATTTTCAGTATGCGAAAGACTTAATTAGACTTGTGCTATGGAATCACTGATTTACTTATTTGTAACTTGCAACAAATAAGGCAGTGCCTAAGTATTAAATATGTAAGTATTTACACCAAGTATGAGGTTTTGGTATCTTTTGTACATTCTGGTATTTTTGCTCCGGTTACACATAACTGACATTGGTAGTATCGGTCTCACATTACAGTCTAAATGTCTTAACTAGAGTAACAGTACAAAAAATGAAAATTATTGGAGCGATGGCCACCATTAAAATCTGGTCATGCTAACATACAGCTATGTGAAATATAGCCCTTATTTCAATATAATTAGATGAAGAAATGAGAAAGTCCGATTTCACTACACTACTGTAATCACTGCCAAAAGTATGTTAAATGGAAAGCAGACTAGATACAAAATTATTTAAATATGTTTTCTGTCATTACAAGAAGAGCACCAGACACTAGCCTTGAGATTGGGATCCATACAAAATGCAAAAATATGGTTTTGGTCAGGTAGAGCAGGAGCAACTTTCACTGGAGTTATCCAACCTGAAAGAAAGGGCTTCCTATTGTGTTAATCAATTTGCAGCAATCCTTACTGTTTTAAGCTGGATGAAAACAACTCATGGCTTCCCATAAATATCGATGCACCAATGTTCAGTTACCTGCTACCACTCTGAATTAAAACTTCCACAAAAATACATTAAATTACATGGAAGATGAAAGTAAGTGATAAATAATATCATAACATACATTGCTAGAGTTTGGCCTACTTCACATATTGTCATGTACAGTACTAACTGCATAAAGGAAAGTATCCAAATTAGCAAACATAATAATAAAAGGTTGTTAATGCAACCTGAACTAGTAATTGCATATTGCATTTCTACAGTTATATAATCTTTGCCAACCCTGAAAGCAATAAACAAGTTATTCCGTGAGCAGTAGGTGACTAATTTTCTAAAGATATTTCCTCTCTCCTTCATCCTCCCAACTCCATATTCCAATAATTTGAGCTCTCTCTGACCAGGTCCTGTAAATCAGGCTTAGGCACCAAGAGGCCACATCCTGCAGTTATTGTAGAGTCACATATGTACCGATTGGTGAGCCAGTACACACACGCTGATAACCAAGTGAGCTGCTGCCAAATAGAAAGATGTTACAATGCCCGAGTTTCAGCTCCCTCAAGAGGAACACTCATTTTTGTCTTTCCTCTCCCCAGACTTCAACCTTCAAAAATCTTGCAGGGATGTAATTATCCTTGAGATGTTTATATCTCTGTAAAATTTGGCAGAAATTGGCCAATGGGGTTAAAAATTATTAGGAGAGAACCAATAGATAAAAAAGATGAATGGAAACAACTTGTCTCCTTAGGGAATCAGGATAAAACCCACAAAATAATCCTATAAATAAGGTAAGGGATATGTATGAGAGTATAATTCAAACTGCTGTGCCATTAACTAGCATAATGCTTTTGGTGACTTTGGGAAAGGTGTATTTCTAAATATACTTTGTTATACCATACTAAAAGGGGTCACACAACCATCACGCCACTCTCTATGAACACTGGAAACTTTTTAAGTATCAAGAACATACTACTTAGGTAGTTCTCAACCTGCTTTTTACTTCCAGACCCCCCAAAATTTCCAATGCATATGAAGACCTTTATGTAGCAAATTTAAGCTAATTCATAATACAGTTACTTTTCCTAGTTATTTGTAGAAATTTTAGGCATACTTTGGAGAAAATAGTTCAAAGACTAGAAGTTGAAAACCACTGTGCAGAATGCAAAATTAGTGCTTGCAGAACTAATCACTCTGACAAAGTTTAAAAGAAAATCACAGCTTTCAGTAAGAGACTAAGTTTAGTATCCTAATGCCATATGTAGGTACTGAAATAATATGACCTGGTTTTTAAAAGAGCTTTTTGCACAGTGTGCTATAACTTTAAGTTGCTGCTTTTGAAAAGCTTGACAGAATTTGTGGATCTTTCCACTGTGAAGAGCTTTCAAACTGAATCACTCTCCAATTAAAACAATTCTTTTGGAAAGTGTCTCTTAAACAGGTAATGTGCTTGCAGTAAAGATGGTGGCTGCAATTTCATTGCTTCAGCTTTGAGTAAACTTCAAATGCTATCTGCAAATATACAACTTGGACTCATATGGGAATGCTCCCATTAAGTTTTATGTCTGAAATGTTGTAATTACTTAATACGCATGCATATACTACTGCACTCGACAGTAAAGAGGTAGATGGCTCAAATATATCCATCCATATGTCCTAGTAGTTCCATAAAAATAGTCTTCCTCTGGTTCACTGATTAAGGACCTAAAGGTTACACCTGTTATTCCTTGTGCTGTATGTGTAAAACACTCATGACAGCTACAACATCCTTAGGAGGACATGTATATAATTTTACATTTTCTTTGATAATTGTACATATGCATTTCTAGAGACCTCTGCTTTTGCACCGTATACTGTAATTTGCCATCTTGACACTACTGGCCTACTGCTGGGATGATTAATCTTCTAACATTTACTTCTCCTTTTGCTTTCAGTGGAAAGATCTAGCACAAAAATGGCAATAATTTTTTCTTTAAGTCAACTTTCTGGAGGTTTCAATGCCCCTAATGATTTGCTCAGTCCACAGGATTGAAAATGGCATGATCTGTTCTTGTCCAAGTTGGGAACTCAGTGTCTTGGCTTTATCACTTTAAAATGGCATGATCTGTTCTTGTCCAAGTTGGGAACTCAGTGTCTTGGCTTTATCACTTTAAACTAATGACAAGCTTAATGATACTGCCAGTTTCAGTTTATTACTTAAGCTAATCTCCCAATCTGACAAAGCAGGATTCAATGACGGATGATGAATTTGGGGAATTTTTGGTTTGGATTCTGAGTCAGAAACTGAAGATGTACTCATTCACATTTCTAAGCTGTTTCCCAGAAACCATGAAAGCCAGAACATCTTTTTGTTTTGTTTTTAAAGGAAAAAGTGAGATTCTTATGTCACTATATAAAGACATATGCAGAGAGGCTTCACAAACCCAGCGGTCTCACAAGCTTCACTGCACCTCACTGTTGTTCAAAAACTGTGCACTGTTTTTGACCTCTTATATTTTAAAAGTAGTAGGACTTGATGACATTCAGTTTCAAATTTTGTTTGTATTCATTTCAGGTGTGTCTCTATCTGCCAGAGTATCTCTATCTCTGTCTCTGTCTGCTTTTCTCTGTGTTGGAAAAATTAATGGTCAGATAGAATTGCATATCTCAAATCTTCTTTCCCCTTCACTTTTCCAGAAGCTTTCAGAAAAAACCATCTGATCAGTTTTGATTGGTGTCTGAGGTCTAATTTCATATGTAAAGGGAGAACACAGTAACTGAGAAATAAGAGTGAAAATTATATGGGATGAAAAGGATGAAAAGAAAAAAAAGGAAAATTATGGAGTCTATTTTTTATCCCTTGTGGTTTCTTGAGTTCTTTCAGGTTCTGTTATATGACTGCAGTAAGCTTAAAGTGATTTAAGATGCAAAGTTCGAAGACAGAAACAAGGAACCAGAAACACTGCCTGAATTTATAGCATGTAGACTTTATGGTGACAATAACACGGATAAAGTATAGCTAACTGTGAAGTGAGAGTGTTATCTCTGTGTAGTAAAATGGAACAAGCTTATTTACGTTTCTTTACCATGTTCTAAGAAATGCCTCCCCCCATCTATAAGCAAGTTGCCTGAGTTCTCATAAAATTTTGATCTAGGTGTAATGAGTATTTCTCTATGAAAATCATTGGAATTGGCTTAATCTTTCTAAAAATTCAACCATATTGCTTACTGCTAATTATGTCTGCATTTAGAAGCCCAGAGTAGATATTTCTGCTTTCCAAAATTTTCATCAGAAAATTCTGAATATTAACCACCAACCCAATTTTGCTTCACATTAAAAAGAGTGAATTTCCGTTTTGATGCTGTAATCAATACGAAATGATCAGACCCAACTTTATGTGTAACACATTGATATAAAATAAGAGGGTAATATGTACTTTGACTAACATGTGATGGCAGTCCTAAAGAACTTCTGTTCTCCGATCAGCTAGACCCTGGAATAGGTCTTTAAATGCGCTGCACTGCAACTTGTCAGGAAATACTAGAAGACACAGAAATATCCAGGGGATTTCCTGACTCTGGAGTGATGTGTTATTTTGATTTACATTAAAAGAGGTGCTCATTAGGACTATTGTATGTAACTACACAATTTACCTAAATAGATTTTTTAAAACATTATTTACCTTCAAAGATTTTTTTTTTCTTTTTAGCATTAGAATGCTCATTAGAATTTGCTGACTGGTACCTCTTTGCTACAGCAGGGGCAATGAATCATACAAACACTCTATTGCAGTTGTTATATTCAGTTCAAATATCCAGGGCAAGTATATTTTATAAGGTTTGTTCTTTCAGGACCTTGGGGAATGGAGTTCAGAAACTAATTGTATTTATTTAAGCATCACCGATTTCTTTGGTGATTAAGAAATAAAAAGAGTAGTTTGCTTTACCTCTGAGTTGTGCCCTGACAGAAGCAGCTGACACAGCCCTGGAATTCCACCTTCTGTCCTGGTTGGTTTCCTCCAGGAGGATCATCTGCCTCCTGTGGGGAGGCTCGCCTCTCTTTCCTGTGATGGGGACCTGCTGGTGAGGTTTCCAATCACTGTAGTACACCAGGGATTCAACAGCTCTTCCAACATTGGGCTGCAGGTCAGCATCTGCTCCTGGACTCACAAAACCTGAGCAGGGATCCACTAAAGGCACATCATCCCGGTGTGGGAATAAAGGGTAATTCGGCTCTACTAGAGAGGTGAATGGATTGAATTTAAGGAAAGAATTACTGTTTCTCTCTTCAAAGCTGGCAAAGCCATGTCTGTTGTCAGGACCTCTCACAACAGGCATGCACATCTTCTTTAACAGACTTCGATACTGTTGGCGATCCATCTTGTGAACTGGTTCAACTGACAAGGCAGACTTTTTAAAAGCACTTGCCTGCCTTTCAGCTCCACGGGAAACCACGGTCATTCTCTTCTATTGTCCTTATGTGGCACTAAACTTAAAAGACTCCACTTGCTCCTGTTTCTCCAAGTTTCTGAAGTCCTAGCCAACAAACCACAGTAAAACTAGAGGTCATCCTCCAGAAGATCAGTTCACAGAAACCATAAAGAGAAAGGCAGTGGTTTAAGTAGTGAATTCTTTCCTGAAAAGAGATTTATCAAGTATGGTACAAAAAGAACAGAGCCACTGAATAAGCAGAGAGGTTTTTTGTTGCTTGGTAACGATGGAAACCACCTCGCAATGAAATGTCTCCTGGTGTGAAACATGGTTCATGCGTACCACAGTAATCTAGTCCTTCAAGTGAATACAGACAGCAACTTCAAATGGTACTACCAATTACTTATTCATCTAGTAGAGGCAAAATTAAGAAGTTTTCAATCTTAATAAGAATTATATGGTGTTTTCATTTAAATATTTTATAATAAGCTATTCTGTTGGTATCTACATCACAAATACAAATTAAATTGAAACACAGATTTAACACAAAATTTATCAAACACAACCGCAGATAAATGCAAATCCAGAAAACTTAACAATTATTACTTGGAATAAGTAAATCACATTGACACCAGAGTTTCCCATGCAGCTTAATTTCCTCCAGAGTTTTGCCATTTGTTCTATCAGGTTGGCAGTCTCAAGTCAGAATATGCAGCACTCATTTCCTAATTCCAAGCTCGACCGTCTTCAGTTAGCGATCTAAACAAAAGCAGTCTGATTTAGAGAGGTCCTCTCTGCATGAATTCAGTGCCATCTGCAAAGGTCTGGCACTTCGGAAAAATCAAACTACATTTATTTGGACAGCTCAGTTCACACTATGGGGGCTTTTATTTTGTGGCCTTGTCAGGAAAAATTAGGGCACAGAGTCTGATCATTCTCTCATTTATATTAGTCTCACACAGATGTAACTTCCCTGAATTCCTAACTTGCTTTTGATCAACACGAAATCAGAAATGGGCCTAACTTATTAGAGTACAGGTTTATAGTAATAAAAAATTGTGTTCCATAATGCAGAATCATGCTGGGGTTTTTTTTTGGAGTAGTTTGCTGATGAATCAGAAAAAAACAAATAAATCAAGCTTCATTCTTTATTAAGACAGCTTTCATATATAGGTCACAAGAACTAAAATGCGTAAAAAGTGACAGCTGACAACATTGTATATGCAGCACCGGCATTGTAAGGCTAAGCCAATACTACGAAAACACAGAACTCTTTGTCTGACACATCTTATGTCTACTTTCTATCATACTTGTACATTCAAGTTAGTGAAAAGATACTTCCAAAATTTGACTTCTGCCAGTAACAAGCCTTTAAAGTGCCATACTGCTGTCTATATTTACTGACACTCAGTAATCTCCATACCAGATATAATTAGTTTTACACTAGAAATAACATCCAGTGTTGCAGACTGACCTTTTTCTCCACTTCTTACCTTCTCCTGGAAAGCTTTAGAAAGAGATGGCAGGAGAGGCGAAGACATGGGACCCAGGTAAGGTACAGGATGGAAGACATTGCAAGGATGACTCATGTTTTGTTGCATTCATTTTGCAGAGTGAAATGCAATTAAAGCTTTATCTTGGATTTTGTTGACAGGATTCTATCCAGATTATCCTGGGAAGTAAATTTGCCTAGTAAGGCTGAATTGTTTCTAGTGTCAATTTTCAGAAGTGATCCATGCTTTAAGGAAGCACATGGATGAGCCAGTCATATGTCTAAGCTAGTCCTCTTTACTAGATGTCTGCCTTTTGTTTTGCTTCAGGATTCCTGTGGAGCAGTCTTCTTGGTTCTTTGATGTTAACAGCTATTTTTCTTCTCTGGCACAGTAACAACATACCAAATTTTCCAATAGAGTGAAGTTTTCCTGCCAGACTTCATTTGCTTCCCAAATAACTCATTTTCTCCCCCTCCATTCTTTCACAAAATCCTTTCTCTAACCTACTACAAATTAAGTACTCTTATGCCACAGAAACCTGCAAATGTCCTGGGATTCCAGACACTTTCTTAATTGCCTTTTTGTAGCAGTAAAGACTGAGTAGCACAGCTGTAAATGCTCATGACAGTGACTAGATCAGCACAGTTCTTTGGTTTTGCAATGGAAACTTCCTTACTCTCTCCTTTTTTTGGGAACGACTGCAGCGAGCATGAAGCAAGTTCACTGTACCTTTGGCCACCGCCGGGTGCAGTCTGCACCGCCGCCGGCCTGGCTGTTTCAAAGGCGCTGCCCATGGAGCGGAGGTGCGGGCGTGCTGGTGCGTTAATGGATTGGGATTAATTATGTATAACCCGGCAGCTGGACGACCGACGATGGGGCTGCCGCGGCGGCAGATGTTTCCCTGGGGTTTGAGGATGTGAAAGCCTCCCCCCTCCCCTCTTTCGCCAGAGACGCAAGAGCAGAGGTTGGCACTGCGGCTGGGAAAGCCCCGCCGCTGACTTCCCCGCGGCGGGTCAAGGCAGGGAAGGCCGGAGGGCGGCGAAGCCACCTCCACCCCCGCCGCTCGCCCCCACCGCGTCGCGCCGCGCCTGCTCCGCGCGCCTCGCCAGGCGGCCGGGCGGCCGTTGGGGGCGGCTAACGGCTGCCGCGCGCCCGAGCGGTCGGAAAAGGCGCTGGGGCCTTTGGCGATGTCGCGTGCGGCGCGTGGTAAGGCGCGGGGCTGCCGCCGGGCAGCGGCCGCCACCGGCCGCCTCCAGGCCCGCCTCCTCCTCCTGCTCGTCCTGCTGCAGGCAACCCCCGCAGGTACCGTCCCGGGCGGTGGGGTGGCGCCGCCCGGCGGCCGTCGCCGGAGTGCCACTCGTCTCAGGCCGGCGGCGGTCGCTGGGGTGCGTCTCGCCTCAGGACGGCGACACCCGGGGCCTCGGGCAGGTGCCGGGATGGCGGGGTCGAGCCACAGGCTGCCCCTTCCCCGCAGGGCCTGGATGCGCAGCTTGGGGAAGGCGGTGGTGGCAGCTCCGAAACCTCGCTGTCTCCCACCCCTGTCCTGCCTAGAGCATCACATGTGAATGTTACAGGTTTTCCTGAGTTCACTCCCTGCCTATTGTCATAGAATCATAGAATCGTTTAGGCTGGAAAAGACCTCTAAGATCATTGAGTCCAACCGTTAACCTAGCACTGCCAAGCCCACCACTAAACCATGTCCCTAAGCACCACATCTACACGTCTTTTAAATACCTCCAGGGACGGTGACTCCCCCACTTCCCTGGGCAGCCTGTTCCAATGCTTGACAACCCTTTCGGTGAAGAAATTTTTCCTAATACCCAACCTAAACCTCCCTTGGCACAACTTGAGGCCATTTCCTCTCGTCCTATCGCTTGTTACTTGGGAGAAAAGACGGACACCCACCTTGCTACAGCCTCCTTTCGGGTAGTTGTAGAGAGCGATGAGGTCTCCCCTCAGCCTCCTTTTCTCCAGGCTAAACAACCCCAGTTCCCTCAGCCGCTCCTCATAAGACTTGCCCTCATGCATTTATTTACACTGTTCTACAAAAGCAGATACATGTGTCGCTACATATGTGACCCTCTTTACAGCCTGGTAGTTTCAAGTTTGCGTTTATATCTGGGGTGTGTTGTTCCATAAAACAGGAGCTGTGCCCTTAACATCCAGCTTTCCCCTGTGGGTTTTGTTAAATACCTGTCAGTGCTTTTGCCCACCTACACCCACCATACCCACCAGTGGGATTAAACTTACTTTCCACATGTGGAGGTGGAGATGGATGCAGGAAAGCTAAAGGATTATCTAAGTAACCTTTTTTTTCCTCAAAAATGAACAGTGAGTGCTGGGGAGAGGTATCTAGGTACCAAAGAAGCTGCATGCCTGAGGGGGTCTAACACCACAGGTGAGTTGCATGGGCAGTGAGTAGCTGGTAACTCTGGTACTCAGCTAAAAGAGCTGCATCATTTTGTTGAAGGCTCTGAGGTACAGAAATAGTTATGTGGTAGGATACCAAGACTGTACATTTCTGGTGTACTAGTGCTGACCTTGTATCCACTGTGTGCATAATTGCAGCTGTCAGCTGTCACTGATTGGGAAATTCAGTTGTATGGCCTCTCAACTGTTAAGACTGGGAATGCCCTGAAATGACAGTCTCTGCTTCCTAGTGGGGTTTTAAAATTTGACCATCATAAATCACTTAGGCTTTCTGATAGTATTAAGTTAGATTATTTAATTTGTACATTAGTGTGCATACATGTCAGATCTTCTTATTCCATGATCTGGTTATGATTGAGTTTCACCAGTTCCTTTAGAAAGTCAAGGTCTTTTCCAGGAGCAAGATCAGAGGTGAAGTTCAAAGTTCTTCTACTCTCTGACAAAAAAAGGGAAAACCATGTGCAGTATTTCAGTATATATTCACTGAAACCTTGTTGTCATAGTATTTCTTCTACCTTTGGTTTTAGTAGGCATAATAGACATTGTCAATTACAAAAAACCCACTTATTTCAATTTTATTGCACCGGGGTGTTATTTATATAGTCTGAGTTCAGACTGGTGTAAAGAATATGAACCTTTTTCTTTAAGGGTTTTTAATTTTGTTTTTCTGTTTACTAATGCTGACGGTTTTGGCTTATGTATTTTTCCTTACGTGAATAATTAAACTTTTGAGGACAACGTGGAGCATGTTTCTTAAAATGGCCTAGCTGCATTTGACTTTTCTGAGCCATCTGAAGGACGTTTCTATCTAACTGAAAAGAGACAACATTTTAAACTTTAGCTTGCAATATGATAAGGAAAAGAAGTCTCCTTTTAAACTTATGAAATGTGTTAGTGGTGTAATTGTCAGAAGGGAAATATGAAGGCCTACTTGAAAAACATGATATGGTTCATATCTTGCAGGCTTTTTGTCAAACGGGTTAAACTTAACTGAGACATTAAAAACTGAAGTTTGGTTTCTCTTATATGACTTTCATATGGCTAGTAATAGAAATGGTAATATTTCTGCACAGCACTTACCATCAATAGGCAGCTTAGAAATGCCAGCTGTAATTAAAATACTTGGATATAGAAAAACACTTGACTATTAGCATGATTGAGCAAAAATAACTTAAGTAAGTAGCGTTGCTATTTATATACTCTTTTGGTGCAGAAATCTCTTTACAAAAATTATCTCAAAACATAATTACTTTGAAAAAACTTTTAGCAATTACCACAACTTAAATAAATCTTTTCCTATTGCTTCATAGAATTTTCATTTCTAAATAAATGAATTGAAACTCTGCCAATTGAACATTCTAGTAATACAGTATTTTATTAATTAATAAATTGATTGTTTATTTAAGGCTCATTTTAAACTCCGTTTCCTGCCACTGCAATTTTCAGATCAAATTTAATTTTCTGATTATTTTTGCAACTGTAATGTTCATTTTAAGACTGAAAGATTCAGAATAAAATCTTTTATGAAATAGTAGAATATACTTTATGTGAAACTTGAAGTGGGTGAATGGCATTCCCTTTCGACTCAATGGGCATAGGAATGAATGCTGATTCGGTGAGTACTAACCTACCCGGCTTCCTCCTTCGGGCAGGAAGTGGGAAGGGACCCCTCTTCACCTGCACTGTTGTAACTCCCTCCGACCAGGGAGGAGCAGGAGGGGTTGTTTGTCTGTGCAGGTACAATCCGCCTGCTACTTCTGATCTTGAATTGAGACTCTTCCCCCTGTAGGCAGAACCCATTAGAAATACATGAGCTCAATTTCTCTCAGTGTTTGGGCAGAATTTATACATCTGCCAAGTAGATTTTAAACGCATCAAACAGGGTGTTAGCATTTTACACTTAAATTTAACTCTCTGCAAGATCTTTGGCCTGTTTCGGTGGCATAAATTAGTAGTAAAGCTGTTGAATTTAACTCCATCAGATTTTAAACTCACCCAATGAATCCTCAAGTAACATAGCTACTTTATATGGCAAATGTACCCTTGAATTCCAGTCTTCAGGAATGGCTTTTTAGGCAGCTGGGAAGTTTGAATCATCACCCCGGACTTGGGGATGAATTACGCTAAACTTCCATGTGTCTGATAGTGATGTAAAACTATTTTTCTTCATCTGTGTTATTCTGCAAAAGGAACTGTTGCTCACACCTTGTATTATGTCTGTAAGAAGTACAAGACAATGAGGAATCAGACCCTATGTATTTCTAGTGCATTGGCCTGCTTAAAAAACTTAATTGGGGGAATTAATTCAGAAATCTCACTGACTTTTCTCAAAAATGGGTGAAACTTAGCTTTTCTCACTGCTTGTTAAATGCAGGTTCAAATTGAAGGGATGGAATAATATATTTAATGACTTTAAAATGCAGTTTAAGCAATTCCCTTGTCCTTCATTGGTTTTGTTGCTCTTTCTGTGGGACTTAATGACCTCTTGATACTTTATTTTTCTATGAAAAGCTTTTTTTTAATCTGATCATATGCACTCTTAAAATAGAGAGTGAGAACCGGAAGGTCATTTTTGCTAGAAACTGCTGCAGGAAGTGCCATTTAAATTCCAGGTGATTAGGAGGAGAGCAACTGAATTCGAGTAGAAAACCTGAAAAAAGGCTTGAAAAAAATTTAAAAGGCAGTGTAGAAAATGAGGGAAAGAGCATATGAGAGTTGCGATTCATTTGCAGACAGAAACATTTACTGGCTGCAATGGCTGCTATGCAAATGAAACGTGTATACACATGAAAGAGCATTTAAGCTGACTTTCTCAAAACCTAGCATGCATTGTCATTGAAGATACCAAAAAAGTAATTCCAGAAGTTTTAGATTATCTTCCTTCAGTAACCATATTGCTTCCACTTTTTCTAGTTCTTTTTAAATAAACAGTTCAAGAGCTCCATCTTTGGGTTTAAATTATTATTGTAAAAAAATACTACTTTCCTTTTGCATTGATTAAGTAGTGCCTAACATCCCATAAAGTTATGTATATCTGCTCATACCTTGTCAGTTTGCAATGCTTAACTTTTCTAGATGCATTTGTTCAGTCGCCTTCTCATAAACTTCCAATACTTTCTGTATAAGATTGTTGTTTTCAGTTTTTCTCTCATTAATTTGTTTTTGGTGGATTATGTTTTTCCTTTCCAATGATGATATATAAATCAACTTGACAGTTCATAAAATATTAATGGATCATGTGGACAGATAATAGTGGCAGAAGGAATTTTAAAACGGGCTGTTTTTCAGGTAGGATTTATAATTTGCTATGAATTAGAACGCTTTTATTAAAATCAAGCATATGCTGATTGTTGTCAATGCAGAATCTGATCATGTTCTTTTGGGAGCTGAATTTTAGTGAAAAATTAGTTTTGTTTCTGCCAGTGCAGCAGATTGCTCAAAGACTTAACGTAAATATTCCGGTGAGAAAATTTGAATCCATTTTGTTTTTCAGTAAAAACTCTCCAATCCTTCTAGAAGGTCTTTGGGGAAAATGAAGTTATTTGAAAAATTTTGCTCCTCAAACAATGTCGTGGAAGTGGCACATTGCAAAGTAAATTAAACCGTTAATCACAGAAATCCATCATACATGAGACTACTCTTATGATTATCTTCTCTCAGTTTTTTTTTTTTCTCAAGCAAGGTTTTATTTCTTCCTACTTTCTAAGTATTTTCAGTGGCATACTCTGCTTACATTCTGAAATGACAAGTACAGGCAGTTCTTTTAACTTACCTTGATTATCTTGTCCTGATAGCTGAAGAATCTGCCTTGCTTCTGTTTTCCATAACAACACTGTAGAGAAGTAGTGAATTGATAATTTCCCATTATTGCTTAAATCAAGATAAATCAAAACAAAGCCGGGACTCGACCCCATTCTCATTGCCCCCAACAAATGCCTTAATCTATAACCAGTTTACCAGAGTATTTATTGTTGCTTTTAGTTTTTTTAATATTGAACCTAAGTTAGCAACAAGCACTGATCTGGTGCCACATAATTATTTAGCCCATCTCCATAAAATAATTGCTACTGATGATATGTTCAGTATTTTATTGCTGTCTTTTGTATTCAAGGCGTTCTATTCCTTTGTTATTTACTTTCTTTCCCAGATTCCCCAAAAGAATTGGAAATCACAAGCATACCTTAACTCCCATTAGCCCACGTTCTTTCCAAGCAGGAGGTGGAGACAAAGAACACAAAATGCTGAGAGGTCTAATACCCATTATCTTTCTGCTGGCTTCAGTTCTTTATCTCTGGAAACTCTGTAAAAGAAACTCAGATCTGACTGTATTAGAATGCCCACCTGAAAGAGACTTCAGTTTTCTTTCAGACACCTTGTATGTCTTGCAAAGCTTTGCAAACTTTATGAACATGTTTTTAATTTCTATTTAAAATAGAAGAAATGCAAATTAAAATAGCCATAAAATACCTTATATTTCTTTCCATGGGGAAATTAAGAAAATCACAATCATGACAGAACCCAAGCTCATTACTTCATTAATGGTCAGTATACACATTGATTGACATCCTGACTGAGGGTATCGTAACAATGCAGCTAAATTTTATCCTCATTTTGGACAGTGCGTATCCCCATTATCCCCATTTTGGACAGTCTTAATTTAAAATGTGACAGTTCTTTTGTAAAACATGAATATATTTAAAACTAAATCTAAACTTAAGTGCTGTTCAGAATAAGGATGCTTTTTCTATATCAGGCCTTTGTCATTGTTTTTTGTTGCCTTAATGAGAGTCATGCGTTGTATAAGACATTAGGCAAGTATTAACTTAATATCCATTGATGAACAAGTCTATTAAGAATGTAGATTAACCTAAAGTATGCTGCTTGCTTTTTCAGACAAATTAAATAGTTGTATTAATGCCATGGTTTTATCTTTTAACAGTTCAGCCCTCAAAGAGATTTTTAAGAAGTGGAGGGCCAAGACACAATAGCTTAAAAATAGTGGGATCTATCGTATTTCCAGGTATTTTTCTTTAAACATAATATAACAATTTTAGTGAAAATACTGTTTTTACCAAGAAAAGGCCCTTCTTTATCATATGCCTTGTTGTTAAATTGTTTTAAATGGTTTTAAGTGGTTTAATTAATTACAATTCTGTACTGACTTATGTATATTTAATAGGCTATCCCACAGCATATATTTCTGTCATTGGAATTTATTTTTCATAGGTTTTTTTATTCTTACTCATAACTTTTATGAAACCAAGAAAATTATTTTCTGTAATTGTTATAAAAATAACAATGTTCTGTGTACTCTTCCACCTGGCTGTATGACTCGTGCTCCGAAATGCTGCTTTCTTGCACTGTAGGTATTCCGACTTCATCTTGTTATGTACACAGAACCTGAGATTCAAAATTTATGTTATATGCTACAACAGAAATTAAGAAGAGAGAATAATTAATTGCTTTCTCAGTTAAATTCATCTAACTCCAGAATATTATCACTTTCTCTTCTCATTAAACAAAACAATTATTGGAAAATCTGAAAATTAAATTAAAGACCAGGCGGTTCCTCATTGTCATATATTTACTCATGTTGCTTTTTCTCTAAATGCACATTGCCGGCTTGGTTTCATTAATACTCTTCCCCATAGTTTTCTCCATGTGTGTTTTCCAGTTATAGCTTTACTAGTAGCATATCTAGAAGTGATACTTCTGTTGTTTGGGGGAATGCTAAAAGGCAACATTTTTTGACCTTTTTTTGGTACAAATTCTTAGACATATCAATTTTTGTCCAAAGGTGAAACAATTCTGGGAAATAATTTGCTTTTAAAGGTGTCTCTTAGTAGTTTAACTTATAATATTATTTAGCATTAATGTTAAATAATGGCTCTGAGTGGTCTAAGGTTCATCCTATTGGTGTACTTTTTCTCTCTTCTGATTCTGACTCATGTCTGTAAACATGGCTACTACTCGAATGGCACAGGGCAATTTGAAAGTTAGAAAGCAAGATTAAAATGTTTTGTCCCAACTCTGTTTCTAAAAACAATTTAGTATTAATAAAGAATGTTTCTACCTTCTCTGGGACAGACCATTGTGAGTATACCAGACTTGGCTCCAGTGTTCTTTTGAGATGCTGGGCAACATCTCTATTTTGAGGGTTTTTTTCACCAGAATTTGGTTAAATACAATGCTACACTATTAAAATCCTTCACTTTTAAAATACCTGACATAAATGTTCTTTTTCGGATCACCATCTAAGGTAAATATTTTTATAATGGAGAGAATATGAACAAATAAGGAAAATAGCAAATAACTTCAATTTAAAGAGTAAGACTTTATTTTGAAAGAAGAAGAATAAGGTTATAGCCGGTAGATATTTTTTCAGCCATTATTTTCTATCAGATGCCCTTCTGTTATATTATTCCTATGATACATGTTTACAAAACTGTCATGGAAATTTACAGTGGTGGGACAGAATTTACCATCTTGGCAGGTTATGATAATAATGACACCATAATTTTGTTACTTTTTATTATGGATATGTAATTTTTTTAATATTGCTACAAGACAGAACAAAGCAACCTTGAGGAAATAAAAAACAAAATGTGAAGTGGGAGAGATATGCAACGTATACAATTATGCCTCAATAGACTATTACTAAAGCCAGTCGGTTAGTAAATTCTGAGAACAAGTATTAAGGGTTTGCAATGGAAAAAGACTAATCATATTGGCAGTTGCACTAACATGTAGAATTCATATTAATTTTCATGCTTCAGGGTTAAAAACTGAAACACCACCTGTAAATGACATTTATTTCCATGATATACTATTGTACAATTGAAAATATATACTTTGCTGTTTTCTGTAATATAAGCTACTGTAAAAAACTGATTACTAGCTGGGATGGACATACCTCCTGATCTAAAGACTAGCAAAATTCTGAAGTTACTCTTATGTATTAAATGTTATATCTAAGTCTTTATTCTGTTTAAACAACTTAATACTGTAATGTGAACGTAAGTGGCTTTTCATTTTTTAATGAAAGCGAACAATCATACTTGGAGAGGAGAGAAAACTGTGGTGGCATTACCACCAGTTGCCACAATGGAAAAGTGAAAACTGTTTTTCTGAGCATTAATCCCTTCCTGCAACAAATACTTAAACTGTCTTCCACTTGCAGGGAATCTGAAATAGTCAATGGTAAGATAACATTGTGGTTATCTGCTTATTTGATTCAGTTTTAATTATTAGTCAGATTCTCCAAATCACAAATGTAGTAGCTGTAATGTTTTACACTAATTGTAGCTTTTCAGTGGCATTAGGGTAGCCTGATGCTGAGCATGGTATATTCAAGTTTAGACCTCACTAGAGCATAAATATCTAGCATCCTATGCTTCTGAAGAGGACAAATGCTTTGCAGTATGTCAGTGGGAAGGGAAATAAAACAAATTGTGCACACTGAAATCCTGCATATTATGGAAGTGATTATGACTACACCAATCGTACTTTTTAGAAACAACTGAAGATCTAGAAGCACCTGTGTGCTACAAATCGCATACAAGACATGCACACCTGCTTTACCGTGGGAAAAGGCTAAGTAAATCCTTACCTTACTCAGTTTGCTTCCAACCTCATTATGTCTGAATTAAATAATACTTAGCTTACCATTTAGTGAGCTACAACATTAAACACTTTTTAAGCAAATACATCGTGCACTGGTAAAAGGCAATTGCTAATAGAATGGAAACAGCAAGCTGTCAAGTCTGCGTATCTTGCAGCTTCACTCTCTCCATGTGTGAGTTGGAGACCAATTGAGACAGAACGTGGCAGGAGCCCGTGCTTGTGAGAACCTACTAAGTGACATACTCCCTTCAGGAGGATGTTACAGTGCACTGTGCTTCTTGTTTACACAACCAGATAAGCCTAGAACTAGAAAGAACTCTCTTAATTTTATTTTCCAGAGAAAACAAACCTGCGCTTTATTTTGTATTTAATTTTGATGGTAGAGATAACAGAACCAGTCCCAAAATTAGAACTCCATTCAAGATCATTGTTGAACCACTGTCTTGAAATTTATATAGCTCACTGTTAGGATACCATTGATAAATACTTGATGCTAATGATAATTTTTTTTCAGTTAAAGTTTATGTCAAGCTGAATCACAACAGTCCACGTATTTTATGTCTTACAAATCATCTGCGAAACTTAGAACTGATTGATCCAATATTCCAGTGGAATGGACCAGGTGGCGGTCTTTCTTCAGGTAAGGATTTATTTTCTTACATGTCCCCCCACACCCTCGCCCCTTCCCCCCACTCCCTCCCCCCAAAGCAGCATGAGGGTTATAAAGGTGGGAATGTAAATGGAGAAGTAACTGAGGATACTTTGCGAGTTGTGTAAATCGTATAAATTAGCTTTAACTTTTCAGAAAGAAAGGGGTGAGATAACCAAACTAAAACACATTTTCAGATCTCTGTAAAGAATGGTGCCATCTCTAAAGGGTACTAGATGGAGTAGGGCATGCTGGATGCAACAGAGGCTGAGGATGACATTCTTTGCTGCACTGAGAGACAGCTGGGAGTGTTCTGCAAGGATAGAATAATAGGATGATGGGCAGTGTGATCTAGCCCAAGTGCCTGCTCAATGACAGACTACCTTCAGATATGAAGTTGCTCAGGGCCATGACTACTTGAGTGTGGGGAATCTCTATCCTTGGAGATTTTCTGTCTTTTCTGTGCAACCTGTTCCTCTTTTTTTCTTATTTTCAATCATAATTTCCCATATTGCAACTTGTCATTGTTGCTACTTGTCCTTTTGTGGTGCACCTCTTAAAAAGTGTGGGTTATTCTTCCCTGTATCTCCCCTTAGTGAAGGACTGCAGTTCCCTCCTTAGACTTCTCTAGGGTAAAAATCCCAGTTTACTCTGCCTCTTGTCCTATGCTCCAACTCCCTAATCATCTCAGAAGCCTTCTTGTTGACTTGCTCCAGTTTGTTAGTATCTGTCTTGTACTGAGGAGTCAAAAATGGACATAGTGTTCCAGAGTGCCCAAATGAGCGCTGAGTAGGGAAAGGATAATCACTTCTTTTGATCTGCTGGATATACTGTTGCTAATGCAGCCCAGTATGTAGTTAGCCTTCACTGCTGCAAAACTTTCTGATTCATGTTCAGTTTAAAAGCCACCAGGACTCCCAGGTACTTTTTTGCAGGGCTGCTCCCAAGTCATCTGGTCCCCATCTGCATATGTTGCTGCTTTTATTCTGTCTCAGGCACAGGACTTTGCATTTATCACTGTTGAACTTCATGAGGTTTTTGGCAGACTGTCTTTCTAGTCATGCAAGGTCCCACTGAATGGCAGCAATGTCCTGTAGTGTATCAGCGCCCCCCCCGCCAATTTGATGTCTTTTGCATACTGGACCAGAAGGCATTCAGTCCTGTGGTGTAGGCCACTGGTAAAGACGTTAAGCAGTTCTGGTGCTTTTATCAGCCCTGAGGAAAGCTCTTCATAACTGGCTGCTAGGTAGACCAATCTTCAAAATGACGATGCAGACGGTTTTTCATCCATCTTGTATTCCACTTATCCAGTCCATGTGTCCACAGCTGGGCTACAAGATGTGATGGAGGACCATACTGAAATCCTTGCTGAAGGCTTTCAGTGTATATGACATCTACTGCTTTCCTTTCACCCTCAGAGGCAGTCATTTAGTTCCAGAAGACACTCAGGCTGGTCAGCCATGATTTGCCAATGGCAAATTGATGCTGTCTGTTCTCAATCACTGTCTTGGCATTCATGCATCTGGAAATGACTTCCAGCAGTTCTATAACCTTTGCAAGGCCTGAGGTGAGGATGGCTGACCTGTGATTCCATGGGTCTTCTTCCTTGCCTATTTTTATGATGGATGTATTTTTTTGGTCTTTCTGGTCATTGGGGACCTCATGACCATCAAAACAGACAACAGTCATTAATTAGTCAGCTCCCTCAGCATCCTCAGATAAATATCATTATGGTCTATAAACCTGTATATGTCCAGCTCACTTAAGTAAGTCCCTACCACCACACTGCTCTCTCCCTGTAGCATCTCCCCTAAACTCTGGTAGAGCCTGGGGCAGGGCTGGAAAGCAGCCCTTGCTAGGAATGAGTGAAACAAAGGCGGCGTTGCGTACCTCAGTGTTTTCCATGTCATTTGTCACTAGGTCATTCAGCCCCATTCAGCCTGGGGCCAACATTTTTATTGCTCTTCCTCAGCTGCATGTGTTTCTGTTGGTCCTTCACATTCCCTGCCAGTTTCAACTTCTGGTTAATCTGCTCATGGAGAATGTAAACATTCCTTTTCAGAAAGATGCCTCTAATGAAATCATTGTCCCAATCTGCTAGTATGGCATGAAAACCCCAAATCATTGTTTCTGCATGGAGTATGTTGTGCTACTTGTACATACCTTATTTTTCTCACATAACTAGGATTGCTTAGAGATCATGACTGGCTCATCATCAGTATCTTTTCAAGTCTGAGCAGGGAACCCGAGTTCTATTTTTTGTTTCCTTCTGTGTATGTCTCATTTACCCTTTAGTGTAATTTCATTTTTAAAAAAGACAATAAGCATTGTGATGAATTTATAAACCTGTTTAATCTCTTATTTTAGTTTACAATTTAGTTTATGAACCATTCATCCTTTTACAATGGCAGTGTTTCCAAATCCTATTTGCTTTCCTCTTAGTCTATACTGCTGTCTATCAGAACTCTGTCCTTGGTCTTATATTTTCAAGTAACTTTTCCTGTTACACAATCTGAAATACCATTTACACCATTGTGAGTCTTCATTCTTAATCCTTTACATGCCAACCTTCATAGTACAGCATTTCACATTTATATGACATCTAACACTACACTGTGTTTTTGCTCTGAATCTAATAACAGACTTCACCCTCAGAAAGAACTTTTAGCATTCTTTGAGAGAGGTTTTAGAAAAATTATTTTTAAAAAGCGGTAATGAGAGGACTTCAGCTTCAGCCACCACAATTTTGGGTAAATACCACAAAGATACTTAGTCTCCTAGGGCTGTTGTCACATTCATTTTTGTTTGATTCAGAGAAAAGAAAGTATAAGCAGACAAAAAGCTATTTAAAGTTTCTAGCTCATGAAACGTTTGCTGTGTAAAAGATTTTGATCATTCAGCCTCCTTTTAGAACAGGTGTAATCCTCTCTAAGTGGTAAAAATCATCTGGGTTTTAGTGTGACTAGTTAGTCTTCTAATATCTATCATAGCGAATCTCCTTAACAGTAGGCAATTAGGATTCATAAACCTTGCTTGATAAACTATTTCATACTTTTTCAGTGTGGTTGTAGGAAAGAAAAGAATCCTTTCGGTGGAAACGTAGAATCGTGAATCGAGTTTTAGGAAAGACTAACAAAATACTGCTTCTTGGAACGCTTCCCAATAAATGCAATTATTTAAGCATAAAATCTGTAGGAAAAGAGCCTATCTTTCATTGTACTATCTGTCATAGCTAGAAAAATCAGATTCTTTTTCAGGCACACCAGCCGTTGACACACACCCTAAGAAGGTGTTTTGTGCCCCAAAAGTCTGTCTAGCTATATACATCAAACATCATGGCTACAATAGAAGCTCACAAAGAGCAGTAAACACTTTTCCTTCTGTAGCCGTAACAAAACAGTTCTGTTTTTTGAACAAGCAGATTTGTTCACAGATAGTTTCAGTCCACTTATGTGCAGTTGAAAGAGTAATGAAAAATTAAATACTGCACAAAATGTAATTTAAAATCATTACAACTTTAAAATTAGCGAGTCATTTTTCTTCACTTAGCATAGTGACTCTTTTGCACTAAGATCTGGAAATTGTACTTTGAAGTTTTTGAACAGCTGTTGGGCTGGTTGAAAATAAGAGTTTTTCAAAATACACTTTAAATGGAGGAAAAAACTTTAAAATAATTGATTCTTATGTTCTGGATCTTAAAGTTTTACTGCATAAACCAGCATTTTTGCTGGTGTTCTGAACAGCTAAATAGAACAAAAAAGAGAAAGCATTTCGATCTTTATTTCCAAATGCAGACAATGGAATAGGCATGTTCTAGTTTGGTGAAAATGAACCTAGGAACTTGGATTTACAGGAAATCTACTGCTTTTCATACACATTGCCACCTAATATATGCATAGAAGGAATATTTGAGTTGGAAGATTGTGACTGTCCTTTCATAGGACTGAAAAAATTGTGTACTATAGTTTTGTAAAATAAAGCAACTGACAAATTAAATACTGCACTCAGACTTTCAACTACAAGCTAACCCCCAGATATTCTAAAACCTATTATTATTGGTCTATCAAACAGTTCTGTGGAGAGGGAAGGAAAGAGAATCAAAAGAAATATGAAGCTGCTTTTAGTAGATGTGTATATCTGTATACTCATGCTATCCTTATAACTGATACATGACTTGTACATGTTTCCTGACAGACTGTCAGAGTCCTGTCTGGACTACAAAGCAGAGTATGTTTCATTCCTAAGAAACTTTTCAGGTGAACTCAAGTTTATTATATACCTTGTTAGCTGTTGGTTCTGTACATGTGTAATTCATCACTGAATTTACCTATTTGGACATCTTTAGATATTGCATATTTAAATTTGAACATGCTCAGTAGTTTAATCTGAAGATTAGAATTTATGATCTGGATTGATAGCTGTTTCTAAATGTCTGAAAAATCTGTTTCTGAAAAGTCCATTGGCCTGATTCTGCTGTCATTTACTTTTGTTCTTGATACATAATTTCAAAATACAGAAGTTGCTCTACTGTAAAACTGGTCTGAATGAGAGATGGGGTGGGAGGATGGGGAGTAACTATTTTTTGCACTGAAAGAACTGGAAGGAGAATCAATCTATTGGTTTTAAGTTTAGTAAACAGAGAAACTAAAATATAGGAACACTTAGTTTTAAATATAATTATACAAGGGTATGGAAAGATAAGTCTCCGTAACATAATTCTCATAGGACTAGCTCTGTTTTGCACCCTTCTAATTCCTGAGGATCCTGGAAAATGGTCTAGCTTCCTCTCTTAGCATGAATTAAAAAGGAACTTCTGTTTTAAATCATGCCAGTTTTCACTGACTCCAGGGAACCTCTGAACGTGATCACATTGCTTTTTTGTCCATCAGGCATGTGAAATGCCTCCTGTGTAACAGAGGCATATTAAATCATACAATGTAATTCACATCACAAAATGTGATATGAAGTCCTGCTCACCTGTCTTACTGAACCTCCTGCAGAGGAATAACATGGAAAAAATATTAGATTTAAGAAAAGGGTGGATAGCTTAATCACTTTTAAAATTTGATTTTAAAGCTAACAGTCTGTTTTCTGAACCCAAATTCATCTGAGTAGGAAGTATTCATCCAGATAATCCCATGGAACAAGGCATTTTAAGTGAGGTTTCTTTTATAACACTTGGGAAAAAAACCCACCACAACATGACATACTCTTGATTCATGATCCAAAAGGAGATTCTTCACACACAGTCATACCATTAGAATAATTAATGGTTACTATGTAAACATTCTGATCTTTTCTGGTATATGAAGCATTCATTGTTCAAGGTAGAATAAAATTCTGTAATAAACTCAGTGACTCAATCTACCAGAAGAACGCTTCACTTTTCCATTTCTGCTGATGTACGTTCAAAAAATATTTGTGACCAGATCTCTTCACTGGATTTCCAAGCTTTGTCCTTTGCAGACTTCTTGTCATCCTTGCAGTTCAGTAATGCATTTATAAGTATAGCAAAGCTGTCTGTGATATATCTTAAAGGTGCTACAGCTATCTAGTCAGCTAACGATGGTGTTGCTTTTGGCCCACACAGGGCAGTTGCATATGCCAAAGATTAGAACTATAGTTCTTAAATCTATGCTGTTTTTCTGACAATATTAATCTGATAGTTATTCCAGCATACAGTAGCAAATGACATCCTAGTTTACAGACTTAGCATCCTGAGTATCTCATCATCAGATTAAAAACCTCTTCATCATCCAAAAAATGAAAGACTGTGCCATTAATGTGAGAGCCTAGGCTGATACGGAATCCCAAACTATTCTTGTCAAAGAATTTGCACTTTCAGTCTTTTTAATAGTACTCTTTTTTATCAGCACTTGAATTCTTTTTTTAAGCACAGTGATATATATGACAAAATTAAGTTAATTAAAAGATTAAATGGTTTCTTGAGGAACAAAGTTGTCCTACACACTCCTGCCAAGTATGTAAAAAGAGGCACTTCAATCAGGCTATTTTTTTCCCAATATTTTTCTTAAAATCACATACCAAGAAAATCAGTGTGCATCTACAGTAACATGTTAGTTTGAATAGGAGTGTGGCTTTGAAGTGAATTGCTTGACTGTACCCACTTACCACATTTTGTTCAGATTATGGTCTGGTCTTTGAGTGCACAAACTGGATTCCTTTTGGATGAAGCTAATTGGAAAGGTTTGCTTCAAGAAATAATGTGTGCTCAATCTGTAAAACCAGATTAGGACTAGTCTGTAGTAAAAGCCCTAAGATGTGTGTAGGATAGATCTCATGTCCTTAGCATTGATTTTTTCAGTCTAAAAATATGCTGCTTTCGCACCACACTAATTGTCTAAGCTTCCATCATCTACATAAAAGGTCTAAATTATTTATGATGTTAAGAAGATTTTTTTTTTTGGCATCTGGAAATGGAAACAAAAATCCATTCTCAAAATATTTTATCAAAGTGAGTATCTTACCTTGAAGTCTATTATAATTGACTCCAATCTAGTGGTTCCCAAGGTTTTCTTTGACAGCTGCCAGCAAGATGGGCTGCATATTACTATTTGAGAAACCCATATATATATTGTTACTGCCTGAGGACTTTTCAAGTCAGGAAAGGACTCATCAACTGTCATCATGTAACCCACATGCAGGCTACATGGGACAACTGTATGGCTCATTATCAGTGCCCAAATCTGACCTTAAGCAGTGCTTTCCTTTCTCTTTAAAAACCTAGTTAAAGAACCATGCTCATCATTTGTCCTTTGAAGTAGGATCCTACTTCCTCTCTGCCTTGAACTAAGGAGTTGTGTTAAGACTTTGGCCACCATCACAATGCATATCTTCCCATACAGAAGGATTATCTTACAATCTTAAACATACATGATTCTCATTTTGGCATATACATAGAATTTTTTTGGAAGGTCTGTTATACAATACTTGCTTAACTTGAACTTCCTGTCTTGCCTACTTTGAAGTTTACTGCATGTTAAACACCACGAGCAGCTAATTCATGAGGCAGTCCCTGAAGACTGAAAGGTTAGTAGTCAGTTTGACTATATAGAGGTATAAAAAGAGATTATTTGCCCACTTTGTCCTTTTTTTCTGGGAGTTTTTTGCTCTTGGAAGTGGTTATTGGAGAGAACAATAGATGTCTGAGATCAAATAAAAACAAGTTTCTAGGACTGCTTTGTCCATCAATACTTCAGAACACAGCAGCAATAAGGCATATTTGTGTAATGCTGAACTGAGTGACACCCAATCAGCTTCAGTTGCTGAGTCCTGTGCCTTCAGCTGAATCCCTAATATTATTATTTTGTGCACAGCTTAACAGTAAATAACCATTTGGACCCTTACTTTCTGCACTTCTCAAGATGACAACTAAATTTATTTCATTTTTGTGTTTACTAGAAAATAGCAGTGTGCAAATATCGCCAACAGGAACTTTAATATTGAGACACTTCAACCTGAGTGGAGTTTACACTTGTTCCATTGTTTATAAGCTAACAGCAATGCAACCTGATAAAAACCTCGTAATAAAATATCTTATTTATGGTAAGTTATCAATCTAGGTAAGTGTATTGTTGCCTTGAAAAAAATTTATTTTTTAAAATGTGTGTTGCTATTTTTAAATAAGAAGGCTTATTTAGAATTCAATTTGCAGAGATAAAGACATTCTGTTTCTCTGGAAACTGTTTTTAATATTAGTTACTACCAGGCAGTTCATTTAATGTCATTTACAGAGCCTTAAATGAAGCTCAGTGGCTGACTGAAAAACTTATGAATACAGTTGTTTTTAAAAAAGAAAAATAAAACATAATGAAATGTAACAAATTGAATAGGCAGTAATCCTTAATAACATTTAAATAGTATAATTTTAAACTGAATTATTCTTTATGAGATTAATTTTAGCACAGCTGTATGGATTTATTTCACACACATTAATGCCTTAATTATTACCTGATTGTGTTTTTTAAGTACGTATCATTTAATGATGTACTATTTCTGGCTTACTCTTTCCTGTTCTGATTACGTTTCCTTCTGTCAGCAGGTAAAAAGTCTTTGATAAAGTGAAAGATTGTAAAGGCAATGTCATTTATTCATTACCAGCTCTCCTTTTCTTCTTTAAAGGATACTTTATTCTTGTGGAGATGTAGGCAAGAGCTCCTATTGCCTTCAGCAGGAACTATGTCTGATCTTCAATTTAAAATGCGTACCATTGATCATTTAGAAACATGGTAGAGCACAATAACCTAAATTAACCTCTGATGTAAATTAATTTTACTTTGGCACAGTAGCCTTCATATGGAATAACCATGACTTTTAGCAGCTAGCTTGCTTGACAGAACTGGAAGGGAAAAGGTTTCTTTAAAACAGTTTTGATGGAAAAGGTTAGAGTTTTCAGTAATGCAGACTTAGATCCTTCAGTAAGGATCCAATCTGAATGTTAGCATACAAAATTCAAGTTTCACACATATATACAAAAAAATCTGGACTATGCAGCAGCAAGGGAAAGGAAATGGGGGAGGCAAAAGCAAGGTAGAGGATCTAATGAGCTGTCTAAATTGGGTACCATATTTTGGATGTTCTGCTGCTTCTTTCAGCTGGTTCACTTTCTATTCCTTCGTTCTTTCGTCGCCACCGCTCCCTTCTCCTTTCTGTGATTATACCCACACCATGACCCCTGTTCTTCATTCTTTTACTCCAATTTTCTATTGTGCTCTGTTGATCTTCAGCTTTGGGTAAGTATAGTGATTATCATGAAATAACTAGAAACACGCATTGTATGGTACATTGGCTTGTAAAAGATGCCCAGGTGTGCATTTAGCTTCGCAGTAAAGGTGAAATAGTTGATCCATCCACAAAAGTAAATTTCATACCTATATGGAAGCTTTTTCAGTTGCTTCTGCTCACAGAGAAGGAATTCCTGTTCATCTTATTAACTGCATCTTCTATTGATCTCTGGGGAAGAGGATTCAGTTTTTAAGCCCTTTAAAATACTTTTGTGAAGTTGACTAAAAAATATATAGCATACTACTATAACTGGCCATAATGTGTGAGATGAAATATTGTGTCACATAGTAGAGGGTATTTTGTATGCTTAACCTTAGCTTTCATAATCTTGATCCCTTTACTGTAATGTCCTGTTGGTTTAAAAATTTAAAAATTACAAGAATAAAGAGTAAGACTTACCTATGGATATAAGTAAGAATGTCAACTTCTAAAAATCTCTTCAGTGTTTCCAACTGGCCCAGCATACGCTATTTTATCATTACAAATTCTCTGGAGGTGCAAAATAGGTTTTGTTTATAAATTAAGGATTTAAATTAGCAATTTTATTTTCAAATACACAAATTACTTTTCTTCTTTTTACTTCATATATGTTCCTTATCATCTTCCACATTTTTTCCTGCAGCTTATTCTGATCCTAAAAACTGCTATGAGTTCACAGCCCGGTATCACGCAGCCCCCTGCAACAGTTCTCATAATACTTCTTTTAAGAAAGCATTGCTTCAGATACTAAGCAAACTTGTTGCTGAACTTTCTTGTGAGGTTACATTAATTAAGTCAGAATGCCATCATGTAAAAATGCAGAGAGGAGGTCTACAGAATGAAATCTTCTTTACATTTTCAGGTAAAAATCTGCCTTGCTTTTAAAGAATGGTTAGAATTTTTATAGTTAATGAAATGTATTTACTGCTTGTATGCAGAAAGTATTGTAAGGGTTTAATAATAAAGTTTCTTGATTGTAAAAATGCTTCAAAGTATTGCATGTGAAATTCATGTCAGTATCATAAAGATAGCTGATCTACTCAAAAGCGCATATTTTACGTTATTTCAGAAGAGCTTTAGAACTTTTTATAGCTGCGGATAGATCAATATGTTTTTAATTTTGTATCATAAAACATTATCATGTCCCTTGTTGCACACTAACATAGGAAGGAAGGTGATACAGTGTATTCTGTAACTCCCCAGACTACCTTCATCTAGCCACCTACAACAGGTGTATAAATCACTTCATGGATGTGTGTTGGTCTTTATAAACAGCTTCCAAATAACAGACTAAGACTGGATGTCTAATTTTCAAGAACTAAAGTTAAATAAGATGAACCTCAGTACTTTTCCTTCTTTAAGTGGCAACAATAAAAGAGGGAGATTTCCTTATTTTCCATTTCTTTAAAACAAAAGGACCCTAAAGGAGACCTGGGTAAAACTGAGTTGCCAAAAATATTGAGTTGGCTTGATTTAAAGCAAATCATTAGGTGGCTTGGGAAGATGTCACCAAATTATGGGATATTTAAGGATTCTTACTGACTGTGATTATGTATTGTAATAATTATAAAACTTTCTATCTGATATTTGGGTGTGTTTATACATAAATTAGTTTATGTTTATGCATAAATGAAGACCTCACAATGTCTTAGTTAATTATCCTCCTTTGATCAAGTTTAGTTATTAAAAATACATTTTCACTTTAACATGAACTTGTTTTCATAAAATGTTTCCATTACCAGCTTTTCACTAAAGGCATTAACTGTGGAAGTCATAGAGTAGAATCATAGAATCATTTAGGTTGGAAAAGACCTTTAAGATCATTGAGTCCAACCGTTAACCTAGCACTGCCAAGTCTACTACGAAACCACGTCCCTGAACACCATATCTACACGTCTTTTAAATACCTCGAGGGATGGTGACTCCCCCACTTCCCTGGGCAGCCTGTTCCAATGCTTGACGACCCTTTCGGTGAAGAAATTTTTCCTAATACCCAACCTAAACCTCCCCTGGCACAACTGGAGGCCATTTCGTCTTGTCCTATCGGTTGTTACTTGGGAGAAGAGACCGACACCCACCTCGCTACAACCTCCTTTCGGGTAGTTGTAGGGCACGATGAGGTCTCCCCTCGGCCTCCTTTTCTCCAGGCTAAACAACCCCAGTTCCCTCAGCCACTCCTCATAAGGCTTGTTCTCTAGACCCTTCACCAGCCTCGTTGCCCTTCTCTGGACACGCTCCAGCACCTCAACGTCCTTCTTGTAGTGAGGGGCCCAAAACTGAACACAGTATTTGAGGTGCGGCCTCACCAGTGCTGAGTACAGGGGCACGATCACTTCCCTACTCCTGCTGGCCACACTATTTCTGATACAGGCCAGGATGCCATTGGCCTTCTTGGCCACCTGGGCACACTGCTGGCTCATGTTCAGCCGGCTGTCGACCAACACTCCCAGGTCCTTTTCCGACAGGCAGCTTTCCAGCCACTCTTCCCCAAGCCTGTAGCATTGCATGGGGTTGTTGTGACCCAAGTGCAGGACCCGACACTTAGCCTTGTTGAACCTCATACAGTTGGCCTTGGCCCATCGATCCAGCCTGTCCAGAGCCCTCTGTAGATCCTTTCTACCCCCAAGCAGATCAACACTCCCACCCAACTCGGTGTTGTCTGCAAACTTACCGAGGGTGCACTTGATCCCCTCATCCAGGTCATTGATAAAGATATTAAACAGAACTGTCCCCAGTACTGAGCCCTGGGGAACACCGCTCGTGACCGGCCGCCAACGGGATGTAACTCCATTTACCACAACTCTCTGGGCCCGGCCGTCCAGCCAGTTTTTGACCCAGCGCAGAGTACACCTGTCCAAGCCATAAGCAGCCAGTTTCTCCAGGAGAATGCTGTGGGAAACAGTGTCAAAGGCTTTACTAAAGTCCAGGTAGACAACATCCACAGCCTGTCCCTCATCCACTAAGCAGGTCACCTTGTCATAGAAGGAGATCAGGTTAGTCAAGCAGGACCTGCCTTTCATAAACCCATGCTGACTGGGCCTGATCACCTGCTTGTCCTGTATGTGCCACGTGATCGCACTCAAGATGATTGGCTCCATAACCTTCCCCGGCACCGAGGTCAGACTGACAGGCCTGTAGTTCCCCGGATCCTCCTTCCAGCCCTTCTTGTAGACGAGAGTCACATTTGCTAACCTCCAGTCAACCGGGACCTCCCCAGTTAGCCAGGACTGCTGATAAATGATGGAAAGTGGCTTGGTGAGCGCTTCCGCCAGCTCCCTCAGTACCCTTGGGTGGATCCCATCTGGCCCCATAGACTTTTGTGTATCTAAGTGGTGTAGCAGGTCGCTAACCATTTCTGCTTGGATTATGGGGACTTCATTCTGCTCCCCATCCCTGTCTTCCAGCTCAGGGGGCTGGGTACCCCGAGAACAGCTGGTCCTACTATTAAAGACTGAGGCGAAGAAGGCATTAAGTACCTCAGCCTTTTCCTCAGCCTTTGTCACTATGTTTCCCCCCACATCCAATAAAGGATGGAGATTATTCTCAGCCCTCCTTTTGTTGCTAATGTATTTATAGAAACATTTTTTATTGTCTGTTACGGCAGTAGCCAGATTAAGTTCTAGTTGGGCTTTGGCCATTCTAATTTTCTCCCTGCATAACCTCACAACATGCTTGTAGTCCTCCTGAGTTGCCTGTCCCTGCTTCCAAAGGTCATAGACTCTCTTTTTTTCCTGAGTTCCAGCCAAAGCTCTCTGTTCAGCCAGGCCAGTCTTCTTCCCTGCTGGCTCATCTTTCGGCACATGGGGAGAGCCTGCTCTTGCACCTTTAAGATTTCCTTCTTGAAGAATGTCCAGCCTTCCTGGACCCCTTTGCCCTTCAGGACTGCCTCCCAAGGGACTCTGTCAACCAGGCTCCTAAACAGGCCAAAGTCCGCCCTCCAGAAGTCCAAGGTAGCAGTTCTGCTGACCCCCTCCTTACTTCTCCAAGAATTGAAAACGCTACCATTTCATGATCGCTATGCCCAAGACGGCCTCCAACCATCACATCACCCACAAATCCTTCTCTGTTCACAAAGTCAGAAATCTCAGTGCCATGTCAATCCAAAGGAGGTATTTTTTTCTTTGAAACTTGTTCTCAGAATATTCCTTCTGAACACTGAAACCATATGAAAAGAAAGTCTCAACTCCTTTATGCTGTGAGTGAGGTCTGAAGGAACCTGTAAAACAGTTCCAATATATGTTCAGTTCACTTGAAGTACTTTGTGTTATTAAAAGAGGTATCTGAAACCCGAAGAGATGCTGTTTATAATTGTTGAGATGAATGTACGTAAGAACATCTGCAATATTTTCTTGAACTTACTGTTTCTAATTATTTCAGCTCTAAAAAGGCAATTGTTTTCATATATTGTATTAGATTAGTCACTATGTATCAAGACATGCAATTTGAAAAGATCCCTTTCTGAACAAAGTATACCAATTATGCTTCATTTTCTACTTTCCACTTTACAGTTTTAATTTTCTTGAAAATTAAATATAATTGCTTATAAAACCAATGAAACTATTCGTCAGTTGTATTTCTCTGAAAATTGTATTTGTAGTGGATAGCACTGACGTATCTGAAGAGTCTCATTACTGATAGCATAGTTAGTTAAGGTTAATTCTAAGGTTATTGAAACTACATAAATTGAGATTTAGCTAATGTGCAGGCTTTCTAGAATATTTGAGCATTAGGAGGAGAAATACTCCAGTTAGAGATTTAGGTGGATGTAAACTGTGATATGACTCAGTGGTAAATTGCATGTTCTTAAGTCACTGGAAGTCTTAGAAAGTGCTTTTTGATTTCTAAGTAGCATTTGGTGTTTCAAAATTACTTCCATGACAGAAATAGATAAAGCTTATACTATAAGGAGTTAAATTCACGTTAACAGATAATTTTATTCTTAATATGGCAGCTTACTCTCATGTCAGTTCTGGAGAGCAGTCCAGCAACTTAGTTAAATATTTCCCAGGCCTTCACCATAACGTGTTAGTACTAGTCAGTTGATAAGGAATGTGGACCCATGCAAATGGATTACTAAAATGTAATTACGCTTTTTCTTCAGTCCGTACTTGAAGTCTTCCTTCGGTTCTATGTGTCACAGGCATTCCTATGAGGATGTAAAGGGTTGAACGGGTGAGGCTCAGGAACTGATGTGTTTGTGCAGGGCAGGGACCAGGGAAAACCTTTAAAAGCACTAGATATTGCCCTGATTGATTGTTTTTGAGAGAAAACTTGAGTCCATTGCAGAAATAGTCAGAAGCCTGAACTGTTAGGGTTCCTGGATGACCGTTTTAAAACCTGAGTCTTCATAAAACCACAACGGCAGGCAGGTAATTAGAGAGGGAGTAGCTTATTTCTTTTGAAGGGATTCAGATATTTATAAATCTGGGAAGACTCCAGAATTATACATTTCCTTGCCATTAGAATTTACAAATAAATGATAGTTCCCATAAAATATTTAAGTATACTGAAAATTAGACATAGACATGCAATATCTGTAAGAGGACAAGCTCTGTGATTTCTTTAAAACATTGCAAGTTAGACATCTGAAATATGGTAAAAAGTCCTAAATACTTGGATCAGAACTGACTAGAATCTGAAACCAGTAAATAAAAAAAAAGTTGATTTCATTGACTTTGTTCTATAAACAGATTGTGTTTTGTTACAGTTGCTTCCTTAGACAGAGAAAAACACAACAGACTATGTCAGCAAAGTGCTTGTGATGCGTCTCATAGACTAAACAAGGTACAGTAGATGGAAGAATAAAAAGGCAACTAACATAATAAGCTACTCTCACAATAAAGTATAATAATGTAAAAAATGAAATATACTTTGTTTAGTAAATTAATAAATCAATATAAAAGTTTTAGTGGATATAACATTTGTATCAGTTAAAATTGCTAATACTCTATTGCCGTTATGGATAAGGCAGATCACACTATCAATCTATATTAAAGACAGTATATTAAGAGTATGAAAAGTGGCAAGACAATCGGGAAATTTTGAACATGTGCTATCTTATAAATATCAAACATGCTGTTTTGCAATGGGAGTGCCTTTCCATCACTTCAAAGTGATTTTATTATTGATCTGGCAGAATTTTAGCTACTTGAAGGTGTTCGGCTTTTACAGTAGAGAACCAGAAGCCACAGTCTTGCTTACTAGGTTGACTGTTAATTCAGAGGTTCTTAAAGGGGAAAAGAGAAAGGGGAAGGGAAGTACAGGAGGATTACCAAGAAATAGCAGGTATGCAAATCATCCCATGCAAATCATGCTTTGGGATTCCAGTGAAGGGGTGAGGGAGTCTAAAATAACATTGTACTCATTAAGCAGCTTCCATCCTGTACACTGAAAAAAACCCTAAATTTGTGGGGAAAGCTCATGATCAAAGTTCATCTTTTTCATACAGACAAGACGATCAAATTAAGAGAGCATGAATAAATTTGGTTTTGTCAATTTGTGTGTGTACTGAACCTTGCAAGCCTATTAAAGATTTTTTTTTGCTTTTTCTTTTTAGCTTTCTACATATATAATTAATCCCTGTATACAAATGAAGCACTGTCTGGATATGAAGCATTGATACTTTTTACTGTTAGACTTTGTCAGGTGGCTAATGGGTCTATTTTTTGTTACATATTTTATATATTTTAGCCAGTTAGAAGTCACATTTTTAACTACTATGACTTAAAATCTTTAATATTCCAGTGGAAGAGACTTCATAAAAAATGGTCCAAAATTCCAGAGAAAATATTTTTAAAAATAAACATTGCCTTTGGCTAGGGAGATGGACTAGCTGAGATGGAATAGAGCTCCCTTGTATTCTAACATTTCTGTGATTCTGTGCTGCTGGTTCTGCACTGATTGAAAGGAATGTTTTTCCTGTCTAGGATTGTATTTGTGCAAATCTTTTTGAGTAAGGGAATTAGTCTTCTGTGATGATATTTGATTGATATAATAATAATAATAATCCCCTTGTTTAACTTGGCTTAGGACACCTTTGACATTTTCTTTTTATTGATCAGAAATAGCTAATAAAGGTGGAAAGTATGTCTGAAATATAAGTGAACCTAAATAATAGTACCTATGTAGATGGGAAAGCTGCAAGTCTATTGATGTTGGGCTACAGATGTCTAGTGTAGGCAAAATTGCCATGGATTAGCTTTTAAAGTTCTATTTGTATAATCCTGAACACTTTCAAAGACATTGCATTAATTGATCAAGGTTTAGCTAAATTAAAAACAACATATCCAAGAATATCAGATTGTCCTCCTGTTTCCATTCAGCTACAATCAAAAGATTTAGTGGTACATCCTTTAAATCTTAATCCTAACTCATACTCACGTTCTTTTGTCTTTTCTTGTATTCTGACCTCTTTCCATCAAAGATTCTGAAAAAATATTGTTTCAATTTAGGCAAAACACCTTATAGAGAGATTTTTTAAGCAGCAAGTGGAAATTAGCAGGAAAAGTTCTGAACCGTTGCCTGAAATATACTACATTGAAGGTACTCTGCAAATGGTATGGGTTGATCGCTGCTATCCAGGGTATGGAATGAATGCTCTAACACATCCAGACTGTCCAGAGTGTTGTGGTAAGTGACAAATTCATCTATCGTACAAAGTATTAAATATTGTTACAATGTTTTTTGCTCTGATCGAACTCAGTACTTTGCTATTTAACTTTATAAAATCGTTATGCCATACTATTTTGGGCTGGTCAAGGTAACCAGTACTAGATCAGGTTAGTACTTGGGTATAACTTTCATAAGACCTTGTTGATTTAGATTTTAAGCCAGACCTACACTTTCTATGGACTGATTTAAACTAAAATCAAGCAGATTAAGTTCAGACCTCTAGATAGCAGTGGGGTTTTTTAGAGTTAGCATAGGAAATCTGTAATCTGACAAGGTATGGTTCAAGTGGTGTTTTACGATGAGACAAACGACAATTATTTTTGTTCTTAAATTTATGAAAGGGGGCATAATAATGCAATGCTTTCATCTAATTACAAACTTAAATGCTACATTCCAGATCTGAGTAAAGTAAGAATAATAGATAAAATAATCGCTCTGCATAGCTTTGCAAAATAAAGTTAAATTTATAAATATTTGTGATCCATTTGGAAGAATAAGGAAAGGGGGGAAATGATTTCTGGTAATTTTATTTTTGTCAGTTCTCATACTAAAATGAGTGATACTACCCTCCTTAGATGCTAAGGAGTGGATCGGTGTTTTAAAGAGTGGCTTTGCTAGATTGCATTTCGCCCAAGAAAAGGTTATTCATACGATTCCCAAATATTGAGCCTGAAGTTTCAAGGGAACAATGGAAGACAAGACACATAGCGAATAAATCTGTAGTCAACCTTTTGGCAGAGATGATTCCCTACAGACCTAGAAATGGTGGAAGAAAACACTGGATTACATACTGAACGACAGTTTACAGAATGGAATACACTTTGAAAAGAAATAGTAAGAATAGGGAAGAAAATAGAGACACCTCTAAAATTGCAGGACACGTGTAATGTTTCCATATGTGATGTTTTTTTCCAATTTGTTGTCTTCATCAGAAGGAACTTAAATTTTTTGGTCCATGTCTTCCAGCAAAAAGTGACAAATATCTGGAAGGGATATATATAAATATCAAATTTATTACATTTATTGTAATACAGAATATTGTTGCACATGATTTCAAGGAAAGATACATGAAAATCAAGTTTAGAAAAGCATGTCTTCTTTAGGATGATTTGTTTTGTACAGACTGCAATTCTGCTTTCCCCCAGAATATCTTACTCCATTCTAAACTAATTTGTATTCCTTTTTTCCTCAAAACACAACTTTGTCTTAGCTCTGGTGGCTGTTTAACATAAGTAGTAAAAAATAATACTGTTTTCTTGGCTGCCATGCTCCTTTACCTCCTGCACCAGACAGAAACACTACATAGCCCTACACCAGTGTCAACCCAAGAAGCTGATCCCTGTTCAGCTGGGATCCTAACAGACACCTCTTTGGCAGATACAGGGGCAAGCTTTCATATCTGAGGTACCTAAGAATCTGAAACAGTCAGGCCTGAAATTTGACTGATTACTACTTCCCATAGTTGAGGATGTCATTCTGTCAGCATGCTCAAACATACGCTCTTTTCCTTAGTTGACCTCTTGGTAAAACTAGTAATTTCCTTTCCTAGAATCCAAAACACCCTATCATAGGCAGTAAAACTGAAAGGGTCCTCTGCTTATTGTTCTACCTCAAGGCAA
This sequence comes from Aptenodytes patagonicus, assembly GCF_965638725.1. Classification (NCBI taxonomy): domain Eukaryota; kingdom Metazoa; phylum Chordata; class Aves; order Sphenisciformes; family Spheniscidae; genus Aptenodytes; species Aptenodytes patagonicus. The sequence goes on from NC_134950.1 coordinate 78,659,755, forward strand.
GATATAAGCTTCAGTTATTCCTGACAGATGTATCCTGCATAATCTTTAAAACCTCAGAAGACTACATAGACTCCCAAGGAAACATAACTCAACACTGCACAACCTCACCATTGGAAAGCTTTTTTCTAAGATATTTATGTAATTTCCCTTGAAGTAGTTTATACCTGTTACTTCTCGTTCTGTCTCAGTAAATCTGGAAACGATTCTGTTTATCTTTGAAATAGCTTTTCTATATCCTAGAAGACTGACCTTTTTTTTTTTTCTGATATTGTCTTCATTGAACGAAACCACCTCAAGTTCAGTCTTTTTGGTCGTGTTTGATAGACCTCTGTTCAGCCTGATTACTGTCCACTGTAAGTTCTCTACATTTGTTTTCAATGCCCCAAATTTCATGCAGTAGTTCTCAGGAGACGATGCTAACATGGGAGAATTAGTTGTGAATTGCTAAAATCCCTAGATTACTTAAACAGAAAATAAAATATTTTCCCTGTATCTTTGTTAGTGGGGGAGCTTTTTCCGAAACATGCACTTACTCATAGAAACATTTTGATAAACACATTTCCATGGTAGTATGGCAGCATTCAACTTCTTGGGTTATCCAATAGTTTCCCTTGTAGTTGCAGGAACAAGGTCCTGTAATCCAGTTAAAACAAGTTTTAAGGTCCATTTTAGAGCTCTTTGGGAGTTTTGGTCTCTTTAGCTACTCTTGCTTTGTAGTTAGAAGATCAAGCTTTCAATCTAAATTAATTAATGGGAAGTTCATACTCATTTGCCCTGCTGGGGAGAATGCCCTTTAGCTTAAGTAGATTTTTTTTTTGTCTCCTATTTTATAATCAGAACAAGTCAACTACTTCCTTTCTGCTTTTTGTAAGAGTTTGCATTCAGCAAACCTGTATCTCACATGCCCCATTTTGAGTTTAATATTCTTGCACAGGGGTGAGTAGAATTTAACATGGTATTTCAGATGAGCTCTTATCAGTGCCTTTTACATCATTAGTGCTTTTCTTTTGGTCCCAAGAACCTCTCTCTCAAGTCATGTAACACTACCACGCTTCCCCTTTTCATTGTGACTGATCGTGCTCACAGTCCTCTTTAATCAAACAAATATACAGGCCTTTCTCATTGTGTTATTTCTTCCTGCCTATTTAAATCTTGTCCTTACTCACATCTTCTTCCAGTTTTTTTGTCAGCATAGTTCATTGGGACTTTTTCTGATAATCTTGTTAGTGGAAATACTTAGTAAAGTCTGTCTAAGAGCAAGCTCACGAGTAATCCCTTTAGCAATTTCTCTCCAACTCTTATTTCCCTTTTAAGCATCATTCAGTACTCTTTTTTAAATTTTATTCTAATCGTAATCTTCTGTAGTTTTATTACATTTGTATGTGCTGCCATATCAGGTGCTTTCAAATTGATTACGTGTTTATCTTCATTGTAAAACAACATCAAATTGTACTACTTTCCACTTACCTGCATGTGTTTCAGCATTCATTCATTAAATCTTTACATAGTATAGAAGTCTGATCAGCTGTTCTGTGGTTTCATGGATTCTTTTTTCCTTTTCTGAAAAATTTATAATACATTTCTTACCAGTCATAGATTAGCACCAGTCGTAGGGTATCGCTGCAGATACATTGCAAACCTCAGATTATCATCTGAGGGCCAGTTCCGTTTTGGAACATGGAGACAGATATTACTCAGACTTTCTAATTTAAGTACATTAAACTTTGAATAGTGCGACTGTTTCTAGTCTCCGGGTCTTGATGAGGATATGACAGAATGGAAAAGGTTATGGAGTAGGCCCGAGAACATGGAGAACTAAAAAAAACTATGCCTATCCTCTGCAGGTTTCATAAACAAACCTACTCCATTTTTACTTCTCATACAGCAAAACAGTTGGATGTTCAGTTACACCTGTTCTCTTTCCTCTATTATTTTTAGAGTATCTAGTTTCATGTAGTGTTCTAGTAGTTCTGGTTCCTCCACGCTGTTGTGCAGTGCTCTGTGAACAATGCATCATTTATTTCACACTGCCATCAGACAATCTGTGCACTAAGCATAACCCTTTCACCTGCTGCATCATCTACCAATCTAAATCTCCTGTATTAGAACTTGTATTCGTTTTTTTCCCCATGCTTCAGTCTCATGTTCTTTTATATCATACTATATCCTCATTTGTTTCCCCCCCCTCTGCTTTTATATTAAAATGGCATTAAATATTGAGCTATTGTCTCACCTTCTACTCCCATTTTCTAGTCTAAATCTCTTTCTGAATTAGTCAATTAAACATGTTAACCTGATTAGTCACTGTGTGATGTATCTATCTTTAGAGAAATCTTTTTGGCAGAAAACACTGGTGGTAAAACATAGCAAAATTTTGTTCATCAGGTACCAGATAAGCCTCAGGCAGAACCGTTTACTGAGTGATTTTGTAGAGGCAATGACTTAAAGACATGGAGTTACTGCTGATTAATAATTCCATTTAGTCTTCTGCCTCTGTAAAGCAGTCTTGAATAAACAGAATTGATGAGTACAAACATCTTAGAAATTATTTCATTTGATTTTATCTTGATTTTAATGTTTTTCTGCTTTTAAAGCCCTGTTTTATGTTAAATAAAGCACATTATTCCAGGATAAGTTAATTAAATATTTTGGCAACAGCTACATAAGGTATGATCCACCATTAAATTTTACTTAACATACGCAATTGAGTCACTTTCACATCATCAAAACTTCTAAATATCATTTTTCTGGTTTATAAATCTATTTTTTTTGTTTTAGGGTTTTTTTTTTTAAATCAGATGCAGCTGTGAGATTAATACAGTACAGAATGTCCTATGTTTCTTAGGGCTTCTCTGGAGAGACAATTTGGTATCATACCCTGTACTAGCTTTATGAAATATTTTTTATCCTGTATTATTATTCTGCAGAGCTTGATTTCTGTAGTATTTTTAGTAGACTAGATACTGAATAGTCAGTTCTAATTTGGTTTTCTTCAGTTCTTTCTCACCGCATGGTGATTATTTATATTACTGAAACATAGTAACTTGAAAATTCAAAAGGAAATACATTATTCAAGAGAATATTGAAATAGTCCTAAAAATCAGAAGCGAGTGCAAAATACTAGTTAGCTTATAGGATACGAGAACAAATTAAGACATTGTGTGCATTTCAGTTTGTGAGGTGTGAAGTGGCAAGTATATAAACTATGCTGTTAAAGATGTAGAATACTTTGCTAAGATGTTTATACTTTCAAAGTGAAGGTATACCAATAGGAGTTTTCCATTAGTGAAAAGATTGAAACAAGTTAAGTTTGCCTGTTAAAGAAGCTTTCCAGCAGCTGGCTAAATAAGCTACAGGTCCCTACTTCAGAAGATTCCTTTCTCTTTTTCATGCTTTCTGCTAGATAGCAAACAGATGACGCTTCTGAGAAATAAACTTTTTATCCCGTTGTAAGAGAAGTCTACCTTGCTCCAATTAAATAAACTGAAAATTCTGAAGGATTTACTAGAAGTGTGCCTATAATCTTCAATAAAAAGAGTAGAATTTTTCCTCCGGTACACAAGATGATTGATTTTCCAGACAGAAAGGTTGGAAAATGCCTTTAGTTACATGTATTTGTAAAGCTTTCTCTTTCCCATAAAGCCATCATGGTCTGCCTATACTAATGTACAAAAAAGGCAAGGTTTTGACATCATCTGCAGAGGACTCCTTCTCTCTTACATTTCATAAGACCTCTGAAACCCTCTTCAGTCAGTAACTGTGGCAAAAAATGCTAGGCAAGCTAGTAACAGCCACTGGGGATCAAGTGAATCCTGCCAGCCTCAACAAACGAAGATAAACCAAACCAAATACTGAAAATCCTGCCGAAGGTTTGTGCAGTAGTGACTAAGAAGTCATTACTAAGCCAGGCAAAACTCAATAACCAGGTAAGCACCAATTCTGCAAAAGGAAGGAAGGTCTTAATTACCTTTGCGTACTGAATACTAATGCTGTTAATTAAAGATCTATCCTAAAGAAAGGCTACCATTGCAAAATTGAAGTATGATTCAGGATAGTCATAACCAAATAGATAAAATTCTGCTTTTTTCTGCCAAGAGCATAATGCTGAATTAGTCTTTTGTGATGAAGTCATTCTGCAGATGACTGTACAGACTTCATCAAATGGCGTAACACGATCCAACAGGAAAAAAATGTTTCATTCAGAACATACACTGATTTCTGGTTTGATGTAGTATTTTTTCATTACTGCTTAATAATTATCAGAACTTAGATTTCAACTTTGTCTTGTATTACTTATACAAGCAGCTATTGCAGTTTATTTAAAACATTACTGGATATAGGCCATATTAAAATGTAATTGAGGGACACACCCCCTGTAAGTAGATGGAGCGAAAAGTGATGAAGAGAAAAATACGGTGTAATAAATAGATGATACATAAAATGTATACAATTTTTTCATCATCAACTAGCAGAATGCTGGAAAAAAATCCGATCTTTTTTTCAAATAGGTAAAGATGCATTCTAAACATTTCAAATGTAAATATTTTTTTATTAATATCACTTAAATTCCACATTTTTCCCTTGGTTTTTTTTGTCCATAGTTGTATGCAGCCCAGGATCATACAATCCTAGTAATGGAATTCACTGTCTTCGGTGCGACAGCAGTTTGATATATGGAGCAACAAAGTGCTAACGGCTGAGGGATTTGCACTCTTGTAATAGCTCTTATGAATTTTAACGTGGTAATATTAATAAATATTTTCAAAATGTGTACAGTTTGTTTTGGTTACATCAATAGAATACACTTGTTTTTAAGAAATAATGCTTCGTCAGCATATTGGTAAAATGTTTTAGGTCATACCACTTAGGACTACTTCATTTTTAAGGTCTTTAGAATATCTGCTAGGTTAATACCAGTAGAGACAACTAACTATTTAAATCACGAGGGGAAAATACAAAAGTAGATGTATTTTGCATACTTAGTCCTTTGCTGATAGACCTCAGCTCCTCTCGTCGCGGACTGGTGTAAGGAGTCTATATTGTCGTTTTCATCTACCTGTCCATTCAGTTGTTGGTTAAGAGGATTATAGTGAACAGTTCATGGTGTACATCCAGCACTGAAAAGTCATGAATGTTGCAATGTAGCCTCAAATGCAAAAACATCCTAAAAACTTTCTTTCAAGATGATTATAATATCACTGCTGACCAGCTGGTAACTTCTTCCCAAAGAATGTAAAATTCCACTTGGGTCAGTCACCTGTTCCACCTTTAAAGATGCCGCGTTGAGCGTAACACTTTTGCTTTTACCTGAAGAAAACAAACAGTAACATAAAATACCATGGTACTTTATATGACACCCATCTTCTTCACTTTTGTAAGACTGTTGAGAATTACTAAGTGGTTGGCTCAATGCATTCCTTGTCATTCATTAACAGCCTTATTTAAGTTGGTATTCAGTAACAGAATCCTGTTTAAAATCCTACTTGTTTTGTATTTGCAGATCATACCCCATGCAAATTGCAAAGTTTTTAATAAATATTAGAGAGTTTATACTCTTTTCCCCTTAGCTCCTTTTCCTATCTAGTTCATGTATAAAAATGAGCTAGATGCGAAGGCCATTTTTAGCTCTTTGTCGCACCTGGAAAATGGGGTTTGCAGGTGTTTGTTTTTTCAAGCACAAATGTGGACCACAGGTTTAAATACGTATGTCTTCAGGAACTGTTCTCTGAAAAAAGGAATAAAAAGAAATACTGTGCTACATCTAAGAAGTAATTTTTCAGTATGGTGTATTACCTTAAGATACTATACTATAAGCATCCCACTAATATACTGTTTACGTGACAGAGCCTGAAGCTCCAAACATTGTATTTTGATGTGAAGGACACAAAAATGGAAACAGTACATTTGAAAGTAACCAGTAAGACTGTACGATTTGCCTTTCCGGTTTGAATGAACTAAAGTAACTTTTGTATAAAACATATGCAACTAAGGCATTTGAAGAAAATGGAACACAAGCATTATTAGGATTCTACGGAGTGACACCTTTTATAGCTCAAACACTAGTAGAAACAGCATAACTAGCAGAATATATCAAATACCTCTTTTTATCAAATGCCATTTGACAATAAATAGCTGGGAAAGAGCGTGTTAAAAAATGTTTAGCAGTTAAGAAATTAAACTCTATTTAACTGTAATCCATAGAATGACTAAAGGCTACCTATTCCTTATTTTCGTGTGGTAATGAGAGATGAACAGACCACCGGGTCGTCACATTAGGCTGAAGCACTGCACGCCCATGTTAGCTGCGTAATTTCCCACTTGCAACAGCGCTAAATTAGCTAGCATTAGTTTGAATTATTAATGGCTACAGAGAGAGCACGGTATGCAGTATTGTCTTTGTGAAAATACAGACTTTGTTTTTGCTAAAAAAACACCGTACCAAGTAATATCAGCACATGGAACTTCCTACAGTATGGATAGCAAATTAATTTGAGAATTACCCTCTGAAATGAATGCAGCTTTTTAAGGCAATAGCAATCTTGATTAAGCAGCATTTTGACATTTTTATATATTTACCTTCCTGTTGCACATCAGAAGCAGAAAGCTCTGGCTGGCAGACCATTTCATCAATTAAAGGCATTTATAGAATTGTATCTATACTTTGAGGGAGAATAATAAAGCTGATGCAGTGTTCACTCTGGTATTATACACACTAGAATATTGACTTTCTTCTCCATGCGTACGTTTATGGATTTTAGCCCAGTGTAGAAATGATGCTTTTTGGTCCTCCTGATAGGTGAAATTCACTGTAATTCACGAAGTTTGCACACCCTTTAAGGCTTACTGGAAAAAGTAAAGTAAGTGGTTATAAAGGTTTGTCTTTAATTCTGCCTACTATGAACAAAAGCACTTTACACGAGTATTTGTGAACGTCCTCTCATTCACTGACTGCAGTCAAGTACAGATGCTTTATTATAGGCGCGATCTGCGGAAGAAATCCTGATCTCAGTTAACAGTGTTAACCTGGGCTTCTAAACTACTCTCGGTTTATGCTGGCTTAACCAAGAAAATAATTCTCATTTGTCAACGCACACATGCCGTATATATACAAATACACACCTCTCGTTGCTAAAATATTTTAGGTCTGCTCTCTTGTGTGGTTGGAGCCAGAAGAAAGAAATTTCTTTGCATATAAAACCATGGAAAAAAGTTTTCCTTGTTTATCTCTTCCCCAGAATAATTACATGTTAAACTTACTTTCATTTCCTCATGTTACGTCTGCTATGTGCTTGCTATTTTTCCACAATGTGTGTGAACTGATACTTGCATTCCTATTTTCACCATTTTTCCTAAGTTCACCTCTTCGCCACGAGGTACAATCTGTGCACACAGAAACACTCAGCACACTCCACTTTTCCAGATCATCCTGCCATTTGTGCAAAATCCGCAGCGGTGCTCTGTATCCTGCGGGAACTGGAGTGCTTGCTGTTTGCTGTGCCGTTTCTCCCTTTTTGCCAAGGAAACACGAAGCAGGCTAACTTCTTGAGTTCTACTAAATTGACAAGATTACTGACGGATGCAAGTGGCAAACTCAACATTTACGATCGACAGATTATACATATCCAACAAGACTAACTTGCTATTCCATTACTACAGTCTGCTTATTCTTTTCAACAATAGCTTTAATTATGCTGTATATTTCTTGAAAGCAATGATTTTTGTAAAAGCAGAAAACTGTTAAGTGTTACAGAAATAGCGTTACTATTAGCTCATAGCCCCAAATGAACCTAACATGAACGAGGTAACAAATATTTCTGGTAAGTTGACAGTCGATTGTTTTTAAAACATCAGCTTTTGTGCTGCTGATTATGTCAGTGTTTTCCTGGTACTGATTAATTAATATTCCGTATCAGTGTTTCCACGTAGCCTCAATAGGTAAACAATAAAAACTTTTGACTCCTCTGTAACTGATAATTGACATACAAGTTTGGAGTTTTCCTGTATTTATTGTAAAAGCGTATAAAATGAATCGGGCACATATTATATATGAGCAATTGGAACAACATATTAGGTTGTGTTTATTTTTTCTCTGCTATGGGAGTTGCTTAATGTGACATTTCAAAAGACCGAAAATTTACATTTTCAGTGTGGTTGAGCATAAGTATTTTTTAAGAGGGAAGAGGATTCTGGGAAGGAGTGGCTGTCTTCTCGAAACTGAACAAGTTATAAACTTTCTGAAGTAGTACTTACTTTTACCAAAAAGTGATAAAAAATTTGAATTCTTGGACAGCCAGAAAAATAGTCTGTGACATTCAGTTCAATGCTGTCTCCCCAGTTTGTGTTTTGTTTTCAGTGCGGCAGGAATACAGGGCAGAAGGTGTGTTTTTGCAGACAGAAAACCTATGGTAACACAGGCTGTGAAGAAAATCCATTGCCTGGTAAGAGGAATAAATGAAGCCTTTAGTTGGGTTGCATTAGATTCTTAAATAACACGTGCCTTTCAAAGCCTCCTACATATTATGGAGCTATCATAGTTTAGATATTAAAGTTACCATCAAAAGTAACATCAAATATTTTACAACCATGACAGTATAGTTTATATTGCACCATATGAGAACAGAAGGGATTGTTTTCCAAAGTGAGGGAACCTTTCATCGTATCTTTTTCTTTCTTATCTGTATTAAAGACTTCAATTCGATGTCATTTAAACCTGGCTTTCAGTTTCACACCTCTGGAGATCATCGAGTCCGACACCTTGCTGAATGCAGGTTCAGCTACAGCAGGCTGCTCAGGGCCGTGTCCAGTCAGGTTTCGACCATCCTCAAGGATGGAGGCTCCACGACATCTCTGGGCAACACCCTCCAGTATTCAATCACCTTTACCGTAGGATTTTTTTTTTAATCTCCAACTAGAATTTCCTGTATTTCAATTTGTGCCCAAATACACTTCTCATTTACTTTTCTTATGACATTCTTTGAAAATCTCCCTATGGAATACCCGTATGACATTGTAGCTACGTTTTTCTTTTTTTGAACATTCCTATCGTAACACTCGTCTCCTCTGTCTCATATCTCCTCTCTTTCCTCTTTTTCCCCTTTTCCCTTTGAAATCTCTCATAAGTATTTAAGTGAATACCAGCACTTCCATTTCTGTGGTTTAAATGAGTAGTATAAAGAATCCTATTGCACACTAACTGTGCAATTTTATAATTACCTGAAACCATTTAGCATATCGTCTTTTCAGGCACCTACTTACACAGCTTTGAAGCCAAAGTCATGTGTAGTGCGATCCTACAAAAACGGACAAGGCCAAACCAAGAATTAATTTGTCTTGATTTCAACTGGGAAATAAGCAGAAGCAGGTGAAGTAGAAGCAGAAATCTCATATTCATGCCGATGCAGCTACGTAAGAACATCTGAGAAGAATATTCATTATCCAAGCAACAGACCTTCAGATACAAAATTATGCACCAGCTATCAGTGTGTCCGGAAATACAGCTTTTATAGACACAACCCACCTGCAAAGCTGAAGAACTTCTCGTACGCAGCATGCATAATACTGTTTGCACCGAAGCAAAATCCAGCCGAGTACCTAGGCTTCAGCAGGGAAGCCAATACTCTCTGGAGTTTGGTTCACTGGAAATGATGCAGATGCCTTTCCTCTAATTTTTCAAGGTTAAATATGAACAGGTATATTACATGACCAATCATAACATTTAGATAAGTACATGTGGCCACCACAGCAGTTCTGTTTTTTTGCTTAGAGATTAAATTAGTTTAAAGGTGAATGGTTTCCAACTGCATTCCATAATGCCTAATTTTAACTTTAAATCTTTTAATTTCCACATTTGCATTTTCCACGCCTATAAAGAGAAAGGAAGGTTTCTGTTTTAAGCCTCTATGTGAAGTGACATTACGCAGCAGGCTGCAAATCTTGGCTCCCCAACTCCATTGCCGAAGGCCCACATGCTGCTTGGTGCAGTCACCTGTTGGAGTTTGGCCCTCGGGGTCTTTTGGCGTGTTTGCCTCTGTGCTGGGGTTGCTGACGGTATCACCGCGTACCGGCTCTGGCTGGGACGGAGTTACTCTTCGTAGTAGGTGGTATGGTGCTCTGTTTTAGGTTTGTGACCAAAACAATGCTGACAACACACCAGTATTTTGGCTATTGCTGAACAGTGTGTGCACAGCGTCAAGGTCTTCTCTGTTTCTCACTCACCCCCAGCGAGCAGAGTGGGGGTGCGCAAGAGCTTGGGAGGGGACAGAACCAGGCAGGTGACCCAAACTAACCAAAGAGATATTCCATGCCATATAATGTCCTGCTCAGCAGTGAAATGGAGAGGTTTAGGTAAGGTTAGCTATCTTTTGCTTGGGAACTGGCTGTCCACCGGTCTGCCTGTGGGAGGTGGTGAGTGATTGCCATTGCATCGCGTCTTTTGTTTTGTTTTTTTTCTATTTTCTTCCACTTCTCCGCTTATTAAATTATTTCCATCTCAACCCATGAGTTTTCTTGCTTTTACTCTTCCTTTCTTTTCCCCTGTCCCACTGCCGGTGGGCGGTGGGGGAGTAAGTGAGCGGCTGTGTGGTGCTTAGCTACCTACCAGGGTTAATCCACAACGCACTGCGTGCCAACTGTGGTTCCACAATTGGGCGAGGCTGATGAGATCTGCCCGAGAAGAGTCACTCAGCCCGTCTCCCCATCTCGGGGATAACCGAAGAGCTCTCATGTGGTAATACTACAGGCCAAAGCTGGATGTGGCCAGCGATCTCAGCACAAGGAAGGTCCAAAGCTCATTATGACTTCTACCTCACTACATTAAAAAAAAAAAAGGATCTCAAAAGAGTTGAAGTTTATTTCTCAAAAAGAAAGATAATTGTATCTCAAAATATAATCTCTTTAAGAAACTACTCACAGAGCTGGGTGTCAAGATGAATTTGCCCAGGGAATTCCATATGAAATGGGATTATTACTACAGTAAAGATGACATTAATATGTTGGTACCAGGATTGAAAGACGGAAAAATATTTTGGAAAAAATGTGCAACAGAAAACATTTATAAAAGCTATGCTAGAAACACAAACTAAAATATCCTTTACCTTTGCACTCACTACTTCAATAAAGACAGAACTTCCCAAAAGAACAGCAATTCAAGCCCTGGGAAACAGTATAAGGCTTAACAAGAACCTCCAGTGAAGGAGAAGCAAAGGGTGACTAGTCTGAAGTGAGATTTCCAAAAACTTAAACATTGTGGCCATACATTGAAAGACTCAAATTCTGAGTCTCTCATAATTTCACTGAAAACACGTCTGTCTCTTAGAGAGACACTAAGCAGCCTATTTGGAAAGGCAATCCCACACTGAGTTGCGAGTCCACCTTCTCTGCTCTTACTCATGTCGCACAGCCGCTTCCTACGTGGGTACTTCCACTCGCCTCGAGGAGACGTGCATGGAAGACCACTGGCACTCGTGGCACTTTCTCAGAGCTGTGCAGACACTTGATTTCAGTAAGCAGAAGCCTGCGTAGCCATGAGGCATGGGTCCTACTGATTTAGGAGCTAGCTTTCTGTCATATGACTACTGAATCTTATGAAATGGATAGGTATACTTAAAATAATACAATTTTAAGCCAAATCATACCTCCTTTACTCCCAAATAAGCAGGATCTCACTGTGTTAATGAGAGGCATACAATGAATGAGGTATTCTTTTTATAAAAAGGCAAAATCAAGTATTTATGTTTGTATCTGGACGTGTACTTATGGTCTAGGTACAAATGAGACATGAAACACTTCTTCCCCTCTTCTAAGAAAAAAAAAAAAAAATCTGTACTCTGTGTCACCGTCCACTGTCACCAGCAGACTGAGGGACAACCCAGGTATTATATTCCCCGCTAGGAATGCCAGCTACTGGAGAACAGCATTTCCAGTACAATGTTTACATATGTGCACATCCACTTCAGGGAAAGTTATTATTTACTTGATTTTTGTGTGATTTAGAACTAGTTAAATCCAATAATCTGTCTTCCCCTCTCCCGTTCGTCTTGTGACTAGACTAATACCATGCATGACACTGCCACAGGACTGTCTGTGCAAGACACAGTTCCATTGTTTCTGATTCTGTCACTCCTCTTCCTCTCCCATACCATCACTGGGGAAAATAATGCTCAGCGACAGACAGACACATGCTCAAAATACAGACGTGAGGTGATTAACTGGGATCCACTGAAGTCACTGGCCAAAGTCCCATGGTCTTCAGAAGTACCAGAAAATCATTCTTCCTATGGATGCCAACCTGGTAACCAGGTTACACCACGGGAGTAAGTAGCAAAGGGTAGGTGGGAATTTAAGCAATAGTCTTCTGGTTTTAGATATTGATTCATTAAGTCTTCCCTCTAGCAAAAGCTTAAAGGTAAGCCCATGTTTAAGTGTTTTCTTGAGCCGTTGTCTTAACAGGTATTCAAAGCAGATGTAATGTAGGAGTTGGTGATAAACTAAACTAAAACCAAAATGAATCTAAGCGAAGGCTGTCGGTGGCTGAAGCAGGGAGATGTGATTACCCTCACATGTAGTCAGGGTCAGCTTCCATGCTAGAAATCCTCTGATGGATTCAAAGAGCTGGTTCAAAACCTTTCTCCTCAACACAGAGTGTCACAGACGCCGTGCAGACTGCCAGAAAGAACCAGAAAGTTGAACCAGCACCAGCAAGGTGGCAAGAGCAGGGTCTAGGGAATGGCGCAGTGACTAACCAGCTCTCCTACCCACGGATTAACAACGTGGAGCCACATCAGTGGAGGCTTGTTTGGCTGCTCTAGCCCTTCCAAGCTGCACTTCTCCACATCCATTATGCGTTACATTAACGATGCCGCGTGGTTACTTACCATCATTTCCACCAGCTAGGCGATGCAATATTGTGTACGTCACAGAGGAATTTGTCCTGCTGAAATGTCCTATGTCTGAACTGAATGTTAGGAACTGATTTTGTCTGATTAAATTGTTATAACAGCAGCTATGAGAGACCAGTTTTGTACTACCTACTGCTCCAAGTTATCTCAGCTGTGGACCAGTAGATATGCACCAGTGGAACTAAGAGAAGGAGCTGACCCACCTCTACACTACAGCAATATTCGTAAACAAGCGCGTGTTCTCTGAAAGCATGTTCTACTCCATTTTTTTCAAAAGCGAGAACATCAAAGTTTTGTCATGTGCTGGCTCTTTCCTGGCCCACTAAAACCAAACAAAAAAAACCCCAAGAAAACCCTCATATGATGAAACTAGAACAGGAATGTAATGTTTTAGCCATGGTGCATGTATACAACAGGACAGGCAACGATACAGTACTTTAATCTGTATTGTCTATATAAAACATTTATTTTTAAGCTTTATAATGGTATTATAGAAATACATAGAATATTTTATAGAGTGTATTTTTGTGTACTCACTGTGAAAATAACACATTTATTAAGACAGGTATTCTTATGTCCAAACGTTTTAAATATATGCACTTCTTTGCCTTGCAGTATTATGTTACTTTGAAAAACTAAATATCAGTATTTTATTCTTTGCTCCTCACCAGAATCTTCTCATTCGGATTTCCCTGGGTCATCTAGGGTGCTCACTGCTGTGAGATATTTTATAAAAACCACGAAAAGTACTTAGATTTGTAGATTTCCTATATTTGTTTGCATTCATGTCTAGTGCACATAGCTTGCCGTTCGATTCTCCAAGTGCCTTCTTCGTAAGTACAGTGACATATAGTGCATTCATCAGTTTTCACCTCCCGGCCTGCTGGAATGACAATGGTTTCTGCAAAGCAGTTCGGGCCTAAAAAAAGGAAAGAGTTTATTATGCGATACCCATAGCACACTGTGGTTCAATCCAGCAGAGTTCAGTTTTAGTCTTGAGCACGGAAAACCTAACACAAAGTGAGTAACGCTGGGCACGTCAAACAAACGTGAGCATCGCGCACAAGGCATAAAAGCAGCAAAGAGAGCAAGGACCCTGCCCTCCGAGGTGGCTGGGCGTTTTCAGTACAGACTGTCCTGCCCTCCATAGGGGAAGGTGCAACAAAGCCTCCCTGTGAAACGTGCAACTGTGGCAGAGACCTGGGCACAAACTGTCGACGCAGACGAATACAGATTTAAGCTAGAGAAAAAGCCAGCTATGGATAATGCAACAGTGCTACTGTAGGCTACTAGAGAGCGGATTATAAATGTTATTACTTTTTTTCCATTGGAAACAAGCATTGTATTTTGTGTGGTAATCAAAGTATCAGATTAATTTCTTTTCCATTTCATGAGAAAATAGTCCTTTTCCAGTAGAATGGAATAGCTCCAGCCTCTTCTGAATGAAGATGCTTTTCGTGTATAAAATGAAATATTCCATTTCATGTAAGTCTTCCAGCAAGTCTACAAACACCCCTTCCCATAGTACACCGAAATAACTTCATTTCCAAGGACGAGGCAGGAGAACAACCCACCAGCACAATGCTCACAAGACAAATCTGGTTCATTCAATAGGTCACATCCTCGCATCTCTCTGCCACAGAAGGCTGCGAGTGCTGTATTATCTACAGTTCTGTTAAAAAAGAAGTCTATTTCTGCATTGAAAATCCACACGCGCTTGTAAAGCAGCACTAAACCCTACCGATCATCTCCTATCTATACACTGCCATGTCCTCAGGGGAACTCGGCCCTTCCATTCACTAAGCACACACAGCAGCTGCTCAGGCAGAGCCTGGCTGCTCAACAGCACCTTGGTACCGCTGTCCACCAGGGTAGGATTTGCAGCAGGGACCAGCATTTATTGATCGGATACAGCTGAAACTCTTGAAAGAATATGGGTCTGCAAAACACTTATCAGCTGCCCACCTGTTTGCCATGCAAGTAAATAAATCACAGATGAGGTTCAATCTTCCATTGCCAGGGGTCTACTGTAAGACCCAAGGCAAACAGTACAGCTTCTTCTTCTAAGGCAATGTATTTATTTTTTTTAAGTGCTTCCTCTGAAAACCAAAGCTGAATGCACGCTGCACATTTTAAAACACAAACCAAGTAGTTCACAAATCGATTTTAATAGTTATCTCTTTGGACCGGATTATGTGTTTGTGTACTGACACTGCAGCTTAAGAATTAGTTGCCAAATTGACAATAACAAAGGCCTTTCCTCAACGAAGAGGAAAGAAGAGACCTGCAAGACTTGCAGGAATTTGCTTCACCAAATCGTACCCATTAATCCTCTGAATATTTAAGCCAGTATTTTGTTTTAGGACTGACTGCTGACAAAGATCTCTAACATGTGGCTTCTTCCCTAGTTTTGGGTGGCTTCTGGCCCATTCAAGGCTTTGAACACAGAATGGATAGCAAAGTACAGCATATCTCAGGTAAAGTTACCTGCTTCACTAATTCAATGTTACTGTGGTACGTTCGTGTTCGCAGCCCCCTCAGTCTGTCCATGCGAAGTACCACTGGGTTGGACAACAGAGGAAGGAGGACTTTGGGGTGGAAGACATGCTCCCGAGTCCCACTGCACACTGGCAGGTGCCCTAGCTTTCAGCCGAGATAAAGCAGTGTTATTAACTATGCTGTCCTCGGTGGAACTTTAAAAGATTTCAACTCTAGTCTATATAATTCTAATTATGTTTCCGTTAAATACGGTATTCTTCTTGCACCTAATAAACTTTCATCCCAAGATGGGTTCACCCGCACAATAGGTAAAGATACCTGCGTGTTTTGCATGCTGGCCTGGAATAGCCCCATGATACATGGGGCTATATGATATAAAGAGTTAAAAAATTAAAAATGGAATCTACTTTCCATGGAGAATTTGCATGAAACCTACAAGACCGCTTGAAATTTAAACACTATGTAAAAGGCACAAGAGGAACAAAAGCGATGTCAATCCCCTGTGCAGGATTTATTTCATTCTGGGAAAATAAATGTTACAGGCTATACTTGGTTATAAAAATCAACCAGGGAATGAAGTAAAAACAGTGCAACACATGTAATACAATTCACTAGGATTCAGAACGTAAATGCCTTCATTCACAATTAGCAGCACCTTAATGCCATGTGTGACTAGTCCTTCTTATATCAGAAAGTTATTAAATGTAAAAATACAAGTTAGCCCTAAATTGTTAAACTATTTAACATGGAAGAAAGTCATTGTGCTGGTAAATCTACAGAACATGAATAACCACCTACTTGAGAAAGGGACCCTACAAAAATAAATGACAGCAACAAAGTATGTTATTGAGCAAGCTAGATTTTTTTTTAGCATTATGCAACTTTTCTACAGAAAACTGCCTATTTTCTGGTTCTGTATTTGCACCCATCATTACTGTAACTACAAATCCTGTACAGTACTTAGACTGGCAATAGTCAACTGGCATCCTTGCCTCGTCTTTTTCTTTGCAATATTGCGTGCACACAATATTGTGGTTAATGTTACAGAAAAGGTCATCAATGAAAAGGCTGAACTGACTATATTACAGCAACACCATGCACATAAATGCCAGTACAATATAGTGTCCAGACATGGGAAAATAATTCTACAGCTTTCCAAATCCTCAGACTTCTTCTAGGGAAAAAAAACCTGAGCTTCACCCCAAACCTCACTCAATTTTGAAGCTTTATGAGCTAGTCCTGGCTCTTGGTGTCCTGTGGCTCCCCTCCTACCAAGCAGGCGATGCTCCTTCCTCTTCTTTTCCTCTGAGGAGCAGTCACAGAAACCAGATGTACACGGCTGGACCGGCCAGAGGAGACCAGCCTGCAGCGACGGTGGATACGTGGGGCGGCAGCGGCAGGACCCTTGGCGCGAGCCTGCCCCGGTTGCCCCTGCACCTCTGGCAGACCTTCCCCGGCCCCTGCCAGTCGGGCGGACGGTGCTGATGAAGCAGCTAATGATCTGATTCTCTGTCTGTCTAAAAGGACGGTGGGGAAACTGAGAAATCAAAGATTTTAAGCAGACAGTGCGGCAAGCAGGCAGAGCAGGCACACAAAGGCTGACGTTAGACTCAAGAGTGCCATTTTCTCACTCCCCCTTAGCAGAGGGCAGCAGAAGCACGTGTCTCCTCCACATTCAGAGTGGATAAGCTGCCCTGAAGGCATGGCATTTGCTGAAACTACTGCTTTACTTAAAACTGGGCAGTTTATATCGATTTAGCAAGATTTGCAGCTTCCTGTCACAAAGGGCGAGACATTTTGTGACTTTTAAAAAAGTTTGCAAAATTACCCGCCTTAGCGCATGAAAAGCATTTCCAAGCAAATCGGGGCTGTTCCAACTCCAAAGCGGTGGTGGGCTTTCTGACTAGATGTTGCTGTTGCAGGAGCAGTGAACAGTGAATTTCTCCTCCTTGGTCTACAAAGCAGGCTGCCTGCTTTCAAGCTCCCGCTTGGTAATACCACTACTCTGCCTGACTTCAGCACCTGGTACTCGTTCAGTGCAGCAGTGGCTTATTTGAGCTTGTTTGATCTATAGTATAAACCTCCTAGGCCTCATCCCCAACTGTATACACTTACATAGCTCTAAGGAAGTCAGTGGTGCTGCACATCTTCACAGTAGATGAAGATTTTGCCATATCACTCTTAAATCTGGCAGAAAATTCAATATGACATATTGTACCAATTCCGAGCGCAGCCTGAAATCTACCACGACATCATTTGTTTTCCTAAAGTATATACTGGCGCTGTCAGACTCTGTTTGAGCCATACCATGGCTCTGCTGGTATCAGCAGAGATTTCTTTCCTAGGGCTAAAGCACAGTTGCTGCCCATCTCAGCGACGTCTTCAAACAGCGAGTTCAGTGCAAATCCTCAGTTCTCACACTGAGCACCAGATTGGCATGCAGCTCTCAGCTTCCCCACATCCGAAACGGTGAATCCTAGCTTCCATGTGTTGACAAATGCAACTATCTAATTAAAATGCAAATTTTGTTATCTCAGAAGAAAACAGCCGATACCAATTATCAGCAGAGAATGCCCAAGCCACTCACCTGCAGAAGCAATAGCACCTGTAACCCTGACAACCTCGCAAGAGGCTCTCTGAAGCTTCTTCTCCTCCTCTCCCTCCACAAAACCACAGCTGTACTCTGCAGAGTTGTGCCTGTTTCCTCTGCAGCTTGCCCCCGCTTTTGCATGGGCACGTGTTCCGATCAGTTCAAAAATATAAGATACAGCAATTTGTTAAATCGTGTTTTAATCAACTGTTTTCATCACGTGTTAAACCAAATTATGGACAAAGAAGTCTGTTCCACTGCAAGTTAATGTGTTTGCCTGGAGAATAAGTCATGGCAAATTTTCGCCAATTAGAACTAGAGTGACAACCTCTGTAATATAACACTTTGATATAAGGCTGCTTTGGCCTCTGGTTTATACTAAACTCCCTAATAGCTGCCCTTTTAATAGCTCATTGCAGCAGTCAAACAGGTCACTTGCAAGGTACCTGACAGCAGACCTATCTACCCTGACAGTTATACGGCACTCATCACTGTGGTATTAGAGCACTTCGTAAATGACATAAACTCAACATTTGGCTTAGTCCCTTTTCTTTTTTTCCTTTCAAATTTCATGGAGAGTTTTCCAACGGTTACAACATGAAAAGACAGATCCCACACTTTGTCCTGGAAGTCTTGAGAACCATGACATTATACAAGAAGCAACTGTGCTGGCTGAGATCAGAGGTCCACCTGCAGCTGCAGCAGTCAAAAGGAAATGCATGGGGAAGTGTATGGGAACAGAACAAGCACAGTTCTTAAAACACACACCCAGTTTCCATCACTTTCTGAATCAGAGACTTCATAAATGGCTTCCGTGTGCTGAGTTAATGGATGGAGTTAATAGATTTCTTTATGATTAACCTCTCCAACATCCTGTTGAACCCATATAAACAGCACTTGGTGGCAAGAAGGGCCACAACTCTTGGGCACAGGGTAGAACAGTTTTCTGTTGTTGTCTGACGCTTTCCACCCGCTACCTAAACTTGGTGCCCCCAAATCCTCTTCGTGGAAGAGACAATAACAACCACCACCACCCCTTTGCCATGACATTCATGAGCTTATAGACCTATATATCATGCTTCCCTTCCCTCCCATCACCTCGCCTGCAGCCTGAGGAGGCCGGTTCTGCAACCCCACCATCCCTGCTGACCTCCCCAGACCTCTCCCAGTTCTGCTACCTCCTTTTTGGGCTGTGAGGACCAGACCTGTGCACTACGCACAAGTTGTAGAAACACCATGGACTTGTACAGTAGCACAGTGATATTCCCTGTTTTGTTTCCCATTTCCCTCCTACTTCCTGACATTTGCCTTTCTGTTGTGACCACTGATGAAAAAGTTGAGCTGACGTTTTCATGACACTATGAATTTTACACCAGATAGAAATCTTATAGAAACAAACGTTTCGTTACACTCAAGTCAAACTCTGCTGCAGCCTTTCCGCGTTACAGAAAAGTTTCACTTCCCAGCAATGCTACTTGACAGTCTTCCATGTACAGCAAGAGTGTTCCTGTTGTTCAGTAATTTCAGGAACATGCCAGGGAAAGCGAAGCCTTCCCTCCCATCTTTCAGATCTTTCTTCCTTCTGACATTTCGAGACTTCCTCCAGGATCTATCGCAGGTGCCAGAGAGATTAATGAAACACTGAGCTGAAAGAAGAGATGTAGACAAGCTCCCTGCCTGCATTTCAAGCTGTCTGTCGCTGCAGATGACCTGGGATGCCGCAGCACAAAACCAAGGACTCTTCTGCACCCACACCTGAGAGCTAGGACAGCCCAACTATGGGTAAAGGGTGGCTGCGCCTGCCTCCCGGTGCACTGGAACAAAGTCCCTTACACACCTGCTGAGATATTTGAGATGGGTTTCGAAATGTGTCAGCACTGCACAGCAAGACAAAATAAGGCTGCTCTGCCACGTAGCACCTCAGCAGCAAGATTTCGAGATGCAGGCATTACCTCCCTCGTCCCTCTCAAATCTAATCACTTCCTCCCGAGACGGTATCTGTACCTACTTTGTGCCCTTCCAATTTCTAATCTCTTCTTAAAGGGTCTGTATCTCCCTGACTTGATTTTGTTTCCCTCTCACGCGGATATACATATAATACGTCTACCTCCTGGGAAACATCATCTCGAAAGATAAAGCACAAAAAGCAGCTGGCAAAAGCAGTCTGTGACTAGGAGCATAGCAGACTCTCATTCTCTCAGAAAAATAAGTTCATCACCCCTGCTGCTGTCCCTGTGCTGACTGCTCCCAATCCAGTGCAACCTTTTACTCGCCTCAGTACCTTTGGACGCTACTGAACCAAGTCCAAAAGAGAGTTTTCAATTACAGGAGAAAGATTCAGGTAGACCCAATTTTAAGAGCAATTTGGGACCCTGAAGAACCATGTACTATTTCTGTGGTTTATCAATGCCTTAAGATACTGGCAGCCAGACAACCATGGCAAATATCCTAATAGACTTCCAGCAAATGTATATATATGTATGACAGGGAGAGTAAAAATAAAGGTATTCATCCATTTCGCAATATTACCTAGCTGCTACAGGAAATAACAAAAAGGCAGTGTGTGCAAAGAGCTACCTTTCATGAAAGCGGCATTTTGTTCATGCTAGATAGAGCCTTGGTGCTTTTAAGAATAATAAAACCCCTCCCTCTGTTAGAGTCGTGTTTTGTTAGACGCACAGGGAACTGACAGATTGGAAGAAAATTTGCCAAGGGCAAAACAATTAAAAATAACATTTTGCCACCTAATTTAGCAGGATGGGCACAGCAGCATCTGCTGTGAGTGGACAGACAGAAGAAAGCTCAATGAAGTCCTCCCGTAACTAAATGGGGTGATCGTGTCCTCAGTGGTGCTGCTGTGACAAAGTGGGTATCAAAGCTCGGGCACTTGCTGTAGTCTAAGTGTGCCTGAGTGTGTGCATGTGTGTGTGCAGGTGCTTTAATCCGGAAGATAAAACAAGCTATGATTTTACTTAGAGTTGGGTTTTAATATTCTGCTTATGAGACTCACAAGCCTTGTTTGTGATTAAGTTCTGTCGTTTTACTTTTTCATTTATCGGACGTGATGGCACTATTGATTAATGTTTTGTTCCGGTTCCAGCCCTAGAAATTGGAGGAGTGTCCAAAAATCCCACAGGACACAAAAAAAAGCCACCACAGCCACTGGACCGATCCTTTCCCACCACTGCTTTGTCTCAATTCTGATTCTCCATCGCCTTGCACTTTGCGATGACGTTAGCGTCCCTGGAATGGCAATGCCAAACGCTACCGAAACCAGGGCTGCACAGTTACTTTTGCACAGATAGAAATTGCTTGCAGGAAGGGAACAGTCCATAATGCTGCCGCCGCTGCTGTCCCCTTGGATTTTCATGTGTATTCAGGGAGCGGAATTTCAGATATCGGCTTTTTGTGTACCGAACAAAAAGAAGCAAAGGAACATCGAACACTACACAATCCAATACCGCATGAGCCAAACAGAAAGCCTCGGAGCATAAAAGGGCCCAATTAAATAGGAGGCTTGAGTGCCATAAAAATAAACTACATCCAACAACTTCCTTTATCAAAGAAAATATAGAAAGACTTGAATACTCTACTTAAAATGATTTTCAAAAGTCCTACGACTTGTGAAGGGATATTGTGTTCCACCCAGAAACGGCACCAATTAGACATGAGCTGAACATTGTGTGTATCTTATAGAAAATTATAGAAACACTTAGAAGCCAGCAAGCCGTGCATCAATTTTGCGCTCAGCTTTCTTGCAGCTCAGTCACCACCCACATGATTAGGAAATTAGAGACACCGGGCTTGAACGCATCAGGAAAACTCATGTCAGATGCCTCAGACAACAGAAACACTCGGGGGCTGGCGCTGCTCGCCTGCAGCCCAGCTCACCGCCAGCCCTGCCTGCTGGCACCAGGTTTTCACCAACGTTACGCTCGCAGAGAGCTGCCCGCCTGCGCTCCCCCCAGCTCTCTGCTCCCACCCTGCACCGGCAAGGCCAGACGGTGAACCAGCCTGGGCTAAAGCCGGCCGGGAAGAGAGGAGGGTGGTTTCAGTCCGGGACGTGCCCTGCAGCGCAGCATCCTGCAGAGATGCTCAGGGTGGAGCCGAGCCCGGCAGCCGCACGGGAGCGGGTGTACGCAGCAAAAACATCAGCTACTTGCTTGGAAACGATTTCTGAAGCCCAGAGAGGGCGGTCACATCTAAGAAAACAAACCGATGCATCGCTAAATTTTCCCTCGGTTACAGAAACTGCAGAAGCATTGCCAGGCACCGCGGGGACAGACAGACTGACAATGGTGGTGGGACGTTGTGTGGGCTGCAGCACAGTGAGCTGCTGCCTGTCCCAGCACTCGTAGCATGGGGGCTTAAAAGCTCTGCTCCTGAGGTTAACGGGGCCAATCCCTCCCTTTCTTAAGCTGTTTATTCATCCCAGTGACCCGGCCGGACTCGGCAGGGTTACTGCGGGCCTGGTGAAAGACCTGCTCAGCACTAAGTCATCTTCTTCGCACTGGGAAACATCAGCTTACTCTTCAGACTAAGCAAGCCGTATGTAATGCCTTTGTTGAAAGATCCTCAACAAGTTATCCTAAAAACTATTATGCAAATTTAAATAGACTCCGCACTTCCAGAAGCACGCGCTACAGGCTGGTAATTTAATGCATCAGAGACCTGCTGCAAACACTGGAACTAAAAGCACATTTTAATTAGCCAGAACACCGCAGCACTGGTGGGCTGTAGCGTCTATCAGGCAGGTTAGTTAGGTTGCTGAGAAGTGTACGGTAACTCAGGCAGTACTGCACAGGATTGTGTGGGTCCTGAAACACATACTAAATGCAGGATGCTAATGAAGGAAGAGATTTTGAGAATTATTATGGAAAAATCCCTACAGACTTCAACTAAATTGAAGGCTAAAGTGGTACCAAAGTACAGTATAATGCTGCTTTGGTAATGAAGTGGAATCTAAATCAGTGTATTTTTCCAGCCACTATAAAACACCGGGTAGCGAGAATACGGTACGCAAGCGTGGCCAGTGCCTACTTACTGCTACAAGGAATTATTCAATCGAACCAACAAAACATTATCAGTCAAGCATCAGCCGTTTCTTCACCCCATGTTAGAATAAATACACTGAATACTGTTAAATCAGGGGTTATCCTTCTTACTGAGAACGATTTATATCAAAATACTGAATGTAGCATCATTCAATTGCAGAAAGACTGTCAGAGGAGACAGTGACAACTCTCCCAATTAAATAGTCCCCTTGCAAAATTAGGTGTTTTATAAGGGCTTGGTTTGGCTTTTTTGTTGTTATTTTGGGTTTTGTCATCATAACTGATGCTTTGGGTTTTTTTTGTTTTAGTTATGACCTTAGGGGCTTGCCTACACAGACAGATTTCTAGCCCCTCATCCAAATTCACTGGAGTTTGTTTGCTCTGGTTGCAGTTGTACAGACGTACGTAACATGTCTCTCTCTAGGTAATCTGCTGCTGAAGTGATACACACTAATCTAGAAAAAGGCATCTCCACCGAAGGAGCAGCGGTTTGGGGTCTTAGGCACCCGTGTAACCCTCTCATACAGACAAGCTGTGAGCAGCGTTGTTAGCTGCAGAACAGGGGAACAGAAGTTGAGACTCTTAAAGGGAATAAAGTCTGTTCAGTAACAGAAATAAGTGGTCCGTCACATCTGAACTGCTCAGCTTCATACCCGGAGACTTTGGTCCTGTGGCAGTTTCTGGGCTGTATCTGCGATGTTGTACTCATTTTACCCATTTCCTTTGAGTTACAGGACAAAACGTAAGAACCCAGCCGAGACCGATCCCAGCGTGACTGTTATTTAAAACGTAGAAAACCATTCCACAAAGGACTTTCTTTAATATATACTGGAGACTGACCACCTTCTCTCCCCCTTCTACCTTTCTTAGAATGTTTCAAAAAATCTGCCTCCGAAAAAAAGATAAATGGTACCCTTTATTACAGGGATAGAAGCGACAGGGATCTATGCCAAAAAATGAATTATAATTGTCGGCATGTCATACATCACTTTAAAATATAACGAATTCTAACGACATCCTTTGCCATGCATTGTTAGCTTCATTGACTGAAATAAAAAGCTGTACTTCTAAAAAACAGCTGTAGCGCATGGGAATCAGAATGGGAACTGAAGAACCTGTTTACTCACCAGTCCTAATGAATTACTACTATCTTTAGGTGTGAAAATTTACAAAATATACAGTCGTAATTCTTGGTTGTTTTAACATGATACTAATGTTATGTGAATATACC
Source organism: Aptenodytes patagonicus (assembly GCF_965638725.1). Lineage (NCBI taxonomy): Eukaryota > Metazoa > Chordata > Aves > Sphenisciformes > Spheniscidae > Aptenodytes > Aptenodytes patagonicus. The sequence goes on from NC_134950.1 coordinate 78,684,025, forward strand.
TGTAAACAACAGAGATGTTAAGTTTTCCTAAGAAAAAATTCTTTATCAACTTTAAGTCGCACCTAAGTTACTCCGCAACTGAGAAAAAACACAGTATTTTTATGAGCAAAAGAGAGGTTATGTTTTGCCCTCCATGCTGCTGAATCTGTAATTCTACCTTTTCTTCCCCTTTAATGATTCTCCCCTGGTGGTTATGAAACACAGCACTGAGACAGCTTGCTTTGGAAAGACTGTATTTTGTACCCGTTGAGGAAGCTGAAGAGAAAATATCAGAAAAATGTTGCTGTGAGAGCACACCCTTCCTGCTCCTGGTACCCTGAGCAGCTCTGCTCCCGTGGCTGGCCAGGATGTGACCCGGGGAAAGCCTGCCATCAGTCCCTACTCCCCAGACAGCCACAGCCCTGGGGATAAGTCACTCGGCACCCAACTTTGCCACCTAAAACTGAGGGACCTGCTCCAAGCCAGCCACCTGCGGCCCCCATGTACGGAGGGAAAGGAAGGGGCACCTCCAGGGGGCAAGTCATCCCACCTCCTTCAGACAGGTGCTGCCACAATGGTTCATGAGCCTGGTCTACAGGTTGTCCCCTCCACCAGCACGCAGATGCCCTCCTTGTGTTTCAGCCCAATTTCTGACATGGGCTCGTACCGCCTTCTTACCTTATCGAGGTCTTGCACAGAATAAGGACTGAGATGCTAAAATATTATAGCAATTTGGACCATAGAAATACTCAGGATAGGAAGGGGTACACCAAATAATAGTTATTAGTCTGCTGATCAGAAACTGTCAACAAGTCAGAGCTGCAAATTTAAGACCCCGTTCCTGAGGAGACCTCATATACTCAACTTAGGACCATGCCTAAAGACAGCTGTTTAGAAATGCAACCAGATACTAAGTAAATCTAAATATATTAAGTTGCAACATGGAAATCCATCACTGACTATTAGAAGTTAATTCCCTCTCATTTCTGTTTGCATCACCCTTGCACAACTCATGAATGAACAACTGGCTAACAGATGCTTTGGGGAAGGAAGAGTGGGAAACCAGAAGACGGAAGGGTGATTCATTGCAAAGGCAAAAGAGTAGGAAGCCACTGGTGTTGGAAGAAGCCAAATTAGTGGGATTGCAAGCAGGAAGGAAAAAGGCAGGAAAGCAGGCAGGGTGACTGACAAGATGACTTTAAGGGATCATCTCTTTGTGGAGATGGAAAGACAGGTGATTTGAAGTGAGAGACATGAATTATGAAAGATACGGGAACCGGTTTTGTTAAATGCAAAGATTGTCTCTGTGAGTTATACAAATCCTTTCATCTCAGAGAAGTGCAGCAGCACAGAAATTGCATGTCACTCACAGGGGCAGACATAAAAGGATACGCGCTACCCAAAAGAAATCTTCCACACAATATCACTCAACTTCTTCATTTCTGGTGTCTGAATCCAGCACTTTTTTTCCCATGTGCTGCAAAGTTAAGACCACCATTTGATACTGTAGCACTCTTCTCCTGTGATGTTATTAGCGCACACTCTTTCCTTCCGTAACACCGGCATGTGAAATTGGGAAGAGCACAGCAAAGGAGTCAATCCCCTTAGAGCAGCCAGACTTGTATGTACATGGATGTATGTCAGCTGGGTCAGGGTCTAGTGGGAGAAACGTAAGGTGATGATGATAAGCTGAATGTTTCCTTCAGCTTTCCCACTGCAACTTTTAAAGAGGTATCAATGGATCTAAGTTTGCATATTTATCCATCAACCGTAATGTCAGAGGGCGGGCTGTTTTGGCTAGGAAGATGCAACAGTGCTTCCCAGTCAGACAGCAGGATACCGACACACCTTCAAAAGAAATCAGGGCTCCTTTAGTGCCCGCTGTTTTTAACCAACGCAAGCTCACAATCTAAGCAGCCAAAATTCATATAATGGAGGTTGCAAAGATGTCGGCTCCTGTAAGAAGGAAGAGACACGATATTCCCAGTCAGCGTCTGAACTATTTAAATGTCCTACCACTAAGCCAAAAGCACGTGAGGATGCAGACACTACCAACATTACTGAAGCTCCTGTTCACAGGCCATCAAGCTCCAGCAAAGATGCTCTGGGAAAAGTAAGAAATCAGATCAGGCCTTTCATTAAATTAACAGTCCAGAAAACTCTGTCCTGACAAAAAACCAAACTGGCTACCAGGCAATGGCCCCCAAGATGTCCAAGCTGGGATTGGGACGCTGGGCTGCTTCCTAGATCTCTCTTCTCTTTTTTTTCCCAACACATCAGACCTCTGGAGCAGTTACTGAGGCATGAAAGCTAGCCTTTGTATTTACAGTAATAGAATTATTGTAAATGCATTCTTAAATATTTCCATATATTATATGTTTCTTCTTGTAAAATTATCTCCAAAGGCAAATATTATGGAAATAAAAATTCTGGGGGAAAAACAGCTGGTGCTTTTATGTTTATCTGAAAGCTATGTTTGTTTTCTCCTAGGCAAAACCAGAGCCTTACAAAATTGTAAATGATTCCCAAGACACTTTGAACTGATTTTCATAAAACTCAGATTAGTGCACTAAAAAAAAGAGTAGTAAATAAAAAGAAAGTGGCAAAACTAAAAATCACATTTTACTTTTCTAATGAAGTTATTACTCCAAAAAGTCCTACAACCAACAATTAAGCGCTTGATTTATGATTACAATGTTAGCTACTCCATTTGTCTTTGGGGTATTCTTCTACTCTATGGTGATAAAAATGATCACTGCTCACCTGCTGCATACACAGCATAAGTGTAAGGAAGACCTGGGAAGCTGGTGTGGAATATAAGTTATTAGTTTACAGAAACCCCCTAGAAGACAAAACTAAATTAAAAGGAGAAGCTCTTACTTACAGAGTGGATCAAAGAGTTGTAAAGTATGTGGGATTCAGAGACATGGAAAGGGGATGTTTCCCAGAGAAGAATCGATGTCCCAGCAAAGGGGGCATATCAGCCCAAGAGGAAGAAATCACCGGCTCCTCTGACTCGTTCCCTTTTGCAAGGTGTGGTTTATTCCTGTCTTGCTCAGGGGCTTAACTTGCAAATATTCCCTTTGCACTTGATACCAGAAGCTTTAGTAGCACAATATGTACTTGTAAAGTCTACAACCATTAATGGATTAGTAACTTCTTTTCTCGTTCTTTATTCCAAGTATGTGTGTAATTTATGCATATGCCATTGAAATCTGTGTATTAACATGCATGAAAAATGAGTTCTGTAAGGAATCTTTGCAGAACAAAAGCTTTGGATGGGTTTTCAGGAGAGGACGGAGAAGGCGTCAGGAGAGGAGGAGTTTTAAGGGGTCTCATTTCCACTAGAGAATGCACGAAGACTGGAGGACAGAAGATCCAGTCCACAAACAGCAAACAGCTTAAGAGTCATATGATATCTACATTGATTTCCTTGCCTTTTCATTTGTACCTTTTCTTGCTTATTGCACTGTAAACTCTTCAGGGCTGAGGCTGTTTCTTGCAGATGTTTTTTGCACAGGACCTTGCAAGTTAGAGCCCCAATCCTAATTTGGAAATTAATTACAATAATTATGATCAACATTTTTCTTTCTATAGCACCATTTAGGGCTCTGCCTGACAGTCCAAATACTAAGTGTTAGTTATTTGACATTGCTACTAAATGATGAAGTAACAAATCTCATTGAACAGTGAGGAAAAGTTAAAACATAAATGAATTCTCTCACAGGTGTGTTAGAGATGAAGGAAACAAAGAAGGACCACAGCCGGAAGAGCTTTCAGGGCTCTAACATGAGTAACACAAACATACCCGCACACGGTAACACTCAAAAATTGACAAGGTGGTTCTTCCAAAAGGAAGAGTGGCGGCCTTTTCCGTCTCTTCTCGTCAGCCAGCCCTATCCCCTCCAGCATGTTAGCTGCTCGTCCCCGCACCTTCTCTACGGCCGCTACAGCCCTTCTCAGGTGCAGAGACCATGACTGCACACAGTGCTCACATGTGGGTGCATCGGTGGGGAAAAAATGGCACCCTCTCTCTTATTCTCATTATCCTTCTTGATTGTGGACAGTGTGTCTGATCATGGGCAATATTTCGTTGGCTTTGTTGCCTGCCACCGCACATCGAGCTGGTGATTTCAGAGACCTCTCAGTGACCCCTCCCGAGCCGCAACCGCCACTTCCCAGTCTAGAACAGAGGCACCATCCAGATTATTTACCCTGTGGGCACCACCGTACACTGAATCTTGTCTGTCATCTTTTTACCCACTCCATTTTGTGAGCTACTTTCGGAGATGTTTGCCACTGGCACAGCATCTGACTATCCAAAGGAGCTTTGTACCATCCAAAACTGTGAAAATCAACTGCAGGTTCCCCGTTAACGGTTCACTGATGAAGGTGTCGATTCCCCCAGGAAAAAAACACAAGAATGCCTTGGCCCGCATGCTCCTTGCATTTTGCCTTATTGGACTTTCTTTCCATGAATGCGTCTAACCATTTTTCAAACCCATGCAAACTCCTGACGGCCAGGGGAAACCACGGCAATGACTTCCAGAGTCGCACTCTGCCATGTACGAAAAAGCACTTACGTCCCTTTGCTTGCTTTGAGCCTTCACCTAATAATTTCATTGAGCTAGGCTAGTTCTTTTAATGTGAGAGACAGCGGAGGTGTTATTCAGAGGATGAACAGCTGAAGTTCTCGATAATAAGGATTTTCTCCTTTACGATGCCTTCCAGCCAAGGATTTCAAACCATATCATGGGACTTACATGCTGTAAGATTAGCCAGAGGTCTATGAATTTATATTTTGAGGATCTGTTCACTTTCTTAAGCACAAGAATAGCAATGATTTTTAATACATTTTTTCCCCTTATATTTTGAAAAAGGGAAAATCACCTAAATCCTTTAGATGAAAGTGACAGGTTTTCTTAAAATTGCAGTACAGAGACACTAACCAATTTCTAACAACCATTAAATATATTCTTGCTATCTGAAGTGCATGTGGAAATAATGTTTCCAGTATTATTATTTTACAGGCTAACAAGGGATCATTTTATTTTTAAATTGCAATCACAAAAACCCCAGAATAATTTTTAAGAGAAGTCTTCACCATAATGCTGTGAATAAAACCACTTAAATGCTTTAAAATAGGCTAAAGCACTTTGGAATGAAAACTTTTATATAGAATTGGTATCATTCCGGGCAAATTACATCAAGGAATTGTTGTGGTTTAACCCGGCAGGCAGCTAAATACCACACAGCCGTTCGCTCACTACCCCCCCCGCAGTGGGATGGGGGAGAGAATTGGAAAAAAAAAAGTAAAATTCGTGGGTTGAGATAAAGACAGTTTCATAGGACAGAAAAGGAAGGGAAAATAATAATAATAATAATAATAATAATAATAATAATAATAATAATAATAATAATAATAATAATAATAATATGATAAAAGAATATACAAAACAAGTGATGCACAATGCAATTGCTCACCACCTGCTGACAAATGCCCAGCCAGTCCCCAAGCAGCGGTCACCGCCCCCCCGGCCAACTCCCCCCAGTTTATGTACTGAGCATGACGTCACATGGTATGGAATGTCCCTTTGGCCAGTTTGGGTCAGCTGTCCTGGCTGTGCCCCCTCCCAGCCTCTCGCTGGCAGGGCACGGGGAGCTGAAAAGTCCTTGACTAGTGTAAGCACTGCTCAGCAACAACTAAAACATCGGTGTGTTACCAACATTATTCTCATCCTAAATCCAAAACCCAGCACTGTACCAGCTACTAGGAAGAAAAATAACTCTATCCCAGCCGAAGCCAGGACAAGAATAAAATACATCAAGGAGTCTCTTCCCTCAAGCATGAGTGTCAGTTGATTTCTACTGTATTAGGAACACTGCTCCAAGTAAAAACATCCCAGCAGCAGAACAAAATAACCCAGTTGCAAAGATAAGATTCTCTGAGGGAATCATATGCAAAGAGAAGCAACTGCTCTTCAAAATGCCTGCAATGAAAAATACAGTTAAACGCATCTTCATCTTTAGCTTATGCTGCAAACACCCAAACTGTCAAAGAACACTGGGACTAAATCAAAATACCTTAATCATGGTTAGATAATCAGATTGATAAATTTAGATTCCAGATTTCAAGCCTTCTTGGTATGTTGTGTCATTTTCCCTGGGCACAAAGTCTTAGCAAATAAAGCAACTCTACACCTGTAACTATGAGACTCATATTTTAGCTAATTATGGCATATTTATTCATATTAAATAAAATGGTGTTGACAAGTAATGATTGAACGCAGATACTGACAAGTGAGAAAGAGACAAACTCTTAAAATAGGATAAAATGTCAGATATAATGGAAGGCAGCAAGAAAAGCTTTGCTTTTTATCCCTTTGGCACTTCCTCTCCTTAGCCTTCACTTCTTATCAAAGTGGAGCTGTTAAAAGTTGCACTCAGTCACTTACTTTTCCCAATAACTAAACTATCACAAGTTCTTCCTGCACACAACATTGCTTTTAAAAGACCATTTCTAACACAGGATTCTGGTTAAAAGCCAGATTCCACTTCCAGGCTGTTAAAAAGTGACAAAAAACGTCTAAAAGAGACGGCTAGCCTGCCTAGCCATATTTGACCACATTCGACTCCCATTACGGACAGACTTCCTATGGCTTGGTTTCTTACTTGTTTGCTTTCTATTAAAAGAAAGATTTTAAGAAAAGCTTCCACCCCCGCCACATTTGTTTTTTCCCCTTAAGATGCTCCTCTGCCCTGTGTTCAGTTTTCAAATGTGAGCTCCATGAAAAGATTGCAGGAGGATTGTGCAGGGCGTTCAACCATATAGACTTAGGAGAAGAGAGCACCTTGGCCACACAGCAATAGAGGAGGAATGGGGATGGTAGAAGAAATTGTGGAAAAATAAGAGAGTGAGGGAATTAAACAAACAAGCAAGCAAGGTTCCCTCGCAGAAATGTGCATGTCTGCACGTTCACGAAACCAGGCCCAAGGCATTAGAGAGATTTCAAAAGAGCTCATGTAATATAAATCAAACTTAAGAGCATCCTTTCTTCTTCCAGCTATCAGGGCATGAGCACCTCACATCTAAATGAGTTTTCTCAAATCTACCCCATTGCCAAGTCTATGTGCGTTGCGGTCCCCAGCATTGCCCTCGGCACCTTATTTTTCTTACTACCCAGTCCCCCACCTTCCACATACACACAAGAAGTAACATCTTGTATGCAATTTTCCTACCTTTTAACACCTGCATTCTGCAAGATAAAATCACTGTAATTAAAGAGCTCCAAGTTCTCGTTCCGTTTATCTTTCCGTCTTCACCTCCAGTCTTTCCATCTCTTCCTACTCCAGTCAGATTTATCTTATTTTCTTTCTTGCCCTTAACCCCCCCTGATTTCTGAGACAGCTGCAGGACTCCATCTGTTGTGCAATAACACAACTTTATGCTGCCTGTTCAAGTACAGACAGTAGACCTGACCAGCAAGGTGCACCGTATCACGTTCTTGCAGACAGGCACCGCAAGTATACCGAGCTGCACATCGATTTCAGGAATACCACGTCCTGGCGAGGGATTTGCTTTCTCATCGTGGATGCTGCAGTTTTCATTAGAGGAGTGCATGTTGCGTGAATTCACCCGCACATCTCCTGAACTCCTGCAGAACATTGATAAAAAAGCTAGTCCCAACATCTTGGCTGTCTCTAACACACCCAGGTATGTTCACAGCAGACTCAAAACCCCTGCTACCACTTTGGCGCTTTCCAACAGCAACATGTAAGCATGCATCTCACAGAGGGGTGGGGTTTTTTAGGTATTTTTTCCCCCAGCACAAACCAAAGAGTCATATTAAGATTCTAATGGAAATCTAGAAAAATATACAGTATATATTGTCTATTGTTTTTTTTCAGGAAAGCTTTGGGTTCTTGAAATTTCCATGTTTCTCATTTGGGCTAGACATTGGCTTCATCTGATAGCACTGGGATAATACAGTTTCTTCACATCATTTCTTTTTGATCATTAACATTTTCTTTTAAAGGCTTACCCAATATGAAGCATACTGAATACCTAAAAAAAGTTGTTTTTTTTTTTTCTCCATCCAATATGCTGTGTCACTTCACAGTTGCGGGTGTCCCTTGCTCTTTGACTTTTTGCCCTATGGTTATTACAGGTTTTGAGAGTGAGCTGCTAATTTAGGCACTAAATGTCTGGTGACCATCCACATTTTTGCTCATGTTTTTCCTGTCTTTCGCTAGACTTTTCTAAACCATCCAAAGCCTAAAGATTCCCCATAGGTTTTAACAAAAAAAGTTGCACATGCAACTTCCAAACCAAAACACTGATGTCACGTTGCTGAAAACGGCTGTATTCATGCACCTGTGCACACACTCTCATAAACTATTAACTCCAAAGGAGTTCAGCCAACTGAGGAGGACTCAAATCTCCTCTCCCAGAAAGAACAGCACTGAGGAAACACAGTGAATAATTGTGGGCATTTGGGCATTGTTAATCTATGATTTTAGTATATTATAAATATATTTATTTGGATGTTCCCTAATTCATGCTAGTAGAGTAACGGTACTTGCAGAAATCATAGACCAAGCAGATTGTAAAGCATCTTTCAGAGCAGTTTTGCATTAATTGCAGCCTGTGAACTTTTAAGGAGGAGAAAAACAGATACCTGTAATCTTTTAATAGAAATGCTTCAAGTTTCTTTTGGCATAGATTTAATGCACAATGTACATAATGTACAATCAGTCAGAGCACCAAAACCACTGGAGGATGAACTCGAGTAAGCAGCAAGTTTAGACATCTCAATTTGGACGGGGAACCATCCTTCTGTCTGAAGGATCTTTTCTAAATGGAGCTGCAGGACACAGCTGGGGCTCGCTCTTTCCTTCCAGTATAACCAGGGGATGGGAAGGTTAATTCTTCTGATAATGGAATTAACTCCCTTTGCCTACGCCCCAAACTGCCACATATCGCAAAGATATTACAGAACTGTTGCAGAACTATCTAAATGTGTGATAAAGATTGCTTCCTGGTGCAGGAATACGTCAGAACATACTTAGTAGCAAGTTCTTAGGGCTGTGAAGAACCTGCCCTGGCTACTTTCCTGATTTTTGGTTTGTAAAAGCTTTACTGAGCTGTTGAAGCATTCAGAAAGTTCCTTAATCAAAAAAAGACCAGGTTTTCAGGCTATTTCCATTCCAGAGATTTAAAGGAGGAAGGTGTGTGTAGCCAAACTTTTGCTTTTACTGTAAAAAGCAAGAATGTGCAAGCAGGAGGACTAGGTATGTGAGCAGAATGGATTAATTTCCCTCTCCGTGGGCTTTTATGGCCCATAGGTTGGACCAGGGACATCGGTTTTATGCCTCAACTTTGCAAAACGGGAACGACTGCTGTGGGCTGGATGGGAGCAGACTCAGCCTGAGAGGTGAACTGGGTGCACACGGCAACGGGGGGCTCTGCAGCTTCCCGCAGCAAGCAGCTGAGAAGACTGCAGATGTCTTTTTCGAGTGGGTCCGTAACTTTTAGCAGGAACCAGATGATTGTGAAGTCTGCTTTGGTTCCTGAAAGTGAGGCAGTGGCACCAGGACTGTTGGTTTTTTTTTTGACAAGGGCCTGAGATGAGACTTCACTATCAGTTCCTTCTTGGAGTAAACAGTGAGCATCAGCTATTGCTGCAAAGCTGCAGCCCAGAGGAGCAGTCATCTCGCTATTTTTTCTCACAAAATCTGAGCTCTGTAGGGGGTTTTATTAAGTCTATTAAATACTCCACCATGAGTTTATATCTGAAAGGGGAAGCAGATTCACTGACCCACAAAAAAACCCTAAAAAAGTGAAAATTTTGCTCGTTATGGAGTCTAAAGCAATTTCACCCAAGCATTCTTTATGAAAAGGTTCATCTTTCATTTGCAATAAAACATTTTCATGGTCAGAATAATATTTCCATTTTCTCTTTGCCAAAAACTCAAAAAATGAATGAATGGTGCCCCAGGTTACCCTACACTTCAGACCACCAGAAGCCAATGTGAGCACAAAATGGGTTGGTTACATATTCAAAGCCATGGACTACCCTGAGCTCTACAGGATATTTGACACAAGGAAGCCTAGGGCTGCTATGAAAACACACACAACTTTCTCAACCTGTACCGTATTTAATGGCATAAATCATCATAACACTGTTATAATATGTCGGTCTATACACAATATTCTTGCTGCAATGTCACTAGCAGGACTTTGTAACATTTACATAACTTCAGACTATGATTGTGAGTACAAGACCAGAAACAATATTTTAGAACGTCAACTTCAGACACGATCTGATACATTGAGGAAATTTTCTACTAGGGATGATTAAAAATATGTTGAAAATATACTAGAAAATTATTCTTTTTCTACATGGAACATGAGATAAAAAATATTTCATGTTTGCTCCCTTCTAAGCAGCCCTCCTTTCAAAAAAGATTTTTGAAGAACTTAAAGAGAATTTAAGCTTTTTTTTGGTATTGAAAATTAAGGTCTTTCTGCCTCCTCATGCCTCTTTTTCACTTCTTCCTCTTTGCTTTTATTAAACAAGGGAGGTTAGCTGTGGGAAAGGAAAAAAGTAGGAAGTAGCTTTAGTAGGAAAACTTTTAAATCTCAAAAAATAAAAAACCACATTTGCAGTAAAACTGGAATTATATGAGAAAGATTTGTAAAAAAAAAAGTCCTGTGGACATACACTTCCTTCCTACTTAATAATGATAAATTTACAAAGCATGTTCCATGGACCTAAGAGTCCAGTCACTTCTATGTGAGCCTATAAGCCTATAAAGATTATTTCATCCGATACTGAAACACAGGTGCCCCTAGGGTAGAGCAAAGCAGACAATGACATCAGCAAAACTATACCAATACTTCAGGAACAAAACCCATTCAAGATGGAATTTGGTAAATAAATGGGGATGAACACACCAGATGTTACCATGCATGCACACCTTCCCAAAGAAAGGGCCCACGGCCATCCAAATGCTTCCTAAATCCCCCTCTTGGGACCTTGTTCAATGAGAGCGATCCCACTGCAGAACCAGTATCTTTCTGCGTTACCTCCGCTTATCCTGCATGCCTCTCAGGTAAGTCGGCACTCCAACTCTTGCTGCCATGCAGGACCTTCTGAAGTCCTTCCGTGGACGGCTTTATACTGCAAAATGACAAAGGGCTGTGACAAAGGTCACTTTGACAGGAGTTACAGTAATTTCATCTATGTTTAACCTCAAGGGGCTGACAGGTTGGAAAACCATCATGTCTTGTCATGTCCAATCTGAATTCCCTGGTGCTCTAAACTTCCAGAGATCCCTCAAAGGGCATGTTATTTTTTGTGTAGGATTTTGCTTAGCTGCTTTAACAGTATGAAGGATGAAACCTTTTGCCCTGGGAGCCATTTTGCGTAGCTTATGGGACTGCTGTACAGTACGCTGTCTCCCAAGGACCCCATTCCCTACTCATCCAGAACAGCCTTACACCTGGGGTCTGCCATGGACCCCATCACCATGCACAGGGGCATCCGTCCCCCTCCATGAATGCCAGACACTGGACTTCTCCTGACAAGACCACATGGTGCAAGAAACCTGTCCTTCTGCTGACCACGGTGCAGTATGTGCAATGCTGATGATTCAGAAGGCCAAACAAGACGTCAGACTTAGGATGCACCTACACATTCAGTCAGTAGGACACAGGACAAATGGAAGGAAGGGTTTTCTAATGAGGGTGGGAAGAAGGTGAGAATGGAATAACCTGGCTTCCCAAATGCATGCCATAAAAGCTTTTTTACTTCACTAATATGTTACATATGGCTATGATAATTCAAAACCTGATCAATTGCAATTAGAAATGTTTACTGCTGGTTGATATAATAGTTTGTATATGTATTTGAAACTTGCATTTAAAATGAACATATCAAGTCAATAAAATTCTACCTAGGCTTTGCATTGGTGAGAATATAGTGGAGTCACATTCAAATATGCCACTCAGAAGAGAGATCACCCCCCCCCCCCAACTTCTGTTCAATAAAAAAATTAGTCTTAGATAATACATATAACATTGTTTCTGTGTTAAGGTGGCATGCACACAGACACACACGCTGAAATTATTAGGAAATTTAAAATTACTTATCTGTGCAATGCAAAATGAAGCACCTATGCACACTAAGGGATTTCCATTCACATAATTTTAAACATAAGGAAGTTCTAAAATCTCATTTTTTCAAAGCCACAAGGTGTCCTGGTTTCAGCTGGGATAGAGTTAATTTTCTTCCTAGTAGCTGGCGTAGTGCTGTGTTTTGGATTTAGAGAGAAATTTAGAATTTAATGAGAATAATGTGATAACACACTGATGTTTTAGTTGTTGCTAAGCAGTGTTTATACTAAGTGAAGGACTTTTCAGCTTCCCATACTCTGCCAGCAAAGAGGTGCACAAGAAGCTGGGGGGGGGCACAGCCAGGACAGCTGACCCAAACTGGCCCAAGGGACATTCCATACCATGTGACGTCATGCTCAGTACATAAACTGGGGGAGTGGCGACTGCTGCTCGGGGACTGGCTGGGCATCGGTCGGTGGGTGGTAAGCAATTGCATTGTGCATCACTTATTTTGTATATTCTTCTATTATTATTATTATTATTATTATTATTATTATTACTGTTTTACTTTATTTCAATTATTAAACTGTTCTTATCTCAACCCATGAGTTTTCTCACTTTTACTCTTCCGATTCTCTCCCCCATCCCACTGGGGCGGGGGGAGTGAGCGAGCGGCTATGTGGTGCTCAGTTGCTGGCTGGGGTTAAACCAAGACACAAGGTAATTCTGTAGCAAAGCAGAGGTTTGTACGAACATGTTTCACAGTGTTCATAGCAGGTGAAAAATGAGCCAGATCCATGGCTGTTATATACCAGATTATCTCCACTGACTTTCAAGTATGAGCTTGAGTGACTTGCATTAATTGAGCCCTGCTGAGAATGTGGACCAATGCTATTTAGCTGCACAGCTGTTAACTATATGATTATGAATGAGGGCAAGAATTTAAGTATCTTCTTTTTGAAGGCAAGGTTAAACTTTCAGCATACAACGAGCACTTTTGCAAATGGAAAAGTAGTAAAGCTAACCGTGTCCAGCCTGCGGGAGATAAACCTGCTAGGTGCAAAGATGTCTAACTGGTACAGGGTGTGCGTATTTATGAACAGTCACAGACACACAGCAGGGCACACTGGGAAATGTCTGATGTGGAGATGCTCGTTTTGTGTTATGAGATAATTTGGGGAAAACAATGGGATCAGGCTTTGAAAGTGATCAATCAGGGTGAGACACACAGTGGCTAGGTCTGTGGTTAAAAACACTTCTGGAACATCCGAAATGGACTCAAATGTGAGTCTGCACCAGACCCAGCTGAAAGCTCTTCCGGGACCCACGTGTGCCAAGGACATCCCCCAGTCCTTCCCAGTGACCAGTGCCTCGAAAAGGGAAGAGCCAGACTGGGGCTCACGGTAGGCATCTTGCAAGGCACAGCTGGAGGAATCTGAACTAAAAAATGGAAATGTGCAGGGGCCTCAGAGAGCTCCCCCAGGGCAAAGGGGCAGCTGATGACAGAAGAGACTGCACACAGACCAGCTTCTGCAACCCTCTCATCTTTCTGCACAGCCCAGAAGAACAGCACGGGACAAGCACTGGGTACCAGCAGCCTGCAAAGCCATCCTAGACTCAGGGTGAAGCTTTCAGGTATTTTGGACCATCTGCAGAAATGAGAGCAGCTCGCAGGCTGACTTACCTCAGCTCTGCCCGCAGCAGCTGCAGACATGATTTGCAAAGAATTCTTCCAGCATCTGCAGCTGACAATTTTTATCATGTATGTATCTGGGATGTTTGCCTCACTAGTACCTATATATTTCAAGATAGTAAACTTCTGAGACCCTGGTTTTATTATTAGAATGATTTTCTGCAAAAACATATACTTTTTTTTTAAAAAAAGAACCTCCCCAAAAAATCAGTCCCCTCTCCCCATCAGAGCTTTACACTGCCTGCAGAAATTACATGAATTAGCACTAGCTTCTACAAAGACACATGGGAGTTTAAGGGCAAAGTAGTAATCACTCAGGACCTCATCTCTGGAGATGCTGGACTAGACTTGCATTTGTTTCTCAGCTCCTGCTCTCTCAGTAGGTGATGCAAATAGGCACAGATGCCAAATCGTTCTAGCAGCTAACTATAAACAAAAAAAGTCTTTTGAAAATATGTTTGTTTGAAGGATTAAAAGAGAAAGATTGTTTGAAGGACTAGAAGACAAACAGTAGCAAGTCTGAAGTAGTAGTGCCACATCCCTTAAGCTGCATGCGTTCAAGCACGGGCCAGGGACTTCTAAAACTTGAAGAAAGTTTTACCCAGCTAGAGGTGTAATTAAACATGACTGGAGAGCACACTTAAAAAGCGCCTCAAGGACTGCTCTTAGCCATATGAGTTTTGTGCGTCTTGCTCAAAACATGGAACTTGTCCAAGCCCTTTCAGGAAAACATAGCTGGCAATCAGTCTGCTCCTCAGGCCCAGCAGGTACTCGCAGGTCTCCTCAACATGCCAGCTTGTAACTTCCCGAATCGCCGCTCTGTGCTGGTCATGGTCTCATGACAGAAATACACACAGTGAAGTTCCTTGCAGTAGAAAAAAAACTTGTACTGAAAGCCAACATGCCTCGGCCTCATGCTCTTCTACTGATACCTGGGTACTTGGTCCTGCTACAACTGCACTGATGAGAAACCAGAGAAAGGAAGAATCCGCCTGTGCCTACAGCAAAAGGCTCTTTTTATTGAAGAGATTTTCAGAGAGCAACAGATTCTTGTAACAAAAGCATACAAAAGATATCTGATGTGAGAACGTAGTCCATCAGTTAGAAACACCATTCTCTCATTTACTGGAGAATAGATCACTCTGCATGAATGTCTTACCTTTGCAAAATCAGGTATTACTGGTTCGTTCATGATGGGGCAATTCTGAATTCAATACTAGGAGCAAATTCCAAAACAAGCTAAAAAAAGACAGCAATAAAGACAGGTTTTGGTTCCAAACCACCAAAATCATTGGGAGCTATGACCAACCCACAGTCACAGTGGCAACAGTATTTAAAATATGGTAACAGGAGTATAGAAATCAACCACAAACCTTTCGTGCAATATGATGACAACCCTACTTTTTCTCCCACTGAACAGCACTACTAACTGTGTGTGATAGCCACACGCTTATTCCATGTTCCCACCTCTCAGTCATGGAGGAGAGAGGAACTATTACGATCTGAGCTGCAAAATCTAAATCAGGCAAGTTTCAGTTGCACAGCAGAATTTTCTTTCCATACAAAATTGACTTGCCACAAAGGTACCTTTTCAAGACGGTCACCAAGATTGAAGTTGAATGCCACAGTGTCACTTTTGTTTGTCAGTTTTGTTTGTACTTCAGTTACTACCAGTCCACAGGGTGTTGGAAAGTTTTTGTGCCATTTAAAAAAAAAAGACCTGCTTGACATGCATCACGTATTTGTTCTGCAACATTCTCAAATTTTTCCAAACATACAGGACAGTACAATGCACACTACAGAAGATGCAAGTTTCAGCTGGTGTCACTACAGGACATATCTTCATGGATATTCTTCTATAAGTTGCCCAGATCTGCATGCAAAGTGAAATTCCAACTCCTGGCAAAACCTTGAATTAAGGTGAAATATTAGTGAATAAGGATGCTGGTATCGCTTTGGGAATTTACACAGATATACCACAGTTTTTTGGCTGTCAAAGCACTTGTCCAAGACTGCTGAGGGACATGTTGAAACTGAACAATCCCAAAGGACTGCAAGTTGGGCAGATATTTAGTATCTGAAAAGATCACTCAGATAGTGAGGCCTTTTTTCTTGCAGTTCTTAAGCACTTTGGAAAAAAAAACAACAATCGCTGCTCGAACAGGTCCTGTTAGTCTGTTGACACACCAGTTAACTCTGCCAGATGTTGCTGGTGGTACACTGACTACACAGAGTAGAAAAGCAAACATTCAATAACTTCACTAAGAATCACCTTGAAAGCCATTTTCCTTCACTTTGATGTTATGATCAGGTGTCCCAATAGAAAATACGTTTTCAGAGCTCTGCAGAAAGAGTTCTGCAAAAATCTCAAGAAATTAATTCAGACCTATTTATAATACTCAAACCAGAAAGAGCTGGACACAAGAGGGTCTCTGACACACTTGCCTTGGCCCTTTTTCCTACTGTGCTGGTAACAGTAGATGGGACTCTACAAAAAACAAAATAGGCAATTTAATTTAGAAGAACAGTACAGCACAAGCCCTACTGAAAACCTTCCAAGGCCATCTATCTAAATTATTGACAAATTGAACATGATCCAAAGAACTGATGGTGTTAACAGAAGATCTGTAACGTTTGTGGAATGTGTTCAACCATCAGCTCTACATGCAAGTGCAAAAAATCTTTGAACTTCCATCATGCTTTATGTTAAAAGGAGATTTCCTAAAATGTTCTAACATAAAGCACAGGATGGAGCAAAAACATTCATTTGGAGCAAATAGCTGCGAGTTACAACAACAGAGGAAAAAACCTATCGCTTCATCAACATTTACTGAAGGCTTATGAACCTGTGGGTCAATAAAGCTAGCCCAACCTATCTAACAACAGAGAGGTTCCGCAGAACAAGTGTCTCCGTGTCTTTGGTTAATTATTCTTCCAGCTAATCAAAAACCCCTGCAAGAAAATCCCACTTCTCAGATCACCTCTACACCACAAACGAATGATTTTGCTTGTGCTTCATCCTACACACAACAGACCCAAGTCAGTTCTAACAGTGCTAAATGTGTACACGCACGGCATTCTGCTCGGGCTCTGCAATGATGTAACATGTCCAGTATACCAGAAATTTAGAACATGCAACACAAATTAACCAAAGTTTTATCAAGTTGTTAATATATGGGCTCAAAATCTGCAAAGCACTGACAAATCAAAATGCTTTTTTGGTGTGATACTCGATTAGTGTACTTGTAAGCAAAGAAAATTGGGAAATCTAAACATTTGGACAAATGTTTGTTGGGAATACACTCCTCCTCATGTGTGTAAATGCACACAGCGCTTTCCCTGTTCTCTTGCAGAAAATTCAGGAATTCATATGCCACCTCCACATCCCTAAAAGCACAATGACTGTTATCAATTAACACTGCTACAAAATCTCCCTTGGCAAAACAAAACCTGATTCATTCTCTACTCCTCTGGCTTATAGGAGAAGGAAAGTATCAGCTGGAGATAGCTCATGCAATGCAAACATCTCCTGCCAGGACCAAGTTATGAATGGATAGCCAATACTAAAAGGAAGACTGGAAGTTCAGTGGATCCCAAAGTGTCCCGGAGCTCTTGAAATGAGTTTGCATCCCTTCTTGCCAAATCAGTCATAGAATTATTTAGCTCCCCACTGGTATTTCAAAGTTATTATCCGTGGATACTTATATTAAACCTTTTTTTTTTTTTTATATTAATTAAAAATGTCTCTAGCATATATATTGATGGTTGCCATCATTAAGAATGTATTCGTCACCCCTAGGCTACCACTGAGAGGTGGTCATCAAAGCCAAACCAGAATCTACAAACAGGCACTTTCAAAAAAATCTCAAAACAAAACCCAAAAGTTTGTCACCTTGTTGTTTTTAACAGTCGAAATTTCAGATCGCAGCTCAATGACTAAAACAGACTGGTGGAGGATGCCTACCCATTTAGAAGCATGGACTGGAATATATTTACCGTGTATTATGGCAGCCTTTCAGTGGCATTTTCTGCTCAGGAAAGCTGGGAGATAGAGCAATTAAAAGCAATTACAGAGTACATACCAGGGGATATTACTAATGGGACTAAGCTGCAATCCTGCCATTATCTTGTTATAAGTAGATGATTTTATACACAACTTACACCTTGTCCTTGTCAATGAGGTACTGAAATTACACCAAAGCTCACTGCAGAAGCAGGGTTTTGTAAATTAAGGATATGTATGTATGTGCACACACACACATACATATATACACACACAACTGTATGTTGTGTGTATTATAGAGTACACTGTTATATAATGCATATTAGACCATATTCTACATTGCAGAAAAGGTAAGGAGAAAGATAGTATTCTATGTAATATTCTAAATCAGAGATAAAATACATGTTGTCGTGGTTTAACCTCAGTTGGCAACTGAGCACCACACAGCCGCTCACTCACTCCCCCCATCCCCAGTGGGATGGGGGAGAGAATCAGAAGAGTAAAAGTGAGAAAACTCATGGGTTGAGATAAAAGCAGTTTAATAATTGAAATAGAAAAAAAATATAATATACAAAGCAAGTGATGCACAATGCAATTGCTCACCACCCGCCGACTGATGCCCAGCCAGTCCCCGAGCAGCGGCCCCTCCGGCCAGCTTTCCCCAGTTTATGTACTGAGCATGACGTCACATGGTATGGAATGTCCCTTTGGCCAGTTTGGCTGTGCCCCCTCCCAGCTTCTTGTGCACCTCCAGCCTTCTCAGTGGGTAGAGCATGAGAAGCTGAAAAGTCCTTGACTAGTGTAAGCACTGCTCTGCAACAACTAAAACATCGGTGTGTTACCAACATTGTTCTCATCCTAAATCCAAAACACAGCACTGTACCAGCTACTAGGAAGAAAATTAACTCTATCCCTGCAGAAACCAGGACACATGTATGCAATTAAAATATTAAAATATAGTAGTAAATAGAAGACTGCCAATGAAAACACTTTCTTCTTTTACATACTTGCCAAGGTCTGGGTTTGGTGTACTATGCTGCTTTAGAAGCAACTGAAATTTTTTCTGACACTAAGGCAGCGTACAAAGTTGCAGGGATATACATGTGCTTTAGCTGTCCACTAACCAGCCTGAGAAGAGGAACACCAGACTCCATGGGAAGGGTATTCAGGCCACCAGCTCTGCACAGTTCACTTTTAAGTCATTACTGCAAGAGAGCTCAGCTCTGTCAGCGTTCACCTGTCCACAGTGCAAGCTGAATACTTGATCCTGGGAGTAAACAGCTGTGGTTCATCTGGCATGAAAACTCAGAGCAAAGGAAAGCAGGAAAAGACTGACAGTCTTTGTTTTCTGCAAGATGAAATTTAAAGTTATAGGCTTCATCATGACACGTTGGGGTTTTTTGTTTACTTGTTTTGTTTTTTAGAAAATACTGTTCTATCCAGAAAACACCAAACAAGAGCTCAGCCTCCCTTACAAAATAAAATAAATGAGCACACAAGCGCAGACTTCTTTTTCCCCGTAGCTAGCACAGCCCTCTCCCACTCACACCGCCTCGGGTACCTCTGTTTCGACAGTGTTGTACCCGAGCAAAAACAACTGCACACAAGAGAACAACAGGAAGACAATTTAGAGGAACTCGTTCTTAGTTCTTTAGCCCCTTCTCTTGAACCTTTGCCTAAAAGAAACTGCAGCTGTTTTAAGGAGAGGCAAGTCCAGCTGGTTCAAGGTCAGTATCTTGCAAGTCTGACTGAGGCTCAGGGCTTTCTTGGGCTGTCGTGCCAGGCAGCTAGGAGCAGCGGTGGAGTCTGAACCCTGCAATGAATAGAGCTGCTTGCTCCTCAAAACTCAAAAAAAGGGGTAAACTACTTCAGAGTATTATTCCTATTGGGCACGTGCTTATGGACAATTATTACAGAGGAGATGGTATCTGTAATATCACCCGTCCAGAATCACTATCATCCCCAAAAGACTATTAGTAGAGTCTGTGGTCATCTTACGCTAATTATAAAATATCCATTTTAACTCCCTCCTCCCCTTTTAAGGAAGTAATCAGAAACTCTAATAATCAAATTAAAGAAAATAAAGAATAGTGCAACTGTGACGGCATCCTGTACAGGAAAACACCAGTTTGTGGTTCCTCGCCTCTGAAAGACTGAAAACTATTCACTGATGTTCAAACTACCTTAACCACGACCTTCACACAGGATTTGAACGTAATAATGCCATTCAAACAAAACTGCAAGGAAAGAAGTAATTACTCATGGGCTTCCAATTTTAATTAATGCTTCCTGTTGTAACAAGAATAGGGTATGATTAAAGGGTGCCTGGCCAATGGAATTTCATACAGCATGCTTTTTTCTTACAGTAGCTTTTACCAAGTTGTAAAACTGAAATTATTAATTTAAACCCTTAAAATATCGACATGATATGTTTACTACCAAGTCTTAAAAATAATTGGGTCATTATCATTAAAAGCTCCTTAACTGACTGCAACTTGAAAGTGCTTGCAATGGTGGAGATATGATGTATAAAAATGAACGTGTTTTTAATCCCATTTTTAATGCTATGTGATCTAAGCAACCAAGACATCAAAGACTGCACACTTTCTAACAGAGGATTTTTCAGTTTAATGATATCCAGTTTTCCATTGCACTTTCCCCTTTGCCCCACGCCCTTCAATCTTCCCGTTTATTTTAAATTACATTAAACCTGCAGCAAAGAAAGACGTGCAATCCTAAACCTACGGCTGGGTGCACAATTCCCACAGTGACAGCCCCTCGCTCAGAGCAGCCAGCACCGCCTCACTCAGAGGTCACTTTATTTCCTTTTCAAATAATCATTAATTTCAATGCAGAGGCAAACAAGTCAACATATCCTCCCATTATCAGTAATCCAAAGATGACAGAGGAAAACAAATGACAACTCTGGCACGCCAACTCTCCGCTGCCGCTTTTGTCCTGGTTTCCACCAGAGCTTAACAAAGTTGTCACCGACCGGTCTGACGGCACACCTGACTACCACACTGCCGCATACTAATATATATCCTTTAAACCACAAGGCGGTTTAGAGATAATTCGCTTCTACCCCGCACCATGTGACGGCAGCTTCCCGGTGTCGTAGCCGCTGCTCGGTGAGCGCTGCCAACCAGCTTGGCTCCCCCTGGCACCGCAGGGCCCATGCCTTCAGCTCCAGCCATACGTGCAAACACCCTCTGCAGTCCCGTTAGACTTCTCTCGGGCATTGGTTTCTCCACTGCCAGTTGTTTCATGCTACACAAACTGCTGGGACTAAGGTTCACCCTGTTTTGCTAGCCGGGCCACCTGGAAGCCAGAAGAAGAGGTAGCAGCAATCCACATGTGAAAAGCTGAAGGGAAGGGAGTTCCTGCCCCCAAAACCCACCGCATCTTCATGGGCGAGCAGGAGCTTGAAAAGTGCAGAAACCTGCAGGCCAAAGATAGGAAACGGAGAGGCCTGAACGTCTTGGAGAAGACTGACCAGCACCGCAGGGAACCTGAAGCCTTGCTCGAAGGAAGAGTGCAGGGACCCTTCCTCAGTTAAACCCTTCCAAGCCATCCATGTCATCTCAGCTTGGGAGACACAGAAAGACGCTGCTATCTCCCATGGTATGACACACTCCAAGTCAGCTGTTGATACAGGACAACAGCCTGGTAGAGAGTTAAACTCACAGGTGGCAGAGGTGAAGAAGAGACCTTCCAAATAGTTCAATACCTTGAAAACTTTCAACACTACGAAGTACTGAGTTACAGAGCACCTTCACACACCAAGATGGTGTGTGCGCAAACTCAGTGTCACCCTCCTCCTTCTCCCATTCTCCTTATGCTTGCACAATTATTTATTTAAGGTGCGAGCTGTTCAGAGCAAGGGCTGTCTGCTTTCTCACCTCACAGCTACCTTTCCATTATTAATAAACACAAAATAAAATAACACAGCTCTTTTCTGTAAAGTGAGTGTAAATATATGCAGTAATGTGGGTCATTTCATATTTTTTTTCCTATGGTGAAATGCAACTGTTGATGTTTACTATGGGTAGCAACAGAGAACCTTGTCCTAGATCAGGATCCTGCTGCATTGCTGTTGTACTGTCTTAGTGTTTTCTTCTTTGGGTTTTGGGGTTTGTTTGTTTTTCTTTTTTTTCTTCAGAGATAAGTTTAGAAAACAGTCTATCCTAATTTCAATCTGTTAGGACTGCATGACCATAAACCATGCAACACAGCCAAATCAGCCTTCGTAACTCAAGGCTCTATCATTGTATCTACACGTCTATATACAGGACAAGGAACTCCTTCCTTGCAGATGTGCTAAATAAAATCTGTAAGATTGTTACAATGGCGATCTGAATTCTCCCATACTGCACAACTGCACATAGCAGAAGCCCACAGGAAACATTTATAAGCGTACACACAACTCAACACCTGCACCGTCTATTTTGAAAACACTATAAATAGGCAATGACCCAAATCTAACCTGGCTACAGTCCAAACCAGTGAGTCAGAAGGTTGGCAATTAAAATTATACTAAACAAGAAAACAACCTGAGAGACACTTCACCTTCATTTGGATGTAAATCCTTATCTAGGAATACCTCTTACAGTTTTGTTTTTTTTTTTCAAATAAACCAGGCAGCAAGGCAATATTGATGGCACTAATACATGCCTGAGTACACATATTCTTAATAAATAGATTGGACAAAGAAGTGGAAAGTTCCTAATTTACTTAAACATTTACACCTTCTTTGTGTCTTAATGAAAGCAATTAAAGAAAGTGAAGTCAGGGTCAAATAAGCCAGCTTATTAAACTGGAATAAGCATGTTAATGAATAATAATTACTTTTAAAGGTGTCCTGAAGGTTCCTTGCTTCGTTCACTGGCCAAGCTTCCAGATTAATGATTGACACTATTCTCTTGTTTTTTCAGTACTTTCAAACCTCATGTTGGCACAGGATTACCAATATACTGTACTGAGTTGTCCCATTCATGAATAATAATGATCAGATTTTTTCCCTCCATACTTGATACAAAACCTTCAGCGCTAGCCAAATCCCCTGTGTTTTGTGGCTATCAAAGGTGGCCTGTCAGGGTGAGAAAACCACTGTGTGTACACGGTAGGAATTGACAGTTTGGGGACTATGGCATTGAGAACTGCACTTACGAAAATAACAATGTACTTCTTATGACAAATATGCATTTAGACTGTAAACTTGTTAAAGCAGATGTTTACTTTTTATTCTTTATTCACATAATATTTACTACCTAATCTAGTCCTAGTTCCTGGATTTAGGGTCTTTAGTGCTGCTGCCAACATAAACAATCCAATCACAGAAGTAGTGAAAGCTGCCCCGAGACTGGAAATCTTCTCTCTAAGCAAGAGACTTTTTTGACCACGTGGTTTGAGGAAGGAGGCATTGAGAATTCATGAGACACTGCTTGATCTGGTCAAGAAATCTATGCTACAAATGATTTTTGAGTTACTTATGCAAGCAAACATAAAACCACACAAAGGCAGCTGGGAGGCAGTAATTTTATCCAAGCAATGAATCCATTATCACTGCCAAAAACTTCACATGAACGACAGGTGTCACCAGACAGATCAGAAATGCTTGTTTCAGCACTTCCCGGTTAAAACGGACATCATCTCCTTAAAATGAAAGAGGAAGAAAAAGCAAACCGTTCCTCAAACCTCAAATATTTTTTTCCAGCTGACACCAGCTTTGATGGTGACAAACAGAACTGGGCAGCATGGTGTTCCCTCAAACAACAGAGCGTAGGGATGGGATGGACTCATACTGGATGAGATGCCCTTGGGTCCCCACTCCCTGAGCTTCTCACGCTCGGGATGCTTGCCCTAGACACTGACAATCTGGGAGTCCATAAAGTACATCACACAGAACTTGTGTGTGATGTTGAACTTAGAGGATACTTTACATGGAAGGCTGCACCTTACAGCTTCTCCTCCACTCTCCTAAAAAAAAAAAAACCCACAACAATTTCCCCGTGATTTTTGTGCTTGCAGAAGACAAAATGGTATCTTTACAACCTGCAGCACTGAAACCTTTCGCCAACAACAAATAACATCATGTCTGTTTACCCAGGAAAAACAACTCAGAAGTGAAATCATTCAATCTTTCCTTAAGTTCCTCTGCTGCTCACAGTTAGTTCCAAGGTCATGAAAAATCTATTATGACTAAAGGCAGTAACTAATTAAAAGAAAAACCAAAACAAAAAAAAACCCTATGAATTTTCAGCTAATAGTTCTATTTCTTGAATACTCCAGTGCCTCTACTGACTACAGACTCTACCACCAACCTCCCTCTTTTTTTTAAATAAACATTTAGTTGTGCCAAGCCCCCCCTTTGTTTCATATATTTTAGATAAAATTCTCCTGCCAAAGCAACAGAACGATGCTGTGATGAAAGCCACTGTCAGACGCATATAAAATCTCAATAAGCTCATCAATAAAATGGCTGCTTAGCTCCTATCCTAGGAGGAAAGTTTTAAGATGCTGATGGATGACTTTGTTGAGGATGATTAAAACAATGAAATAAATCTGGTGCTCGCAGGAGTGCAGGGCGGATTCAGGGAAGACAGAGACGCATGCACCATGCGGTTTGCTCCTGTCTGCCTTGCAGGGTTATAGCCAGCCAAGCAGACGCAGGGTCTGTGCAAAATATACGGCCACCGCGGCTCTGCTTTCCATGCCTCACACTCCCTCATCCTTCACTTGCAAACGTTTGGACTCGACCCTGTGGCCAGGTATATTCTTCTCCCCCAAACACAGATAAGAAGAACATACATCAGACTGCAAGTAAGAGCACCTCTTGCCTACCTCACTATAGGTACACAACCTTTTTCTTTAGCGTGCCGTAGTCTAATTCTCCCTCTCCCATCTTCCTTGACTCCTTCTCCACCCTTTCTTCCTCTTCATTCTGCTCTCTCATGTTTTCCTCATTCGCATATCTTCCATCTCCTTTCCTTAAATCACTGAAGCACTATTTGAACTAAGATGTTGGCAGAATTAAAGATCAGCTTAGATGATCGAGAAATATCATTATAATTGCTTCAAGCAATTATAATTGCTTACCGGACCAGTGTACCAAATCAAATTTATCAGGAAAGGAAACAATGTTACTTTGTTCCATATAGCCAAGGTATCCCAGACTTTTTCTGAGTTATCTTCCAAACAAAGGAATGATAAGCTTTTTGTTGAAACATTTCACATTTCAATGATTATACTAGAAAAAGCACCTGCATTTTCACTGCAGCACCAGAAGAGATGCGTTTACTCTCTCTACAAGTCTGCATGTTTACAAACACAGACGTAACAAGGGCTAGCTCACTCTGTTTTACTCATTTATGAAATTATTCTAGACAGAGGTGAGGAAAAGAAAAAAAGCAAGCTTTTCCTTTGAGTTTTTTTTCCCTTCCTTATTACAGTTTTTCAAAACCTCTATATACCAGCACATTCCTGTGATACAGTAATATTTTGTTTTCTTTTATTGTTCCAGTGCATATAATTTTTATCACAGTTTGGCACAGCTTTGCTCTGTGCCTCCGCTAATAGGTATAGTCCATACTAGTGGGAAAATGGCCAGTGACAGAATTCAAGCTGCAAACCTGATAGCTACAGACCTGTCTCAATCCCATCAGCGCTCTCAAAGCTCACAGAGAAAATACATAGACTGCACACCTGTTTCTGGTTAAACAAAGAAAATTGGATTTTTATCAGTTTGACTCTCACCTTTTACATAGCACTGTTTTGTCAAGAGCCACTAATGAAAGAACTTAGCAGCAGATAAAGGACATAGAGTTTTGACTGAATTCATAGATTTATCTAAAACATTTTCCACCAAGAATTATATTACATTCTTTTCAGAGCTGAAATAGGATTACAAAGCATGGAAATGGATGTCTTAAAATAGGTATCTATATTATTGCATATGACTGAGCGTCTTCATTAATAATGATGTCTCTGAAGATTTCGGTTTTGCACATAGTCTTGGTGAAAGTTTAAATATACTGACTGTAATCCATATTAATTTTGGCTGGCATTTTGAATGGATGCCCTAGGAAAGAATGGAGGGGTTTAGCAGTTTGTACACTAATATATAACCCAAGAGTTAACATGTTAATTTCCTTTTTCGTCCACGTCTTGTGTGTGCATGACCATGGACACGGTACTTGCTCCACCAGCGTTCTTCTCCAACACTCTTCTATGTGTTACAGAGGCACCGTGTGGCTGAACTGTGTTGGAGATGGTTGGGCTGACCACATACTGTGCTCGTGGAGGTCTGTATAAAGACTTAAAATAGACAAAGCTAGCTGCATGATGCTGCAGCTTGAAGACCTGGAGGTCTTTCTGAAAAGTCCACCTAACATTTCAGAGGTACCAGATGAATGAAAGAAACTTCTGAAAAATTGAAAAGAAGTTCTGAATCAACACACAGCTTTTAACTGTCCTCTGAGACCATTAGAAGAATGAGTAAAAAAAAAGAGGATGAAAACGAGAGTTCCAATAGCAAAGCAGTAGAAGAAGCTCTCCCCATAAAACTGGAGATGCGAACTCAAGTCCTTTCCCAGAGCCACACCTAAGGCTACCCTGGGCAATGCAGCTGCCAGCAGATACCTTTCTGTTCAGCTGAGGAGTCAGAGCTGAATAAATAACATGCTAACCACATAATTTCTTTGTGCACATGAACTGCAGGAAACTTGTGTGCCTCAAGCGCACTCGCCAGATGGGATAATTAGGCTCAGACAGATCACTGACCTTCCTAATAAAAATACCCCAGAAATGGAGGTTGACTGAATAAATCTGTGTCATGTTATCAAACTCCCAAACAATCCATGGAAACACATCTATACTGACTCATCCAGCAGCTTGGCATTCCTGTGGGTGCATCTTGTGAGGGCTGAAATCATTGGGTTTTGGGTATTCTTAAGTATTTCTTGAATTTTCTTTATGGAAAACAGGCACTGAGAGTTCACTGCTGGGAACTACTCAGCTGTCTTTCTATGAAAATGATGAAAGCACATATATATGCATTTATGCTAAGCTATTCTCTCTAATTATCACTGAGGCTGGTTTGTCACACTAAAACAATTTTGGGGAAGTCAAGGTTTTGAGACAGCACAAAATGCAAATGCCATTTCACCTTCCATAAATGGAAGGCATGACACCCATTTGAATAACACTATTTTATCTGGAATTATAAAGGTAAATATAATCAAATAATCTTATGTTTTAAAATAAGTTCATTATTTTAGAGTTACAAAGGCCACATGAGACACCACGCTCTCCCTGATATCAGGGAGGTTTCCTTTCTTTCCCCATCACATCTATTTCTCCTTCCTCGATGAGTACCACAATGTTCAAACCCACACTGATGAATCGTCACATTCACACGAGGCTACTCTTATTTTTCAGGCATTGTCCTATAATTCTTTTCCTTGCCAATATGCCCTAAACCAGGAAGGGTTAGACACAGTGCCAATTACTGCTAAGCGCAATCTGCTATGAACAAAGTACGCGCCGCAAACCCCAAAGACAAGCAGCTCTGGAAGTTCACAGGCAGAAGATGACACCAACTCCTCAAGAGCCCCATCGCTCCCATGGAGATTAGGGCTGGCTCAGTGAGCCGCAGCGACTGGCAGCATCTTTTCCTGCATCCCCGTGGCCTGGCATTCTCAGGCAGCCAGAAATTTAGTTTATCCAGAAGCTTTCTATGAGTACAGCCTACGAACACGTTACGTACCCCAACACAGACATGCAGCTCCACTTGGCCATACACCGGACGTTCTTGCATGAACAGATCCATCTTGCTGTTTGAGACTTTTATCTATATACATCACTTCCACAAGGAAAAATTGGGCATCAAAAGCTAGTCCTTATTTTAACAAAACACATATATTCCAAAAATCAAAATAAATAAATACTCAAATTCAACTTGCAGCAAGTTCTGCCTATTACATACAGTTCTTCTTTGCCTGGGATATTCAAAGGTGATTGAAGGGACCTATGCCAAAGAGCCAGGGCTTTGGTGAGGAAGTTTTATGTCTCCGACTCCACACAAGATGCACTCACACATGTGGACACCACCTCCTATACAATCAGCTGCCAACGTGCAAAAAACAGCGAATCACAACAGAATTGTAACAGTATCTGTGTATCTAACTTCTGCTCCCAACCCCCGGCTGAAAATGATTTAACAGCTATTCAATTGGAATTCTGCTCATGAACTAACCCACAAATTTAAAAAGGAACACAGATTTTTAATTATAAAGCAGGCAAATAAGCAGGGATGGAAAACAAGAGATAACAGATCAAATCATCTTGGCATTGATCTGGAGGTAAATCAGCAGTCACTTCATCAAATCAAGAGAGGTTACAAGAATGTATGAAACGACTCAACCCAACTATTTAAGCTCAGTATTTTACTCATATCATGCAAGTCCCACCTGTGCCACAACCACCCACAGCCTGGATTTACAGACAATCCATTACACGGTAAAAAGAGATTTGACCTTAAAATTACTTTAACACTGACATCTAGTGACAACAGGTGGGAATTTACCTTTTTATGGAGCTGCGCAGTTGGGAACGCATCATCAGGCCACTCTAATTACAGAGCTTGCTCTTGCATCTCCAATCCATAGCTACCACCACCGCAAGGAGCATGCAGCCAAGGAGGGACCTCCAGCTCCTGTGTATTAGTTACAGTCACGGGTGAATTATGGGTGATGCACTATGGCCTGTAGAAATTTTATGATTAAATCCAAACCTCTCTTTTCACTTATTAAAAGGAAGAAAAGGCAACAAAAAGGAAATACAAACACTAGATTGTAGATTGTAGCCTTGTAACTGTAACAAATGTATTACAGCATAAGCTAGGCACAACTAATGACATGACAACTACCCACATCTTCAGGCAGCCAACCAAAATGTCATCTTTCATCTCAGGGACTGTAACACCAAGGCAACCTCTTCTCCTCTCATGCTCTGTAGCAAAAGTAGCCTTGCAGCTCTTGGTACAGTACTCCTGCAGCTTTCTCTGCAAAACGAGGGTGTGATGGTCTGTACGCCCACAGGAGCAGGTATTTCGCCCATGCATCCATTTCAATATAGTCCAGGTGGAAGGATGAGTATGTTACAGCAAGTTGCCAATCACCTTGTCTCAAGAAAGCGGTGAGGAAGCTACAGATGCCACTCCAGTACACAGCCCACCTTGCTGTCTTTGCATGTAGAACCATAGAATAGTTTGGATTGGAAGGGACCTTTAAATGTGATCTAGTCTAACCCCCCTGCAATGAGCAGGGACATCTTCAACTAGATCAGGTTGCTCAGAGCCCCGTCCAGCCTGACCTTGAACACTTCCAATGATGGGGCATCCACAACTTCTCTGGGCAACCTGTTCCAGTGTTTCACCACCCTCAGCATAAAAAATTTCTTCCTTATATCTAGTCTAAATCTACCCTCTTTTAGACTAAAACCATTACCCCTTGTTCTATCGCTACAGGCCCTACTAAAAAGTTTGTCCCCAATGTCTGGGAGGTGAAGTAAGAGGGTGATGGCCATGGCCCACTGCAGGGAGGCGTTTCGAGAGGGAGTTTCAAAAGTGGGAAGTGCTTTCACTAAGCATGGTGTCTGATGACCTCTGTAGCATATGTATATATACATATGTGTATACACACACATGTATAAAGGACATGCTTAGTCAGGAGGCTAGAAATCTGCCAGCTGGACCTCAAAGGGTGAGAACCACCTTTAGAGCTGATCCCAGCTTGGGGTAAATATGAGTGGGTTTTATGTCTTCTGAATCGATAAAGTTCCCTTTTGCATTGTCCAGATGTTGTAATCCACGTATTTCATTTACACTAACATGACTTGTGTCAGGGGAGATTTTCACTTTCTGTCAACTATCCATCCTGAATATTTGTTTCTGGTAGCAATCCTTAAAACCAGAGTCCAGGAAACTTCTCCTGCTCTCCCCAAAACTTGCTTCAAGGACTGTAAAGGTTTCCAGACTGCTCCTCCACTTAGCTGATACCACAGGGATTTTTCATGGAAGCATCTTCTGGTGCACCGCCATAGCCAGGTGACTGCACAGACAGCAGCACAGCCAGGGGGAGAGCACCAGGGCCCTGAGGGAGCATGCACCACAACAGACCTCAGAGCCAAAGCCAAATCAGTCATACCTAGGGACAAATACAAACCCATGTATTTCAAGATCATTGACTTGACTCTCCAGTCATTTTGACTGGAAACAATCAGCTGTCAGAACAAAACTAAGACTGAAGATTAAACACTCGACTGATGTGAAATTAGGAAGTCTCTCATACTGGCAAATACATCACGTGCTTGTAATGAAAACTGCACAACAGATAAAACTTCTCTGCTGAATGAGCTGCCAGCAAGAAAAATCAAGGAAGTGGTTATTTTTCAGCACCGCAGGCATATAAATGGTGCACTTGATGAACGCCTGCTTGACAGCAGGCCAGGCAGCCTTTGGCAACACACCTGGACCTTGCTTCCCCCAACACCCCCCTTGCTCGCCAAGCCGCTCTCCATCATTTATCAGCAGTCCTGGTTAACGGGGGAGGTCCCGGACGACTGGAGGCTTGCCAATGTGACGCCCATCTACAAGAAGGGCCGGAAGGAGGATCCGGGGAACTACAGGCCTGTCAGCCTGACCTCGGTGCCGGGGAAGATTATGGAGCGGTTCATCTTGAGGGCGCTCACAAGGCATGAGCGGGACAACCAGGGGATCCGGCCTAGCCAGCACGGATTCATGAAAGGCAGGTCCTGCTTGACCAACCTGATCTCCTTCTGTGACCAGGTGACCCGCCTAGTGGATGAGGGAAAGGCTGTGGATGTGGTCTACCTGGACTTCAGCAAGGCCTTTGACACTGTCTCCCACAGCATTCTCCTAGAGAAGCTGGCGGCTCACGGCTTAGACAGGTGTACTCTGCGCTGGGTAAAACACTGGCTGGACGGCCGGGCCCAGAGAGTTGTGGTGAATGGAGTTACATCCAGTTGGCGGCCGGTCACGAGCGGTGTTCCCCAGGGCTCAGTACTGGGGCTGGTCTTGTTTAATATCTTTATTGATGATCTGGGTGAGGGGATTGAGTGCACCCTCAGTAAGTTTGCAGACGACACCAAGTTGGGCGGGAGTGTTGATCTGCTGGAGGGTAGGAAGGCTCTGCAGAGGGACCTGGACAGGCTGGATCGATGGGCCCAGGCCAACTGTATGAGGTTCAACAAGGCCAAGTGCCGGGTCCTGCACTTCGGCCACAACAACCCCATGCAGCGCTACAGGCTTGGGGAAGAGTGGCTGGAAAGCTGCCTGTCGGAAAAGGACCTGGGGGTGTTGGTCGACAGCCGGCTGAACATGAGCCGGCAGTGTGCCCAGGCGGCCAAGAAGGCCAATGGCATCCTGGCCTGTATCAGAAACAGTGTGGCCAGCAGGAGTAGGGAAGTGATCGTGCCCCTGTACTCGGCACTGGTGAGGCCGCACCTCGAATACTGTGTTCAGTTTTGGGCCCCTCACTACAAGAAGGACGTTGAGGTGCTGGAGCGTGTCCAGAGAAGGGCAACGAAGCTGGTGAGGGGTCTGGAGAACAAGTCTTCTGAGGAGCGGCTGAGGGAACTGGGACTGTTTAGCCTGGAGAAAAGGAGGCTGAGGGGAGACCTCATCGCTCTCTACAACTACCTGAAAGGAGGTTGTAGCGAGGTGGGTGTTGGTCTTTTCTCCGAAGTAACAAGTGATAGGACGAGAGGAAATGGCCTCAAGTTGCGGCAGGGGAGGTTTAGATTGGACGTGAGGAAAAATTTCTTTACTGAAAGAGTGGTGAAACATTGGAAGAGGCTGCCCAGGGAAGTGGTGGAGTCCCCATCCCTGGAGGTATTTAAAAGACGTGTAGATGAGGCGCTTAGGGACATGGTTTAGTGGGCATGGTGGTGTTGGGTTGACGGTTGGACTTGATGATCTTAGAGGTCTTTTCCAACCTCAATGATTCTATGATTCTATGATTCTATGAACACTTGGACCTGAGCATTCTTCCATGTTTTAGCAGCTTACCTAATCACAGCAAAACACGACAGCCACAGGAGAAGGAAAACATACCTTATTTAAACACACTGAAATCAAAACCCAACCTGCAGATTTAATGTTTAGGCTACAAACTAGGTAATGAGACTTCCTCACACATTCCAGCTGTACGTATGAGTGCTTAGGGATGTACATGTACAATTAGATTTAAGTATCTATGGAAAAAGAGAGAGAGAGATATACACTAAATAATGGATGCAGAATTGCCTCTAAGTTTTCATAATCATTACCTGGCTTGGACCTCAGCATCAGTATGAACTGGTCTTAAAACCAATCATTCACTCATGTTAGTGGCTGCCAACCCCCCATCTAATCCCTTCATTAGCAATGTATCAGGTTAGCAAGCTGCCATAGAAGGAAAATAATTAGCTTTCCATTGTGGTGTGGCACATTCACTATCACATTGACATAACAAATAACTCCATAAACTGCTATAATTTATTTGCTTCGGAGCCTTTTTTTTTCCTTAATTAGCCCTTCAGTAGATTGTATTAAACTCACACGAACTAGAACTATAGAGAGTCCTTTGACCAATCTCAGAAGTCTTAGACAGTATGAATAGCTATTACACAAGCAATTTATGGGTGACCTACCTTTAGGTCATTTAAATAAAGCTTGACAGAATAGCTGAAAGCAGACCCTGCCAAAAGGCATCCTCATTAGGTCTCTTCTCCATCATCTGCACGTACTGAGTAACGTGCTGTCGTGTCCCAGCACACACCACAATGGTTGTGCAATGGTTGTGTGGGAAAAGGATTGCTGCTGTTTTAAAGATCTCTTAATCAGGTCTGTCTTCTTGCCTTAACAAGAAGGTACATGTACTTCCAGGATGGGTTTGGCTGAGCTAAAGTCAAGCTAGCCTAACCATTTTTCTGCGAAGTGCTTTAAAAAGAGGAAGTTCAAGAAAGAAAGTCTAAGATGTGGACAGCAGGAAACAATAATGTTACATTTCTGCTTATGTGAAAAGGAACTCCTGTAAGCAGGTTTCTACTACACTCTACGGCATGTTGCTCCAAGCAGTTTCACTGTAGCTAGGTTAAGGTATTTTATTCCTTCTATCAAAGATACCTTTATTATAAAGATATCTTTATTTTAATCCTAGGAAACTGTGTATCAGCATTATCTTCTGCAGTGTGTTCATTGGTTAATTACATGGTGCATTAAAGACTTTATTATGTACAATGCCTTTTGATTTTCTTGCTTCTCCCTTGACTTTGTACTGTGAGCACAAGCAAGATTTTCATTGGTACTATCCCTCTCCCCCACTACCACACTTTATCATGTGATTTTTAATTCATGTGGTATCACTACCAGAGACCTCATCTATTCTCACAGGGGAATATTCAGCTTTCTTGCTGCTCTTCTCTGTATTTCTGCAACCTCTTCTTGCTGAGAGCTCAACAAACACGGAAGATTACACAAATCAGGTGGGAGGAACCAGTCTTTATATAATAGCATACTTCTAATAAATGCAAGCCTTCTTTAATGAAGCCTGACAGATGTTTACATACAGCATTTCACATTGATACTTAACTAAAACCATTCGGCAGAAATCTTAACAAGAGGTCATCAGAATATCCAAGCAATTTCTTTCACTACCTGACATATGGTTTTGCTGAATTTAATTAACCATTGTGCTGTCTTGTTACTTGGCTTCATAAGATACCATGAACAGTCACTACTCCTTCTTTCTCTTCTGTCTTCAATAGGACTCACTAACTGCGTACCTCCTTCAAAACTGCCCAGCTTAACCAGTGATTTCCCTTTTGAACTCAAAATGTTTGAGAGGGTTTGAGATCATGCTATCACAAAGGAATAAGAACTATTTTGGAGCATAAGAAGTAATACCTTTACTTTTTATGGGAAAAGCAATTAACACACACTCTTGTGGAACTACCTTTGAGAAAGGAGATAACATTGCGAGCAAGTATTTCAAACACAAGAGGCCCAAAAGCAATTGCTTGGATATAGATCTTCTTTATTCAATGCTATTCACCAAATAGTATTTTGAGTCCTGTTACAATGCATTGTTTGTTCTTTTCTTCTTGCTACTGCTCCATCTGATCAATTCCATTGGAAAAGAAAAAAGATTAAATCACATGTTGGGTGAGCACGCAGTGAAGATAACTTATCTTTTCCATGGGTGATAAACAGTGTGTGACTTGCTGCTTGCAAGTACTTCAAAGAAAGGCGGTCAGTAACCAGCGTGCAATAGCAACGTGTTGCAATGTGAGAAGAAATGATGCAGGAGAAAAACACTCATCATCTACAAGACTGTAAGGTAAGTTGGATTTATGTGTACAACTTTTTAATAAGCCCCCCCATCCAAGGGCTACCGGCACAGAAACACGCAAATAGAGCTGAAGACTCAGCAAAAGAACGAGGCATTTAGAAGAAAATGATGTTTTCCAGCAGGAAGTCACTCCTCTAATGAAAATTTAACTACCACCAGTGTAGGCAGCAAAAAAAACCCCCAAACCAAAAACCACATTAGAGGGTTTTCCTAAATGAAAAGAGCAATCAAAATTTTTGGTTGCCTATCAGCTTTGGAATGCTAATCATTATGGTAACTGTGCTGGTGAAGGTAAGGAATTACTGAAAAACTGGTTTGTTTGGGTTTTTTTTGGTTTTTTTTTTAAATCAGTGCTATACAGCTGAACATGCTCAAGGAAGCAAAACTGCATGGATAATTACACCCATGGAAGCAATCCAAAGGTTCATGAAGTAAAAGCTGCTTCCAACTTAAAGATCAAGGTTTTAAATTAGGAAAGCACTTGAGTCTCCAGCTGATAAAGATGTTTGACCTGCTGGGCAAAGGTAATCGTCAGGGACTTAATTCAGGACTCTCACAGCACACAGCACAGGGGAGTTACCCAGTGCAGTAGTTTGAAACAGTAAGATGCTATTTAGAGCAACAGGAAAAACAAGCACTGCAATTTTACAAATATTAGTAAAAAATACCAGAGGCTTTTAGCCTCTCCCCTAAGAACCCATTGCTCCTCTTCCTTCAGAACCCTTTTCCAAACACAGGCAGAGGCGTACAAGTCAGCCCCTGGTCAAACTGATGTCAGGAAAGAAAAGAGGTTTTGCTGTTCTTCATCAGATCCGTACTTCATTTATAAATACAGTTCAAACAGGACTGAAAGAAAACTTCTGAGATTGCTGTCATGCTCATGTAAGACCTAAGACATATGCCAAAGAATGAGGAGTTACAGGGAGTTAAGGCAGACCACGCATTAGCAATCCTGCACTGCGTGGAAAGGCCATCACGGTTGCAAAGCACAAACCATAGAAGAGCAAAGTGTTAAGAAATGAAGTTTAACAAAACCGGCCAATTCCCTGCTTCCATCAATCAGTAAGTCACCTAGATCAATTCACATCTTCCTTAATGCCTAAACCTTAACTTCCTGTGAAAATAAGCAGAGAAAATTACACTGCACTTAGAAGTAAAAGGTGATTTTGAATATATCATTTATCATCAGAAGGATGCACTGCCAATATACTAACATACCATAATACTTTAATATAAGCCTCCATCTTCCCTCAAAGCCAAGCAAACTCTTGGATGCCTCATTTAACACAATGAAATACCAATGAAAAAACCCAAAAGAATATAAAGCAAAACACACAAGGTATGTATCTTTCTTCATTGCTCCTTTAATCACACTGCAAAATACTAATCAGCCATGTAGTCCTATTACTGTATCGCTGTAGCACCTAGCTAGTAAATCGTTTCTATTTACAAACAGGATTATCTGCAAAGAATAGAACCGAGAGCTCACGTGGACAGTGACAGTGGCTCAGCTAAGATCGGGTAATGCAGTAACCTATGGTAACTCAATCTGGAGCAAGACAGGGTTTCAGAATCTAAGAGCTCATATTTTAATCAAATAGTATAGTGTTCTACTGATAGGGAATGTTATTCCGAGAATACAGCATACAGAGAGATGCACATAAGTATTTCAGACCTTGGAATCGTACATGCACCGCAAATCTTTGCCACAATTTCAATTAGTGACACATACAAAACTAAAATAGACATCCAATAACAGAATAGAGGAAGCAAAGTTAACACTGGGAGTACTTTCCCTAATGAACAGCATAAAGAACAAGACTGGACATAGGAAGAACTTCAACTCCCTTAATGTTAGTTTTCTGAACCTTCTTCGAACAGCAAAGAACAAACGGTGGGGGCAGTGTGTGGAAGAGGAAGGGGGCAGAATGTGAGCTCCAGGATTTTATTTTTTTTATTAACATCTTACCTATCTCCATATATGTGTGTAAATAAAACTGCAATACAAACTCAGAAAATTCTTGTATGAAGAACTTAAAAAAACAAAACAAACAAACAAAAACCCAAAGCAACTGATGACTTCATTTTGAAGAGCCCAGATTAGCCGTTTCACTAGAAAACAAGCAAATCCCCAAATGCATCTGTATGTAAAAGAGAAGCTGTCAGCGAAGACAGATCAAGCAATAGCACACTGTTTACTCCAATAACCTGGTGCATATTAGCACAAAGGCACTTTCCTGTCTGAAGCAGCATCCAGGACTACACAGGATGGTAGATACATGGAACTGCCATGGCGAGCAGCATAAGGTACATCAGACCTCTCTTTTTTTAAAAACAAAACAAAACAAAACAAAACATGAAAGTTGCCAGAAAAGTTATTATTCTCCTCCCATCCAAGGATTTCAGGGTTTCTTTTTTTCTATCAGCACAGAGAGCATTTTCATCTTTCTGCTCCTGGAGCTGAAGCAAAACATCTTTTAAGAACCCAGGAACTGCGATACACTGCAGTTCTGACTCCACCACGAGGAGCTGGCAGCAAGTTTCCCACACTCACCTGGGACTGTCACTGCTAAACAACTGTTTGGGGCACATCATCATCGACTTTTGCTTCAGCCCACAGTAAAGTGACACCCCCTGCAAGCAGTTGCCATGAAAGTGACTGACACAGCAGAATTTAGCTGTGATATATGAGTTAAGCCTGGATTATCAGATAAGAGGAGAAAAACTGACTGCCGAAGAAACGCTTCTCAGGCTCACTGTAGCAGCCTGTAATGAGAAAATATTGCAAAGTGAGTTCTGGAAAGCTTATAGGATACACTCCTTTTACATTTTAAAAGGCTCTTCTACATCCTCCTACTTAAGTATAAAGTACTACTTTAAATACCGAACACTAGTATAACTTCTGATTGTCCTCATGTGTCTGCACAAAAAGACAGGATGCTATACACCCAGGGACACTTACTGCTGCCTTTTGACAGCAGAACTCCCAACTGAAAGCATTTGGGTTTCTTGGTGAAAAAAAATAAAAAATATATAGACACAATATGTATATCCAATAAATACATATACACTATATAAATAGATTTGTCCCGGTAACCGATTAGGCTCAGTATAACTGGATACTTTTGCCCTGTCTTCAGACAGATCCTTCTCATCTTCTGACAGTTTTCTATCATTAGGAAAAAAAATCATATACTCTGGAATTCAACATCGGGTTCATGAAAGGCAGGTCCTGCTTGACCAACCTGATCTCCTTCTGTGACCAGGTGACCCGCCTAGTGGATGAGGGAAAGGCTGTGGATGTGGTCTACCTGGACTTCAGCAAGGCCTTTGACACCGTCTCCCACAGCATTCTCCTAGAGAAGCTGGCGGCTCACGGCTTAGACAGGTGTACTCTGCGCTGGGTAAAACACTGGCTGGACGGCCGGGCCCAGAGAGTTGTGGTGAATGGAGTTACATCCAGTTGGCGGCCGGTCATGAGCGGTGTTCCCCAGGGCTCAGTTTTGGGGCCGGTCTTGTTCAATATCTTTATCAATGACCTGGATGAGGGGATCAAGTGCACCCTCAGTAAGTTTGCAGACGACACCAAGTTGGGCGGGAGTGTTGATCTGCTCGAGGGTAGGAAGGCTCTGCAGAGGAACCTGGACAGGCTGGATCGATGGGCCCAGGCCAACTGTATGAGGTTCAACAAGGCCAAGTGCCGGGTCCTGCACTTCGGCCACAACAACCCCATGCAGCGCTACAGGCTTGGGGAAGAGTGGCTGGAAAGCTGCCTGTCGGAAAAGGACCTGGGGGTGCTGGTTGACAGCCGGCTGAACATGAGCCGGCAGTGTGCCCAGGTGGCCAAGAAGGCCAATGGCATCCTGGCCTGTATCAGAAAGAGTGTGGCCAGTAGGAGTAGGGAAGTGATCGTGCCCCTGTACTCGGCACTGGTGAGGCCGCACCTCGAATACTGTGTTCAGTTTTGGGCCCCTCACTACAAGAAGGACGTTGAGGTGCTGGAGCGTGTCCAGAGAAGGGCAACGAGGCTGGTGAAGGGTCTGGAGAACAAGTCTTATGAGGAGTGGCTGAGGGAACTGGGGTTGTTTAGCCTGGAGAAGAGGAGGCTCAGGGGAGACCTTATCGCGCTCTACAACTACCTGAAAGGAGGCTGTAGCGAGGTGGGTGTCAGTCTCTTCTCCCAAGTAACTAGCGATAGGACGAGAGGAAACGGCCTCAAGTTGCGCCAGGGGAGGTTTAGATTGGACGTGAGGAAAAATTTCTTTACTGAAAGAGTGGTTAAACACTGGAACAGGCTGCCCAGGGAAGTGGTTGAGTCACCATCCCTGGAAGTATTTAAAAGACGTGTAGATGAAGCGCTTAGGGACATGGTTTAGTGGGCATGGTGGTGTTGGGTTGATGGTTGGACTCGATCTTAGAGGTCTTTTCCAACCTCAATGATTCTATGATAACTTGTACCCTAAATAAAAACCCTTAGAGGAAATAACACCTACCACTACTTAGCCAGCCCAACATAAGAATACCAAGTCAACACTGGATCCTGTATGCGTGTGCATGCACGCACAGGTATGTGAGTTGGAAACGACAAGGACCATGTGGTTTTGGTGTAAGTTTTTGCTCAGCCCAGTTTGCAGTGGTAATCCATGCACATTTAAACAGGTTCTGATCTAAGTGGAAAAAACGGCACAAGAAGAAAATTCTGTGATTTCTGCACAGGAAGCACACATAACTTGTGCAGCCACCAACTTTCCCAGAGTCGAGAGAGAAAATGAGAGAGGTGAGCAGAGAGATGAAATGGGGTTAAAAGGAATTCCTTGAATTAAGACGACACGGACTGAACTTCCTCTTGACTTCATCAACAGCAGAAACCAACAACAAAAACTACTGCAACTAGTTTACCGACTTCACCTACCAGATTTGGAAGCCACTTCAAATGCCCAACACAGCCAAAAAGAAGCAAGTCTGGTATTTTTTTGTTTTCAATAAATAGCTGCCAAAATATCTGCTACAGTTTTTCAACCTACCTGCATATTCACTAGGCAATTTTAATCACATACAGCTGTTCATGTAACTTTAATGGTGTTTTTCCCCAAAAATATTAATTCCCCGTAAAAGATTAATATTACTTGGTTAACAGTCCCATATTATAAATCATTTTGTCAAATACAGCCTATTAAAGCAGGAATTTTGTGCAGAAGTTTTTGCTAAGCGACTCATGCACACAGAAACATGGAACAAATACTACCCTGCATACACAAACATTCACATGCCTGAACTAATGAACACATCAGAAGGGAACAAATCACATTGCTGCATACAGCATGGGTGGAACTGGGATTAGTTATCAGTCCTGTTATACCAACAGTCGCAGAAGGGGAGGGCAGCTCTGCCAGCCTTTATCAGGATTTTGTCCCCCTTGAGAGCTCCTTCGCACAGACGGAGGTCCCCACCTGCCATTCAGAGGCACTCTCAGGTCACCCCATGCTTAAACATTGTAATTGTACATAAAGGTACTAAAGCAAGTTTCAGTGAGTCAACCTCATAGTATGGGTATACAAAACCATGACCATTTACCCTCTCTGGCCACATCATATTAGACCTGCACCTTACTAACGGCAACCATTTCAACCACATGATGCATATATTTCAACTGTAACTATGAACCCAATTATGAAATGAGGTCCTGACTCGTCCCACCTAAGGCGCCTGAAATGACTACATCCAGAGTAAAGTCTCCCTACTGCACAGCCAGCGATAACAGACAAGACATCTCCTGTGGATGTTACAGCCCTGAGAACACATGTGACTCCCTGGGCATCAGCGCTTATATTTTTGGCTGCGCAGTTACGAGCCTTCGCTGACAGGAGAAGCTCAGCTCTCCCTGCTGCAGACACAGAAACAACACTGACGCACAGACAGAAAAGTGCTAGGAAGGCACCAGGATCAGCTTCATCTTATCTGGGGCAATCTTTCAGCCATATAATGAAATAAAAATCTCCCGGGGACCTTAGAACAAAATGTTTTTTGGTCTAGCAGCCACGCCTCCCCCTCCAGTCTCCATGTGGGCTGCAGGTTTAATCTCATCCTCCTGCAAAGACACCGGCAGGAGCAGGGCCACCCTTAACTCCATCAACTGCTCCACGGCTGCACGCTTCAGGCAAAGTGGCATTCAGCGGTGTATGCCTATTAGGGCTCTAATACTGGACACAGAAGTGGAACAGACAACCAAGGTAATTTAATCTAGCAAGGTAATTCACTTTCAGTATTACACCCCACCCCCTCCCACTGCCCCAAATGAATCAGTGACAAGTGCCCAGCCTTTTCCTAATGGAAAGGGAATTGTATGCCGATTATCTTTACCCTTCACTCCATATGAACTATAGAAGTGTCTGTAGCCAATTCTGAGCTTATTGATATCGCTGTGAACAGGGACGGCTTCCACAGAAGTAACTACGTTGCTAGTACTGTAAAGCAGGATGGAGATCCGAACTGGGCACCTGTTACTTAATGCAACTCTCTGAAGTCAGGTTTAACTTTCCAGATGTTTTTTCTTGTTACTGCTGCTGTTGGTTACCAAAAGCGTGAAGCTCAACACGTCAGCCCACACCAGAAGAAAGCCTCTCTTCCATTCCGCTCTGTCCCCAACCTGCTTCCTTGCAGGGCGTGTATATAAGATAAACACAAAACAGCTCCCTTAGCTGTAGTGACTTGAGACATAAAAAGCAGGAAAATTCCCCTCACCCCAGGATTTTCTCAGTGAGGTGCCACCTTTTATCCCTTCTACAGACTACTTTTCAGAGCAGATACTTCTTTAAAGTACTCCCTGTCCCTGCCCACAAAGAAGAAAATAACATCTCCAGCTATAGAAGTATCTAGGCTCCTTCTTGAAAGTCGGGATGTGATATAGAAGATTATTAAATCCTACACAAA
Source organism: Aptenodytes patagonicus (assembly GCF_965638725.1). Taxonomy (NCBI): domain Eukaryota; kingdom Metazoa; phylum Chordata; class Aves; order Sphenisciformes; family Spheniscidae; genus Aptenodytes; species Aptenodytes patagonicus. Next base: position 78,725,160 of record NC_134950.1, read on the forward strand.
GACCGTTCTTCACTCTTCAAGTTTTCCATTCACTACTTCTTACATTCACAGTAAGTCTGTACCTATACTTGCGCGCAGTTCTGTAAGCCCGATGGGCAGTTACCTATCCGTCCCTCATCTGAAGGGTTGCCAGCACTTTTGTGGAATCAGGTTGGGGAAGTCAACTACACCCGCTCTTTCCCACAAGGGGTAACGCACAGTGTCTCACACATGCCAAGAGACTGAATTCATTCATTTCTAATAACGGCAGACTTTCCTAGATCTCCTCCATAATTCTTAATCAGGCATTTGTATGTGGTCTTACCAGTGATGGATGTAGTTGCTTAGCCCTGACTCTGTTGGTTCACTGCCAGCAATCCACAGGCCAGGCAAGTTGGGAAAGTCTTATATGCTATGAAGTGCCAGGAAAGGGAATGAAATCCGAGTTGGATTTTGTGCATTTTTAACACACAAATGTTAGTAAATCTAGAGAACCCAAACTTCACCTCCCACCCCTTCTTACTCTACGGAGGGCGGGATGCAGAGCATGACAGCAGTCACCTCACTTATACGCTTTCCACGGCTCCACCTTTCCCACCACTCAGGTTTTGCGGCTGAGCTCCCTTGTACATCACCCAAGCTCTTTTGGGTCACTAACACGATGTCGTTGATGTCATTGCTGCAACGATGAACCCTGAAGCACAACGTGATGATTGTTTCCCCGACTCACATTCACAGCACGTTTGTTCCAGTAGGCTTGAAAATGAGGGGATGAGGCAGGCTAGGTTTTCCTGCTCAGTAGGTTTTTGCTCCAATCTAATTGAAAACATTCAGCAATTCACTGAAGTTCCTTGCAAACTGCACTTGTCCTATGCTTTAAAATAAGCTCTGAAAGCAAACAGCCTGATTTTTTTTTTTTTTAAATGCACTCCCCAGATGGAGAGGATTCCTCAGAAATTTCTTTGTGATACTGTACTGAAGCTGCTGACCCAGAAAAGTCGAGCTTCTTCTGAACTATCCTGTTTTTGTTGTTATTGTTAATGCTTTTTTTCCTCGTCTAAAAGCTAACAAGGAAAGCCACTCTTAGTTCTCTGACATGCAGAGAAGTGACAGTACAGCTCACTGGAAACAGTCAGCTCTGGTCACCTTGGTCTGAAACTGGGTCAGGGATGCCAGCTTGTGGGCACACCCAAGGAATATGCAATTAATATTGGGGATTCAGACGCTGAGGAACAAGTCCACCGTTTTCTTGCAGGCAGAACTCGGGTAATTCAGCTTTAGCACTCAGAGAGGTAGCCTGCTCACAACTAAGGCATGTTTATGTATGATTTTTTTAAACAGGCCCCATTTCTGGGAAACATGTCAGGGGATCTATGCGAACAGCTAAGCCAAGCCCCACACTGCAGTAACACCTTAATCCAAAGGCAAGCCACCGCTCGGAGATGGCCACTGCAGTGCATTATGTTGATGCTTGTGGGAGAACGTGCACCAATGGAAAGTTCATCCAGCTCCAAACAGCGTTAACATCACTGGAGAAACTCAGTGGAAAAGACTACATAGACTTCACACATTATGCTTGTAACTCCATCTCCGATACTGAAAATAGACCTTCCCCTTTGGGGAACCGCCGCAGAGCGTGGTGCACACAAAAAGCCTGTGAGCATGTCAGAAGGCTCTTGCCATCAAACAAGTGCCAAAGGATCCTCCGGACCGACTAGCTGTCATACCACCAGCTCCCAAATTGAGCCTTTCTCACTAACTGTCCCTAAATGCCTCAAAAAATGCCTGTCCTCATCTCTATAAGCAGAGTGGCCTTAAGCTGTACAGCCGAGAACAAATTCCTTCAGGGTTGTAACAACCAATTAAGGGATGTGAAGCAATTACTTTTCTGCCCATACAAATGAAACTCCTCCAATGCAATTAACTATCCCTTATCATCTACTGTTGAATTTGCGGAAAGCGTATGTTGTACACTCTCTCCTCCCCTAGCTTTTCCACAATTTTAATCAGTTTGTTTTAGCTAATGTAATGGAACCCACCTATTCTAGAGAAATAATACATGGCTGAAAATTATCTGAATATTTTTAAATGTCTTTTTTCATTTTAAGTATAATTTCATTTGAGATTTTGCAGCTTTCATTTCTATTAATAAATTATCATTTCTTCTTTATAAATGATGAGCTAGTGTGTCATGTAATTTTTTCCTCTGAATAGACCAAGACTTTGATCTAATGCTAGCCCTTGCTGGGAGTAGAGAGACTTTCTGTCTAATTTAGTTACGAAAAATATTCAATTAAACTTGGGAGTTTAATTCATTTAGTTATGAAAATTAAATGAGCTCAATAAGGTACATTCGATTTGCCTCAGGAAGAATAAAAAAGAAGAGAAGAACCTCTGAAAGGGGAACAAATAAGAAGGGAGAACAAAAGTAACTTTTACTGCTCACATTGAAAGGTGGATAACATGAAGAGCCTGAGTTCTGTTTTGTATGCCTATATAAAACATATCCACAACGAGTTCATGCAAAATTTATATTCAGAAGCCACATGAATATCTGGTATTAACACCCTAATTGTCTCCTGGGTAACAAAAATCCCCGTAGGTCATAATCGAGTCCATCCCAGTCAAGAGAAGATCTGGCTCCGCACACTGGGAAGACACCACCCACAGAAAACTCTTCTCCATCTCCGTTTGGGGAAAAAGGAAAATATTTGAATTATTTTCCAAAACCAGAACAGAGCAACGTGGATCTCTCTGACAGAAGCCCCCTTTCTAGTTTTGCTGCCGTCACTTACCATTTTTGCAGATAGGACAGCACTGATCGGGCTCATACACTGGATCCACGCACTCCGTCTGGGGACAGGCTGAGACAGTGCACAGCACTTCACCATTGGCTTCACAGCGACACTTCTCACACGGAGAAACCTGAAACACAAATCCAGTCATCTTTTAACTCTTTCACTTAATGCCCTCCTGAAGTGTGCAATGCCTACCTTCCTATCTGCATTGTTCTTTCCTTCACCTCTTTTTCCTCCCCCTTTTAAAAAAATGCTTTTTGTGGTCTGAATAATGCAGAGTGAAGCTGGGCTCCTGCAAAATTACAGAACCGCAGCAGAAAAACCACACAGGTTCTGCTCTGAACCTGTGCCCCAAATGGGAAAGTCAAAGGGATCCTGGGAACAAGAACACTTCAGACTTTTAACACAAATAAAGCAAAAATTTCCCTACCACACTTCTAATGAACTTCCAGCAAATTACGTTCATAATTTATGAAATCTGGTTTAATTCCATTAGAGGTTCAAAAAATAATTTAGCAAAAATATTGTATTTAAAGAAGAAAAATTTTGCTAAATGAATTATGGAAGTTCTTTTAATGGAAATCCTTATTGCAATTTTTCCAGGTTTGAAAGCTTTTTAGTAGCAGGAAGCTGCGTTTTATTGAAAATTACCATTTTCAAAGAGAAGTAAGGAAAAAAAAAAAAATCCTTTGAATTCAGGTATTTCCCATAGGTTAATTGTATTTGAACCATTCTTGTAGTAGTTGTAACTTTCTGAAAAGAAATTGCAATTCAAAGAAAGAGGTGAAGCAAAATACAGGCCATCCTTTTTACCTACTGAAATGTTACTGTTTTGAAGAACTCTACAGAATAGGAGTACCATGAGATAATTACCTGAATGACCTACTTCAATGAAATTAATTCCAAACAAAACAGCATCAAGGCCCTATTTGGGAAAAAATGGACTTTCAAATGTCTGCATTTGCCACATGTACAATTCCAGCTGTCCTCTTCAGTGTTTCTGACCAGGCGCTGCACATTGCATCGCTGACATCCTCGTACCACACAAGGAGCTGGAGGTAGAGGGAAGCAAGGGTGCTAAAGAGCAATAAACGGTATACTGTAAATCTCATTGCTGTACTCAAAAAACCCACACTGGCATCCATGCTCAGAGGGCAGGGTGAAAACGCAGCTGAACGTTACTACCAGTGACCCTCTAAATCCACAATCTGTGCAGGTTCTAGGTTTATTTAAGGATGAGGTCTTTTTTTATAGACCCTTTTTCATTCCAGATTCCAGTTGCCAAACAACCACCCGCTGCATTTCTCCACTAAAAGCAGAGTAACCTCAAATCTAAAACGAATTATTCTTTGTGAAGAATCATCCAGGCATGTAACTTGCAGATCACCTGGTTTCTTCTCCCTATTTCTTAGGCAGCCCATCACATTTTTCCGCAAATCCATTCTCTGCTTGCTTGCCTCTCTCACATCTTTCTCACTTCCAAAGTTCAACCATGCTGATGCTTGCACAGCATCAGCTCCAACTAAATGCTCATCCATGCTTTGCCACTTCTCTTCCCACCTGCCAGGGCTGTTATTTGCTTATGCACTCACATATCTTTTCACACTGTCCCCTCTGCTTAGAAAGCCTAAGAAGGGTCTCTTGCTGTGTTGCTTTCTGCTTTTATTACTATTATTTATTTCAGGCTTCCTTTGCCAGTTACTCACTTCCAGTTTTCTCCTTGCTTTACACTCTACTCAGGATAACACCACACCAGACATTTATAAAATGCTACAAGGAGGCTGACAGCCCAGTACTGCAGATTTTTATTGCAGGCCTTGGGACAAGAATTTTGTCCTGTAATTGTTTATAAACTGCCACGTTCACCTGCAGAGCTGGAGTGTCAGCAGACGAGGAGGTTTGTGATCCAGTGTTCAGAGTCGAAAGGCTCAGATATTCCAGGTAATCACTTGAACTGCATGTGACATTTTGAGTGTCAGCAAACCCGAGCTCCTAACTATCTATAAGTCAATAGTAAGAATCCTTCCCCCTGGGGTTATATCCAGAAACAATACTTACTAAGTTATGAAAACACGCTTTTTGGGAAGGATTTATTTATTTATTTTCTTTTTTAATTAATCCTACTTGATGAATGCTACTAAAACTCCATTCCAAGGATCAGGCTCAACAAGGCAAACGTATAGCTTTCAATTGGTTTCAACACTTTTTGCCATCACTTGAAAAACATGCAAATTTGCCAATGATTACAGTTCAACAAAACCAGTAACTACAACAGCAGATATTCCCTCTCCCAGGACTCCACTTAGTAGCTGTGCCATTCAACATTAGAAGTGATGTAAAAACTAGAGTATCTGATGATAATCAGGAAACAAGACAGCACACAGATGTTATTCCTAAAATCTCTCATCTGTAAAATTGAAACATATTCTAATTAAGTAGGTTGTTTACTAGAATTCCAAATTTGACGGAAGCCTAAAATTCCTTGAACAAGAAGCCATTTAATGAAGCATTGAAAATACTACTGAATGAGAAACAAAATTGATCTAATCTTTATCTAATCTAATGATGATTCAGAATAATGCATTTCAATCCTATACAGCACATACACTTGAAGACTACATCTTTCATGAACGGAGTACACTGTTAATGTGATACTGCAGTCATGAATACCCTTCCTGTAAAATAGATCATGGGATTTGAGGGGAATAACTATAGTACACCTTTAAGAAGTACTGTCGTCTGCACAACCCACCAATATGAGTAATGGTAGCAGAGTTAAGGAAGGTCTCCATGTGTTTTTTTCTGCAAAGCTCTTTTCAGGCATGTAAGTGAACCACAATGGCTGCTAAAATGGTATTAGTGTCAATGTTTATCTGTTTATCTTTGGACTAAATGGTAGTGTATTGCTTTTTATATATCATCAGTATGTAGCAGGAACTGTAGAAAAACCCCACATCCTTCTGCATCTTAATGGCAGCTTAATACTTGGAGATATAATCATCACTAGAGAGAGAGAGAGAGAGAATAAGACAGTGCGTATATATAACAACAGCTAAATAAATCAGAATGAAAAGACACATTTGGTCCTTCGTTTCCTCTCCTCTACTATAATGTAAGCGCATCACCTGCAGTGCAGTTCCTAGTGGCAGCCAATGCAACGAGCATCCCACTTGTTCCTCTGGGAAACGACCAGCCCAGCAGCACTCAAGCTTAGCACATCTGACATAACTAGGCTGGACTGGAAATAATATGACCTATCAACCTCTCTCTGAAGACTAATGATACCACGTCTCTGTGGTATACAGATGAAGCTATTAACTCTACAGCAGCAGTAGTTCTGCCCATGCAAAAACTGTGGGAAGACGACGAGAGGCACAGAAGTCCTAAGTATTCACTAGGCAGCTGTAAAACCTGTAGAAAATAAAGAGTACAGATGGCAAAAAAACCCCTTCTTTAGAATTGTTTAAAGGGAATTTCATAGCAGATGTATAAATGGAGTTGCAGATGTTGTAAAAAAGCAAACACACCACTGTGTAAACAGGTAGATTTCCCATTAGCGTGGCATGAAGAAAACTGTAGCTTAGTAGGAGTAGTAGGTTTATCTGGCAACTTAGTGTAAATTCTCATAATTAAGAAGTGACAAATCATTTGCAGCCATTGAAGTTCTGGTCCAAAATAAGCTGAGCTTTCTCTTCCCCCTTTCCACATGCCAAACTTTAATTAAAAAACAAAACAAAAAAACAAATGAACAAAAAATCAGAATTAAAAAAAAAAAAAAATCTACATTTGGTTCCTTGAGCTTTGAAAACATCCAAGTTTGAAAAAAAAAAAATAAAAAAATCAGTCATAATCCTAAACTGATTTGCTATTGTGCTGGCATTTTTATTAGTATTTCCTTGCCACTTAGGCAACTCAGGAGAACATGAATGGGGTTAGGCTGACAAGAATAAACATATCAGCCTTGTTTTTACTTCTCTATGCCTTCAAAATACCACAGGTGTTTCAAAATCCATTTGGGCTTGTTAACTTCCGGATTTCCAAGTTACTCACAAATAAATACAAATTTTGGTAGCAGAAAAATTCTAAACAAAACACATGAAGCAGCAACTTTCAAAAAAAGTAGGTCTTTCCCAAACCATATTACACTTTTGAAGAAAATTTATGGTCCTTGTAAGACTATTACTTTGTAAGTCAGCCTGCATTTTCAAATCTTACGGTAAGATTGAAAAACATCTAGTAGAGCACGTGCTCAGCAATCTCCAGCTCCAGCGCAGAATTTTATCCTCACTGCATTTCACCAACCAAGGCTTCTGCTCCCAGTTCCACTCGTATGGATGCTGTGATCCCTCTGCCATCCTGCCTCAAGATACCCACAGGAGAGCAGAGTGGTGCTGATGGAAACAGCTTTGAGACCTCATCCTTCCCCCGCACCTGTGTTGTGTTTTGTGTCAACATCCATGGCCTTTTTGGAAAGAGAAAAATGTGTGCATACACACACACACAAAAGCAAAGCCTGCAGGAAGGACTGTGAACCAAAGAAGAAATGCATCAAACCTCCTATTCCCTGGCACGCTCAGCTTCTGAGTTAGCACCGGCTCCGGTCAGGGCAATTTTTTGCCATGCCAAGCCATATACGGATTTTATATAAGCAAACTTCCAAACTTGCACGCATATTTACACATCTATACATAAATGTTTGTGCAGATAACATCACTTAAAAGTTAGGAGGTCACCTTCCTTCAGTGATGTCTGGTACTCTCTGCCATAAAAAGAAGGTGCAAACAGAGAAAAATCAGATTGCTATCCATTTATAACTCCTTCCCTGACCTTAATCAAGAGATAGCATATTAGTAACCTCTATAAGACCATCAGCTTTGAACTTGTGAAATGGCCTTTGAAACCGTGTGCAATTACTTGCATTTGCAATTGCTTCCACTGAGCAGCAGCAATCTGGCTACATCTGTACCTTACCTCGCCAGACACCTCCACTGATTGCAGTGGCACGGGCAAACAGCTACATTTACAGTTTTGTGCTCACAATATTGGAACCAACGTTGAAGCCCAACTAAAATCCAATGTCCTCACATGTCAAAATAAACAGGCTGCAGCTCCACTGTCTAACTGCATCGGTAACTTTGCTTGCGCAGCCCAAGCGGGCAAACCTTCTCACTCACGTTTCTAAAGCTGGCTAACACAAAGTAGTAAGGGAACTGATGTTTCATTACAGGAAGGCATCAACACAAGGGCTGAAGGCTGAATGGGCTTAAAAAGAAAGCTGAAAGCCAAAGTCTTTTCAGAACATTTCTGTAACGTCACCGTTCAGCACTCCCTTTTTACCAAGGCTGCCAGCCATGTTCAAATGTAACAGGGAGCACTACGGTTTTATTCTCTCACTACACACCTCAAATAAGGTATTTTAGGCTTGCTTTACAGCCATGAATACAACACCACTATATAAAGACAAAGAAATGCAACTCGTTAGAAGAGTGTGGGGGAGAAGCCTTTAAAACTTTGATACAGAGACCATGTGCAGAAACATCACTGTTTTGGCCACCCCTCAGAATTAACTTCTCTGGAAAAGGAAGGATCTCACAACCCACCTCCAAAAAGGTCACACCAACTAGCCGCTACGAAAAGTACCTTCTCCCTCTTAAAATAGAAAGCTGCCACCCTGAAGCTGAATGCAATCCTTGAGGGTGACACGGAAAAAGGGAGGATGGTATGATGCTTTCTGCCATGCTTCGAAAAATCACTGATGATGTTCTCTTTAGGCAGTAATGTGTACAAGGGGAAACACTGTGATTTATTCCAGAGAGAGTAATTCTGCTCCTTTATTTATTTGTTTATTTTTCAAGAAGTTGAAGAATGTGGAAAGACATTATGAATCGAAGTTAAGTTTCCAAGAACACACAAATACCACAGAGAGCAGAAGTGGCAACTTATTTACAGCCTTCACAAATACATTTGCTTTTTCTCCATCCTGAGAGGGGCTCGAGCTGCCAGAACCCTGAACTGGATTTCATACTCCCCTCAACATATTCAGCTCAAAAATCTCAGCTGTGTTCAGAAATGGGTTTTGAACCAGCCTGGTACCTAACAGTCATCAGCAAGCAAATTCTTAGAGCCTGCTTGCAGATCTCAGCCACAATAAAATACTAAAGGGGAAAAAGGCAAGGTAAGCAACCAGGGAACTGGCCTCAACTCCAAAACTTTTCAGTGCACTGTAATACGTTGCATTTTCAATGATAATGACCTTGCACAGTGGTGCTAAAAAGGCCCTACTCTAAAAGGATTTCCCTAAACATAAATCTTTTCAAGTCCGTTGTTTAGGTATCACTGTAATTCAGACTGCAAACCATGCTTTTATTAAAAAGAAGGCCCATAATCATTCTCAGAAAGCAAACATTAGGCAACCTTGGCAGCACAGTTTAAACAGCAAAAAAGGAAGAGAGAAATGACTGTTGGCAAAAAGGTGTCATCACAGACTGATTACTAGGAATAGAAGTTAGTCCACAAAACCCTGCTTGATCCCTGCAAGGTGGAAGTTTCACAGTTAACAGTTAAATAAGGAAGCAAATGTAACGCTGGAAATTCTCATAAAATCCACATCACCCAAGAAGCATCCTTTCAAGTAGCATTTTTTACTGTAAATACCAAAGGAATTAATAAAGATCAGCCCCCTCATTTAAAAATGTTACAGTATCATAGAGCAAGAAAGGTCATGTTTAAGGGGAATATTGTACAGCACTGCAGAAGTAGTATTAACACAGAAATGAAAAGGGGAGGGGGAGACCCAGAACGCCCTCCGAGAAAGCACTTGAAGAACATAACGCCCCTTTATACGACAGAAGGACCCACAAAATGACTTTTGGCTTCAGCCCTTACCATGAACTCCTCTAGGGTCTGGTAGGTTTTCCCTCGAAACTCGCAGTAGTTCTTCCTCTCCTTGCACTGCGGGCAGCACTGCGTGGTGTCCACATGGACGCACCGAGGGTGGAGCCTGGGGCACTCGGGCTGTATGCACAGCGGGCCCTCTTCTGTGCAGAGGCAGGGGCAGGCAGAGGGGCCCGGCGCAAACTTCTCCCCGATGGCATAGACGAAGCCGCTCTCGTCCACGCAGCCTTTCCCACGGTAGTCCGGATAGGCGTACTCCTCCGGAGGCTCGGGAGTGACGCTCGCAACAGCTTCTGGGAGAGACGAATCTTCAGCCACCTGAGGTTCCTCGGGAGCGGCGTCCCTTTGCTCTTGCACTTGAATGCTCCCGGATTTACTGCTCGTCCCCTGGCTGTTCCAAGCCTGCTTTTGCTTAGTCCAAGACTCCTTGCTCGAGTAGTTCCTGTTTCCTTTGCTCTTCCAGTCCCTGCTACCCTCCTCCCTCCCGCTCCTGCCGATCTCATTCATTTTCCCCGGGCCTGTCTGGCTGTCCCTTGTAGATGTGTGATCCCTCTTTTCCTGGCTCGCCTTTATCTCCTGTTTGTCTTGAGCCTTGGCCAGTTTTTGTACAGGTATGGTGGAGCTACAGAGGGCAACCATGAGGCAGCAGGTTACGAGAAGAGAACTAGAGAGAGCTCCAATTGCCATTGCAGTAGAGCTGGGCATCACCTACTGCATCCCACAGGGGACACTGCATTCACATCGGATGGAAGCGCTTCGCAGATCCACAGTCCCTAGGAAGAGAAAGATTAGGAACACTTCAGCTTCTGCACTTCTTCCCCACCCCCCACCCACCCGCCTCCACCGATGCAACATCTCAAACAATATGCAACCTGCCTCGGTAGTTTATGCAAAAGGCAAACAACAGCCTGCTGCTGCATCCCTCCTCCTCCTCCCCCGCTCTGCCAAGTCTTATAAATAGCAGGGCTCTGGACACGGACCGGGCATCTTTGGCTCCGTGAGAGCACCACGCACAACTCCGGGGAGTTAGGATTTGGAAAGGCAGGTGCATGCAAAAACCAGAACATTTGGGGGATATTTTTCCTTTCAAATGACAACACGTGAAGAGGACAGACGCACGCTGAATTAAATGCACGGATCTCCCCAAAACACAGCAGAGTCCGGAACAGAAATCACCCAATTGAGTCCTATTCGCTGACTGCATGCACGATGATTTTCATTAACCTCTTATTCAGTCTGAAGTGTGCTGTTGTTTGGTTGTCGTTTCTTTTTTAAATACCCACCAGTGAGCACATTTCTGTTAAAGACAACTAAAACCAAGCACGTTAAAGCGAGCAGAGCCAAACTACCTCTCTTTCGAACTACCTAAACAAGCACACACCACCTCCTTCTCCCCGTGTTTTAAAGGCAAAGCAGAGCCGTTAAGAGTTTCCGCAGCAGAGGCTCATTTAACCCACATCCTCCAGGAGTTCAGCAACGCTCCCGGCCCCCGTCCTTAAAACGCTGCACACTAAATCGGAAAAAAACAACCAAAATACGTACACTACTCCGGCCACGATAAGCAAAGGCGCTCCAGCCTCTCGGCACGGCCCCACCTCCGAGGTACCGCTCCTCAAAGCCATTTAAAAGCCTCCCTCTCTGCCCGCCCGCCCGCTTCCCCCGGCCCTCACCGGCGGCGGCACCGCGGGGCAACGCGCTCCGCCCGCCGCGGGGGAGCGAAGGCGCCGCGCCGCCTGCCCAAACTTTCCGGTGGGCCGGGCAGCCGCCGCCCGACCGCCTCCCGGTGGGCTGGGGGGGAGCCGGGGCCAGCCCCTAACCCAGCCCGGCAGGCTCCCCCGTGGCCCGGCCCGGCGCCTCCCTACCTGCGCTGGAGCCGGGCTCAGCCCCGCCAGCGGCTCGGGGCGGCGAGCCTCGCCCCCCGCCCGGCTCCCATGGCGGGGCCGTGGGCGGGCTGCCGGCGTCGGCTGGTTGCTGCCCGCCCGCCGCCGCCTCCGCGGACCTGCAAAGCCTGCAGCGCACGGCGGCGGCCAGCCGATCCGGCCCCGCCGCCCCGGGGGCGGGCTCCGCCGCGGCCCCCGTTTCTCTCACATGGCGGCCGTGCGCCCCCGTCCGCGGGGGCGGCGGCAACGGGGCAGGACGGGTCGCTCCCTTCCTCCCTCTCTCCCTCCGCCGCCGGGCCGGGCGCAGGGCGCGGCGCGGGGAGGGGAGGGGAGGGGAGTCGCCGCTCGCTGGGGGGAGCGGCAGCGCCTGGTGCGGCCGCGCAGCGCCCCCGCCCGCCCCTCCCCGCCGGCGGTGGGGGGGCAAATTCATCGTCCCGCGGGGCCCCACGGCGGGCACGGTCCGGGCGTCGCGGCGGCGCCGGGGGAGGGGGGAGCCTCACGCAGCGGGAGGGCGAGCGGCTGTCGGGAGGGAAAGCGGGGCAACGCCGGCTCGTTTGGGGTCAGCCCCGCACACCGGCGGTTGAAACTTTTGCCGGTGTAAGGGCGTCAGTTCGGGACGTGAGCTTCGCGCTCTGCCCGCGCAAAGCCCGCGGCTCGATGCGGCGGGGATGGGCGCTCTCCCCGTTGTGCAAGACGCGTACCCGCTGCCCTGCTGCCGAGGCTGTCTCCTCTGGAGAGGGGCGGAGGTGCCCGGCTGGCCCGGTGCACACGCCTGCGGGGCCCGGCTGCAAACCCGCGCTATAGCCGGGCCCTGGGCGCGGGCGGGGGCGGTTAAGCAGCGTTTAATCGGGGCAGCGCGGGCTGTGCCCGGCTCTGGCTGTCCACGCTGCAGCATCAGATAACTCTAACGCTCTCCTGCTAGCCTTTTCTAGCAATGAAGTGGTACATGATTTACTAGTTGAAATACTTACTTACGCTTTTGAATGGCCGATGGACACTTTTGTACGTAAATATAATTGCATTGTTCTTCTTTATACTTTTTGATACAGAAAAAGGGACAGAACGGTCTATTACAAAGACGATGGCTGAAACAGATACACTGTTGGGACAGAAACGCAAAAGAAAAGCTAGAGGTGCTTTTGTTCTGGAGCTGAGCAAGGGCTTGGAACCCAAAAGGTTATTTATTCATGTATTTTTGTTTTTAAGCTGCATGAGATGACATACCAGTATAATCTTCTGTGAGTTTTGCTTTACAGATGTTCCAGGGCAGTCCCAGCTGCACTAACCCTTCTGCCGCAGTAGCTCTTTAGCAGCCTGCTGTCCCCTACTCATGGCTAGAGCTGGATTTCCCGAAGTACTTGGCACTATAACTGAAATTTTTAGGCTAGGTAAAATTTTCAGGTTTTTTTTTCATTAAAATGGTAGCACTGCAATATCAGTGCTCAGGAAAGCAATGAAAATCTGCTGAATACTAATGTTTCGCTGTTAAGTGCCTTCATGAGCGCCTCTTATTTGTGAAAACCCAGACGCTTAGACTCCTCCACAGGAGGATGCAGGTGCTAAACTCTTTTGGCTGCTGGGTTCTTGCTATAAACATCTATGAGTCCCGTCTCGTTTACAAAATTATTTCTATTGACATCATCTCATATCTCTGTCAGATATTCACCAGCTAAATAATGGTTTAATCTTCTGAAACTTTAAAATACAAGACTAAACTTCTGAAGGATGCAAAGAAGCCAAATGTTTCCGTGGGTTGCACTAGTAAAATGAAATCCCAGATTGCTATGGGGTTTCTCGACAAAGTCTCACAGAGTTAAGCTAGACCTTTCTCATGACCTGACTAATAATCATTAAGAAGTATTTGCCTTCAAATTATCATCTCATTACCTCTGAATAAAGAATTGAATCTTTGCCTTTTCTAAAAGCAGTAATTTTATGCCTTATATAGCTTAAACCCTGCCGTGGGGTGAGCAACCAGTACACCATGTCGCTAATTCTAGAAGAACAACTTGAATGACCGTCCTTACTTTGCGTTCACGAGCCTGTGAGCTTTGCTGTCAAGCAGCAGCTAGTTGTGGCTAGAGCAGGACAGAAGGAAGTAGGGGACTTGGGAAGGCAATGCTACGTCTGTGATAAAGAGGAGAGAGAAGCCAATTTATGGCTCTGACATTTTCACATGTTCACAGGTGAAACTTTGGTACAAAATCTGAGATCTTCAGCATCCAGGACTCTCTTTGTAGGAGCTCTGCCTCTCCCAGACCTAGCTACATGGCACACAGATCAGCCGGGGCTAAAGGTTCAAGATACCACTGCGTAACAGGAAGGGCAAAGCCTCAGAGCACTTTCATAGCAACAAACCGCTGCTCATCCTAGCCTTCTTGGCAAAGTAAGAGGTAAATACCCTCGTTTCTTTTTCTAAAAGATTTCTTATTGGACTTCAGCCTCTGTTTATTCAGAACTGACAGCTGACTGCTTCATTAGTGTCATATTGCAATATATTATAGTCCAAAACAGCAGATATGTAAGAAACATTTGGTGTTTTCTTCAGTGTGGATTCTGAACTAGAAGAAGAGAAAAACATGAAAATCTGTTAGCGGAAGGCCGCTTTTAATAATGTCTTCAATGTGAGTTTTATACTTCTGGTATAACATATAAGGCCCTGGAGACTGAAGTCCTTCTGTTTATTCACAGGATAGACACGGCATAAAAACACAGGTCCAAGTTTCCCCACTCTGCTCTCCCCCTAGGCAATAGTAGCAAGGACAACTGTGTCTCTGGATGAGAATCAAATTCTGCATCCCGTTCAAGATGCTTTCCCTTCTGCTGGGTCTTGTCTGCGTGATGAGAACTTTGCATTAGCTAAATCAAAGCTGTCGTGCACAAAATGGTCTACGCTGGTTTTAGCTTAATTTTACTAGGAAGCAGTTGAATGGAAAACAAAAAGGAACTTGGTAGCTGAAATAAAAATGGTGCTGGTGAGGAATGACTTCAGTTAAACTGGTGTGATGACCATCTCCATTAGACCAGGCTCAAGACAGTGAGAGTGGACATCCATGTTGCAGATAGCTGGCTATTAGTCAGAAAAACTTAATTAAACATCTACTCCTGAGATTAGGGGGACTGAAATTTTGAAAAGTATCTTTGAAGAGTGACCTTGGTGTGAATGACAAGAACTCAAATGTTGGATGTATCTTTAACGAAGTTAAAATTGGTTGTCTGCCTGGTTAATAACAATATAAAACCAAAAACTCACAGCTATGCAGACACTTCATCTGGACACATCTAAGAGCACTGAAGACACCCACTTTTAGCCTAATACATGGATAAAGTGAGGCCCGGGGTATGCACGTACTCACCCCAGTGTAGGCACGCAGCCCCCACACACCAGGGGGTCACCTAACACATGCATCCCTTCACATGATCTCATGCAGGGAGCGTGCCCCATCTTTTCTATTTTAATAAAAGAAGCGTCCCCTAGTGTCCCCTGTCTTCAGTGAGAAGACGGGGAGAGAAAAGAGGAGGCAGCTCCACGAGAGCCCTGTGGAGCTGGGCAGGGCAGGGGGGCAGAAGAGGAGCCCCAGTGCAACTGGGGAGCAGGGGGGGTGTTTAGAAAACCCCACACGATAGCGAGATTGTCTTTGGTGACAGGGTGTCTGCTGAGCCCTCGGAGAGGACAGGGCATGCTCGGGGGGAACCGTGCAGCAGGAGGTGTGCGCCACATGTGCCCGTCTCAGCTCAGCAGCTCTGAAACTCTGGAAGTTGAGAGGGGAGAAAGCGTCCCCAAAGCGTGACTCCTCTGGGAAAACGGATGGTCGTGCCTTTTTATTTTGCTTTGTTTCATTATTCCTCCTGAAAGGGAGAGAGTTGTTATATGAAAGGTATTTTTTATTGTGGTGCTAAAGTGGCAGTTGTTCAGGCAGGTTCACATCGCAGCCTTCGAAAGGTAGCAATTTGTGCGATAGTATTAGTCCAGCCATATAAAATAAGGCCTTCAAATAGCAGTCACTCTGAAGACAGAAAGAGAGAGACAAAGCCAAGGTACATATTACTCTAACAAATCATCTGGATTTGAAAGGCTCGATTATAGATAAGTAGTTTAAACAACTCTTAAAAAAAAAAAAAAAAAAGCAAGCTCCATAACTATTTTTAAACTAGGTTAGTTTTCATCTTTTCATTTTTACTTCTTCGATTTTCTTTATGCTGCTTGTCAAAGGATACTGAACACGTACTGCTCCAGTTCTTTCTTTTTTCACTAGTCTGCTGTCTCTTTACTTGACTGATAGTAGTTACTGAAGAAGTATTATACAGGCTGTAGTTACAATCGCATCTTCATTAATTGTTTTTAAATTATCCAGTTTTTCACAGATAAGGATATGTCACAACATTATTTTTTCTGCTTTGCATGTGTGAAAATAAAAGTTAAAAAACCCCTCTGTTATTTAGAGTTTAGGATCTTCCGTACAAGGACTCCCTTTACACTTCTGTAAATAACAATTTGCATGCTGGGAAATAAATAATGATTTTTTATTTTAAATTTTGCTTATTACTTGTAATTAAAAAAAAAAAATCTCTGTAGAGCAGTGGGAGATTTAAACTTTAGAAGTCATAAGTTTATGAAACATCTTTTAAAGGAGATTTTTCTGCTACTGGTTGATGTTCTAAGAACTCCCCCTTTAGCTTATGATTTCTCTCATTACTAAGCAACATGTAAGTATAATGGTGTGCTGGTTTTGGCTGGGATAGAGTTAATTTTCTTCACAGTAGCTAGTATGGGGCTGTGTTTTGGATTTGTGCTGGAAACAGTGTTGATAACACAGGGATGTTTTGGTTACTGCTGAGCAGTGCTTACACAGCGTCAAGGCCTTTTCTGCTTCTCACCCCACCCCACCATCCAGGAGGCTGGGGGTGCACAAGAAGTTGGGAGGGGACACAGCCGGGACAGCTGACCCCAACTGACCCAAGGGATATTCCACGCCATATGACGTCATGCTCAGCATATAAATCTGGGGGAAGAAGAAGGAAGGGGGGGACGTTCGGAGCGATGGTGTTTGTCTTCCCAAGTCACCGTTACGCGTGACGGAGCCCTGCTTTCCTGGGGATGGCTGAACACCTGCCTGCCCATGGGAAGTGGTGAATGAATTCCTTGTTTTGCTTTGCTTGTGTGCGCGGCTTTTGCTTTACTTCTTAAACTGTCTTTATCTCAACCCACGAGTTTTCTCACTTTTACCCTTCCGATTCTCTCCCCCATCCCACTGGGGGGGAGTGAGCGAGCGGCTGCGTGGTGCTTAGCTGCTGGCTGGGGTTAAACCATGACAAATGGAAATAAAATACTTAATTTTTATTTTTATTTAAAATATCCTAATTAAAAGTATTCATAACAAGGCTTGTTCCAAAATGTGGGAAAGACAACTGGTTTTGTTTAAAACAACTCAGAAAAGCTCCCTTTCTGTGACGAGATCAATTTCCCTGCCCTGTAAGCTCTGAGGAGACTCTAGTGCACGTATTCCACCTCAGTAACAGTTCCCTTCTAGGTCCATGAAAAAGAGAGGGAAATACATTCTGCCTTTTTGTGTATGAGATGTCTACGAGTTCTACCGCTTTAAATCACTTTTCTATTCTTACATGCCTGTTGCATCTCTAATGGAGGTTTTGCCAATATAAACTTCAGAAAAGTGTTATTACAATCTTAACCACAATAGTTAAATAATTTAAAAATTGCATAGTGAAACCTGTGGAGAGCAAGCAGGATTCAATTCAGGACCCATGTGTATGGGCTCATTCTGAGGAAAAAATAATTGCCTATTCAAAGAGCAGTATTTTGTGCTTGTAATTACAGGACACAAGAGTGATTATAAATGGATTTTGATACACCTATTTTCACCAGAATTTCAGTAGCCTGGGGAAATTGGATGTTAATCATGGCTCACAATGTTATTTGATATTTATGCCTTTTGGCTTGAAAAGAGGTAACAAAAGGTTTTTGCAAGTACATACACATGGACATGCACAAAATAACATGAAACATTTAAATACACAATCTTTCTTATAAACAAGTCTTAATACTATACCTTGTTCTTCCCTTTTGCAAAGCCAAAGGATGCACTACCAACATTTTCAGTTTTTACATTGCCATTGTGTTGGAAAACTGAACAAAGTATTTCTTAAGCTTGTGTTTAGCTCTCTTCAGATAGAATCTGAAATTCTGTTGAAAGTACAGATCAGTATTACTTTTCCCTTTATTATTTATAATTATATTCTTGTTTTATTTATTTATGATATTTAAGTTTCTCTAGATACATTGTGTTTACAGTAAATTTCTTCAATAAAGGAAATATCAACTATCGCAAGGTTTATGAAAAAAAATAATCTGTTCCTGTATTGTTCCACATTTTAAGTTAATAGATCTCATCCTTTCACTGCTCTTTAATATTACTGGTGGAAAAACACACACCCCCCCAACAAAACCCCAGCTTTGCTCTCTCTTCAGTTCTCACAGGATTTCTTGACTTTTATCGTATTAAACATTGAACTAAACTTAATGAATAAATGGAACTGAAGAAAAAAATTCTTATGTACCTTACAGGAAGATAGGGAAAAATAAAAGCTATTAATTAGTGTCAAAACTGATTTAGCACTGTAACTCACACCAATATTTACTTCCATTCTCTAACCTTCTTTAAAACTTCCATAACAGGAATTGGACTGTTTAGTATTTGTTTTTCTTTAAAGTATTTAAAAAACGACATAGGTTGTTTTCTGAACGATATATGTATATGAAATAAAAATGTTTTAAAACTCATTGTTCTTATTCAAATACTCTGTTAATATTATTAACATAGAGTAAAAACATTTATTGTATGGTTGGTAATTATAAACTCATCTGCCACAAAGACAAGCCCTTAAAAAATAATTTTAAAAATGTCTTCTACAGTTTTTGCATCATCAAACATGTAAAATGCTTTACATCACAACTGAACCTTTTTTTTTTTCATTTTTTCATTTTTGTTGGAGAAGCTGATGAAATATATGTTGAAATGAAGTTTGCCAAGTCAAGAATTTGAAAGTTAAGGAATTCACAGTATGTGTGCAAAAGCCTGCGTTCTTCCCATGGTTTATAGAATTAGAGTATAACCGCCAGACATCTGATCCTGTAATATATAATAACTGTTTGCAGACTCAGAGAACCATCGTGTCTCTTAGGGGATATTCTCTAAAACTTACTGAGCATAAACCCCTAGATACGAAGCCTTCAGTGATATGCTTTCCAGAACACATCTTCAAACTTTTCCTATTCTTTGCCCTCCTTTTCTCTCATTGTTACTATCCAGTTTGTAAAAATTGAAGCTTTTGCAATGGCACTTCATATCCCGCTGCCCTCCTTACTTTTTGAACCTGCTGGCTAAGTTCAACCAAACTTGATGAAGGAATTGAATTCTTAAAGCTTCACAAAAAGAGGTGGATTGGTAGAGAAGAGCAACCTTATGCCGGTTGTCACTGAAGATGTGCTGTGACCTCATGCCTTGTTACACACCAGCGACTCCACATCAGGCAGTACCCATATGAATGCCCAGGCTACGCTAGACACGTAGAGCTTACACCTTCTTGGATGCTGGAGTTAACTGATTTAAAGACACCAACCTATAAGAAAATTCTGCTAATTCTGGTGTTCAAATCCTTTTGCTTTCCTGTCATTACCCTTCCTTACATTACTGTAGAAGTCCCTGTGTCCCTTAGCAAGTGCCTCTGATATGGTACCAGGTAAGCAATGGATTATTTTGTTGCTCTTTTTAAATTAAAGGCCCAGCGAGGCCTTTAAATTAATTCATATACATTTGATAATGTCGTTTTAAAAACTGGGCAAATTATGATTTGTAACATATTGAAAGTTTCATGAATTGCAGATTCCCAAGTGTTCTGTCTTTAGATCTAATTACTGGAGATTATTACATTCAGAACCTTCTGCAATCACAGAGGCTGGTGATACAGTTTTCTCTCTAATGAAAAAAGTGACATGGCTCAGAAATCATGGTTTAGGCTACGAACTGTCAGAGCAGAGCAAAAAAAGTCAGAGTAAACAATCTTTGGGCTAGAACTTGAGTTGGGAAACAGACAAACAGAAGAATTATTTTTCTGTGTTTGCACACAGGACCTAGACACCCCAGATGCAACTGGGTCCCCCATATGTAGGCACTGCACAAACACTTAGTGAATTGGCTGGTATCCCTAGAACTGTACGTCCTCCAGTGACCAGGGAAGAAGGGAAAGGAGAGCAGAAACAAGTGGCCTGAAGTCATACTGTCAGTCAGTCAGTAACTGAGCTGAGAAATTAATGTAAAGTTCCTGGTTCTCTCTCATCTTCCCTTTTCAATGCACCATTTACTAGTCCATGTTGACTTTATTCCCTAGTAAGATATTGAGTGCATAGCTGAAGAGCTGATATACTACGTCCCTTATATGTGTACAAAAATTTAGGTGCTCATTTGTGCAAAAAACTTGGTGCCTTGTTCGGTTGTTACCACCAGGCCTTGACGTACTGATGTCCTTAGGACCACTGTAGCAAGCAGGGTGCTCAAGCACCATGGTACAAGGTCTAACATGAAAGAAATAGAGGTGTTCTGTAATTGTGATAATGAATGCAAGCTGGTCATGCCGGTTGAGTTTACTATTATTTGTTGGAAGAAGATAACGGGGAACAACGCAATGTCCCTGGCTACCCACAGTACTGCATGAGAGTTATTACAGGCAGGGCCTGGTAAATAATTGACTTTTCAGATTAGGTGCTTGCAAGATCAATGAAGAAAGTGGCAGCTTAGATGCTCACAAAAACTCCCCTGTGACACTAGTGACCAGTAAATCAGGGACCAAACACCATGCAGAGCTACACGTTTCCTCCCTCCCCTGCCTGAGGACATTTAACCCCATAGTCCTACCTTCCCTAACCATCAGGCTACTGGCGATTAATTTCTCACTTAATACTGTTCTGCTTTATGCATATGAAACATTTTGTTGGAGAAGAGACCAGGACTCAGTCATCACCACTGTCAAGGCAGAACCACTCCAGCAGGAAAACGTAAGCAAACCTCATTTAACACTGGTCTACAGCTCCGCTCAGAGCTTAGAAACGGATTGGATGCAAGACGTGTTTTCTTCTAATAGTTCTGTGAAATCTAACCCTAGTCAGAAAATATTCCATAAACATGACCCAAATAAATTTTCTTGTGAACAGGGCTTTGTGCTCTAAGATGTCAGTCCCTACTTCTGCAAAGCCTGTTCAACTTGTTTTTAGAACAGAGGTCATAGACCAAGAACTGCCAAAAACTCTGGCTAAAAAAAATAAAAAGTTGCATCTTGCTCTAGGGGTAAAATGGTTGTTGGAGACATATAAGGATATTAAACCGAATCAGCCATAAATTGGTTTGCCTGAACCAACCAGCCCTAACTTGGTAATCCTCACAGAGTGTTACTCTTGCCTTCAAAGATTTTCAGAATACATCCTTCCTTCCCCCATTATTAAATTTATGCGGCTCTAACATGATTACTGACTCCTAAAGCAGATTCAGGCTGCTGAATCAGTGTGGTAATTTCATAGAGAGCTGTACCTCAGCTGCTGCCTAAGAACAGCAGCAGCAGTAGAGAAGAGGAAATGGAAGATCAATGCATCTGGTACCTTCAAGACTCAGAAAGACTTTCCACAGTCCTAGCTAGCTGAACAAGTAACTACAATAACAAGGAGCCAGTTTGTCAAAGGACCTCAGCCTACTAGGCACTGAACTGCTCTGAAAAATGTGGCAATTAGTATCACAGTGGAAGCAAATGAATGTCCAGGACTTCTGAAAATTTAGCCCTTAGCATGCCCTAAATCCACTGCCCAGTTCTTTTACTTGGTTTCCCTGGCCTTACTAGTTCAGCCCCCATCACTATTTTCTCCAAAACAGCTATCAGCTGAGAAAGCAATCTAGGTGTTGACATTGAAATGAGCTTTGTTTCACTAGCTGTTTGATTTCTGAAGCTTAGGCAATTACAATTCTTTTTTCCTCATGTCATCTTTTGCCTTCCTTTTATTACAAGGCTCCACTTAAATTTCTTTTTCCTGACAGATTCAAGAACAGGTGTTTATTTGTACATTTACAATTTTCATGGACTATTGGGATGAATTCTAGAACTTTTATTCAAGAAATTAGTTTTTGTTTTACACCAGTAACTTCTACATCTGGTAGAACGATCTTCTACAAAGATCATTCAAAGAACTGGGAACCTAAGTTATTCCCTAGCACTAAAGCTATCATACCATTCACTCTTTTATGCCTGATACTCTGTTGGAGTTTCATTTTCCTCCTGTATCTGTTGGAAATCAATCACTTCCAATTGTGGGTTTGGGGTTTTTTTGGTTAAGGAGACTAACAATTAATAGGAGTTGTAGCCACAATAGTAGATGCCCTTGCCACTACTCCATCAAACACTGGCTGGGGCCTTTGGAGAGATCCTTACATAGCAGCTTGCAATCACCCTAAGCAGTCACATTTCTCTCTGTAAATTAAATTTCTTTAAAAAGTCTCATTTTATCCTGAGGCTGAATTTCTGTTCCAGTAAATTCTGATCTACAGAGACATCTACTTCCTATTGAAGTTGATCAGAGCTGCAGGTGACCGGTGCCTCTATAGCTCAGACCCCTAGGCTGGATTTCTCCCAGAGTACGAATACGTTATTAATATGACCTAGCTGTCTTTGGCTAAAAGCCTAGTGAAAAACACGTTTGTGCTTTTCACAGAAGTGAGATGGTTGATTATGGCACAGACTCCCAACTCTCCTTCTCAAAGGTTTTTGCCTGGAGTTTATTTTAAAACCCATTTTTTTTCTAGTGAAGCCTTAAGTAAGGAATAAACATGTAAGAACAGGCTCTCAGAACTTTTCTACTTTTTCAATTAAACAGAATTGAATGAGATAAAGGGAAAAAAAACCCCTCCCTCCTTCTCCAATGTTTTTTTTCTCAGTTGGGATTAATTTTTCTTCAGAAAAATAGAGGTTATAACTGCTTTTTGGAAAAAAAAAAAAAAAGCCAAGCACACCTGAGGTTTTAAACAAACAGTTCCTGCTGTTAAACAAATCCATGGTGAATTGTAGATGGAAGAAAAATCCCTGAAGCAGAGGCAAAAATCCAGTAGTAGTTCACCAGGTCTGTATCTAGGCTCTTGCTTTGGTACTAATGGGATTTCTTTGATAGGTTGGCTCAGGTTTTTGATAGAAGCAATATTTAATGAGAATATGTTCACAGCTTCCTTTGCTGCCTTAGTTCATAGGTTTAGTTTCCAGGTTTGGTGTTGTACGTTGCTTTTTAGAGTCTGCATTGCACAGATCACAACTGTAGTTTAATTTCTGTGCTCTTTCGTGCTGCAGTGCTCAGATTGCATAAGAAAAAGCTACTCTGTTTTGATGTGTACCTGACAGAGATTAATTTGCCAGGAAGTTGGGTTCAAATTAAGGAATAACATTTTGCCCTTATTCATAGCAACTCAAGATTGCCAAACACACTACAGAATAAAAGAAGCTGTGTGGATAGATATGTTACTCTTTTTACTTGCCAGTTGGCAGCTGAACAATCAAGGGCTCTTGAATTATTAGAAATGTTTTATTATTTGGTTGTTGAGTTATGACAAATGGGTCCCACAATTCTTCTTCATCTTAAACAGAGGTTTCAGTAGGTGATTCAGGAAGAAACCTTCTTTAGATGATCTATTAAGTTCTTGTCTAGAGGAGAGAAATTTAGTGTTGTACTGGTGTGAGGAGCCCTCAGTCCCCAGGGTTAATTGATACAATTGCTAAAAAGGGCTGTCAGAGACAAACAGTCAATTATATCAAGGCTGTAGGAGCTTGATGACAAGCCTCAGGTCAAATCTCTCAGCACAGATATATGCAATATTTTGTCAGCTGCATTGATGCTGCATCAGGGAGAGAAGGAAGTAGTAATACAGGCAAAGCTGCAGCGCTTTGTCCAACTTGTTGGGGCATCACGACTTGGATTTTTCATACTCAGAATAGAACTAGCATAAAGAAATAATGAATTATTTTAGATCTAGTCATCTAAGAAGAATTTGGAAAATAGACCTGAAAATGTCATCCCAGAATTGCATACTTTAAACATTAAAACAAAGCCAAACCTCACAAACCCCACAAAAACCAAAACAAAGAATCCTCTTCCTTCCTCTGATCTTTTCCCTCTCCCACACAATAAAACCTTACTGGAATGAAAAATAAAAGATATCTCAACTCTGCCTGTAGAATTGCTCTGGCAATGCAGCAAGCGGCCTGCCTGGGAGAAAGGCAGGGAAGTGAGAAGGCGGCAGAGAGCCAGCGGGCAGGTTTCGCGGGGAGGGTTGGGCTGGAACTTCAGCATCATCACACTGTGTTTGCAAAAGCCTTTGATTTTTGACAGGTATGTAAATTCATAGAAAAGTATGGTTAGCAAGTTTACTGAACTAGCCCAATCTTCTGGTTTACTGTCTTTTTACCGTTTTGTTTGAGATCATCACACCATGAAAGGTAGAATATGTGTTCAGGAGGGAGAATACATCTGAGAGAGACTTCTGCAGTGTTTCTGGATCACTGACGTATAATAAGTTAAGTGACTTCCCATTCATTTTAAGAAGTAGAAAGTTGGATTGTGATCAGATTAAATAATTCATATTAAATTGTATTTGGTGGTGAAGGGACGAATGACATCCCAGAATACCTAATTTTCATTGTCAAAAGCCACAGTTATTTCACTAACACTCTCAGTGCTGCATCTTCATATTGTCCAGCCCCACATCTATGATTTATAGATCTCAACTTCTCTCCCCAAATCGAGGATTATTTACATTATATAGAGAAAGAAATACATGCATCAAAGATCACCCAGTGGGACTGACTCATTAGCAACTTGTAAGGGCGGTAAAGCATAAACATGAAGATTTCCTGCGTCCTATGCAGTTGCCCTAACGCCCGAGTAACAGTTATTCTACTGCCACCCAAATACCTCCTGATGAAAATCGCAGTGAAGCAGCTGCACTTCCATGGCTGCATTCAGTCTGACTCAATCAATCAGGGCTGTTTGACAGAAACTTCTCATTAAAAAGTCTCCTTCCAGCAGAGTGCAGAAATCTATTGTAAGGCTTTCATTTGTGGGAGAAAAGAATCGCTTCTGTTTCTTGCTTTCACTTCTAGCTCAAGATAGATCTACTAGACCTTTTCTCCTCCACTGTTCTTCTTTGAGCATCTGGGCTTAGTTACAATATTGGTTTTCTTCAGCTGCTTCAACAGATTTACTCCTGTGTGCATGTAAAACAAAGTAAGAATAGAATGAATCTTCCCATCTTCCCCCTTTCATGCCACATGCCCTTCTCCTCCACAGTATCCAAAATGTAGGTACAACCCAAGAGTGCATGCACGTGTCAGTGCGTGTATGTTCTTGGTACTGACCATAACAGGATGACCCAGCATATTCTATTCCTTTATTCCTCTCACTGGAGAATGAAATATTTTAGTTTTGCAAAGGAAATAGAAACCTAGCCACCTCTTTGAAACAAACTACATCAGGAGCTCATGGAGGAAACAAGGCCATAACAGAGAAGCTAAATGAATTTTTTCCTATTTGTTCACTGTGGGAGAATCTTTCTTTACAGGGGTGCATCAAAGGTTGTATCTCAAACTGAAGGTTTCAGAACAAAGTTGATATAAAGTACAGCAACCATTTCTCAGGATTCAGCCAAGAGTTCTAGCCTAATACTGAACTATAACAGCAACGTGCAATTTCTCACGTCAGCCTTGGTATCAGAAGAATGTAATGTGAACTTCTTTAAGGGTTTCATGGGGTTCCAGAGATAGCACTTACCAGAAAAACCTGACATAATGTGAAAATCTGTAGAAGAAAATCTGACTTATGTACTGGCTAAAACAATACTGAAGAATAAAAATAGTAGGCATATAAGCAAAATAATATACTATGGGAGAGTCAAGCAGGATATTTATGCCTCACAAATCTGTTGGCATTCTTTGAGGAAACCGAGAAGGGTGTAGATGAACGTGATCCAGCTGATAACATTAATCTGGAGGGGAGAAAGCTTTTAAAAGTCTTTCCCAAAAGACTTTCACTAAGATGGGTAAAAGGGAAGGCATTCCTATGAACTAATAATGGACTAAAGCATAGGAAAAAAAGGCAGGAATAAAGCATTAGTTTTCACAATGGAAGGAAACAGGCATCTGTGCTGGGGCCTGTTCAATCTACTGTATTCATAAATGATCTAGAAAAGGGATTGGATAGGAAGAAAGTAGTCAGATGGGTAAAAACAGAAGCTGACTGAGAGCCATTGCAGAGGACGTCTTATACTGAAAAAAATCATCAATAAAATGGCAGATGAAAATCTGCATCAGTAAAAGAATTCCAGCTAGTCCATAATGATGAACTGTAAAGTAGCTAGTACCACTCAGGAAAGAGATTTTGGAGTTGTAATAGATAGCTCTAAGAAAATATCAGCTTGATGCTAATCAAGAAGGTACTAGGATGTTAGGCATTATTTTGAAAAGTATGGAGGACTGCCATACATGCAGTTTTGATTCCCATCATCTCCTAATGAATACAGTTGGCTGAGGAAAGGAACAGAAAAATGTGACAAGCCCAAAGAACTCAACCAGCAAGGAAAGAATGCATATACCAAGCCTCCTCAACCTATAAGAGAGATGACTCTATGAAAACATGATAGTCAGGAGTGACATGAAGAAGCTGAATAGAGAATGATGATTCACTCTTTTTCATAATATCAGAATTAGAAGAAAGCAAATGAAGACATATTTTGACCATACCTTCCATACTTAACTGTGAAATTGATTGCCAAAAGATCTTGTGGATGGAAATGGGTTCAGGAAACAAACTCACTTAGATACAGATATACAACTATACAGTGTGCTAGCTCTTCTCTCCCCTTGTCATTTACTACTGTCCCCTTTCAGAGGGAAGATACCCAACTTTGGCGTTTTAATCTAGCACACAACAGCTCTTTTTGTGTCCTTTACTGCACTAGCAAGGAGTCGTGTATCCTCCATCTCCTCTCGGAGGCCAGTGAAGTGCTATTTCAGGAATTTTTCTGCATGTTCTGAACTTCTTTCCCAACAGTGCCTAGTTCCTCTGAAATTAAGGCTTCCAGTTTCAATGCAACTTCTGGCACAATGCAGTACTTCACCTCCAATTTTCTACAAGATATTGTCTTGTCGTATTTCACATGTTTTATGATTTTGGGATTGTCTCAGAAATGCTTAGTGTTGGGCCACATAGTAATGACTATTATTGCAATTTTTGTAACCATTTCTGAAAATTAGTTTAGTGCTTATGACCAACTTTGGCCTATCTAAATTTGGAGACAGATTATGATAGATTGCCAAGAAGAAGAATGATATGCCTTTTAGGACTGTTTTTCCTAAATATAGGAAAGAAAAGAACAACGAGGTGGAATGGAGCAAAAGACTACAGATAAAACATGGAAGAATCGGGATACTTTGACCATACAGAATCATTACGTATTAAAATTCCATCCCTAAATGCAATCAGTATATATTAAATATGTTACATAAGTATAATTGACCACCCAGCCGGCATGGTGGTAAAGACTGCATAATGCTGAAAACTATTGCATATACTGTAAGTATAGAAAATTCAATAATAGAAGAACTCACTTATCCCCAGTGGCAAGCATTTGGATACATTTCACAAGAAGAAGTGATGCAGGGACTAAATTTTTAGACATTATAATGGATTTGCATATTATGTTAGACTATTTCTTGGAACAATAAGAATTTACAAAAGGAAAATTTAATCCCAAGCAACACAGAACCTGGTAAATGTGTATCTGACAATGATCCACTCTGTCACAGTAGTTAAAAAGCCAAAACATCCACTACATAACATTTAGGTTCAAAAAGGGGAATTACATAAAAAGCCATGAAAAAGGACTGAAAGAAGCATTGGGAAAGGTAAAATGCTTTCAGATATCAGGAAGACTGATTAGAGACACCATGTTGGTGGCCCAGACTGAACCAGGATTGCCTATCAAGAAGAAATTACTAGAACAACAAGAAAAAGTTTCAATAGCAAAGTAGAGGAGGTTAACAGAATTAGTAGACTACTTCAAAGTTTGAAATTGTGTTCAAACAAAGGAAATACGAAACTGGTGGTATAAATGTAGAACTTCAATAAAATATAAAATATATTGTATGCAACACAATGTATTATAGGGATATATATTAACACAATGTATTTATATTATATACATACACAGAGATGTTATAAAATATAAAAATACAAAAATGGCAAGTTAATGTAAACCCAGAACATGACAGACCAAAAAAAGGATTTTTGAGGAACACTTGGTAAAACAATTCAAATCTGTTAAGAACTTTTTCCAAAACATTAGAAACGAGAAAACTAGTAAAATGCCAAATAGAAAATGAGATACAGTAGGAGTAGTCAGGGGGCATAAGACCAGAGGGGAAAAAATCAAAGTAATCTTATTTTATTGCCATGAAACAGACAACCTTAGGTAGATTTCTGTGCCAGAGTCATCTTTACAGGATACTAGTTTATGAAACTATGGCCAAAACTGAAGTATCAGCAAAAGAGCCTTTACAACAAATAAATAAAATTCTTAATAAACCATCAGATCGGAGTTCTAAATTTCTAATGGAATTCCAAGAATTCTGAAGGAATTTAAATATGAAATTGGTAACAGTTAAGTACTGTGTGCGCAGTATACCACTTATATTGGCCTTGCTGTCAGAGAAATAGAAGATATTTTTATAATGCCAGTTACATATTTTTTAAAAGGCATCCAAAAGTACTTATGGATCAGCAATTTTGATTCGTCTGACGTGCAAATTATGTGAGGCCATAATACATACATGAATGTATAGAGAGATGGCAAATGTGTTATAATGAGGAATAAATCATGCCTCACAAATTTCTTAAAATTCTCTGAAAAAAAGTCCATGGAAATACGGCAAAGAATGATCCAACTAGTGAAGTGAAGTAAACTGCAGTTTTCCATAAAAATTTAGACAAAGTCCTTCACCAAAAGGTGCTAAAAAATTAAACTAGTGTGGTACAGGAGAAAAATCTGCTCGTGTACAGAAAACCAGCTAAAAGGCAGGAAACAACATGGACAGACAGGAGTGGCAGCATTCCCTGGGACCAGCTCTTTTTTTTTCATCATAATAAGAAAGATCTGGAGAAGGGGTGAAAAAAGGAGTGACGAAGTTTCATATCATGTGACAATCAACATTGAAACAAAGGGCAAACAGCTGATGGACTCAACGTCAGGTATATTATCACTTAGGAAAGACTCCTGAGGCACTGTTGGTAGGTATTTGAAATCTACTGTACAAAAGTCCCTGGCAGTCAAAAAGAAAAAAAGAAATACTAGGAACTATTAGGAAGAAACAGAAAACAAATAGGAGACCATCATTATGACACTGCATAAATTCATATCCCAAATGTTACGTATGGTACCAAAGGTACCTATGAAGATAAACAGAAGAGCAAAATTATATTTAGAGGTATCGAATGATTTATATTTCAGAGAAAATAAATATCAAAGACCACAACTGTTTAACAAAGAAATGACTTTTGGGCACAGGGAGCAAGGGGAAACAGAAATCTGTTGGATAACTATGAAATGATATGAGGAAGGGGTTAAGGGAACAGTTTTTCAGCATTTGTCGTGCTATAGGAAGTAGGGGTACCCAATGATAAGTAAACAAGTTTAAAGCAAAACAAAACAACTGATTTTTAATATAATACATACGTAAATGGTGGGATTTGTTTTGACAGAATATTGTCTTTAAAGAACAGTTAAAAAATTGTGAAAGTAATGTCAAAGACTATTAAATAGGATGGTCCAGATGCAACCTCTGGTTCAGGATGTCTCTAAACTGCAGACTGCCAAGAGCAAGAGTCAACACCATGAAAACTTTATTCAATTTTTGGCCTATTTTTACATTTTTTCCCTAGCCATCTGCTATGGGCTACTGTAAGAGACAGAAAAACAAGACTAGAAATGGACCTCTGGCAGTTTTCTTGTGTAAACCTACCTTGTGTTTTTTGGGATTAAATGTAGCCTCTCATTTGCTGTACATATTTATTTTTTAATTTTATTTGTTAGCATCTTTTCTGCAATTTTCACAGATTCACTGCAACTGACTGCCAGTTAAATTTAAAAAAACCCCAACAACCAGCCTCTACTTGATATTATTTCCTTCTCACAACTTGTACTTTTGGATTTTACTCAGGTTTTTAGTACAGAATGATAGCTCTAGACCATCGTTCTCTAAAAGGACACCAGCAACTTGTATTAAATAGTTTTAATTCCCTCTAACTATTCCCCAGTGTCCAACACATTTTCTGAGATCCTAGAAAATACCATTTCTTTCCTTATTGATTTTTTCTTTACTATAAAACAAAGCATTGATTTTCTTCCTTCTGTCTTGTGTTTCTAATGGTACTTAAATTAACATGGTTCATTTGTGTGCCACCTTACCAGGACTAATGCATCCTTCTTGTCAGACCAGCATCACCAATAATAGAATGTAGGACCCTCCACTTAATCAGCAACCTGATAAATGGTGCTCCAGTTGACAAGAGCAATGGTTGGATTCAGTGTTCCTCTATGCCCTTGGGCAAGTCTCTTAATCTAGCCTACCCTTCAATTCTACGTGTACAGAATAAGGAAACTGTTTATCTATCCCATAATTGTTTGAGGATGATAAAGACCCATTAGTGAATGTTACATGTGCTCAAATACCTCTTGCAGAGGCACAACACACGATCCCATTATTAGGATTCAGAAGAATGAACATATCACAGTTTCGCTGGCACAACCTCTCTTGTCACTGCAGTAATCAATACATTCTCGAAGCTGTAATATTCATCCTCTCTTGCTGAAAAGTATTCTACTTTACAGGTGCTATTCAGCATCACTGAATAAAATTTGTTTTTACAGAATAAGCAGGTTTCTTAAACTCTCTTGAAAAGAATTTGCTACCACTTATTTTGCTTCCTATGAGTTTCTTTCAGCTTCCTTGCCCTGTAATAGCTGCTAAATAGACCAACATTACCATTATGCCTTGCAGAATTATTAGATATACTCATGTTGTGCCTGTTTGCCTAACATTTCTGTGACTCCCCAGTAGAAAGTAATGCTTAACTATCATTTATTCATTTGCTCCGTTTTCTTTACCTCTTGGAGCATCTTGGGGGTTTTGAAGTTTTTTTGTTTGTTGTGTTGTTTGGGTTTTTTTAGTTTCATTTCAGTTTTGGCTTGTATTTTTTTTTCTTCCTTAACATAAGGTGATGCAGATGCATCCAGATGCAGAGCAGGCCAAAAGAACACAAATGTGAAGGGGTTTTGAAACAGTTATAAAGACTACCCATTGCTCAGGGATTTGGCAATAAAGTAAGGATCTTTTATATCTCAGGAAAGGGTTCCACAAACCAACAACTCAGAACTGAGTGCTGGAAGAAGCGTTCCCAACAATCAAAGTGCTGTTTCTGTCAATATGAGCCCTGCCAAAAGAAAGCATCTGCAGAGCTGGATTTGCCTCCAGCCAGTGCTTAGATCCTGAAAGAAGACCTGGTGCTGTAGGATTCATTCATTCGGTACAACTCAAAACTCCATGGTAAGTGCACGAAGAAATAGAATGCATTGACCATGGCATTAGAGATTGCTCCTTTAAAAAGACTAGTTTCCTTGCTGGAGGAAGACAGGTGTAGAACTACACGGTCTAGTAATAACAGCACTTGGAAATACATCAGCAAACAGGACCTCTATCAAGCACCACTGGCCTGAAACGGTTCCTGAGCAAAATGCCAGGACCAGATTTTACAGACCAGACTCCAGTAAGTAACTTACTTGAAATTGTTTATTCTTAAAATTAAATGTTTCTAGAGCTGCATTTTCCTTATGCTTATGTTGTGCAATACTGCTATGGCTGATGTTTAAAAGCTTCGGGTGAGAAAAGAATGCCATTCCTATGGATGAGTTATGAAGAGAATAAAATGCTCTAAGTGATAGAAGAAAGCTTGTTAATGTTTTTCTTTCATTAAATTCTCTATCAATTCAGAAAGGAAAATATTTAAGTGTGATTGAATATTGAATGTAGTGAAGAAAACCAAATTTAGAAGAAATCCATGTTAGAAGTAGACTGATCCATTCATGCAAAGTTGCAATACAAAGCACGTTGTACATCCAGGTAGTAGCTCGTTTGTACTCTTCAAAGACAATTTTGCCAGTAAAATTGAGCATCAGAAGAAATGAGCACCACACAATAGAAAAATACAGTGTACGTGAATCATTCATACTTGTCAGAATTTGCTGATTCTGTGGAATGTCTCCTGAGCCTGAAATGTGTTCTTAAAAAACTGAAAAAAGTCTTCAATGCTGCACTCAGATTGACAGTCAGGACATTATCTTTTTTTTTTTTCCAAGCAATAAAAAAACAAGTTTAGAGCTTACTAGTTACAAGTAAAAGTGAAAGAATCTCCAACACGCAGGCTACAGCTTAAAAAAAAGGGGTTGCCTTTCTTTCTTGTGCACTACAGCATTGACCATCTAAGTCACATGAGACCCTTTAGCAGCTATGGCAATTGCACACGAAGACAACTAACTTACAGGCAAGCGTTCCAGAGAGCCGTGCAATCCTCAGGGGTACCTGCCATGCACAAGGGAGTGGGCAGCATGTAATGAAATTCTTCTCAGGATAAGACCCATTCAATTGGAAAACTATTTACTTATTGAATTGCGTAAGGCTGATACTGAACTGGGAAACTTTTACAGACCTCTTAATTTTTCAAAAGTAGATTCAAACCCAGGAAAAAACCCTATTGATAAACTGTTGTGAAACAGGTTGGTGATTCCCCTCGTGGGAATTAAAATCCCATAGTATATAAACCATCATTCACATAAACCATCGCTGACATTAACTGGCATCCTTAATTGTAGTCCTAGTAAAGACAGTAGGGACTCAACTGGCACCACAAGCTGAACAACCTTCTCATTTCGTGTGCCTCAGCTTCATCCAGCCAGAAGTATAGGGGTGAGCAGTATAGTGGCATGTTGATCTGTTATGCAGATTAAAAGGATTTTTCCATATTAGTCTGAAATGTTGCACCAAGACTAAATCCCTATCAATATTTAATTAAAGGCAAGCTGTATATGACAGCTTTGTTAATGGGCCATGAAGCACCTCTTACAAGTGGCTCTGTCTGCTAAGCATAAGCCTTAGGTTTTCAAATGTTTGTAGCTGTATAGAAAGCAGCTGTGTTGATGGAAATCTCTCAGCTAAAAACAGTGAAACTGTTTGAAAATATACCACCTTGCGCCTGCAAAGAAGGAAGAAATAATATAGGATGCTACAGATCTTTAACTGTTTGCAGCAGCAAATAAACCACATCTCAGGATAGTAGTGTATAACCTTGACAGATAGTTGGGGGGACGGGTAATATTAAAATGACAGAGGAAAAAATGCAGATGAGTGAAGAAAGTGATGTTCCACATGTCAGCAAGCTTACCTAAGGAAGTCTCGGTCCTGGGAGTGGAGGCAGTTCAGGCTAAATGATCTCCTCTGATCTCTCCCAAGCAAAAAGAATTTTCTCCCTTCATGCTATGGGTAAAGAACACACAATCACAACTTCAGTCTGGTTAAAGTTGAAAGCAGTCAATTTGTTTAAAATGAATGAAGTCCACTTGGAACAAACTTCACAAGCTAAAGTGAGAGAATGATGTAGCACAGAGAAAGGATCCGATTAAAGTGGTAGAGCTTTGTAATAAAAGTGAGGAAGCCAGCAGCTAGGAAGCCAGCCTGTGAAAAAGGAAAGGATCAACACTTTTTCATCTGAAGAAAAAAAAGAAGTTACATAACACACTGCAGCAGCTTTGATTTTTTCCTCCTCCTGGCCAGAAAATCCCTATGGGGAAAAAAAAAATCATAGTGAGCTTCATCCTGCTGTCCACAGGTAGGCAGAACAACAGGGCTCTGAAACTGAGATCAGGTCATTAAAATAGGGCGTAAATACTTGTGCGTTTCAGTCTGCCCTGGAGGCCACGTAACTTAGACAGCTCTGGGAATGTTTGAACTCCAGGCATCTCCCTGGGGTTGTCCCACGTAATACAGACTCGCCCTAAAACTGTGTAATTTTTGATACCTGTCTGTCAGGTCCGACACTTACCATTTCCATGTTTAAACTTGCATGAAGTACTCAAAGGGCAATTTCATGGCTGCTTTCTGCTGTGCATGGTCAGAGGAGTTCCCCTGTTGCTATTGCTAGGGACTTTTGAACATCTTCATACCTTTTCTTCACTTTGATTTTGTGTAAAGGGGACAGAACAAAGCTGCAGATTAGCATGGGAGCTCTAAAAGAATGGCATCTCCTTGAATTAGGTAGAGGGTATGTATTTGCATTAATGTTCAGTATAAAAGGCACACGTCTTGCTATGTGAATGTATTTGTGAAATCAAATAACTTCCATCTGACTGACAAACTCTATCCCAAAGAAAGTGCTCTGAATAATCCATTCCATAAAAGCAAACAAAAGTGCAGCATATAAAAAGCAATGTATTTAAAACTTGTTCATTTGAGAGACATTGGAACGAGAGCAGACATCTAATACTCTAGTTTCTCATCCAGTCAAAGGCATTTGTGCTTTAATGGCAGTAAACAGTTTCAGGGTACTTTTGAAATGTCATTGATATCAGTTTGTAGTCCTCAGAACTACAGCTGTCCTTTACTGCCTAGCTGGTGCTGGGAACTTGACTTCAATTCATTTACATTTTCATTTCAAGTGTCTACCCTTTAAGTTCACTGGGTAGAAATTGTGAAGATACCGTGCATGGAACAACAAGTCATAGCCGTTCATTTAACTGGCAAGGCTCGAAGCAGACTAGCAAAGTACTAACTATTTTCCTCCAATACTGGGACCACAAATTTGCATAATAGTGGGATTTATCAGTTATTGAGCTTTAGTTTAATGACAATGGATTTTACAATACAGTGCTTCCCATTTCTAGAAATTCCTGGGGAAACGCTTATTTTCTTAACATTTGTGATATGAGTCCTCAGTCAGGGAGTTCAGAAGAAAAGCAGAAATGAAATAATTACTGAAGTTAACCTAAGTAGACAAGAATTTTATTCTCTCTTACGATTTGCAAACTTTCACTCTCTTAATACTGCATGCAGCAGCAGGGCTAGTGATATTTAGTGGATGGCCTGATCTGTACCTATCGCAGCAAACAGCAGAGCTCCCCTTCACTTTTGCAGTGTAGAGAGACACTAAATAATAGTCTTTTCTTTACTTGCTAAAATTTTCAGCTATCAGGTTGAAAATCCCCGGAGTTTCAATTGTTTATCTGTATTTGTTGCATTCTCAAGTCTGAAAATAACACAGTTTCAGCCACTGGTGTGCGAGAGGTGGAAGAGAAGGCATTTCCTTATGTTAAAAAAATAATTTGTGGCCTTTTTTTGAGCAGCAATCACAGTCAGATTGCGGCTTGAAGCCCAACTCTCATATAGGTGAACATTTGTTTTGCTGCTGAAGACCATTTTTTTTACTTGAGAATTAAGAGATTGTGAGAATTGCTTGGTAACGATGCCCAACAGATCAATAGAGCCCCTTCTGCAGCACATTTTGAAAGCATACGGCTATGACTTCCAAAAAGATGACGACAGTGTTTAGTACCCAAATCCGAGTGCTGTCCTCCCAAATGACGTATCCGACTCCTTCAGCTTTCTTTGTAGGTATTCTTCCCGTGCTAGACACATATGTGTGAGTGACTTGCCTGTGTTTTGTGCTGCTCCCCTCCTCATTACAGCTGACACAGCCCAAGACGAAGAGCTGGATTTTCCGAAGCCGTATGTTCATTTCCTGAAAACTCAGTGAAATGGGAGGACTCGGGGATTGTGTGTGTGAACCAAAACAACGTTGTTCTCCTCCCCGTGCCCAAACAAAACCCCAAACAGCCCAGCACTTCAGGCCATATGCAGCATATGAGTTGGCACCAGAGTCTTGCTTGGCAAGATTTCTATGGATGCAACTTATAATAAAACTGAAAAAAAAAGCACAGCCTCAGCAGGCAAAGTCTTACACACAGCCTGGCTGCACAATCTGCCGTAGAGGAATATATACCCTGAAGAAATTCTTATACACGTATTCACTTTCAGCATTTTTCAGTTCATCTTCCTCTCTGAAATAGAAATTAACCCTGTGTAATCTCATTCTCTACAAAAAAGTTAATCTAGATTTACATCAAAAACCCCCAAATTTGCCACACAAAACCTGCAGAAAGAGGGCAAAGGAGGCCTTGCTTTGTGGGAAACATCGTGCTCCTCATGTCTAGCCAAAAGTTTGTTATACTGAAGCACTGACAACTTATTTTCCTTGTCAGCAGGGCTCTGAAGTCACCAAGGGAGAAGTTGTTTTTCCCTCTTTTTGCTCTGCTGGGCAGAGGGCAGAGAAGAAGCTGTACTTCCCTCATTGGGACTGCTCCATGGTGTAGTTCACACAGGTTTTGGTACAGAGCGCATCTCCCTCTTCCTGCGCTTGCAGGGCAGCCCGGCTGCAATGTGTGGCAGAGGCACAAATCTCTCCTCTGCTACCATCGCAGCCAGGTTATGAGATTTGCTCTTCCAGGAATCCCAGTTTGTCATTGTATTTTTATTCTATCTGTGGTAGGCTACAAAAGCAAGCAGGCTGGCCAGCGTCTCTGCAGCGGCCCCTGAGGAGCTGAAGGGTGCCAAGAATTTCCTCGTGTGTCTTGGGGACCGGGGCTAGAGGAACAGAGAACAGCACTGCTTAGCTCCTGACTCCCGGCACAGCAAAGAGCACGCATAATGAAATCAGAAGTCATCCTTTTCTGCACGTGGGAAAATCGCTGTATTCAGTAAACAAAGAGCACCATGAGAAGCACTTTTTTGCCTTTTTTTATACAAGGAAAGAAAAAAAAAGGTTTTGTAAACAAATTTACCTTTTCCTTCTCATAAATGTAAACTTGATCTAATCTGTGTCGTTTTTAGTCTAGAGAGAAGTCCCGCCCTCTA
Source organism: Aptenodytes patagonicus (assembly GCF_965638725.1). Lineage (NCBI taxonomy): Eukaryota > Metazoa > Chordata > Aves > Sphenisciformes > Spheniscidae > Aptenodytes > Aptenodytes patagonicus. The sequence goes on from NC_134950.1 coordinate 78,761,818, forward strand.
GGAAATGCAGCTCATTTGCCCAGGGTAAATTAGCTACATGATAATTTGCATTCTCCAAGTGCTGAAATGCTTTGGCTCCCGTTTCCTCTTAACTGGAATATTCTCTCAGGTTTGGAAGACCAAATGCTATATATACTACCAGAACAGTGAGACAGATGACGTTTTAGGTGGTGACAGTAAGCGCACTACAGTTACGTTTGTCTCCTGGTAAAGTGTACTGAAGCAAATCTTTTTCAGGACTTCCCAGTCGCGATTTCACCAAAATCCAAAAGTTTTTGGGAATTTCCTGGAGGCAACGGAGCTCCTCTGGTTCTTCAGCATGTGCTGTCATACTTTGCTAGAAATGATGAATAAAACATTTCTGTCTCAGCAGCTGTGAGCTCAGAGTACACATATTTCCCCACTGTTCAGCAGCATTCAACACATGAGACGTCATGTCTTATACCTTGAGCATGGGGTTCATTTAGCTGTCCCTGTCTTACATCTCCCCTTCCCTGCCACAGGTTCTCACAGCTGCTCTTGTGGTCCCCAAGCAATGAAGAAGTTACAGCTCTGCATCCAAGGGAGGAAGTTTCTCCTCATGGGACTTCCTACCCAGGAAGCACAGCTAGCTGATATTTTTAGCAATGGCTTCACATCAGATATCCCACGCTGTAGCATGCTTCACTGCAAAGGTGTGTACCGTGGGGCTGGGGGCTTAGGAAGGCCTAAGCTGACACTTAAAAATACTGATCATTTAGCCAGTCCTGCCTGGTGACATCAGGGCAACGATTGCTGGATCAAGGGTTGCAAGCGTTCAAAAGATGGAGAGGAAAGGGACATTTATAGAGGTTTGGTACATAGCTGTCTCTGGGGCGATCTGGGGTGAGGAAGACAAGGCTATCAGTTATATTTTTCTTATTTCTTCCTTTTGTGATTGCAATCTTATGAACAAATGGTTGATTCTGAGTAGCAATCGTGTGTAATAGAAAAAGATACTGGTATTAACTGAGGCCACCGATCTGCTAGCTCACCTGTAGGAAACTGGTGGAAGTTCATCATATGTTACATGTCATTACCTATGGCAGCAGTCAGTAGTCATTAGATAGACTCTAATGACTAATGACAGAAGGAATACAAAGAGGAGACAAATATAGGATAATTCGAACACAATAAACTACTAATTTTCAAGGGCTGTGGTATTATCAAGACCTTTAAGTGAAGGAGAAAAATTAGGTCTAATTGGTGACTCCAATATATATTTATTTATATCAGACATTATCTTAGAGTCTGAGGAGATTTATATATACACACCCAAAGAGAAACACAACACTATGGACCAAAACAAAGAGGTGTTGAGTTGCTGCAGGATGCACTGGCACAAGGCTGGCAGGGCTGGATAACTCTGACCTTTATGCACAAGTCTCAGCTGTTGGGATATCCAGCTCGGATGCTCTGAGCTGCATGAGCTCTTGCTCCATCATCCCATGGCTGTGCGCCCTTCTTCACTGACCTCCATCTTGTCCCGTTCCCTCTCTTGTCATTCCTCTTGACCTGGAAGTGAGCTGCATTGTGCCGCACCAACGCCACCGCACAGAGCGACCCCTTCACTTGGGCCTAGCCTGCAAGGAACGAGGGAAGGAAAGAGATTTGTTCAACCCATCCTGATGATGCTGTGGACCAGGGAAGCAAGCCAAGGTCTAAAGCAACAGCTGTCATGGCCGACCTGCCAGCCCAGAGCATCCATCTGTGCCTGACCAGCTGCCACGTACCCTGAGAACATGAACACAAAAACATGCGTCCCTACTTTTTGCTACACTGTCTCTTTCTCTTTTGTGTCTGTTTTGTCAAGTGCAAGAAAATTACCTCCATTCTCACAGCAATCAACTTGAAAAGTCAACAACACAACTTTATTTCCACCTTTATTTGACAGCCTAGGAGACTATCTGGCAGCCTTTTTGGGCCAAAGGGGCTTGCGTAGGCTTCAGTAGTTTGTCTTGCGTAACCCCTCAGCCCCAGTTTCAGAATTCATTGCAATCTGATTTTGACTTTGTCTTTCTTGTGTGTTGTACTTTAAATATTTACAAAACGGGATGTGTGTTTTCTAGCACCTTCTGATGGAAAAAGTAGATCGAAAAATTTATACTGAGCCATGTTGATTAATATTGCAGAAAAACAGGATTTCACAGTGACAATAGACTTTAGCTTTCCGCATCTTGTTATTTCTTTGAAATTAATTCCTGATTAGTTTCTAGAGTAGCCAGGAATAATCTATTATGAAAGGTGCAGCCTCAACTTGCAGAGACACAGTAACTAGTTCTACAAAAAAGAAAACACACCACTTACCAGAAGCAACTTTAGCAGCAATTAACTCCTTCTTCCCCCTTTGCAGTTTGGCTTTCAGTAAGTAAATGCCTCCTTGCCACATAATTTCTCTCTTGCCTTTGATGAAGTCTACTGACATGTCTCCATCAACAGGTAATTGCTGCACAGCTACTCAGAAAAGGAGAGTTGTTCTACAAAGTTTACTGCAATAGTATAAAGGAGTTGCAAAAACATAGTATGACCTATCTGCGGGTAGGAAAGGTATGAACTCAAGCACTGAAAGCGAGGTCCGCAGGGGGTTACTGATAAAAGGCAGAGCAAGAGACCTTTGGACTGATTTCTTACCTCTAAGCAACTAAGCAGTGCATCCCACTGGCCTCTATCAGTTCTCCAGGACCACAGCAGTCTGTTCAAATCTCAGGTGCCTTGAGGCAAAACTGTCTCCACCCCTTGGGAAAAGGCTGGTCCAGCTCTCATGATTTCAACTTTCTTTAGCAGCTGAGTAGGGAAGACCGTCCCTGAATGCTGGGACAAAAAGGCAGTGGTATTGCATGTTATCACACAGAGGCGCCAGCTTCATGTCATTTCTCCCCTAGTGACAGAAGAGCGAGGCTGGAGTGCAGGAGGTGCTGCTGGCAGTACCTTTCCTGCCAAAAACGGAATCCCTTTTTTGTGCATCTTGTATATTCACTTCCCCTATCCAACTGCCATGGGAGAAATTCTGGGTAGAAACCTCAAGCAAATGAAACTTTTCATTTTTTTTTTTTTAAGCTCAGCATTTCCCTTTCCAGTAGCAGAGGAAACAGTGGTTTCTTTTTCTTTGGAGAGTCAGTTTATCTGGAGTTATAGGTGAATAGTTCAAGTAATTAAAGCAGTTCTGCGGTTGTTCTTCCCTTGTTGACTAACACCACATAGCAACAAGCCCCACTCAGAGGGATTGGCTCAAGCTCAATAGCACATCACTTTATTTCATGGGTTTTCTTTCCTCTTTTTTTTTTTTTTTTTTTTAAGCAAAGATAATACATAAAGTGTGGGAAGGACTGATATCAGTCTAAGCTGCAGGGATTAGTACATCTACACTACTGAAACAATTCATGAAAACCTTTTTTCTTTTTTGCTAGCACGTGAATATTTGGTGCTTGTGTGCTCCTGTGGAGAATGCTTTCTTCTGGAAAACATGCTATGCCACTGAAAGAAAATGGAAGGGATTTGCCAGATGCCCTGCTCCTCTCCAGACGGTGCCAGCCCCTCTCCTGCTGTCGGTCCCCGGGGGGCCATGCCCACGAGGCAGTGCCATGGCACACAGGGAGGGTGGCAGCCGCACAAAGCCAGGTGCTGGTGGACATGAGCATCATCCCCGCACCCGCAGAGGTGCTGGCCTATACAGTCACATCCTCATTTGTCCTCCTCTGAGCTTCTTCTCAATCAAATGGCATGAGGTGTTTAAGAAGTTAAAGGACTGTGGTATTATTAACATGGAAAAAAAAAAACCCACAGCACATTCAAAATAATTCTTCTTGCCTATGGGAATGTTTTATGGCTAGCAGAGACTGGAGACTGGATTCCCTAGAAATGTAGCCTTCTTGTAGTACCACTGGCACAGCCTTTATGCTTTGCAATCATGGGTAGATGGAAATAGAGATCCAGACACTCAGTTTGTGTGTGGTTTCATTTCTGAAACTTTTATTTGGCTCTAATATCATTGCAGACTTTGCTTTTTCCAATATTTTCATATTGCCTGTAGCAAACTGATAAAATAGCCATGAAATGACAACATTTAAGTATATGCCTATGCTACCTTTGCCAGATAGGAGACCAAAACCACCCTAATCTGGTTTTAAGGTCAAGGGCTCTATTAGGGTAGAGGTGGTGTGGTGCCCAGTTGGGGCATCTCCCATACTGACATCTACAACAGCTGTACTGACAGGACCTCACGTGGAGTTAGGCTGCCCAGATTTTGGTCCGGGCAGATTTGGCTAATCCTGCCTATTATTCATCATAGGATTAATTCATTATTTGATGGTCATTTTTACAACCAGGACAAAAGTTACAGTATATTAATCACATTATTAATGAAATTATTGACACAAGGTTTAGGTGAATTTGGTATTAATTACTGACGTTACATCTCTTTTCCTGTTCATTGCAAATAAGCTATTTCTAGAGGAGCATGGTGACTCGGAAAAACCCGCTTCTGCTATATCTTAATTTTTATTCTTTCATAATCCTGTGCTTTCTCCTCTGATAAACCTTACCCAAGACAGTTTGCACTCTGTACTACACATATATTTCCTTCCTAGCCAGGCTATTTTTCAAACTTTAATGTTTATGTATTTGGAGAGAGAATAGAGTAAATTAAAATAAAAAATAAAAATAAAAATAACAATTTTGATAAAACCTTTAAAGAAAGCTGAGAGAATGCGAAACAAATGAGAGCCATTAGAAATTAGTTATTAGCCTAGCAGCTGAAAAGCCAGTCAGCTAGCATGTGGGCAACATGATTTCAAATACCTTCTTATTTCTTTTTCCCAGTGACTGTTCATGTTAGAGCAGTAATAGAAATGGCACTAGGACTTGATTAATAAGACATTTTAGAGGGTGAGAGCTCACATTAAACTCCCCATTTTTAAAGTATAAATTGCTTTTTCTTTTTGTTCCACACCTTGAATTAAAACAAATTCTTCAACAATAACATTTCCTATAAATTGGAATTGTTATTCTTAATTAAATGGAAATATTGAAATAAACAGCCTACAGCTCTATCTTTTCTAAACTCTGTGTGTGAGCATTTGCATACTTTATTGTACATGTTTTTAACATTTATGACAATATTTTTGCCCAATATCAATGGTAGTTCCACCTATGTAGAAGGGCCATAACCAATTTGTTCGCTTTGGTAGTTTTGACAGAAACTTAATAATTTTAAAGGTCTGCGAAAATTGGGGATAAAAGACACTATATATCGAAACATATTATATTTAAAGTAATTGCATCGTAAGCGTTTGTTGAAAATCTGAGAATTCAGCATATCATCAAGGTAGGATATGTGAGGAAAAAATACAGCCATAATCATCTAGATGATAAAATAAATGTGTTCTGACAAGAGGAATGCCCCATGGCATTATATTTGTTAGAAATAGCAGCTAAAGGATGACCCAGCTAAAGCCATTTGCATACCTTCTGAATACAAGTAATCCAAATGTTGTAAAGTGGTAATAGAAATATGCCTGGAAATATACTTAGCATTTTTTACAGGATTTAATCAAGGTATAAGCATTTAACAGAGAAGGTTTCTTCATAAATATACCGCATAATACTCACATACAAATACGATATTTACTCAAATGTTGCGTCCTGCATATATTATCTTCAAGGCCTTCAGTTATTCCGAAACATACTGTTTTTCTCCGTGGGAATGCACATGGGTTTTCTTCTTCTTGCCTGAGAGTCATGATCATAGCATTGGTAATTTCAGGAAACTGTGAATGCACTTTATGCAGTAAAATTAGATGTGTATTTATGTAAGTCTTTGGCATGTACAAATAATGGAAATACGCTATTTTATCACAGACTTCATCGGAAATTACTAACTAAGGACACTGTCAAACTGAACATATCTGCATTTTCTATCAATGCCTTTGATAGCAATGCAGGCCTGCACTCTTCTGCCAACAATTTCTAAAAGCATATGACTTGTAGAATTCGTTCATAGCTGTAGAGGCACACATGAACCTTAATGAAGACATGGATGTGTATCAAAATGAGATGAACATGTGCCAGCACATGTAGTATTTATTAGGCACCTGTATGCCAAACACTTTAATTGATCCGTTCACAAAAACATGTATAGAGTTTGTGAGAGTGAGCTGGGACACTCTGCTCTCTGGCTCAGGTGCAAGGCTTCGTTTAAATTTTATTTAATGCAGAGGTGTTCTTCTGTAGCTTCATGAATAGCCCCTATTAAACATATTCTTTCCCTCTTTTGTTAATTATTTCATAGTTTTGAGGCTGTCTTCTGTGCCTGAAGTTTTTTTTTTACAGTTCATGGCTCACATATTCCCTCGTGCTAGGATTATGCTGTTTCACTGTGCAGCCATGATGAGCAGAACTATTAATAGCTCGTTCCCTCGTGCTGCACTTACTGGGCAACTTGTGAGCAGCCAGAAGAACCACTGCAATGTAGCACTACGTGTCCTTCTATGGCCTTTAACCATTTCTCTGCTACTCAACATATGTGATTACACAGCGCAAAGCACATTTGCTATGCTCTTCCACATATCTGGTGGGGCCTCATAAGAAGAGGCACACTACTCTAAAGAGCACCTGCGGGAATTCAAAGCTCTGGTCCCACCTTTAGTCTCTGTACCTAGCTGTATCAAACTGCTTCATTTACAAAAGAATGATTTACTTTTTCTTGCCTGCAACCAGGGCTGTTTCCAGGCACAATCAAAACTGGCAGCAAGCTCTCAGGAGCAGCTAAATGTCCAGGACCTTGTTCTTCCCATTGCTCATGCACCCTACAAAGCCAGAGCCACTGCTGCTTTGCTCAGATAAGGGACAGAAGCACGGCTGGGGAGTAAGATGGGAGGCTCCCTCAGTGCTTCCCAACAGCGATCACAACCTGTCTCCTACCCTCACGTTGACAGGAGAGGCAGCATACTCCGCTGCTCAGGAGTTCCCCCAAACCTGACTGTCCAGAGTGGTTTCAGCCTGTTGCCATAGGACCCCCCCCACCTTGGTCATCTCACCCAGCCCATCCTCCTCTTCAGGTGATGGCTGAATCCGTCCCGCAACAAAAATCCTGTGTTGCCTACCCACCTGAAAACACCTGAGCCTGCTTTGCTGCAGAGTCAGCTCTCTCTGGGTCTTTCCTTTCTGCTGTGCCAGCGTTGGCTTTGCAGACCAATGTCTGAAATCTGCTTTTTTCAGCCAGCTTATACAAGGAATTAGAATGTAATTAACATCTTGTTAATGATCTACGGGGAGTACCAGAGTCCAGTTAACTATCCCTATCAGGCATTCCTCTCAAGATCGTTTTGCTTCAAAGATGAAATTCAACAGCAGGTCACTTGATAGTAGAACAGATGATTTTTGAAGATGGGTACTGAGGGGTGCCCTTTTGCTCACTTTCACTAGGAGAGATAACTCCCAGCTGCAATCTTTTTGCAGCACATGCAGCTGGATAACAGATAAATGGATTCACCAACCTGCTTCATACAGTGGGGAAACGATATGGGAAAAGGTGCTAAAGGATGTATAACCCTGGAGGTGGGACAGCAGGAGCAGAATGTGCAGATCGCCTTCCCTTGATGGGATATAGTTGGCCTAAATTGGAGAGTGGGAAAACCTCAGGTTTTCTCATTATTGTGAGCTGATGCTATTGAAAGATTACAAGGAATATCTTTGTGACACTATTTCCACAAACATCTGAAGAACAAAACCCCCTTTAAAAAAGAAGAAACAATAAATCCATGATGGCATAGAGGCTGAAGAAGCAGGGCTCTAGAGAGAAGAATTTCCCTTCAGCCCTTCTAAGTCCTTCCCATGCTTATCGATCCTCTCTGACTCCCTCCTTTTTCATGCATCCTCCCCATCCATTTTACTATTTATTTATTTATTTATTTGTGTGCAGGGGGGTAGGGAGCTTTCTGAAACTTGGGAAACACTTAGCTGAGAAATGCCAGGTAACAATAAGCAGAACCTCCCTTTTCTAGAAAAGTCTGCCTTGCTTTGAGGAAGCCAGTTGTGCACAACAGCCTCGCTGACATTTTTTATTTGTTTTTTTTCACAGACAAGCCAGGCAGGTTCCACTCTGCATAGCTGGCTTTGAAGCTGCGGCTTTTCGTGCCTCCTCTGCTGAGGGATGCAGCAAGGACACCTGAGCAGCAGCTTCTGATGAGAAAGGAGGAAACGTGAGCATTTGCAGTAGCCGTCATGGTCAGGGTAAGAACTTGGCAGATAAAGTCCTCCTCCTGTCTCAATCCAAAGTGCCATCTCCCACACACATCGAGACCTGAAACACATGTTTTTGGTCCTTCCTCAAGTGAACCACAGCATGCAGCCTGCTGTTGCTTTAATAGGAATAATAGTGCCAGAAAAGAGAATTTACAATTCATCCTTCGATGAATTCAAAGTCCTACGCCATCCACTGAGACATGGGCAGAAATTGTTAATGCAAGGTCTCAACACAGGCAGTAAATGATTCCCTGCTTTTGACTCACAAATGTGAGAAATGAGGCACCGGTGACACTAACCAAACCAGACACCTTTTATAACTTATTTTGGATGAATCTCTCTCTCTCCTTCCCCTCCTCCTCCTGTTAGGATCTTACTGCAGTTCATTTACAATGTTCAGCGTATAATAAATGTGATTAGCTTCAGAAAAAGAGCTGAGGCTGCTCACTGAAAGAAGAATATTCTGCACTTTGGGGAGAGAAAAGGAGCTTGTGTTCAGGACTGGGGTGGAAGATTCGGGGGAGGTTTCCAGATTGTTAATAATTTTTTCCTGTTTGTATTCAAAGCTTTTCTATTCATAGGGGAAATATTCAATTAGGAAGCCCCTATGGAGCAAAGGGGGAACCCAGCAGGTGAGGAGTCAAAATCTCTGCAATCAGCACTGATAAAGGGCTGTTATTTTGACAAATGGGATAAAAATAAAAAGCATGAAAGGCTGCAGCAGGAGGCCTGAAACAGATGCTGAGCACTCTCCTTCCTCAGCAAGGATGTGTTTGCCGTGGTAAGTCATGCATGATTGTTGGAGGCGATATTCTCTGATTTGTCACTGCTTTTTATCTTATTAGCAGTTACTGTAGTTTGAAATGTGTTAAGCAGAGCAATGCTCTGTGCATGAAATGGTTTCAAGAGTTTGAGTGCAGCATTTTGATTCATTTCACAGGCCTTCTGCATTGAAAGAATGGTTCGGATGGTGGTGACAAACGGGTCTGTCGTTTCGGATTTGACATCTGTTCAACTCTGTAGAAGAGCATCTAAACCAGATACAGAAGTTGTAGGCTCCGTTCAGCACGTGTTAACTGATGTTTTGTGAACCTCATCTTTATTTAAATAGTCAGGTGCATCAGGGGGCTACAGGGCATCATATCTGACATTTGAATCTCTACCCTCTGCCATATTTCAGAGTGTGTATGTTGGCCAACAGGTTGCCCAAAGCTACTTTCTATGGTCTGTTGAAGCATGGTGACTGGAGAAGCAAACCACTGAAACATTATGAGGCTATGCTCAGCAAGATCATCACTTTGCAGCATCGGCCCTGCAACATGCAAGCCTAGCACCATCTGCCACAGAAGAGAAATTGTACGTGCCCTAGGAGTTTTTATAAGCCAACCCAAACTAACACTGTATAAGCACAAAGAGCAATGTAGAATAGCCAGGAGGGTGGATGTAGTGAGTTACATCTGAGACACTTGCAGCTATTAGCATGCTGAAATAAATCAGGTTAATTTCTCAGCCAGAAGTTCTCAAAAACTGAGTCTGGATAATTAAATAAAATGCAGATCCATCTTTATCCAACTTTTCTAGGAAGGCCACATGCTTCTAATGGTTAGGACATCAGAGTATCCTATAGCTACATTTCTTGCTTCACTTGGCCAGCGCTGTGATGTCTGATAAACCTGTTCAGCTCTCATTGTTGAATTTTTTTATCTGTAAAGCAGGATTAAAATACTTGCTACCATCCCCTGAAGCACATGATGGATGTATACACCTCAGGATGGAGACAATGATGAATTGTCTTTGTGAGCCAATTTAGATCCAAAACAGCTTCACATGGACTTGCTATGCCCAGTAACATCAGAGTAATATCCCGTACAATCAAAGACTGTCCTAATCTGCAGAATCTAATTGTTTGGAAAACACTGTTTTTTTCCGATCAATGCGAATACCTTTTAAAACTACCCACATATATTTTAATCCGAAAAAAGTAAGTAACATGTTGATACTAGTCTACTTAGCACACTGTGATACAATATTCATTGCAAAGTGATCAAAACCAATCATACAGATATAATCTACTAAGGAGACAAAAGCACTGAAAAACAGTAAGAGATTAGCAGCTCTGCTATATATGGAGTCGGATGCTGACAAAAGCCAGCTAATTATTGCAGTTATGCCTCAATTATTTATAAAGCCAGTCATTTCCCCAAAAGATCTATAGGTCTCTTTTGACTCCTCAAAGGGAAGAATGAATGTATCAGAAATTAAGTGCCTAGATTCTCCACAAAGGGGTTCAAATGCATGGTTAATGCAGATCTCCAGTCCTTTGAGATAGATGAACTAAAAATTTACATGGCCGTTTGAACGAGCACCCTGAATTTTGGGCTATGTCTCCGAGCTCCGAAAGGCTGACTGTGGAAAACAGTGAATCTTATGTGTCCCAAAGTAGTTTTCCCCAATCCACTTATAGCCCATAGACAAAAATAATAATAATACCCTATCATACAAATATGGCCTGAAATTTTCAGAACTACTTAGTGTTTAAATATCTAGATATCAAATTGGAACCTTTCAGAAGGTCCTAGCCACTTGTTCCTGAAAAATTCCATCCTGACCTGGTATCTCCAGTTGGTCATGTGAAATTACTAGCTTTTTTTTTTTTTTGGCCACAGTCTGAGGGTTTGTTTGCCTCAAAATAAAATTCCATTTCTGTCAGGGGGGTTATATACTTATGTAAATTTAGCAATAAAGTCTGTCTTTAATTTATTTTTCCTTCCTGTTTTAAATTCTTACTGTTTTCTGCCTCCTCCTTCCAAATTAACTCATTGGTTGCTTGTTTTCTTAGTCTTGTAATTTTTTAAATTTTACAGGGTTTGTTTATACTATGTATTCTATTGGAGCAGGAGCAAGAACAGTTGAAAAAATAATCAGCAAGGGTGAACACAAACCCATTGATGGCGCAGGAAAGAACTAAAGGAAATCACAAGCTAATTGGAAGGGTAATACAAAGATAAGCCAGCCTAAAAAACCTCTAGGTTTTAGTATGGTTGCACAATTTCATTTCATACTAATCAGTCATCTTTGCTATCTTAGAAAGCAGGCAAGAGAGTTCACTGAGCAGTTACGAGTTCCTCTCTCTGCCTCAGCTTTTCGGAAAATATTAAAACAATTAAAAACTTGCACCAGTGAAATGTGCGTGCAGACATTTAGGTGAATGCAGTTTTGGACATTAAAGTGTTTTTTAAAACCCCGAGAGACAAAGGCAGTGTTTTTAACAGAGTTGCTTCCAGGCTCTACCTGGTGCCAGGCTGGGCCTTTTGTCTCTCATGCCGCTTGTGCACAGTTGGCTGATAACTGTATGTGCATGCAGTGCTCCAAAGAGGCATCAGGGATGCCAAGAACGAGAGTTCACATCATTTTCTGTGTGCAGTTAAGGCTCCCTTGCAGTGGTGTGGTTTGTCGTGGTTCTCCCTCCCCCTGCAATTCCAGTGTGATAAGGAAAGGCCTCTCTGGCCAGTTTACACTTCTCTTCACCCTAGAGGCATCGTTACCGCCTGTTTACCACTGAAAAGGGATTTATTAGCTTTGGATGAAGAGACTTTCTTCAAAGCCAAGGCTGAAGTTTTCACTGAGTTTATTGACAAAATTCCACCACTTTGGGCCCAAATAATGGTGGAGCATCATTTAAAGACCGGTTTCAAATCTCCCTTTTCCAGCTAAAAGCTCCCTTAGGAGATGGGCATCTTTTCTATCCCTAATAGAAGCCTCCTCTTCCCTTCCCACGGAGGGGAGTAAGAAGTGAATTTCCTCTTCCACTTGTCACAGCTAAGAAGTTATAAGAAAGGATACCTTTTTAGCCTGCATTCTAAGAATACGATATTTACATCATAGCAATTAAGAATTTAATTGTAAGTCTTTTTTCGTGCAAAGTCTGAGAATATGTACATGATGATGAGTATGTTGCTCAAAGAATTCAAGTGACAAAAAAATGTGATGATCGCTATGAGGAAGAGTATAAACTAATAAAATATGTGTGATGGGTACCAGAATTGATGGTAGCAAACAAAACATAGACAGGAAGCCAGACAGCCTGAAAATTCAAAATTGTTAGCAAATGCAGCAATACATCCTATTAATAACAGAACTCACTAGGAGAAGGACTTCAGGTTATGGAAAGCACCCTCAGGTGAAATGAACATTCACAGATCTCCCTTTTTTCAACTCTGCTACAGCTCTCCTTTGATAATTTATTCCCACTCAGTCTCCAGCACATTGTACCCCATCATCCATACAAACATAAAGCAAACAAAAACCTATAATAAATTAATCAAGCCATTTCTTCTGTCTCCAAGGAAGAAGAAAGGGGAGTAGTTGTTACCTCTATTTCAAACACTTGGGTGGCAGCCACATAAGTATTTTAAGGTAAATAAGTGAAGTGCAGCTTCATTAAAGGGATGAAACTCTATTGAAATGCATGGGTGCAGTCCAGGACTTTGCACACTAAGCAAAGTTTTATTCAAAGTTTGCTATAAGGAGCTTTTGCTGCAGCTAGCACAGGCGTGCTTATATAGTGCTTCTCTTTTGTTCTGTCACATTTAACTGTTTCCTTTCTACCAAGCAGCATTGATAGCACTGATGTTCCACCAGTGAAAGAAGGTAAGTTGCTGGTCCCTAAGGATGCCATGCCATCCCATACCCTGAAAACTAGCCTAGCAAAACAGAAAATGCAATCAGCACAAGCACAAAATAAACTAACATGTTTTTGCCGCTATCACACTGCAAAAAACAGTGAGAAAGGCAGTTATAAAAGACCCCAAATAATACTTGCCCCAAACATTCAGCTGAGCAAATTTTTCAACGCTGCACTAATGAGAGACAATTATGGTTGGGGTTGTGCTGTCACCTGGTTCTCAGGCATGCAAAAGCTGGCTGTTTTATGACTGCAGCCTGCTTAGCCCCTGCAGAGGGAGCAGGAACACCTCATTATCAGAGATTGGAGATTTGCAAGAGGGAATCTTGGCTGAGATGTACCTAATTAGACAAGTCTCTTCTCTCCTTCCATCATCACAAAGTGAGAACAAACCCAAGGATTTCTACCGCAGGCAATATCTTCTGAATGAAAAGCACCTAAATGTGTATTTTATTGTAGCATTTTCTTTAGGAAATTCATATGAAAGCCACTGCTGGCAGCCAGTCCTGAGTGTGCAGCAATTGCATAATCAAGGGCAGAAGCCCTAGGGGCCTGACAGTCAGTGGCTTTCACAAAATCCAGCTGTTTCAGTGTAACTTTTGCTTTTATTACTTTCCTAAGGAAAATCCCCTATTATTTTTCCGTTGTTCCTGATCTTGCTGTTTATTTTTTTTCCACGGAACATGGTTTAGAAAGTAGACATTCATTTTAAATAATTCAATTACTCCTACTGCTGTGCAGTTTGCCTTAAACTCCCCGTTTCTATGCCCAGAGCTATGCTCAAGGCAAGAGGAAACTTCTAATTAGTTGGACAGTTTTGCTCTTTAATTATAGAAGATCTTTGGCTAGAATGACATTTTCAAGCAATGAGGAGAGGCTTATTAAAGAAAGATAACAAAAAAACCCGCAAAAGCCAAAAGCCTGAAATCTTCATGTATTCCTTGTTCTGATATAATGCAACCCATTATGATATGATAGTGTTGAAGCAGGTTTAAAACTTGGGGGGTGGGGGGGAGAACAGATAACGTGGCATATTGGAGAGTGTGAGAAGCACAGCTACTGTCAATACTGATTTTTCTAATCTCCGAGCTCAATGTTTATCCTAAGAATGGCTCTCAGTTTGCTTAATGTCCTTGCAGGTTTGTCCAAATCCTTAAAAAATAGAATAATAGAGATCTGTGGAAACGGGATGGTGACTAACATATTTTACGTCAGGCCTGCTGTCTTGTTTCTCATGCAAGAGTGCTTGCATTTCCCAGGAAGATTCCCTGCTGGCTTAACACTCTCCGTCTGTCTAACTAGCTTTTGAGCATCCTTCCCTTCTTCTCCCCCCCCCCGCCTTTAATTTAGCTCACAGTGGCCTGCCATTGTCCATTCTGCTCCACCTGTCTTTGCAGTGCCCTGCCTACTGTGACTTCCTTCACATCGGGTCCGTGCCAGGTTCTTGGCTCTTCCTCACGGTTTGTTTCGCAGGACAACAGCGCTGCGCTCTAAAAAACGGTTCGTTCCTTTTTGAACACAGATGTAGCAACTGCTCCCAACCACAGCTCGGCACTTACAGCATCACAGTCACCTTCCTATTTCTTAATCTGAAGATAGCACTGGAGAGGGAATCTCGTCCTATGAAATGATGAATTATCTCATCATCTTCGGAATGAGTCAGCTCCACTGGAAATGCTCGGTCTGGATTGCAGCTTGCAGCAGTAACTCCCCATGGGTTAAGTGTGTGCTGCTGGGAACGTGGCAGCAGCTCCTGGCTCTCGGGGAGGTTTTTCAGGCAGAAGCAGCATCACGCACGCGCGTGCGCGCGCGCGCACACACACACACAGAGGTGTGATGTGGAAGCTGCCAAGCCACAGCAGCTTTGGCACCAACCCTCACACCACTTTTCATGCCACTGTAAGCACTGGTTATTAGAAAAGGAGCAAGGTGCATGTAGCACATATCTCTGAAAAGACGATACAAGTGCAAAAATACCTGAAAGAATCATCAAGCTCAGTCACCACAGAAATAAGAGCATATGCTGCCACAAAACGTGTTCACATAAGGAAACAAATATTCCACTCACTGAGTTAAGTCGAATGCAATTGAATATTGCTAGATTCTATCAGTTTTGGGGAACTATTAGGACTGAAGCTTCTAATAATGAAGAGGAGAAATTTAGTGATTTGGACTAAATATCACTGGAACGAAAAGAAATCGTTAAAGTAGAAAATACTTCAGGTTCACCCACTGCATATGTTTTGCATAGTGAAGCAGGGTCTTAATTTTAACTCCATAAATTATGCTTCAGAGTGGTATTAAAATATCCTGTAGTGTTCAAATATGTAGTAAGAAAAATATTAGAAAATCAAATGCAGAAGGGTAGACAATCAATAAGAGGGCCAAATTCTGATAGATAATGAGCATATTTTCTTTTCTAGTGAATTAAATGAGGGCTTTAAGTGCCCACACGGCACAGAACCTGACTTACAAGAGTAACTGAATTTCTGTTTGGGTCGTGAGGATAGAGCAAGTCAGATTGCTCAGTCACTACCATGCCATGACAGCAAAATTGATGTAAATGAAAAAATATAACACAGGACAAACGCTGCTACAAATGTAAAGTGTTTAACATTCTCCAAGTACGTACGTACACAGAACTGAAGGCTGCATTGCAACATGTAGTCACAGCTCTGAAGACAGTGTTAAAGCGGCTGCACAGCCCTGGAGTTACTACCTCCAGGAGTTCAATAATTTCTTACTATGTACCATTTTGTACAGGTTCATGAGAAGCAGATCTGTAAGTGGTTCCAGAGGCTCCTTGCTAGCTAGCTAGCTAGCATTCAGTCTAGCTGCTATGAGCATCATGCTGATGCACCCACTGCCGACACAGTCTTGGGAGGCGTGTGCCTACCTGCAGGCTCTGGCCAGGATGATGCTAATTGCATCTGCTGCTTAGGAGGTGCACTCACCCCATGCTGTCCCTTGGGGTTTTGCTTACAATCCATTTTGGCTGATATTTCTTAAATTATAATCTCCAACTCTAAAACAAAGACTGTCATCAGTTCAGAGAGAGTCTCTGTAACTTCCCTTTCCCCACAGATGAATTCTTTTCTCATCTAGAAATTTTTCCTCCCAGACCTTGCACACTTATCCTCCTAATCACTTGTTGACTTTGTCGTCTATACCCAGGGACTGTGCTGATCCCCAAATACATCACTTTGCTGACATTAAGCATGGTTGGAATTTTGCCCAACTACATGTCATGAATCCTTTACTGATGTTTTTGCCACAGTATATGCTGATTATATTAAACATAGGCAAGCACCAAGCAAGTAGAGTAGAGGCAGCAGTTCTCCAGAGGCTGCCTTTAGAGCTTTCAGCTGAGCGTTAAATTCCAAGAGTAAATAATAATCGACTCAAAATAATTCATGTAATAAAACTGTGCTGCAAATGGTACTGTTTCATATCTGCATAAGCATCCTGTAACGGATCAGGCATTCTTCTCCTAGCGCAGTGATGGATACACAGTCCCCAGATCAAAGCACCTATGTTTTCTTGTGGTTTAAAGCTTCAATTTTAAAGGGAAAGTTTTTAAAAGTTTCTTCTGCATTATTAATAAATTAACATGGAAATAATTAAATTTAACTGGAACCAAGCAAAGCTGATATCATACATAAAACTATAAATGTTTTTTCACCCCCCCCTTCTCACCCCCAACTTAGCTCAGGAGCACTGGGTATTCTTATCCTTTATAGTAGGTCACATCTTTCTGCAGATTTTTCAATTGAGATTTTGTTTTTTTTAAATTTAAGAGATCCTTCTTAGCAGAGACTAAGAAAAAGAATAGGGAATGGGATAAAATAAGGTGAGGCAATTCCCCTGAGATTCAGGATTAAGGAGTCTTGATAACTATTGCTCTCCTCTCTCCTCCCCCTCATCATCAGGTGGAGAAAACATCGTAAGAGACGTGTGCAAAAGAAGAAGAGAAGGAAGAGGATAGTTTCTTTGCTCCTAGGGCCAAATCAGTACTTGCTGGTACAGCTCCTTGGGGATCACAACTGGATCAGCTTCTCTGCTGCTTATTTTAGAGTCAGCTTTTGCCAGACTGCAGTGCTGTTCTCCCATCTTGCTGTTCTCTATAAAATCCTCACATTTCCCTTCTTTGGAAAGCTGCTTTTGGAAAATCATGACTCAGCCAAAATGCTTTAGAAAATTAAAAACTAACGACCTTGGAGTATTTTGACTAAGCAAAACGGGTCCTTGTGGAGGACCATTTAAATAGCAGTCCTGCCCCCAGCATATCAGACCCCCTTTTCCTCCCCCCTGTTTTAGTGTCATTCACAGACTTGAAAAATTGCATTGGTCATTAATAAAGACATTAAACATTGTTGGCCTCAATATTTATCTCTGAGGGATGCCACTCGTAACAGGGCACTGGTTGAATTTTGTGACACTGATGAACACCCTTTGAGCCTGACAATTCAGCCAATTTTCCATCCACCTTATTGTCCACTTATCCAGACAAAAAATCATCACTTTGGCTATAGGGACACTATGGAAGACTATGGCCTTGCTAAAGTCAAGGTATACTATATCTACTATTTCCCTTATTCACAGAGCCATTCATCTCATTGCAGATGGCAATAAGATTAGCCAGGCATGATATGCCTCACTGAACCCACGCTAGCCCTTCACCATAATCTTGTCCTTCCTGTAGCTAAAAATGGCTTTGAGAAGGGTTTGTTCCATGGCCTTCCCGGGAACTGAGGTGACGCTGACCTGGATCTTCTTTTTTGTTCTTCCTGGGGATGGTCATAGCAGTTGTTTTCTTTCAGTCATTGGGAACTTCCCTGATTGCCATAACTTCTGAAAGGTGATAGGCAGCAGCCTTGTGATGACATTGTCCACCTCCCATAGCTGCATGCCACCTCCCCTGCATGCTCAGGCAATGTTCCTCTATTGCTCCTGGGCAGCCTGCCCCTGTTTCCACCTTCTGTGTACTTCCATTTTGCATATGAGTTCAGCAAGGAATTCCCTATTTTAAACACAATAGCTTCTTGTGGAGAAAGGATGAGTTAATCCCATACAAAAGAGATTAAATTAGTCTCGTAAAGCATGACAGAAGCACTGATACAGTTCTCATGGAGTTAAAGGTACTACAGTTCCATTTATAGGACTGAAGGGAAGTCAGTGCTTCTTGAGCTACTGGAAGAGTAAGTAGTCTGTGAGACTTGAGTTTCAACTCTTGTCATGGATGTCTTGTTGCAGAAAGACTGTATACTGATTTTGTGTATCATGTGAGTTTATGTATCATATCTAGGCCGGGGTTCACAGTGTTAAGCTACTTTTAGGGAGTATGGCTTCCTTTAAAATATTCTTTCAGCTTTCTCTGCTTTGTTTCGGGCTCCCTGAACCGGCATGGTTCAGGGACTTGGTCGGTGCGTGACAGATCTGCTAATGACCTTCATCTAGCTTACGGAGACCCAGAGGAAGAAGGGGCAGAGATAGTGCACCAGAAGCCACACAGTGGGGGAGCACAAGGCAACAGGCAGAAGAGTGAGTCTCCTGCTTAAAACGTGAGATGCAACATGTTGCACTCCAGAGTTCAAGACTACTGCTGTAACACTGAACTCAGACTTCTAGCTCACACACAGTCCTAGCAAAGAGAATGCTCAAGAATCGGAGCCACTGCTATAGCAGTAGGTTGCAGGTATTTGGAGAGAGTTGATATCCAAATGGAAGGGATGGTGAAAGGTTTAAAAAAAAAGTCCCGAAAGCAGACTGTGAGAGATGGAGGCCAAGATCTAGATATTTATTGAGAAAGTTCATGTAAAATCTGGAATTATTCATGTGGAAGAGTTGAGCAGACCACAGAACACCAAAACAAGAGCACTTTGCTGGCAGCTTAAAATGTGCCCAAAATGTAGGAGATTTTGCATCTATTTGACTGCATTGCAGTTTTGAAAGAATTTATGGTAAGAAAGTTTTCTATTAGAAGCTAATGAACTTGGACCGTGAAGCAGGCACAGGAAAGAAAGGCAAAATGAAAAATGGAAAAGAACAACTCACATCATAGAGCTTTTACATAGTATTGTTCCTTGTTGACAGCCATGAAGGGTATGAACCTGCAACTGACAACAGGGTGAGTCACAAGAATGCCAGCTCAGTTTTCCCACTGCCTTTGGCAAGCAGTGTATGGAAGTAGAGCTTCCTTACAGAAATGTCACTCATTATTACAGAATACGAGAAAGTCTCATGAGCTCATGAAGGACCCGTGAGCTTACAGAGGCTAAGGAGATTAAATCAGTGTTCCCATTCAGATCCTGTTTTGATTGCTTTTTGGCTAACTAGGACTCTTTATTGCTTTCCCAGTGCTCTCTGGTTCTGTAGAGGCCGTGGAAGACCAGTCTCTCTTTGCAGGATACAAACCTATAAACAAGGTCAAGTACAGAGAAATGCAATGTATTTATTTCATTACTCCCTGAAATACAGATGGGGTTGACTTCTGTTTCACCTCAAACATTTTAGCAGTGGTAATGTAAAACACAAAATCATTCAATCATATCCAGAGAGACCTAAGAAAGATCATGACTTGCAGTAAGGAGTTAATCAACTGTAATAATAACTATAGGGTCAGAATTACATGCATGAATTTAAAACTTCACATTTACCATTAACAAGAAGTAAAATTACATATCGAAACATTCATCTGTTCATTTAATTTATTAAGGAGTCAGTGTTCCTTACACGTTCTCCTGACTCACTGTTAAATTTCACCCATTAATATGATTACATATGTAACTGGGTAGCCCTGTAATACAGTATTGCCAGTACTTTGTAGCGAGTTTGCAAGGCCTCAAGATTGACGCTTGTCAGGTCTGCCTTGTCGGAAGTTTTCTTGAACAGCCTGCAGCTTTGTTTCTCTTGCTTTAGCCCTGACAACAACCCTTCTCATTGACCAGGTGTCTATGACTAATTTGTTTTACTTTTGTTTTTCTTTCTGTGTTACAGCCATAGTTTTATATAGATAGCAGTAACAAGCAGTTACTCTATGCAGAATGAGATATTTACGACTCTGGAGTGAAATTCCCTTGCTCAGTTTACATCCTTTCCAGGTGATTGTTTCATAATGCATGTATCCTTGGGGTACTTTGTTAACAGCAACATCTGCTATCGAGGCATTTAAAAAGCCTTGTTTTTCTGAAAATGAAATCTCTACCACAAATATGTTGAGGGGGAAGGGATTTTTTTATTGTTGAAATAAGCAAATTTTAATTACAATCATATATTCTGGCTATAATTCTAAAGCAAGGCACCCAATTCAGAATCCTGGATGATCATATAGAGGCTCTATTAAATTCCTTAGCCCTGAGAACATTTACATGAGAGCATGGTTTTCCATTAAATTAATATAGATCATATTCACAGGCTGGAATTAAGTGGATAATTCTTTCCCATGCTTGTACCACTCCCATCTATACAGAGCAATTTGATAACTGTATTCAAAAAATGAAAGAAAATGGTACATGTAATCAGTATGGGACCAAATCAAGGTTCAGCTATAGGCACTTCAATCTCTTTCCCGATCAGTAGTGTTTCAAATGAAGGGTGAGTGTGGAAGTGCATTCCATTCTGAGCTCTTGTCTCAATAGCATCATCAATGAAATACCAATTACCGCCTTGTAATCGCTACACTTCTAAAGGTTCAGTTCATACGGTCGATACAAGAACTCTCCATCTCTCCAGCTTCATTCATGCTCTAAGGCATTTCGTAGGACTACATTTCAGCAGATCACATCTACTGGACCCAAGGTGTCTGTGTACAGACATAGTTTGAAACAAACTGTAAGCACAGATTGCTTACACCAGTGATAGGATCACAAAACTACCAACGGCAAAAGATACATCAAAGGTATAACATCTAAGATCATACACTGCTTTTGCATGGCACCTCCTATTTGAGGACTGAAAAGTGCTCACTGATTTTAGCCTTCCAGCACCACAGAATATCTTACTTTGCTGTAGTCTAGGAGAACAGGCTATCCAGCAGCCATATGTCATTTGTTGTTTTTTAAGCTACTATATAAGCTTTTGTGTGAATAAACATTGATTAAAACTGATTGATAAATTAAGATTTGCTTGTTTGTTTTGACCCAGCCTCACTACTTTCAAGTATCAATGATTCTGCGTGCATTTACTATGCTACCTGCCCTTCTTATCAGTGTGGCTGTGTTAAAAAGAATGTGCAATGCAATAGAGACAATATGGCATACTATCTTTTGACACTAAAAACATAGATACAGCCTTAACCATCATTTCTACAAGATAAGTGGAAAAAGCGTTTACTCTCATTGCTTTCATGCTATAATTTCATGGACTATGTCACAAGTAACTATGAGAGAGGGAAGTATGTATGTACATATGTATGTAGAGACAATCAGAAACATTTAACCATTCAGAGTGTTGTAAATAAAGAAGGAAAATGATGAAAATACACTTAAGATGTTACTGGTTTGTGCAGAAACAGTAATGAAAGGCTGTCCCACGGCTAACAAGAGCAACACACAGCATGCTGGAACAGAACTGCTTTTTTATGTTAGAGCAATCACTAGGCACTGTAATGCCAGTAAGAGTGGGCTGGGAGACACTGTCACAGAGAAAAACTATGTGCATTTCACCCTTCCTCACCATAGACAAAATTTAGCTTAAACAAGTACATACTGACAACACCTCCAATGTGAGCACAGCCAGAAGCGTGTTCTTCCTGCAAGACTTAAAAGAAACCTCTGGTTGGAATACTGGGCACAGAAACCCACAAATTTACTTCTGTGGGTCAGAATATGCTGTGTTGACATCTGCTACTGTCATGAGGTAATGGCTGTTGTTACACATAAGATTAAATACTGACCACAACATGTAGCACATGGAATCCATATTGAGTCTTTCTTATGTTGCTTGGGTTTTGGAACAAGCCTATTAAATGTTTGTGTATTTCCACCCATGCCTGAGAGAATTCCATGCATCATAGACAATAAATCACTCAAAACCAACACTATAACTGGAAAAATTTAACTCACCAGCGATTTTCATGTGTAGAAAACAGACATTTTTCTTTATTCTTATAAATCACCAAGGTAGAAGATAAAGAGAGTACTTTTTAATGTATGGAACAGTACATTTTTATACTACTTCTTCAGGGTCATTGAAATTATGTTTTTCTAAAGTGAGGGGACCAAAACAACCCAAAAATTGGAGAGAGGAATGGGATTATGCTTTAAAAAATGAACACACATTCATTCAGTCTAAGTGTAAAAGACCCCCAACCAAACAAAACCCCAAAATATTTGTCAAAGGAAGATGCCTGTAATTTGTAAAGGATTTAGAGCTAAAATTCAGTTATGCTCATTTTGAGAAGAATAAACTCCGTGGGCGGAGACAGTGTTATCTCAAACTAGAGTCCCAAACACATTAGGACACACGATCATCTTCACTGTTTCATGAAGATTCACAGTAATGTTAGCTGTGCTTCTGCAGAACCTCCCTTTATTTGGACTGGTAAATTATATGTTTAATATACCATGAAACAAAACATGGTCAGAAATCACTTAAATTAATGAAAATTACATAGAGCACTGTCTGCTAGGTCACAAGCAAAACCAGCCTACGGGTTTGGGGAATATAGTGTGCTATATCAAGATTTCCTTTTTATTTTTCCGCAAGAGAAATTGCTTCTTGGCTGGGTGCTGTTTGTTTTCATGTTTAAGTGGGTCAGTACAAAGAAGCTTAGTCGCATCTCTGAGGCAGAGGAATAGACGCATAAGACAGCGCAGGGTATGGAAACAGAGGGTTAAATGCTGTCTTTCAGTGGTTCAGGTTTAAATCTGGCACAGGCTGGTGCCCAAAGGAGCAGTCACAGTCATCGTGTCCTGCAGCTCCTTCTCCGTGTTCCCACGTGCCAGGGCCGGCATTCATGCAGCCACAGAATTCTTCAGGAAACTGCTGCTCATCCTGAACAAGCTTCCCCCCACTTCCCCCTCCCCTTAGTTTTCACCTTACACCATTTTAATCAGTTCATGCTGAGGCCACATGAACATTAGCTCCATCATAAAGACAAGAGTAGAAATGACCTTTTCAGCAGCAGCACAAACATATGCCAGATTAAACTGACTGTGGAATTTAAGTCAATTCTTCAGACACTTTCCAATTATTTGTAATGGCTTAATAAATATATAATCCTCAATGAAAAAAGACTATAGCTGGGCCTGTCATAGGGTAGTAAGTAGAACTCTGCCAGCTAAAATTCCTATTTATATATGTTTTGAAAATCAAGATTCTTATTAATTTCAAAAAGAAAATTACATTGAATTTCAGGAAAAAAACCCACCCTGGTTATAGAGCCTGCTATCAGAGGATTTACAAAGCCGCCTTTTTCTGTGCATTTACCAATGGAAAAATACAGGGAATATGTGTATTCTGTTACTGCCCATGTTGCTGGCTTTCTTTTTCTACATCCTTCTGACTGCTTATATTGTATATATTACAGGGTATTTGTAAAGTAATAAAATCAAACACTATCAATATTATATTAGGACAATAAATGAGAACCTGCCAAATCAAGATGAAACTCAACAATTAGATCCAAGCCAACCTGGTAAACCATACTAAACTGAAAGAGAAAATACAAGGGAGATGCAGTCAACAGAAGGAAAGAATCATACCAAACGCATCTCATTTAATCCTACTCTTACTTTTGTACAGCACCAACAGGGTTCAATCATAAATATTCAGCCATAAGACTATAAACACTTCTAGAGAGTTTGCTAAGTAGTAACTTCTTTAGACCTTCTTTAGATACGGTTTATGTCCTTATTTTGAATTTGTAGAAGGTCTTGCGCCGACCTGTGGGCAGTGAATTACTTTCCCCTCCACAGGCAGGATCGTGAGCTAACCTGGAGCTTACTTTAACCCAAGGTAAATTATGCACATAATAAAATAAAAAGCAAATATCCAACCCCTCTAAGAAGAACAACTATACACATACAGGTCAGGAGAACATTCCCTGCTACCTCCAGTACTAGCTTCAGGGTAGAAGAGGCAAAGTGAACACGCAGGGGAAAAGCTCCTCATCAAACTCACTCCAGACACGTTGGAGTACCAAAGCCCTCAAACCATCCCAGGGAAAAATTAATTTTTTTTCCAAAACATCCAAGCACCTACATCAGGACACAAATAGTTACCAGCAGTTGGAGACAAGAACCAAGAAAAAACCACCGCCAACAACAAAAGTCCAAACATTTAGTGAATAGAGAGAAAAGAAATCACAGGCTCCACCGCTAAATTGCAAGAATATATAAGGGCTCCCTGGGGGCTGCAGCTAGTAGGCTCTTCCAGGTTTAAAAACCTAGCAAATGTAACTGAAAGGAGAGATGGAAAAGAAAGAGTCAGTGGCAATCTGTCAAAGGAGAGTCCTTTTCTATAAGCCCTGTAATACCTGGTTGTGGAGAGAGTTTGGTATACTATAACTGTGAAAAACTACCAAACCTGTTTGTTTTAACTTGGGTTGTGCTTGTTTGCTGTCTCATAGGAGTCATAGTTTGAGTTGCATCAAATTCATCAGAGCAGCTGCAAAAATCTATTGCAGATTTCTTCATGTAATTTAAAATAATATTGCACACATACTTACATATTTTAGATCCAGATTTCTCTACTGCACACCTGCAGCTCATGTAAATATATCTAGACTAACTTTAAAATTGATTAGCTGTGTTTTTGCAGAAAACAGAGATGAGTGTGGATTACTCACCTGAGAGTCTACTCAGGTTTTTCAAATGGATTTCATAAATGGTCTGAAGTCCTACAGTGCCATCGCTGAATTGCTGACATCACCTGTGCTGTCCTGAGAAAAAGTGACCTATCACTGTCCATTTTAAAGGATTACCTATATTGGCCTTGCTTGCTAGAGCGCTCAAGGGAAGCACACGGCCAGGACTTCACTTTTAGCTGCAGTTATGAGAAAGCATATTAGTAACAGAGTAAATCAAGGAAATGTTTTGGGTTTTTTTTCCTTTTCCTGCAGGCATTTATAGTTACTATTCTCAGTAATCTAATTCAATTCAGCTCAATCAGTGCATTCACATTTTTAAATGTTGTCTCTTTGTAGAATCCAGCCTTATATAATATATAAAACCAAAATAATATAGGCAGACATGTTTAGAACTTGGAATTGGTATTGATGGAGTATACTAAAAAATACCTGAAACTTTCAGAGAACTTTAGCCTTCTTTCCTGCAACATTTTTGCTTGCACATAGAGATCATACACAAAATGTACTCATCATGTGCATGTTTTTTCCTCAACTTCTATGCTCAAGAACTGCAGCTGGGATGCTGTGTGAATCTATTCTAAAGACACAGGTAACTACTTGCTTGCTACAGACAATAGTATGAGGCTGCTAAATGAATAACTATGATAGTGTGTTGCCTGCTAAACAAAAGGAAAGCAGTACTGATTTGTATTCATGGAACATACGTAGATCTAGACTGGAAAGCCCACACAGCAGGCCAAATTGTCCTCATTTACATGTGTACGGCCTCAGTGACACTGTGCCACTGAGTGACTCACTCCAGCAATTGTGGAAGAGTAAATCTGTCCATTATTTAAATTAGAAATGAGCAAACCTCAGTAGGTTACTAGTAGCCTTGTATTTCATATATTGCAAGCTAAAATCCTGAGACATAGTTATTAACCTTAAATAGAGAAACTGTTGGCTGTGAAAATGCAGCTATTTTTAAAAATGTTAGCCAGGTGGTTGTCTAGTAGTGAGAAGTTGCATGGGTGGCCTAATAGAATTTGTGCTGGTTTTGGCTGGGATAGAGTTAATTTTCTTCATAGAAGTTAGTATGGGGCTGTGTTTTGGATTTGTGCTGGAAACAGTGTTGATAACACAGGGATGTTTTCGTTACTGCTGAGCAGTGCTTACACAGCGTCAAGGCCTTTTCTGCTTCTCACCCCACCCCACCAGCCAGGAGGCTGGGGATGCACAAGAAGTTGGGAGGGGACACAGCCAGGACAGCTGACCCCAACTGACCCAAGGGATATTCCACGCCGTATGACGTCATGCTCAGCATATAAATCTGGGGGAAGAAGGAGGAAGGGGGGGACGTTCGGAGCGATGGCGTTTGTCTTCCCAAGTCACCGTTACGCGTGATGGAGCCCTGCTTTCCTGGGGATGGCTGAACACCTGCCTGCTGATGGGAAGGAGTGAATGAATTCCTTGTTTTGCTTTGCTTGTGTGCACGGCTTTTGCTTTACTTCTTAAACTGTCTTTATCTCAACCCACGAGTTTTCTCACTTTTACCCTTCCGATTCTCTCCCCCATCCCACCAGGGGGGGAGTGAGTGAGCAGCTGTGTGGTGCTTAGCTGCTGGCTGGGGTTAAACCACGACAGAATTCAAGGCATTATTTCACAATGTGGCCCTAAAAACCAATAAAAGAGTTCGTCTTCATGTTGGATTCTCAGTATTATATGAAAAGACAATGTAAACAGTTGCTGGCAGGAATGTATATGAGCTACAATAGCACGAGTATTAGCATATACACAAGCCATCCATTTCTTTCCTTTTGAGCACTATCCATCTCACTCACTTTCAGATAATGTCGATTTTTATTAAAAATATTCAATGGTTTTGTTTTGTTTTTCTAAACTGCTAACCTCATAAATGGCAAACCATTTACATTTTAAAAAAGAAAGCCCTACTAGGTGAAGGTTCTGTTTGAATATTTGCATGCACTTTAATGAGTCTGTTCTAAGTTTTTTTTAAGTTGTTAGAAAACCCACCATTTACTGAAATAGTTTGAAGCTTTGGCAAGCTACAAGGCCTATCAGTTTTTAAGAACTCTCTAGGGTGTGGAGGTGCTGCATCCTTTACACTATTTAGTCAATGTAAGAATTTTTTTTTTTCCTTCCTATTCTTTTACGGTTAAAAACAGTGATGCTTTTTATTTAGAGGGGCTGAGCATATTATTATGTGTTCCATAGCTTAAGAAAGCATTCTTTACTATTTGCATGTCACACTGTGTGTCTGTCTCATTATTTCAGTGGCACACAAATGACCAAAGAAGTGCCAAACATCATAAATGCTACACTGTAAAATAGCACGACTGCAACCACATTGAAAATCTTTTTTGATCCGAAGAATGGCAGTGAGAATGTGCTCTGTTACGACAGTACAGAATGCATTTTGATCTCACTAGAGAGAAACGTATTTTAAAATGGACTATTAGAAAGCTTGTAGAAAAGGAAAAGCACCTATTTAGCGAAGCAAATGAAAACACTCCTATTGATTTAATTAAAATTGAAGCGGACCCTCTTTACTCGTTATCAATTGGTAGTAGACACTCTTTTTTGCATCGAATACTACTGCAAACCACAAGTACTTTCAGTGGGATCTCTATAGGACTATTTATGTTGTGCAATAATCTAGTCCACGTGAGTAAAGGCGTCAGAACCATCTTGATCATTTGATCAAAGGCTGTGTATACTTGGGGACATTTACAGAAGTTCTGGAACAGAGAATTTTTCATATTATTTTGATCCCGGTGACTGAAATTTAGGACTCCTACTTCTCAGAACTTTGCAAGCACTAATTACTAAAACGCCTTTTCATCCTCCCTCAAAGAAGCAGACAAGAACCCTGTTTCATAGGATGGAAGTGAAAACAGAGCAGAAGGAGGCCATAATTTTTTATTTATATAAGGTGATTAAAAGTACACCGTTCTTAACAATTTAGACAAAAAGCAAACGGAACTGTTGGGAACTTTGTATTTCGATTGTTATCTGTGTGAGTTACAGAAAATAAGCACCTACAGGCTAGGTGCATTAACCTGAAATATATACTCATGTTACTGCAGCAGAGCTGACTATAGTAAGCCACCATCCTTGTGATCATTCTCCTTCTGTCACCAGAGGTTTCATGGACTGCTCAATGAAGATCTTACAACAATGGTTGTAATCCAGCAGTGCTGAAACCAGCAGTTGTGAAAGATTTGGACTTTTTCCTAAAATGAAGGCTAATGGTTATTCTGAATCCCAGAGAGAAGTCCTGAACAATCATGAGTGGAGCATAATATGCTCGA
Organism: Aptenodytes patagonicus; assembly: GCF_965638725.1. Classification (NCBI taxonomy): domain Eukaryota; kingdom Metazoa; phylum Chordata; class Aves; order Sphenisciformes; family Spheniscidae; genus Aptenodytes; species Aptenodytes patagonicus. Next base: position 78,789,881 of record NC_134950.1, read on the forward strand.
GATCTTCAGAAAGAGCCCATGGCACACTATCAATAATCCTTTTGCATTGCACTCTACAGTTTCTGGGCAAGTTTATGTTTTTAGGTCTACCTTGACATGGCAAGATCTTGCCGTTTTCTTTTGCATGAGACCACACAGCAGTCAAGACAGAGTTTAAATGGGTCTGATCACTTTATACTGGAAACTGCAAATTGTACAAATCACCTTGCAAGCAGGGTGACTACTGTTTTAATAAACAATGTGGTATCAAAGAAGGTGAATATCTTAGTGGTTTTTGTAATGGTCAACGCTTTAAAAGGATAAACTTTCCTAGTTAACCTGATGATTACATTAGGGAAGAATAGTTGATTCAACATTTTACTAGCAATTTTTGAGAGCGGTGGACCTAAATCTTTCTTATGTCTAGCTATGCCACATCATCCACAACTCCTAGGTACCGACTGGTAACTCGGTGGTTTTTGCATGCCCTCCTTAAGTACCGTGATACAGTGGAGCAAAAAGCTCTTCTCTTATCATCAGTTTGATGCCCAATAAAAGACTACTTTCATCTACCTTTAGGATTCTGCAGCTTTTGTTTTGTCCAGCTACGGGTAAGAATATTCATTTTTTTTTAAATCAGACTCAAACAGCACACTGAAAATCTGAGACAGATGTAAAAACTGGAGGCTGCTCTGGAAAAGTTTTAATATGTAACCAAGTGCATGGAACAGTTCTGGACCAAAGGATAGGTTAGTACACAAAAAGTTTTATTACCTTTGCAGATGATATTTGACAAGATAATAAGCAGTACCCAGAGAATAAAACAAGTGGAAGGCTATGTGTGTGTGTGTGCATGCGTGTGTGTGTGTGTTTGCGTGAGTCTATGTATACATGTTTTATATCTATATATCTCCTGCTATGTCACTAAAGATGTCTCAAGTGTTTGGCTTGCTTATTTCCTTTTTTCTTCATGACTATTATGTCTAAATCTCTGCATCCACTATTCTATTTTCTGTCTGAAAGTAATCTGTCTGATTTTTTTTAATGAGCAGTATTTTCAATACAAATTCTTTCATCAGTGTCGCTTTCCATAGGCAGGTTTCTAAAACAGTTGTTCCTGGAAACCGATCAGAGCTATAATTAATATACAAGAAATGCCCCAGGATACTTTCTTATTTTTCTGCACTGCAAACAAGGCATTTGTTTTTTGGGAAATGTTCATGTATCTGGGTTCAGAATAGAATGTGGGAATAACAGGAAAGGCTGCAGAGATTAATTTGGGCCAGATAAATTTGGATACATAAGAAACCTAAACCAAAAAAGGAAAAGGATTTGTAAAATTTGCTTTTTGAATATTCTGACACCCCCCCCCCCCCCTTTTATTTTATTATTTGGTAAACCATTCTATGTCATTTGCTGAGAAAACCTGCTGGTAGGTGGCTGTGGGATATTTCTCACATTATGTAAAATTTACAATTATATTTTTAAAATGACTATTTACATAGTCACAGAGAAATGATAAAATACTGCAAAACATTCTTCTGGAAAAATCCAATGATGTTTGTGCTTACAACAGACCAGAGGCAGCATTTCCACAACCCAGTGACAAGTCTCTGGTACTAAAGCGTAGCTGATATTTTAGGGGAAGATTCTGAAATCCTTCAGTAATCAGTTGCAGAGAAATCTGCTTTAAGGTTAAAATATTTCTATCTTTGAAAGTATTTCTCCAAAATATCTTCAAACTTAATAACATTCTAAATGTGATTCTGAAAGACATATTCTTTCATCAACTTAAATGTCCATTTAAAATGCAGATAACATCAGCAATGACTTGCTTAGTATCCTACTAAGCTTCTGACCTCAGTTATCTTTCAAGAATGAGTTAAACAAGCAATCATATTTCCATAAAGTTAATACACACCTCAGACAATTCATATCTCTATATAGGTACTGGAACTTGAAAATAAATTCTTAGCAAACTCACAGTCTCTGATAACCTCTTTTCCTGATATCACAGGTAAAATGGCAGGAAGAAACAAAGATTCAGTAAGTAGGAATTCTTACATAAATTTTGTCTTACCTCCACACACATACCACTCCTATTCACATGGGATTGCAGGATGAAGGTAAATACACGTGTATGTATCTATATAGCTGTATCTATATCCATATCTGTATACCTATGTCCATCGCCCTCTATATATATACACCTTCCCCCCCACCTCTTTTTTACAATGAGGGTTGTCAAACACTGGAACAGGTTACCTGGAGAGGTTGTGGAGTCTCCGTCTGTGGAGGTATTTAAAACCTGACTGAACATGGTCCTGGGAAACCTGCTCTAGCTGACCCCGCTTGAGTAGGGGACTTGACTGATGATTTCCAAAGGCCCCTTCAACCTAAACTATTCTATGATTCTCTCTGATGTATGTTTAAATGAGTAGCTTGTATGAATTAACTTCCCAAACTACTCAATCTTGATCTCATAATGTCTTTTCCTAAAAGAGTTTTCTGTATGCTATACACCTAATCATTCTCATTGTTCATTTCTGAACACTCTCTGTTTCTTCATCCTTTTCAGGATCAAATCTGAAGAGAGTGTTCCATTGATTTCCAATGGGATACTTGTATGCTTTATATCCTGTTCATTATCCATCTTACCAAGTTTGCTTTCTTTAATTGCTGCTGTGAAGTGCAGAGTTCTCTTCAGCTTGAGCTGTCTGCAATGATAATTACTATTTATTCTTTCTGTGAATCTTTACATGTAGCTACCTTAAAGCAATTTACAGGGAAAGATGTCTTAAGCAGCAGCTTTGCCATTTTGTAGGTTTCAAACTAGAGCACCTCTAGAGCATGTCAGGATCTTTTATTTTAAACTAAATGTTTGTTTTTGTTTGTTACCACCTCCATCAAAAATCAGGACAAATCTTAGAAACATTTCGTTAAAGTATGACTTCTTTTATATCATACTTTATCCTGGTGTTCTTCTCCTCAAACAGGCAGAAATCCATGGATCTCGGTTAGTTTCAAAGTCTAGAACTGTCTGATTTGATTGTCTATTTGCAAGGCAAGGTCAGGAGGGATTCTGGTTAACAAAACTTTGATGCCAAGCAAAGCTGTCATTACACAACTGAAAAATGCTTCTTGATACCTCAAAGGTGACATTCTTGACACCACTGAAAGTGCCAACAAAAGTTTCACATGCTAATTGAGGGCAACATGACCCTACAATTGGAAAATTTCTTTGCAGTGAAATCATACAGGAGGTTGTTACAGTGTAACTTTCAGCTTTGAGGTTTTCCACTCTTTCTCCATTTGTACAAGGGTTGCTTTGTGAATGTGATAGAAGCTTCTGCCTTCTTTGCTAAAATCACTACTCAGGGCCTGTATTGAAGACTAATCACCTCTGGAACTATATCAGGTGGGAGGAATATATGCAAATTGATGCTAAAAAGAGTATAAGCACCTCTGTGTATACATTGGCTCTAACGGTGAAATCGTGGAATCTTATAATACCATTTATTCTGCAGAAGCCTTGTTGCCTAATAGACTGATTCTGCTCTGCTGCCAAGTGCAAAATAGTCATTAACAGCAGCAGAAGCAATCCCTCCTACAAGACAGAATTCCACTGTAAATCCTGAGGTCTTTTCTGTGCTGGAAAAAAGCTATACTTCTTTTACTAAACCATTTCTAACATCAGTAAAGTGGTTTGAAGACCTTCTGCAAAACCATAAAACTTAATTCACTTTTGTTGAGATTCACTGAAGGGTTGAACTGCAACCAGAGTTGACCATCTTACTCAGCACCAAATCTCCAGCTAGTAAGGATGATGTGGATGCTAAAAGTTTTCAGAAGTTCAGAGTGATTGAACAATATAATAGAAAATTCTATTGAGGATTATTAAACAGACAGTTATGGTATCTAGCTGAAGAAATCCCTAAATACACATTTCTGAAAGCTGCAGAGTATTTTCAAGAAATATCACTGCTTACTTGTCCTGTTCTTATACTTTATCTTAGATAACTTCTATTGACCATAGTCATAGCTGTTCAGCTCAATTGACCTCTGGGGATCAATTCTTATATTAGGGAAAAGGTATCGACAGTTTTTAAGAAAATGATTTGCTTGTCCTTGTTTTCTTCTTCAAACAAAAAGATAAGAGCATTTTAAGTAGTGGAAATCTCAGGGTACGACTATTCCAAGCAATGCCAGAGAGAATAAGACCTGAGTTAGTGAACTTACAAGCACAGTGCCCTCTCTAGGCTAATTAATCTTCTTCTGTTGTGAATTAAAGCCGTAACATCAATCCTACTCTTTAGGAATACCTAAATTTTGTTATATTGGTAGAGCTATTTTCAGTAGACTTCTTAGATTAGCCACCTGATCCAGTTCATAGTAAGAATTTTACCCTTTAAAGAGCTCTTAAAAATATTGAGAGAATTAAGGCCTAAGTCTGTACCTAGTAGATTAGTTGAAATGACGCTTACCAGGGGAGAAAAATAAAGTGTCTGGGATATCATGAAGTAGAATAAAACCAGCATGGTTTCTGCAAAGGAAAATCTTGTTTAATAATTTTTTTTTTTTTTTTTTTTAGTTCTTTGAACATATTTATAAAAGGATAGATGAAGGAAAACTTGTTCATATAATTTAATAAAATTACTGAAGAGCCTTTGACATGGTCCTGAATAAAATTCTGTAGAAGAAACAAGCCAAAAGGGCCAACCTTGTCCTGGGGTGCATCAAGCACAGCATAGCTAGCCAGTCGAGGGAGGTGATTGTCCCACTCTACGCTGCACTGGTGCGGCCCCACCTCGAGTACTGTGTGCAGTTTTGGATGCCTTAATGTAAGAAGGACATCAAACTATTAGAATGGGTCCAGCGGAGGGCAACAAAGGTGGTGAAAGGCCTTGAGAGCAAGACTTACGAGGAGTAGCTGAGGTCACTTGGCTTGTTCAGCTTGGAGAAGAGAAAGCTGAGGGGTGACCTTATTGCAGTCTACACCTTCCTCAAGGGGGGCAGTGGAGGGGGAGGTGCTGATCTCCTCTCTCTGGTAACTAGCAACAAGACATGAAGAAATGGAATGAAGCTGCATCAGGGGAAATTCAGTTGGGACATTAGGAAAAGGTTCTTCACTGAGGGGGTGGTTGGTCACTGGAACAGGCTCCCCAGGGAAGTGGTCATGGCACCAAGCCTGTCAGAGTTCAAGGAGATTCTGTCATCTGGACAACACTCTTAGTCATATGGTTTAGTTTTAGGTAGCCCTGCAAGGAACAGGGAGTTGGACTCGATGATCCTTATGGATCCCTTCCAACTTGAGATATTCTATGATTCTATGAAACAAAATAATCTGGAGTGGAGTGGCAACATTGTCATGAAGAAAAGGCCGAAGAGCACAATTAAATGACCAGTTAAAAACCAAACCAAACCAAACCAACCAACCGAACACAACAAGCACTTTACCACGCTCAAACTTTTATTGTTTAATGCCTATCAATAGTTTCAAAAGAACTGTAGGACAGTAGTGATTCTACTTATTAAACTTTGCAGATATCACTAAGTCATTTAAGTCAGAAAAAGTCACAGAGGTTGAAAGAAACTTTGGAAAGGTCTAATTCAAGTAGTTTACTCATCAACATAATAAATGTTTCATTTCACATTGAAAAGGAAAGTTCACACTTCTCTGACATCTCAGAGGGCTCTAAATTTATGGAAGCAGCTCCTACAGCAGATCTGGAAATTGCTATAGATTGCTTGATATGAGGCTGTAGCTGGGAGTCCAACAAGAAGTTAGGTTACATGAAGACTAATAGGGTAATTAACATTGGCATATATGCCTTTTTATAATTAATGATATGACTTCATTTGGAGTGCGCAGTGCTGATCACCTATCCCAAAAGGGGCATTGCAGAACTTAGGTTAGTTCTTAGGATATTGAAAATTATGACCAGTGGACTGGAAGTGCTTGCATATGAAAAGAAACTGCGCAATTAGGACTGATCACTGAAGAAACAGAAGAAAGAGGCATGATAAAAGTACATTATATAAGAAAAGCATTAGAAATTAGAAAATTCTGTTCCTTTGTCTCATAATGCAAATGCAAAGAAATGTGATGACATTAAAAAGCTGTCAATTAAAAACTGATTCAAGGAGATTTCCATTCATTAACTTAAACTTTAAATTACCAAACCCAAAAATACAGCAAGAATTTTAAAAAGATCAACTCATTTAATGGTTATCAACAAATTAGGCAAATTATCACCATGGTTGCCAGAAATAGCAGGATGCTGGATTCATTGAACTTGGAAGTCTCTTTTGCCTTATTTTCCTAACTCATTCTTATCAACAGGCTGGAGTACAAGCCCCTAATAATTACAGCACAGATCACCTTCAAATACATAGTAGGTGTAGTATTACCTTTAATCAGTACTAACCAGTTGAGGGGGACATGTCCCACTTTCCTAACTGTGTACAAACTGCTGGCTGAAGAGCAGAGAAACACTGGAAAGTGGGTATATTTCCTTTGTGGAAGGAACAAACTAGGTTACTCCAGAGAACAGAGTCAAGTTCCAAACTGTGCCCCATTCATCCCAAAAGGCACTGAGGCTATGTAAGACCTAGATTTTCTATGCTAGACAGTATAATTTTACACAAACTACTGATTGCCTTACTTTCCTATTAATTTTCAACCTTCTTTCTAACATCTAAATTACATTCTTATTTGTTTTATAAGGTAGCAATGTGAAGTCTTGCTCACTAGAAGAAGAACAATTAAGTGCACAAAGTAAAGAATAGTTACTGTACAAGTTGAGACTAACAGGTTTCCTCAAGGCTTGCAACGAAGTACAACTGCAAAACAAAGTGCTTTTTGCTGTTATATGCCCTGAACAAGTGTTCTCATAAAGAAAAGTTACTGAGGATGCGACCTCCTCCACTATGTTTACACTAGTAAATAAAACATGTCCAAAACCAATCTTTGCTCTTGAGGTTAATTGGCATGGCACAGCTGATAACTCACACCTAGGCTGTTAAACTCATTACTCCCTGGAGTAACTGGCCTGTCGTAACTCTGGTAGTTGTCATTGGCTTTGGCACCGACTTTCTATACATCTTAAGGGTATATATTCCATATATATAATATGTATTTGTCCCATTCATGACACATCAACCTGTCTGTAAGGTTTAGGAGGCTGCCCTTTGAGTACCCTGCTCGCTGTCACTGCCAACACACCTCAGGGCACCTCTGAATTCCTGCTATTCACAGACATCCACGGGGCCGTTGAGAGGGCTGTTCTATAGATAACCATGACCACCGTGATTCATTAGAAAGTGAGGGTGCAGAGGGGAGTCCAGGTGGTGGTTAATGGAAGAGTCCACACCCAGATTTACCTCTCCTGCTCTTCATTTCTAGACCCTGAACCTTTCCTGTCTGAAGGTCTGAGGACCTGGTCCCAAATGACAGATGAGGCACAGGCCTGCTGCCTAATGTGCAGATATGGACTCTACAAAGCCCTGATAGAGAGTGGTAACTGGGGCAGGTGCTAGTAAAAAAAGGAACTGGGGGTAGGGGAAGGCATGCATCAGGCAAAGGAGCAGGCAACGAAAGTTGCGTTTTTGTGGTAGACTGCAAAAAGTTTGGGCTGCAGACTATTGAAAACACATGAATGAAAGAGGTGGGTAGGTTGCTATAGCAATTTCTTTGTATAATTTATGTCCTGCAAATCAAGAAAAATATGGATCTGCCAGCTATACTTCTTGCTTCTGGGGTTATGTGGAAAAGTCAGGGGGTTTTCTGAGTGGCTTTGGGACCATGCTGAAAGCAGATGCTTGTCCTTTTACTGGGGATGGACAGGTCAGTGGAGATTTTCAGACCTAGCCATTTATAGATGTCTGCAAGGATCATTCATGTTTGGTAGGCCTGTGTATCTGACTATGTTTGCCTCAGCTGTGGCATAGATGCTCCTAGGTGGGTACCCTGAGATGTGACATAGCTGGTTGCTATGCAGAGGTACACCTCTGTGGCTATGTTTTATCTGAGATATGGTCAATGGGTCACTGTTGCATAAGATGAAGGCAGATTCATTCACTGTCCTCCCAAACCCAGTCCCACTGGATATGCTGCCCACTGTCACCCAGTGGCCAGCCCTGACCCGGACACTTCTGGTGAATGGCCACTCACCAGAGCATTGCCCTGGCCTCGCTTTTGCTGTGGGGATAGGTGATCAAGTGATGGTAATGAACAGAGGTGGCCAAGAGTACGATCCTCCTGGGCATCCTCACTTCCTCCCATGGTCCTAGGCCAAATGAGGCCCAGTTCTGATGTGGGTCAGGGGACCCACTAAATTGAAACCCCAGGGCATGGATCACGAGATGATATCCCTTTGGCCAGACATCCAGTAGAGTTAAGGAGCTCAAAAGCGTATCTGTACCAACCTGTACAGGAGCAATGGTTCTCGATATGGATCCAAGCAGTGAAATACAAACTGGGAGCTGGCTGCCTAGAAAGCAATTTTGCAGAATAAGACCTGGGTGTCCTGGTGGACAGCAATCTGGGCAGGAGTCAGCAGTGCTCCTTCACATGAAAGAGGACGGCCAGCAGGTTGACAGAAGAGATTCTTCCCTCTCTGCTTGGCATTTGTGAGTCTGGCTTGGTGGGCAAGAGAAAAGGTAAGGTAAGCAAGGTAAACTATGTTGTTTACTTTGACTTTATCAAGAGAAATGGGTGAGACGTGGACTTGAGAAATGGACTACAAGTGGCTTGATTGCTGACTGGATCACGAGGCACCAAGGGCTGTGATTAGCAGCACAAAACTGACAAGTGGCTACTAGTGGTACCATCATGGGACAACACTAGGACCAATACTGGATAACATTGTCACTAACAACCCTTAGCAAATTTATGGGTGACACCAAACTGGGCATAGGTGAATGCTTTGGCGAGCAGGGCTGCCATTCAAAAGAGCCTCCACAAACTGGAGAATTGGGCTAACAGAAACCTCATAAAATTTAACAAAGGCGAGAGCAGAGTCCTGCACCTGGGATGGAGCAACCCCATGCAGCAGTGTGGGCTGGGGACAGACTGGGTGGGGATCAGCCTTGCAGAAAAACACCTTTGCGTCCTGGTGGAGAAGCAGCTGACCGCAAGTTAACAGTGCACCTCTATGATGATGGAGGATACTCACACAGTGGGTGACTCTAGAGGGTAGCCAGCAACTCGAGGGAGCTGATTCCTCCCCTCTCTTTGGCCCATGTGAGACCTTGCTGGGAGGACCGTATCCAGTTTGGGCTCCCCAGTCAGTGCACGCCAAGCAATGACTTCCTGTGGCAAGCCCAGTGGAGGGCCCCCAGGCTGAGGAGAGGCTCTCCTTTGATCATACCTCCTCCCTGTCTGCTTGGCCGTGGAAAATAATGAGGGCATCTCCGCCACTCCCGCAGGTGGATTGGGATTGCATTTGCATGTGAACAGGCAAGGCCTGCTAAGATACGGCTGGGGAATCAGACCAGAGAAGCATGACAGAGTAGCACCAACTTTTCTATATATCTGGGACTCATCCCTGACCTGTGCTAAACTCTGACCCGTTCCTAGGAATTGCTTGGAAGAGTGTGAGTTACCAGAGGACACAGCTGATTGCGTGCTGGTGCTCAGATGCAGTCTGGTACTGTTTTAATTTTTAGTATAGGTGAGATCATTCAGATTGTCTGACTGATTGTAAACCTGAAGAAAACTAGCAAGGACATGTTGCCAAGTACTGAACTTGTGCAAATGGATGTTTTTCCTAGAAGTGCAGCGTGACCAAATCTTGTTTGATTATCTTACCACTCTCTCTAGGATTATGCCTGTGCTGGCTTCAAAAGCACATCTTCCAAAGCATGGAGTCGTTTCTCTTCATCAAAGAAACAGCTAAGGAAATCTTAAATTTTGACAGAACTATATTGCTGCATACTTCACAATGCACAAACTGCTTTTAATAAAATAATTTAAAAAATCCAAAAAACAACTTGATGCAATCATGACAAGTTTTCATTTCAAATAGTTACTATGCACATTATAAGCAATTCAGAAAGAGGTTATATGATGAAAAGTGTTTGATGTTACTGTTTTTTTTCCAATGGTAAGACTAACTGCCTAGTTTATTCTGTGGACAGAATATTATTCCTAACAGTGGAAAAACTTCTGTATAAAGCTCATCAGATATAACATGATTTTTGAAAGCTTAGCTTGAGCTGCATATTATCTACAGAATGCTATTGGAAACTTAACTTGCTAAATAAGCAGAATTTGAATGAATGATTTTTTTTAATATCATAAGACAAAACACAAACAAACAAACAAACTGAAAAGGGATTTGTACTGCATATGAGGGATTTGACCAAAGAATGAGAAGGAAGAGCTGAAGTATTTGTACTAATCAGGGAGGAATTGGACTTAACTAACTCATATACAGCATTTGCAATTTTCAGTGGGTGACTTTCAAGTCTGTAATACACTTGGCTGAATCTTACTGGATTATGTGCTTGAAATGTTTTACTAACAGTCCACTGAGGTGTGAAAGTACAATAAGTTCTTACTGTGGGAGGAAAGGTGCATTTCTTAGGAGTACAGCTGAACTAAAAATAGATTACTATTTCTCCCACATGAAATATGCTACTCCATACGACAGGGCTGAATTTATTTCTAGGTACTAAAGTCTTATCAATATTCCTTCTTATCAGCTGTGGCAAGCCTTTATCACAAATATAGTTTATGAAAGAAACCACAAAAACTTTGACCTCCTACTGTCAGATACACTTTAAGGAACAATTTTGTGTAAGACTTAATACACAGTCTAAAATAAATAAATAATTAACAAACATACCTTTTGTATATTTGCTTTTTCCAGTTTGCAACTCACTTTGAGGATTGATCATCTTCTGAGGCATGACTTCATAATTATGATTATAAACTCTTTCCTTCTTTATGTTTCTACGGAATTGCTTTTCAGGCTCTGTGCAGTTTTAGGCAAATAGTACTGTGCCTAAAGAATACCCATACCAAATAATCTGCCTTTATTTAAGTCAATGAATGATTTCATGGCTTGTTGACAAATCCATGATGCTGTAATGCACATCATTTCAGTATTTTCTCTTTTTAGTAAGGAAAGCAATACAGGGGTTTATATCAAATTATGAAAACTGGCAAAAGCTGAAGCTTTATGTTTTCTGTTCCACATTTCAAATGTTATTGTGAATGCGAAATATTTGGATCTGTTTAAGCAATAGAAATAAGTGAGCTTATATGTATTTTTAAGAACCAGATACTGTGCACATCAAATCCTTTTCCATCTAGTCTTGCCAGCAGCAGGTCATCTGGTTCAATGAACTGATTTTCAAAAGCAAAGTACATTTTGCTGAGTAAAGATAATGTTTCTGTGACTTCAAACAAGTGACACATTGGAAACTAACACAATTCTTTGTTGTGTCAATTAGAGCTCAGAGAACTTGGAGGAAGCCCAGATGGAGACCAAAGTTGTCTGAGTAGCTTTATCTGTTTATCCAGGTTTTTTTTTTTTAGAGTATGTCTGAAGCTGGTAGCAACAGATATGTTAAGAGGCCAACACTTTCCATTATTACCCTTCTTTCAATTGCTTGTAACTTTATCACAGTATACCTGCTTAATTTTAATTTTTCAAATTTGGTCTTTAGCTGTTGTTCTCAGTCCCAGCAAAGTTTGATCAAAAACTGTTCTGTTTTTCTTGGACCTAAGTTACTTAGGGGTGAGAAAATGTGGTTCTGGTGATTTCAGGAGTATCAGTCTTTTTTCTGAATAAATCCTCAATTTTACAATATTGGTGATATTGGGTGTGCTTCAATTCCTCCCTGACTTGCAGCCTGTGTGTGCGCAACACCTAGCCATTTAAATATTGGGGCTACATTCGTCTTAATTTTCTAGCACCAATATATAGTGGAGCCATCAGGTAGAAAGTCCAAAGTCTAAACCACAGGAAGTTCTGTGGTTGGTCAGGGTCTGCAGGTATCCCTACAGAAGCTCACCTAGGTTCGATGAAAAAAGAAACAAAAGAATATTCTTGTTGGTGAATACACAGAAGAATCTGAAAAGCACCGTGGATTTACTGGAAATACCTAAAATCATGCCAGGATGCACATACAAGTTCTAAAGGCTGCAACTACCTTTGTTCCTTGACCATCTAATACCCAAATCATACAGAATTTCAAGCAGCAGGATTCATCCTCTTTCTCCCAGCTTTCTGCACCAACATCCCATTGAGATTAGGAAACAAAGACTTCATGAGTTGGAGACTTCTCTTTTTTACTTTTTGAAGGTCCTCAAAAAGCCTTTTTAAAGCATTTTATGACCCCCATTACTGAGTAAAGCCTCGGGGTCTTGCCACAGTACACAGGCAGGTACCGCGCACTCGTGTGTGCATTCTGGGTAGATGCAGAGTCTCGTTCCAATTCTCTCCTTTAAGGTCTCTTGTGCTCAGCTGAAGCCACTTACTTTTTATTGCCCTTTTTCCTCTGGTCTCAGCTGAAAGTAAAAAACTATCAAGTATAATGACATTTGAGTTAGACTTGCAGAACACCATATTTTTCACTCTGTTCATGTCTTAAATACCTTTCCCAAACCCCAGTATAGTTCTTGTCTGATCAACTCTTATGAATGAAAACAGTCAGTTCAGGTTTATGAAACCTGAAGTGCCTGAAATCAGTGATGTCCCAACCCAGCTGGAGCTTGCTGGTAGTACGTAATACAAATAATGACATAAATAACAATAATAAAACAGTAGCATAACCATATTTTTAAATATTTCTTTTGAAGAATACGGAAGAATACATTGTGATAGAGAAATTCCATAGAAAAATCTTACATAGAAAGAACTCCTATAGCAAACCCCATATGTCATCATGTCATTACATTCCTCATTGCTGTCCTTTGGCATAGGTCTACCACAAAGGAGCTTCACTAATTTACCCCCATCAAGAATCAGACCTGTGCATCCTTTCTTTCCACTTGATTTCATCTCACAGCCCCAAGTTTCAGATTACATGTCTAATTCTTTCACTGAATTTAAAATTCCTTTTTCACCTGTTGTGAGTCACTTCCAGAAGATGCATTTCACATATTATTTTAGTTGACATAAAAAGAAAATTCATTTTCCTTATTTTTCAATCAAGACATTGATTTTTTTTTGAGTATTTGCAACATTTTTTCCCTAGCTGACACTTTTTAAGGTTTGTATGCATAAATGCCAGACCCAGTGAAAATATAAAGGGATTCACAAAGTTTTGGTTTTTGCTTATTTTGACTTTAATTGAAAAAGCACTGACAAATTGTATGATTTCATTTTAGCAAAGGGCGTTCCTATCTCTTATCCACGTGGTGCTCTGAGGCCTATGGAAATGTACTGGTTTAGAACAAAAACTTCTACAGAATACAAACTTAAAGAAAACCTAAATCTGTCTCAATATTGCAAGATGACAACCAGCTAAGGAGAGGTAAATAAATAAATCATATTCAAATTTGCAAACTACCAACAATAACAAGAACAAAAACATTTATGCAACCAAGTCAGTTAATAGATTTGCATAAAGCAAGCGATTAAATGTCTTCTACACTGGTTTATGGTGATGGTGATTTAACTGAGTCACAGCCATATCACGATGTGGTGGCCTTTAAGTGGTCTACTTCAGACTAAATTGGAGCTACAATGACGTGTGTTTGTTTCTATTTATGCAAAAGTGCTATAGGATATACATGCAGAAGATATGCTATGCAAGCCACAAGCCATCATCTGTATTGATATACTCACTGACTATTTTTCTACTACTTTTGTATTTAGATCAGTGAGAACATATGTATGTCCTTATAATCAAAGCTTCACTCAGCAGCAGCACTTTTACTGTTCTAATGTTATTTTTTATAACTCAGTAACTACTGAAAGGGAAAAATTATTGTCATTTTTAGTCATCAGATAGTCTGACAGACAGCAGCCATTAGGGCCTAAATCTATATTCAGGTACGCTGCTGTTGCTGAGAGCAGAACTTGACCTTTTCAAAGTATATACGTGTGGTTTTCTTTGTCTGGTCTTAGTTTAAAACTGGGGGAGGGGGACAGGAGCGTACTGAACACTTGTCAAGAGGCTGGTATCATTTTGGATATGCAGAGAAGGTATCCAGATTTGAGAATAATAAAATTAGGATGACATTTGGATTATCAAATAGATTGACTAGACTGCATGCAGTAATTCTATACCAATGACTGCATGCAGTAATTCTATACCGATGACTTAATATGAAAGTATGCTAGAATTAGGACAGTTTCAAGCAAATGTTTCTACACAGCATAGTCACATACCCATGCACGTAGCTAGCACATGCATTAAAGAAAAAAGCCAAATCTTAGGTTTATCACAGGATAAATCCAAGAGATCTATAGATCATAGTTGGATTCATGCAAAATGGAGATATATTGAACAGAACAAACACGATTTAGGGGAGGTTTAGATTGGATGTAAGGAAAAATTTCTTTACTGAAAGAGTGGTGAAACATTGGAACAGGCTGCCCAGGGAAGTGGTGGAGTCCCCATCCCTGGAGGTTTTTAAAAGACGTGTAGATGAGGTGCTTAGGGACATGGTTTAGTGGGCGTGGTGGTGTTGGGTTGACGGTTGGACTCGATGATCTTAGAGGTCTTTTCCAACCTCAATGATTCTATGATTCTATGATTCTATGATTATCTATCTCACCTACTTATGTACTGGTGAACTGTTAAACTAATAAACAGTCAATATCCTTGTTTGTTTGGGTTTTTTTTTTTGATTTTCAGTTTTAATTACCTTGGAACTTTTAACCACTTCCTCGGAATATAAGAGCTTTCCTTAGATTAATCAGTTTTGGTGAGGACCAGATATTAGAACAGAGAAGGATAGTTTCCTTCTCCTAACCTGGAGAAAATCCCATTCAAGTGTCATGTTTCTAAATTGAGAAGAATCTAGATCACTCCTTTAGTTTCCCAGTTTGCTTTATTTTTCCCTTTTGTTATCTGTACTGTATTAATCAATGCACTGATTAAAACGTGTATTGTCGTCGTCTTCTTGGTTAGCACACATTATACTAGAACAGCAGTACTTTAACATAAGTCTTCCCTTCTGTCAGCCTCTGAGAGGGTGGTTCAAGTTTTTATAAATCAATAAAATGGCAGTTTGGAGAAGTTCCCACTGACTGGAAAAGGGGAAACATAACCCCCATTTTTAAAAAGGGAAAAAAAGGAAGACCCGGGGAACTACAGGCCAGTCAGCCTCACCTCTGTGCCTGGGAAGATCATGGAACAGATCCTCCTGGAAGCTATGCTAAGGCACATGGAGGACAGGGAGGTGATTCGAGACAGCCAGCATGGCTTCACCAAGGGCAAGTCCTGCCTAAGCAACCTAGTGGCCTTCTATGATGGAGTGACTACATCAGTGGACATGGGAAGGGCTACAGATATCATCTATCCGGGTCTCTGTAAGGCCTTTGACGCAGTCCCCCACAACATCCTTCTCTCTAAACTGGAGAGGTATGGACTTGATGGGTGGACTGTCCGGTGGGTGAGGAGTTGATTAGATGGTCGCATCCAGAGGTAGTGGTCAACGCCTCAACGTCCAGATGGAGGTTGGTGACGAGTGGCGTCCTGCAGGGGTCCGTATTGGGACCGGTACTGTTTAATATCTTCATCAATGACAGAGGCAGTGGGATCGAGTGCACCCTCAGCAAGTTTGCAGATGACACCGAGCTGAGTGGTGCTGTCGACACCCCAGAGGGACGGTATGCCATCTAGAGGGACCTGGACAAGCTCGAGAAGGGGGCCCATGTGAACCTCATGAGGTTCAACAAGGCCAAGTGCAAGGTCCTGCACCCGGTTTGGGGCAACCCCCGCTATCAATCCAGGCTGGGGGGATGAAGGGATTGAGAGCAGCCCTGCCGAGAAGGACTTGGGGGTACTGGTGGATGAGAAGCTGGACATGAGCCAGCAATGGGCGCTCGCAGCCCAGAAGGCCAACCGTATCCTGGGCTGCATCAAAAGGAGCGTGGCCAGCAGGTCGAGGGAGGTGATTCTGCCCCTCTACTCTGCTCTGGGGAGACCCCCCCTGGAGTACTGCGTCCAGCTCTGGAGCCCTCAGCACAGGAAAGACACGGACCTGTTGGAGGGGGTCCAGAGGAGGGCCACGAAAATGATCAGGGGGATGGAACACCTCTCCTGTGAAGAAAGGCTGAGAGAGTTGGGGTTGTTCAGCCTAGAGAAGAGAAGGCTTTGGGGAGACCTTATTGCAGACTTTACCAAAGTTGTTCTAGATTACTGATCTAAGTGACAGCAAACTTCACACCAGACTGGGGTTTTGATATGGCAAACATGCTATCTGTAAAAGTACTTGTGGGCCTTAGGTATAAAGTAGGTGTGTTATACCTTATATCTATGGAAGGTGTTAATGAAGGTGGGGCACGTATAATCATTGTACAATTTTTTACAGACCTGCTTTGCATCATAACAAATTCTCTGGAAGAACATACCTGACAACTGAACCTTAAATGGAATTCTGAGCACGTGGAGTAAAGTGCAATTGGCTTTAAATTCCCATCACTTTCCTTCCCCATTACTTTGCAGTCATTATAACCACACACCCCTGTTTGTGTTCTGTTTCCTCCCCCTCTGTGGGGCAGGCATCACAGTGGGACTATTTCACTGGAGTTGAAAGAGTTTAAAAATACATTAACATCTCAGGTCTTGAGATATATGGGATCCAGAATTTTCTAGTTAGTCTGTGGGTCACACAAAAAGACTACAGTTTGGATCCCCTGCGAAATGCATCATTCAGGTTGCCTATCCCTTCCAGAAATGCTGCAGGGCTTAATTAATTAGTGATTATAAACTGCTCAGGGTCTTGAGATGAAGAGTACTGTATAATTCCTTGGATTTACTATTGTGTTTAATGATGATAACTGTTTTCCCTCTCTCTTATGGGAGAGGAAACACAAAATAACAATTCCAAACTTGAATTTCTGATTATGAAGATGGGGGATTTCTTTGTTCCTTTTTAATTTCCTTCTATCTAACTTTGAATTTTAAAATCTATTTTTCTTCACTAAGGGCATATGAAGGATTTGGTTACTGATAGCTCACACACAGTAGCTTTTCTTTAATCATCTGAGCTGTCTACCTACAGTGGAAGTGAATACCCAAAAGTAGGCTGTCAAGAGTGCAGCTGGTATCATACCTAATAACAGAGCAACCTTCACAGTTGAAAATGCAGAGAGACATGTCTCCATCACAAGTCTGTAAATTATGACTGGATTCCAGCGTTTCAACTGAACTGTATTCAGGGGTGCATCCACATAAGAAGCAAATGAGTTGGAAGCTGTTTTTTATAACGTGGAGATCACAGTTCACTTATATCTAAGGAAAGTTAAATTTTGTTCATCACAAAAAGAACAAAAGACACAGAATATTTTTAGATCAGTTTGTTTAAAAAACCCCCACAACACTTTAAAGGAAAAAGAGTTTCACAGTTAAAACCATCAACTTAATTAAAATGAATAAAATAACTTTTTTTATAGTTATTGTCCATCCAAAATTCAACATTGTATTCCTTGACTGTAAGCCAACTCCTCCAAATAAAAGAAAAAAAAAAATTTCTTCAATTGACAACAAAGGGATGCCTTACCGGAAAGCAAGTATCCCTCTTAGTTAGTTTGTGCTAAACAATATTGTGCTAAACATTGCTGCTTTGTGAAGTATACACAGTTTACCAGCTTCTTCCTATGGTCCAAACTGATTTGAGAAAACATAATGAAAGGAATCATATTTTGAAGTACCTTTTCTGCCTATAAATGAACCTTAACCTTCTTTATAACATTTTTAATTTTATTTGTATGAAGTAAAATTTCATATTAAAAGTGCATTTTTTTCCAAAGGTTTAGTGCATGAACTAGCTACCTAAGCTGCTTATTGCAGAATATTGTGGATAGTAATATTTATAGGGGTTCAAAGTGAATAGTTAAATTCATGAAAAAGTCCACCAAGGACTATTAAATATAAAGATACCACCTTTGGCTCAAATATGAGCTGCAAATTGTTGGAGACTGTAAGAATATAAGGACAAGAGGAAATGGCCTCAAGTTGTGCCAGGGGAGGTTTAGATTGGACATGAGGAAAAATGTCTTGACTGAAAGAGTGGTTAAACATTGGAAGAGGCTGCCCAGGGAAGTGGTTGAGTCCCCATCCCTGGAAGTATTTAAAAGACGTGTAGATGCGGCACTTAGGGATGTGGTTTAGTGGGCATGGTGGTGTTGGGTTGGTGGTTGGACTCAATGATCTTAGAGGTCTTTTCCAACCTTAATGATTCTATGATTCTATGATTCTATGTAGTTTACCTAATCTTATACTCTACCCTCAATGCCTGATCTTGGGTGCTGTCAGAGGCAGGCTGCTGGGCGACAGGAATCTTTGACTGGACTGGATATAGCTGTTCTTCTGGCCTTATGGTTAATCCAGGCAGGGTCCACATAGATAATTCCCTTGCTACAGGAGAGGAAAGCTGAAGTCTGGTGCTCAGCATTATTTAGAAGATCTGTTCCAGCAAATTTTTCAACACAACATTTAAGCTACTTGAGCTGTCTGTCCCTAGCTTAACCTAAACACAATTATTCCTAAAATGGCATCTCACCCCTCACTACTTTATTTGCTTAAGGGGAATATGAGGTCAGCTTAATTTGCTGGGCTCCATGTTGCATAACACTGTGCAAACATGGTTTGTGAAGTACTGTGCCATAGCTAGAAGTGGACATAAAATAACAATATTTCATTGTTAGGTTCCAAAGAAGATAAACTTGAAATGTGGAAGAAGGAAATTTGAAATCAGTGTGCCATTTAATTGCTTTTATTTCCTCAAATGACTGACCAATAAAAAAGCCATTTTGTTTTAAATGTGGGTTTTGGTGAACCATATCCTTAAAAAGAAAGAAAGAAAAATCATAGGCCTTTAATTTTCTCTCCCTCAGGCTTTGCATTGCTCTGGGACTTCTAAGTCTTCTAGCATCCAAATTCTCAGAGTGACTGTATGAAATATAACATTTATAACCCCTTAAGTAGTTGTAAATCAAAGCTGTCCCATAATTTACAGTACATTTATTTCAAAAAATCATATTTATATACTGTCTTTCAACCTAAATGATCTCATAGCATTTTACAAACTGGATTCACTTACATCAGCATTGAGAGTCAGTCATCTTCTGAGAGGTTAGGAAGCTTACAAAACAGCAACTTCAGCTATCACAGGGACAAACTAACATTTTGGCTAAGACTGTTGAGGCAAATTCCCTCATGAGAGCAGCTGTCACATCATTTTAATCCACTGAGGATGTCGGTCTTTCAGTATCTTGGCTCCATAAGTCTCATCTTCTTTCCTTATATCATAAGATTATATCATATAATCTGTGTAATTTGCCTACAGTGAAGAAGAGGAGTGAACAGAAGTGAGGAACAGAATCTCCTTCCAAGCAGTGAATTTGCCAAAACACGTTGTGACCTGGTGGCAAAGGAGAGTCTTGGAAAGATGTTGCTCTATCAAAACACATTCCTTCCAATGCCTTACTCTTTGGTACTTGTGACATGCACAGAAGAAACAATTTTTCTCATATTTGATTCTCTGAACTAAAAAGAACGGGTCCTCCTAGGAGTGCATGCCAGTAGGAGTACACCCCAGTCATGTGCATCTCCTGCTACTTCCTCCCACTGGATCTTTCTGAGCTCCCCTGTTTGAGGATCTGCCCCGTGCACATGCAGAAACTGAAATCCATGTCTCATCCCTGTTGATTCTCTCCTCTTTGGGGTAAACAGAGTCAAATGGGACAACACATAGACCAAACCTGCCTCCTTTTATAACATCAATTAAATGATATAATTATAGGTAGAGACCAAGCAATTACAATGCTTATTCTAAAGAACAGGGATAGTCATGTCAAACAGTTCATTCATCTTATCCTCTGATGTGAAAAAAATTGAGTAGTTTTAAAGAATGAAATGTGATTAAAATGAAATGGAACTTGAGTTTACCAGATCTGAATAGCCATGTAAGTGCTTCCACTTATTTAGATGCCCTCAGTCAGCAACACTGATTTATATAAGCTGTACAACAGAAGATATTATATTTGAAATTAGAGCTGAAAATGTTTTTTAAAAAATTGTTCCAAAAGATACTGCAAACAGCAGGCAGTGAATTTGCCTTGCTAAATCCAGCGTGTTTCAAGAATAATGGGACAAATAATTGTTCATCTATTAAATTTGGTGTTGAAGAAGTGTATTTTATTGTCTGATATTTGTCATTCAATATTTGTTGTGCTCCTGTTTAAGACATTTCAGTCTCCCTAATAGGAGCAGAAACAAACTATCAGCTGTAGAGGATCACACCATGCATAGAAGTTAGTGGAAATACAGTGTCTAAATGACTCATAGATGTAACTTGCCTGAAATGTGTAACAAATGCAGTAACAGAAATCAGTGCCTTTTCTCCTGGTTTTAACAATTCATCAAATGTTAAAGCTGCCAAAATTATTCATATACAATGGACTGCTGGAAAGATGGTTGGCCCAACATTTATGGCCAGGTATCATTTCAAATGTTGTCTATAATCAATATGATTTTAGGAAAGTTGCTGAGAAACTGTAAGATAGTACAACCCCATTCCTTGAATGGAGAAAATTTTACACTTACTGGGGTTCTGGTCGAGCTTCCATGCATACACATCTGCACACCAATAAAGTAAAATTTACTTCTGTGTCCTTGTTGCGGTTTAACCCAGCGGGCAGCTAAACACCACACAGACGTTCACTCACTCCCCCCCCGCTGCCAGTAGGATGGGGGAGAGAATCGGGGAAAAAAAGCAAAATTCATGGGTTGAGATAAAGACAGTTTCATAGGACAGAAAAGGAAGGGAAAATTATATTAATAATAATAATAATAATAATAATGATGATGATGATGATGATGATAAAAGAATATACAAAACAAGTGATGCACAATGCAATTGCTCACCACCCGCCGACCGATGCCCAGCCAGATCCCAAGCAGTGGTCACCACCCCCCCAGCCAGCTCCCCCCAGTTTATATACTGAGCATGACGTCACATGGTATGGAATGTCCCTTTGGCCAGTTTGGGT
This sequence comes from Aptenodytes patagonicus, assembly GCF_965638725.1. Taxonomy (NCBI): domain Eukaryota; kingdom Metazoa; phylum Chordata; class Aves; order Sphenisciformes; family Spheniscidae; genus Aptenodytes; species Aptenodytes patagonicus. The sequence continues at coordinate 78,811,042 of NC_134950.1, forward strand.
CAGCTGTCCTGGCTGTGCCCCCTCCCAGCTTCTCGCTGGCAGGGCATGAGAAGCTGAAAAGTCCTTGACTAGTGTGAGCACTGCTTAGCAACAACTAAAACATCAGTGTGTTACCAACATTATTCTCATCCTATATCCAAACCATAGCACTGTACCAGCTACTAGGAAGAAAAATAACTCTATCCCAGCCGAAACCAGGACAGTATCCACCCCTTATTCTGTACCATCTACGTCATGCCCAGGTCCCCACACTTTCCAATACATTCCAATTATCACCACCACTTTTCCTGTCTTTTGATATATACACACAGATATCATTCCCTTAGTCTATGGGCCATCCCTCTAAAAAGTTCATTGAGTTCATGTAGTCCATGACTTTGGGCTCCATCTGTCGTAACAGTCCTTCAGGGCAGGAGAGATGGTGTGTGGTGTTGGATTGTTGCATGCTGAAGCCAGTTCTGGTTCCATTATCACTGTGCTTGTCTGGTTCTATCATCGCTGCACTTTGCTCGGTTTCATCAAAGTTGATTCTTGATTAATCTAGGTGATTCTTACTGTAATACTGTTGATATGGCATATAGCCACCATAGAAGTGATGATATACAATGTCATATAGCAATTAACATCAGACAATTTAATTTATTGGCTATTCTCATCCAAAATCAAATCCCCTTGAGGTACACATCGGACTTCCCCATCCTCCTGCATCACCCACCAAGTGCACCCAGGTCCTTGAGCAAAAGCAATCCCACGGATGGGTTTGTCTTTGCCCGAGACAGGAATAACCCAGGCTGTCTTCCCCAGCATATTTTTTACATGCATTACAGGGACTTTATTCCCATCTACAGGACATAAAATTTTTGACTGGGCAGGGCCAGCTCGATTGGCAGATCCCCGAGTGTTGACTAACCAGGTGGCCTTCGCTAAATGTGTGTCCCAATGCTTGAACGTCCCACCACCCATTGCTCTCAGTGTAGTCTTTAACAGTCCATTGTATCATTGGATTTTCCCAGAGGCTGGTGCATGATAGGGGATGTGATACACCCACTCAATGCCGTGCTCTTTGGCCCAGGTGTCTATGAGGTTGTTTCGGAAATGAGTCCCATTGTCTGACTCAATTCTTTCTGGGGTGCCATGTCACCACAGGACTTGCTTTTCAAGGCCCAGGAGAGTGTTCCGGGTGGTGGCATGGGGCATGGGATATGTTTCCAGCCATCCGGTGGTTGCTTCCACCATTGTAAACACATGGTGCTTGCCGTGGCATGTTTGCGGGAGTGTGATATAATCAATCTGCCAGGCCTCCCCATATTTATATTTCAGCCATCGTCCTCCACACCACAGAAGCTTTAACCGCTTGGCTTGCTTGATCGCAGCACATTTCGCATTCATGGATAACCTGTGCAATAGTGTCCATGGTCAAGTCCACCCCTCAATCATGAGCCCATCTATAAGTTGCATCTCTTCCTTGATGGCCTCAGGTGTCATGGGCCCACCGAGCTAGAAATAATTCACCCTTACGTTGCCAGTCCAGATCCACCTGAGCCACTTCAATCTTAGCAGCCTGATCCACCTGGTTGTTTTGATGTTCTTCAGTGGCCCAACTCTTGGGTACATGAGCATCTACGTGACGTACTTTTACAACCAGGTTCTCCACCCAGGCAGCAATATCTTGCCACAATGCGGCAGCCCAGATGGGTTTGCCTCTGTGCTGCCAGTTGCTCTGCTTCCATTGCTGCAACCACCCCCACAGGGCATTTGCCACCATCCATGAGTCAGTATGGAGATAAAGTAGTGTCCACTTTTCTCATTCAGCAGTATCTAAAGCCAGCTGGATGGCTTTCACCTATGAAACTGACTCAATTCACCTTCCCCTTCAGCAGTTTCTGCGACTTGTCGCATAGGACTCCACACAGCAGCCTTCCACCTCCGATGCTTTCCCACAAGACGACAGGACCCATCAGTGACCAGGGCATATTGCTTCTCATTTTCTGGCAGTTTATTGTACAGTGGGGCCTCTTCAGCACGCGTCACCTCCTCGCCACCACCTGGCAATATTCCAAAATCTTTGCCTTCTGGCCAGTCCATGATCACTTCCAGGATTCCTGGGCGACTGGGGTTTCCTATTCGAGCCCATTGTGTGATCAGTGCAACCCACTTACTCCACGTAGCATCAGTTGCATGATGTGTACAGGAGATCCTCCCTTTGAACATCCAGCCCAGCACCAGCAGTCGGGGTGCCAAGAGGAGCTGCGCTTCAGCACTGATCATGTCTGAAGCTGCTCGAACCCCTTCATATGCTGCCAATATCTCTTTTTCAGTTGGAGTAGAGCAGGCCTCGGATCCTCTGTATCCCCGACTCCAAAACTCTAGGGGTCGACCTCAAGTCCCCCCTGGTGCTTTCTGCCAGAGGGTCCAGGTAGGGCCGTTCTCCCTGGCTGCAGTGTAGAGCACATTTTTTACATCTTGTCCTGCCTGGACTGGCCCCAGGGCTACTACGTGAACTATCTCCTGTTTAATTTGTTCAAAGGCTTGTCGTTGCTCAGGGGCCCACTTGAAATCGTTCTTCCTCCAAGTCACTTGATATAGAGGGTTTACAATCAGACTGTAATTTGGAATATGCGTTCTCCAAAAACCCACGATGCCTAAGAAAGCTTGTGTTTCCTTTTTGCTAGTTGGTGGAGACATGGCTGTTATTTTGTTGATCACATCCATTGGGATCTGACAACGTCCATCTTGCCATTTTATTCCTAAAAACTCGATCTCCTGTGCAGGTCCTTTGACCTTACTTTGTTTTATGGTAAAACCGGCTTTCAGAAGGATTTGGACTATTTCCTTCCCTTTCTCAAAAACTTCTCCTGCTGTGTTGCCCCACACGATGATGTCATCAATGTATTGCAGGTGTTTTGGAGCCTCACCCTGTTCCAGTGCAGTCTGGATCAGTCCATGGCAAATGGTAGGGCTGTGTTTCCACCCCTGGGGCAGTCGGTTCTAGATGTACTGGATGCTTCTTCAAGTGAAAGCAAACTGTGGCCTGCACTCTGCCACCAAAGGGATCGAGAAAAACACATTAGCAATATCAGTTGTGGCATACCACTTGGCTGCCTTTAACTCCAGTTCGTATTGAAGTTCTAGCACGTCTGGCACAGCAGCACTCAGCGGTGGCGTGACTTCATTTATGCCACAATAGTCTACTGTTAGTCTCCACTCTCCATTAGACTTTCGCATTGGCCATATGGGACTGTTAAAGGGTGAACGCGTCTTGCTGATCACTCCTTGGCTCTCTAGTCGATGAATCAGCTCATGGATGGGAATCAGAGAATCTCAGTTGGTGCCATATTGCCGCCGGTGCACCGTTGGGGCAGCAATTGAGACCTGTTGTTCTTTGACCCTCAGCAACCTCACAATAGAAGGGTTCTCCGAGAGACCAGGCAAGGTGGACAGATGTTTAATTTCCTCTGTCTCCGAGGCAGCTATACCAAAAGCCCACCAGTACCCTTTTGGGTCCTTGAAATACCCTCTCCTGAGGGTCTACGCCAAGGGTGCATGGAGCCTCTGGGCCAGTCACAATGGGGTGCTTCTGCCACTCATTCCCAGTCAGGCTCACTTCAGCCTCCAATACAGTTAGCTGTTGGGATCCCCCCGTCACCCCAGAAATACAGATGGGTTCTGTCCCTTTATAGCTTGATGGCATTAGAGTACACTGTGCACCGGTGTCTACTAGAGCCTTATACTCCTGTGGGTCTGATGTGCCAGGCCACCGAATCCACACAGTCCAGTAAACCCGGTTGTCCCTTTCCTCCCCCTGGCTGGAGGCAGGGCCCCTCTAGTCCTGGTCATAGTATTCGTTACTCACTTATTGTAAATACGAGTCAGAAGTTTCTTCATTAAGATCAGGAGTAAGGTCAGCCCTTCTACTCTGTCTGGGGAACTGCTCACTAGAAACTGGAGCAACAATTTTCCTGGAAGAACCCCCTTTTGTGACTGTTTTTCCTTGCAACTCATGTACCCGTGCCTCTAGGGTCGAGGTAGATTTTCCATCCCACTTTCTCATGTCCTCTCTGTGGTCATGCAGGTAAAACCACAGGGTGGCCCGTGGTGTTTACTCTCTATATCCTCTCTCTTTAGCAGAGGAATGCTAACTCCTAATAGCTGAGATACTGGTCCGTAAGGTGGGGAGCAGGACATATTCTCTCTGAGTTGCTGGACCTCCTGGGACAGTTTCTCCACAGCTGAGATGCAGGCCCATAGGGAGGAAGAGAGACTTTCTTTGTATTGCCGGAGTTGGCCAGCCAAGTCATCCACCGTTTGTTCCTCTCTGTCTTTCCAGGTGATTACTGCCAATGAGTTGGCGTATGACAACTTTATATGGTGTGCTCCATATAAACTTCCGCCACATGGGTTGTGTGCACTTGACTTCATCTGGATCTTTGGATAGCTGCTTGTTGTCCAGGTCATTAGAAATCACCTCCAGCATGGCTAATTCCCTCAGGTACTGGATATCTCTCTCCGTGGTGGTCCACTTGCCTGGGTGACATATAACATCTTACTTGAAGGGATACCTTTCCTTCACGCCTGACAGGAGTCGCCTCCAGAGGCTGAGGGCTTGTGCCCCTTTTCCAATCACTTTGTCAATGCCCCCTTCCCTAGAAAGGGATCCCAGCTGCTTGGCTTCCCTACCCTCTAATTCCAGGCTACTGGCCCCGTTATCCCAGTGTCAGAGCAGCCAGGTGACAACATGCTCGCCCGGATGACGACTGAAATCTTTTTGCATATCTCGCAGCTCACTCAGGGATAAGGATCAGGTGATTACCATCTCATTATGGGTTCTGCCTCTTCCTCTTCCTGTTCTCGTGATAGCCCTGATTCATCTTTATCCCTTACTAAACGAGCTGATTTTCTTGTGTATAGGGGTGACTGATGCCAGCAAGGGTTGGTTCTCTGGTTCAGCTGCAATGCCTTTCACCAGGGTTTGAGTAGCTGCAGTGCCTGTCACAGGGCTTTGAGTGGCCACAATGCCTGTCACAGGGGTTGATCTCTGGGTGGTATTCTTAGATAATTGTTTAACCTTAAACAAGACCTGAACCACATTCAGGAGACATAGCAATAGGAACATGCTGGTTTGAACATCCCAAAGATATTCAAAATTCTCAAGAGCTGTTGTAACTAGTCTGAAGGAGAAAGGGAAGATGAAGGAGCAGGGGAAAGTGTCCCCGCTGTCTCCCCCATAGATTGGTTCCCCGAGGAGAAAAGGTAGAGTGTAATTATTAATAGTTTCCGAAAGGTGGCTCCCGAGTTACAGAGACAATGGCAATGCCGAGTAGAAATACCAGATTAGTCTCATGACTGATAATTTTATCATATCATAAACCAGTGTTACACAATGCAGCAAAATGATATCCTTAATCCAGCTCCCAGAGGTCATAAACAGCACTATACCAGCTGCTAGGAAGAAAATTAACTATCCCAGCTGAAACCAGGACAGTCCTGATACTGATAGGGGATTGTGTCAATTTAAGAAAGAGTTTACAGTATCCAGAACTGTTGAAAAGTTGCTTTATGAAGAGGTTGTTAACATACTAGGAGGTATTCAACACTACAGCGAGATGACTTTCAAAAAATTTCTTAGACTGGAACACCAGCTAATGGAAACTTTCAAATTAAACCTTGTTTTGCTTGGTGCTCATGAATATAAGCTTGCTTGGCATTCCTCAGCTGAGATCGGAGGACTCTGGATGTGACTCTTTCCCTGGAGGTGTTTGGGTGACAGATGTTTGTCTGTTCTACTGAACCCTCAGAATCTTCTCCAGGTCAGCTCTTGTGACTTCTGCGACTCCCATACCATCTTGACAGTTTCAGTAACTAGCCTCCTGCATCCAGCGTTCGGGTGCTGATGATGAGCACTGCCTGCAGTGACTGCAGAGGCTGTGATAGCTTGCCTTCTCCAAAGTTATTTGTAAGTCCTCTGTTTCAGTGCTACAGCTTCTCAGGTTAAAGTAAAATTTTAACAGAGGAACAACCATGTTGCTCCTCATCCTGCGCAGTGAGTGGTACCTTGCCGACTCTTAAACTTTTAGACCACTGTCTGCAAACAACTAAGGCTGCTTACTATTACAATAAAAGTCTCTTTACTATTTTAATCAACTTACACACTTATGCGCCTTACAGCATTAATCTTGCCTTGTAGTGTAGGGTTCATTCTGTCTTTCAGAATAACTGGAAAATAAAATAACTAAGTGCAGTTACTTTCCCATTTCAAACCAACATGTATTAATGCAATTTTTTAGTTTATATTTTTTGCTGAAGTAACGACTCACATTTCACTTTTTCTCAGCCAGCCACTTACATTCTCTTTCAGGCTATTTTTTTCTCATACTTTTAGCATGACTGTGCTTCCTCCTTGAGATGGTTCAATTTTCTAATAACACACATTACTTAAAAAAATTTAATCCAGAAGTTAACTCTTTGTGTTAAGGATTCTGTATCATCTGTAGTTGTGTACCTATTCAGATTACTTAAGGGTTGGGGTTTTTTTCTGAGATCTCACCCATACTTTCAATCCATTGTTTATCACTTTGTAATTCTGCATGTCTTTTACCTGAGTTTCTTCTATTGATTTTCTAAATCACAGCACTCTTGAGTTGTAGTCTTGCTTTCTGTCAGATGCTTGTTTGAACAAATTCTTAAACTCTGTGAAGAGTATTTCTTTCAACCTAGCAACATTTTTCATACCCTTGAGGACATTTTAAAATGTGGATCTTGCAATTGAACATATGAGCACAGGAAACCAAATTTTTCAAACTGAGTATATTGTGAATATTTTAGGTGAAACATATCAAATATTTTCTAGTGCTTACAATATTATAAATGAATGCATTTTTAATTTAAAGAAAAAAATCTATACAGAAAATATCCACAAAGAGGATTAAATTAATGCAGAAAGTTAATAAATAAGTGCAAGAATCACTATACAATTTTCATTTCCCATGAGGGGGATTTTCAGGCTCTTCTGTTTACAGAATCCTAAATACCTTTTCCTAAAAGCACTTTTCTTCATAAGACTTATCATCTTCGTATCAAAGATCTGATGTTTTGGAACAGCAGTTCACATCTTTTTTTTCCTTCCAGAACGGCTTAACTTTTATAGCTAATTATTATTCTTAGTCTTTTGTTAGGGATTGGTGCTGAGATTATTGACGTTTCTCTTGTCCTCCCTCCTCGTTTTTAGTTTCCCTGACTTCTTCCTTTATTTCTGCTGTGTTCAATGAATCACTCGAAGTGTAGATGCTCAGCAGGAGAGAGGCTGACTTTGCGACGTGGGGCAGCGGAGTGCTGATGCTGTAACCACCAGGAAGCCCTGCGGGCCGCTACTGCCACAGGGGTCTCTACTGCCCTGATCAATGGGTCCCTCTCCATGATGGGAGGATTTACTCGGAAAGACTACTTGATTTTATTTTGATTTTTAAGTGGAATTTAGTGTTTGCAGAATATGTCAGATAGAAGAGAAAAGGGCAGAAGTTCAGCCTCTGTGCTGCTGTTGTAATCCTTTGTCTCTCTGTTAAACATGCTGTCCAACATGTCAGTTATGACAAGGATATCTGTCTGCAAGGAACTGCTCAGAGAACACCAAGAGCATCAAAGATGTGTCAGATGTTACCCAACTAGGGAGATTTAAGCCACAGACCTTAAAGAAGGCACATTCTCTACCAGAATACCAACAGACCTCTGTGTATCCAGTTGTGTGTGGCTAATGTCATAGATTAATATCACTGTGGCCAAATGTGGATAGCAAAAATAACTGGCCATAATGTCCCCAAGGGGGGAAAAAAAGTGGCTTTGAAAATATAACGAAATTTCTATTCCACACGGTCAGGAGAACAGTGCAGATGGAACTACTTGCGGTCTGATGCACACTCCTTGAACCAATGTTTAGGAAAATAGTGAAATCTGTCCTTTTGACCATTCTTGCACGTGGAACAAATTATTGGAGAAAAAAGCAAGACATCAATGCTGTATTTTCACTGTACCTGACATAAATAATATACTAATTTGTATCATGAAGCATCTAAAAAGGTTGCTTGCTTTATTACTTAACATTTTCACGTGTATTTCTTTCTGGCATATGGTGTTAATCTGAGAGTTTTTAGAAGATGAAACCTTGCTCATGTTCACACAATGCATCAGGTATCAGCTCTGACCTTGGAGAAAACTGTTACCATATGTGTCCGATAGTCCTCACCTTCTCAAATAAGTAGATATTTCAGAAGTAGAGAGTTAGTGCGAAAAGCGTGACATAACAGAAAATAAGCAATGGTCTCTCTTTTTTGTCTCATCTATTTTATGTTGTTGTTAGTCCAGTGATTTATAAAGCACTAATCTTGATCTATGCCAGTTCAATATGGAAAGGAATGAACTCCTCACTCTCCTACCTCACTTTCAGACTTTGATCTCATTCCTGAACACAGCATGCTAACCGAGGTGGTGAGTCTTGCTATGAGGAGGCTGGACGCAGCACTACACAGCCTTCAGTCTTGATAATCTGAGCAGGTCTGGCAACTCAACACAGCTTTGTGTTTTCTAATTTCAGCAGAACTTGACAGTCACTTTATCCCTGCAGTCCCCTGATCCTTTAGCATTTTGTGATAAGCTTTAAGTCCTGCATAGTACTTTAGCTCTTTGACAGGATGAGTGAAGAACGAGGAGGATTATTCATTGTTCCCATTAAATGTAAATCCTTTCAACAATAACTTAGCAGGAAGCAGTGTTACTTCACAGGGAAGTTTACTTTGGACAGATGTGCTTTAAAAAGCTGCACTTTATTCTTAAACTATGCTGAACAATCCCATTTCCTTCTTTTCCCCTCTCCTTCCCACTGTGAGGACCTTGTTTATTCTAGGGAAAATTGTTTTGCACCATGGTGACTAAAACTCTCAAGACCACCAAGGCTTTGCACCAGAAGAGGCAACCGACAGACTTGGGTGGATCGCGTGACACTGGCACAGGTACCAGTAACTCTGCAACTGTGGTGTGATGGGCTGCTCCCACATGCATAGCCCCCATGAGGAACTCAACCATCGCGGTTCTGCTCTGCAAGTATGACAAGCACCCTGAACTAGATTATAAACAGGTTTCAGCTCAATCTGGTCACATACTGAAGGGTAGATCATTCAGTTTGAAGTCAGATTCTGGAAATACTTTCAAATCCATTTCATGTTGGTCTTCAAAGCCCCAAAAATAAGTCTGGCAGGAAAAGTATATAATATCTGAAGGAGAGATGATTTCTATGAGAACCTGGAAAATCATGCACATATTAGCTAGAAAATGAGGGCAGAGTTTTAAGACAGGGATCCTAAAAATCTCTGAAATTCCCTGTCATTATAGTTAGGAAAGTGACTACTGTATGCTACACATGGACTTGCTTTGGTTACAATTTTCTGCATCATTCTTCCTGACTATTTATAAAAAAAGTTGGCTTATGTTTATCAGCCTTTCACCTTGATGGGAGATGGACTGAGTGATCTAATAGCCTGTTTTCCATTTGTGACTTCTGATTCCATGAATAACATTTTTTTGGATGGAAAAATAAGAACATCAAAAGATGCCTATACAGAATATCAGAATATAATTTTGTACTATAATCACCATATATGAAATGTAACATTGGAATATTTTCAGAAGAAATTTCTACTAGTGTATTTCAGAAGGACAGCTTATCAGTTGGTTGCAATTTAAAACAGATCAAAATACTAACTGAGATGTAGTCCTCTCCTTTCTTTTCATCAGCAGGTGGGAGGGGAGGTAACGGTAGAAGGCACCCTGAACTTGGTGTCCTGGCTCAGATACAGACTTGTTCTATTGCTATTTTACATAACCGCTCAGCCTTATTTCCTACATCCTTTTAAAAAGTGGGCTAAAAAAGTGAGTAATAAAAGCAGTTATTTCATCTCTATTCAACGAGATTGACAGCTTCTGTAAAACCCCATAATTATCAACATTTTGCTGAACCATGCTTTCTACCAGAGTTACAATGTTCTCCACCATCACTATGTATTTCCAAATCTTTTTCAAAACCCTGTGTGCATCTATGCTTGAAGAAATGCAAGGTGTAGCTCTTGCCTAAAGAAGGCTTTGCAAGATATTCCCTAGAAGAATTTACAAATAGAGCCAAGCTTGAACAGTTTTCCAGGTTTGAAAACATAGGACTGAAATCAGATACAGCTTGGGAGAAGGAGATGTGAGTGTCCAGGAGCCTGAAAAAAATCAAAATGAACATCACAGAAGTGTAGATAACGCTTGAGTGGCCGAGGCCCTGTTAGTTACTTTTCCTCTCTTTGTAAATGTGCACCCTCTTTCTATCCCTGTGACCTACTTTTTGTCATCTTCTCTTACTCTTTTTTTCCTTGCTTGATGGGAAAAAACAATTAGTAGTGGGCTACTCCTAGACTTATTTGCTAGGACGAAGAATTTTCAGCAGGATTACAAAAATCAGAGAGATTAAACATTCTGTTCAGACACTGGTTGTCATGAGATCCAGGTGCTCCTCAAAACCTCATCTATATGCCAAACCTGTCAAGCAAAAGGTTTGCAAAGAGCAGGGTGGAACAAGCACAACTGTCTTCTCCAGTTTGTGCTATGCACGGTTTTCACAGTAGAGGAGTTTCACAGCTTTCTCATGATTTGTGGCTCATTAGGGTGGTTACAACTCTCTAGTCAACTTGCATACAGAAACAAGTGTAAAAGACACACACACACACACACACACAAGCAGTGAAATGTGAAGCCGTGTAAAACTCACTGTATCGCGGATTTGAAACTCAAGCTCATAATTATATTCATGAAAAGAACTGTTTTCCTTGTTTCTTTGTGTGACCTTTTTCCTGTAGGATGATTTTCTAACATGCACCAAATGTCACAGTGTTTTGAAAGACCCAAAATGGTCTTCATTCACAAAGGTACTAAGCATGCATCTTTAATGGGACTGCGCACCTGCTTCAGGCTATACGTGTGCCTAAATACTGAACTGAATCAAGGCCCTCGCTAGGAAGAGAAACCCCAACCGCTCAGACCCTAATTTTCTTTCTTTATTTTGAAAGTTGAGCAATTGAGAATTGATAAAGTAGCATTTAAAGAGAAAAGCCTGCATACGATTTATAAGGTATTCTAGAAGATACATTAGAAAGCATTATGGGATGCAATCAATCAGTGCCTGGACTACTCAAGATACTAAATGTATTTCTCTTTTCTACTTTCAGCAAGTAAGAGGACAGATCAGGTATTAGTATGGCACATTTTTCTAACTGATGGCATCATTTTCTAACACCTTTTCTTGATTTATGTTCCAGTGTTTATCCAATTTCCTTTATAACAGCATCCAAAGCAGAAACATTAAGTATTTGTTATTTAACCTCTATGATACCTTCAGAAATTGGCAGAACAAACTGGACCCATATTCTTATTGTTGCTTTAGAAGGCAATTTGGCAAAACTGAAGAACTGCAACATTAAATTTATTTACTGTTGTTACCATAAAAATATGGAGTTGTTAGCCTATTTTTTGCCTTAGAAGAAATTTGATTTTCCTTACTAGCAAGCAAGGTTGAGTGAAAAAGACCTTCTCCTGTTCCCAGTAAAATAAATAGGAATTTTGGCACCAACATACCGTGGGAGGAACACTAGTTCCTAATTATTCATTAATTTCCTGGTATCAGACTGAGCTGCACAAGAGTCTGGAAACTGTGGGCCAATGTAGCTCATAATTTATTTAGCAAGCTATGGAAATTTATACTGGAGAAAGAGAATTCTAGTCCCTGGCTGAGGGGTTTCTGGTTATCTCAAAGCCAGCTCAGAGATAGTGATTTCACTGGAGTCTGTCCCTTGCGACTTCAGTTTGCAACCAAAAAAATAACCGACTGACAAAAAGCCCACTGTGCACACTAAAGAGCTAGGGTTTCCACAGAATCAGCCAAATGCTCATGCTTGTTTCCCAAACTAATTTTTTCCTTCCTTGTCAATGTAATATATTTGATGGCAACATTGCATAACATATAGCATGCCAGAAATACCTTGCAAACTTTGGGAGTCTAACAATATAAATAACTTGATCTAACCACCCAACCTGACCAGTTCCAAGTCTTGTATTGCTTTAAAGATGACTCAAGTTACAGCCTGGGGGCTGGTCCTAGCTAGAGTCCATGCACCCTTGAAAATATGAGCATATTGTGGCTGTTTTACTCGATCTGCTGGCCTGTCCAGGGATACAAGCTGAATTTTGATCTCATCATAGTTTAAAAAGACCACAGTGCTGTGTCAATGCAGACGAATGTTATCAAATTCTATTAGACTCTTAATGCCTTCTCACAACTCCCATGTGTATCCAACAGGACAGAAAATTTTCTTCGCCATATTAGCCAAAGGAATTTCTAATGTAGATCATATTATTGCAGCGATAAAAATGATGAGATGTATCAGTAAAAGGTCTTAGAGCTGTAAGTGAACTAGTGACACTACTTTGGACATTGTAGTTCAAGTAATATTTCACTGCGGTGCAGTCATTCAGACTAGGTTACCTTAACGTAAGCTAAGTTGGCAGAAAAGACATAACCTCAGAGACATATTTTGAGAAGTGAGAAGCCCTCCCTATGTTGACCCTTATTGTCACATTTTGCAGCAGTGGTGGCACTAGAGAGGTGGTACGTAGGAAACACAGATATGTTAAACCTAGGCTGCACCTGACAGAGCCCCAAAGCAGGAATAATATGAAATTGCTATCTCTTACTCCCTTGATGATTATACACGGGGCTTCCTAGTCTAAGCCAAACCCCAAAGAAGTCAGAGAGTCCCTTTGATACAAGGGAGGTGTGTGTTGGGTCCAAAAGAACACTTTGTTGGGAATCCAATGTGGTTGATATTTATTTTTTTCAGAATCTATTAGTCTGTCCCACTAAAGTCACAACTGGAATAAAAGTTATATGATTTTTAAAAAATTAATAGATGCTCAATATTTCTTTGCCTTTGGTATTTTGAATATATCTAAACTTTTTCTTCTGACTGAGGGCTAAACCACCAACATCTGTAAGACTCACAATAAAATTGACAACATTTCATAGGAGATCCCCAATGAGAATTACTCAAAGGAGTTGACAGAGCTCTGGTGTACAGGTGGCCAGTATTTTGGATTGTCCTATAGGAAATTCAGTTTTCTGTTACTACTAGATACAGTGGAAGCAATCTTCTGGCTCCCAGAGTTTGATGGAGCCACTGCTAGGGAATCCCATAAACTGTCTTTTAAACATGTTCCAAGCATCAGATTCACAACAGCAGTTAAATATAATTTACTCTAGAGCATCAATAAAACCCCAGTATGAAAAAGGCAATGTATTACACTGCGTACCACTGGCTAGCAGGCTCATTAGGACAAGACATACGGAAAGGAATAGTAAGATCATACACGCTGGATAAGGTGTCATTCTCACTGAGTGAATCGCGTGAGCAAATAGAAACTACTGGCTGAGATGACATTGCTGCCCTTCACTGCGGAAGAACTTTCAGGAACATATCTTGTTTTTTTTTACCTCCCTCAATGAGCTGGTAATTGCAGCCTGAAAATTTTTCTAATCTCAGTCCCAAAAGGATATTGAATGATTTAAGGGATTTATGTAAGTTAAGTCTGGCACAACGGTAACTAGCCTTGGGGGGTAGGGGTGTGGGAGAAAAAAATTAGACTTGTCCCCGCAAAGCTCTTGCTTCCTCATGAGAAAATTTAGGGCAGTGTATGAAATCTCCTGCCAGATCTTTTCAATCATTCACAAAATGCAAAAAAAAAAAAAAAAGGAATTAAACAGTCTTCTCTGAAAGATACGAACTTTGCCAGAGAAAGCCGTAGCACACTTCAAGAAACAGGCCAATTCTTCTTTGGTTCTGACAGACTTAATCTCTGTGCTTCACTAGCCCAGAGATGAAATGAGAAAGGTTTATTCTCTGTGTGCCCAGGCTTGTCCAAACTCTAAACGTGCCTGAGCGTAATGGTAGCAGCAGCATATGATAACGTACATTTTTCTAATAGACTGTCTTTTGTCAGGTATTACATAATGCAGAAGTGGAAAGGCACTCTGCCTGGTTTATCTGCATCTGTGCCAGAAGATTTGCTGGTAGACCTTGTGCAGCCAGAGGATGCAATTTTACTACGTTCCTAGCCTTATAGCTAGGGCAGCAGTACCTTGTAACATATTTAACGTCAGGGAGTTTTTTTTAATTTCCTGTGTCAGTATTTGGCTCTTTCCTATGAAAGCCATCTCTACCTCATTAACGTCTTTCTTTGGAGAAAGAGAATCCTTCCCTTTGCAGGGGTTACAAATATCCCTATAAAATTAAGCCCAGTGTTCTGTACGTTTTTTGTAAAGCATAGGCAACTGAAAATTTCAGATTACTATGGTACAACAAAAAATCATATTGCGTAAACATTCAATAAATTATTACATCTCTTATAGTACTTCTGTGATGATTATAAAGCTATTTGTCTTCCAACAACCTTCAAGCCATGCTTTTCCTATAGCACTCCGTTATCAGAAGCCCAGGACACAGTTGGACTGATGTAATTTGACATGGTTCTGATGAGATTCTGGGAATCTAATATGACAAATAGACATGAACAACACAAACCTTCCAGCTAACAAGTTTTTAGAAGAACTAACTAGAGAAAAGAGATATCTTGGAAAAGAAATGATACGTTAAAAAAAAAAAAAGAAAATGTCCTAGCTCAAAAACATCTCTATTAAGTAAAGCAGAAAAAAGTCTGAGAATTTCAAATTCAAAAATGCTAATGAGATAATATGAATCCTCTTAGCTGTGACTATATCTTAGGTATCTGTTAATGAATATTCATATAAGGATTAATACCAAGTTAAAACAACAAGCTAACAACATACTAGCTATATATGCTGTTGTGTTTTAACCCAGCAGGCAGCTAAACACCACACAGCCGTTCGCTCACTCCATCTCCGCTGCCAGTGGGATGGGGGAGAGAATCAGGGAAAAAAAAGTAAAATTCGTGGGTTGAGATAAAGACAGTTTCATAGGACAGAAAAGGAAGGGAAAATAATAATAATGATAAAGGAATATACAAAGCAAGTGATGCACAATGCAATTGCTCACCACCCGCCGACCGATGCCCAGCCAGTTCCCGAGCAGTGGTCACCACCCCCCGGACAACTCCCCCCAGTTTATATACTGAGCATGACGTCATATGGCATGGAATGGCAAACCCCTTTGGCCAGTTGGGGTCAGCTGTCCTGGCTGTGCCCCCCCCAGCTTCTCGCTGGCAGGGCATGGGAAGCTGAAAAGTCCTTGAGTAGTGTGAGCACTGCTTAGCAACAACTAAAACGTCGGTGTGTTACCAACATTATTCTCATTCTAAATCCAAAACCCAGCACTGTACCAGCTACTAGGAAGGAAATTAACTCTATCCCAGCTGAAACCAGGAAACCCAGAATCTTACCACTGGTTTGGACAGATATTTATCACAGACAATAATACCAAACTTTAAAACTGCTATTTTCTTTAAAATAGTGACATCAACATGATATAAACTGTTTTGTATAATAAAGAAATATTTGCCCTTAAATGGAATCACTATTGCATACTTTGAAAGTATTCACTAAAAAGATCTCTTGAGGGAAAGGGACTGAAACCACAATTTTGCACATACACACAGTTACATTACCCTTATTTAAATTATCCCTTGTAAACCTAAGTGGTAGTACATTTCTGTCCCCTTAATCTCCAGGAAAAAAAAAATTAATGTATTGTGTATACACAATTGTGTATAGCTTTCACTGAAGCAAAAAATGTTCTTACTGCTTGTGATGACATAGATAACCTTAAAAATAAGAACCGAGTATAAATGACATTTTCATCCAGAAAGAAGCCATTAATCTCAAGAAGTAGTTAACTCTGCAGCTATACTGGTGGCAGTTTAGATTTATATTTTTAACTAATTACGGTAGGATTCAGGTATAATGCATTATTTTCTGTCTACTAGTATCTGTATCCTTTCCAAATCAATTTTTGTATGCTTAGATATGATGAACAACCCTATTGTTCTCAAACTCTGTCTCTTAATATCTTTTGTATTGGTGTTATGCATTGCTAAGGAAAATCTGTAATACTTTGAAAACAAGAGACACTGGATTAAGAAATAGAGTGAAATAAAATACAGCAAAGAACAGAGTGCTGCTTCTACTATCCCCTCTTGTTTGAAGCCCTACACATACTATATATGTGTGTATACATATGCATACCTACATATATATACACATATATAAATAGACATAAGTATATACAGATAGTTGCAAGCAAGGCTGTAACGCTAGAATTAAAAGAAAGCTAAAGAAACTGCCAGAAAGGATTCTTTTCACTGCCGTATAGTGTGCTTAGTACAGGGTTTAGGCCACAATTTGGTTTAGTCAAAAGGATAAGGAAGTGTGGAGCTCAATATGGTTTCTGAAGAGCTCTTCAGCTTCCTCTTTACTGGTCACTCCACATACTCTTGAGTATTGAGAGTTTTGAATAACATTTTTGATGTTATTAAAAAAAAAAGAAATGCAGCCTTTTGTGGCTTAACAAAACCATTCAGCTTCTGAATAGACCAGGAAGTGAGCAAAACAAGTTTCATTTATTGTACAAGTTGTAATTAGTTTTCTCATTTGGCATATATCTGATTTTTTTCAGGATTAAAATTGTATTGATAGGACAGATGGATCAACATAGTGGCCTGACTAGAAAAAGTAAATGGAAAACAATATTTATCCCTCCTGTTAATCAGTGGTTCATTTGATGGGATGAGGTACAAGAACAAGCAATAGTGGAGGAAAATGAAACGAAGGACCGTGATGAAAGACAGAAAGTCTAGATGAATTTTATTAGAGGTAGCGCTACCAGCAAAACTTATCTATAAGCTATACAACATTTCCCACAAGATTACAGATTTAAGGTTTTATTCCTTTTTATGCCACTTTTCCACAACTGACCATTTCTATGAAATTTTCTTTTTTTATTCTCAAACCATTAATTTCCGTTAAAGACACCAAAAAGAACCAATGGCACACGCTCTTCAATATTTGAAGACTGACGAAGATTCAGAAAATTTAATCTTTGAGAGAGTGCACCACCATGCTTCCACTTCTCTTTTCCTGCTTCAGTTAGTAACAACCACTGGCAAAAAGCAGAAAGGGTGCAGCTAACATTAAACTATAGTTCAAGCACTGGATATTTTTGGAGGGCTCGTAGTGAAGACATTTCAAGATGTAAAAATCACTATTGGTTTTATACCAAGTAATAACTTGCTAGTACAAAGTTAAAGAAGGATAGTAGTTAGATTTTCTTGGGGTTTTCTTTGGAGTGGCAGCAAATACTGGTTTTAAGACAGGGCCTTTTTTTTCTCCCACTTTTCTTTAAATGGTTCTGCCACAGTACTTGATAGTGATGGCTATGCTTATAAAGATAAAATGAAAGTGGTGATCAGAATGTACAGTGTTGACAGGCAGACAGGCCTAACAGAAATATTCTGCCCCAGAAGTGAAATTGTAATATTTCCAGTTGGTAAGCAATCATCTTATTCGATACATTTTAAATAAGTCTGGAGCGAGTTATCTTCTCTCAAGAGCACCTGGTGTACAGTAAACTTCCAAAACTTCCCTGAGCATAACACCTACAACAAAAACATTTATTCAGAAATGAGTAAAATGTATGTAACCTTTAAAGAGGCATATTAAAACCATTATGACTTCATAACAAGTTATGCAAAAAAAAAAAAATCCAACCCTTCAAAAGGCAAAAAACCCCTGTCCGCTATGCACCTGAAATACATTTAATTTACATGGTCAGTGAAATTGTTAAAATATCTGTTTTTCTTATCAAAATTATGTACTGCAGGTCAAAACATTTCCAGAAATTATTTTTAGAATCCAGAATGTCATGTTCTAAACTTGGGAATGCTCCATATGTGTTGATAGAATAATTTGGCAAAAAAAATCTGAGGCGATGATCAGATTATTCTGCCTGGTTTTTTTATTTTGTGTGTGCATATGTGGGCGGGGAGGTAATGCCACCTTTGAGGATTAGGATTATGAGATTGAATATAATCTTCTGGATGGATACAATCCTATAACCAGACTCCTTTTTTTTTTTTTTTTTTTTTGAATGATTCATACATTTCAATGCATGAACATGGAAGCAAGTATTTCAAGGGAAAAATGCTTAGTTATGAGGAATTTTGTGCTTACAGAAATTTATCAGTCTGCTTGACTTCATTATTACATTGGGTCTGCCTTGGCACACTCTTAGTGCACCCTCTGACAGCTTCATGTTTACGATGCTCTTTCTTTATGCAACTCCTAGCACGAGCCTAGACTCAATCACCTATTCGACTCCATCTTCATGGAAGCTTTTGCCTCAGGGTGCAAAATGCTAGAGTTTAGGGTAGGCCCTTCTGTGTGGGAACAGTAAGGAATATTTCTTGTTCAGGTCACCTGTTGCTAGATCTCTAGGAAAAAGTGATAGGCTAGTACCAGCAGATGTGAAGGTTTATAAACACAGGCCAGTTTCTAAAGCTGCTGGTCAAACATAGTTCACCTCATAAATAACATATTGATCTCAATAAGAATGTTTTTGGAGTCAGTAAACAATCCCACATGCAGAAAAAGCATCCAAATATGGCTCTTCAGAGCAGTGTTCCACCACAAAGTACCAGTCTTAAACATGAAATTTACTTTAGTGTTCAGTTCACAGGGTAATACTACAAAAACCTGTGAAATTAGCAGACCTGAAAGGGAAATGCAAATCACACTCAGGTACATGAATGTCCACCAACAAATAAACATGGAATGTATTTGATTGTCTAGAGCTCAGGAGTAAAGCGCAACTCAGAATAAGGGACTCCTGGGTAGCTGTTGGGGTGAAGAAACAGGTTGTAACCAAAACTTATTATCAATGGTGTTAGTGGGACTGCCTCTTAAACTTTTCTAATGTTTCTCATAAGACCTTATTGCCATCAATTATAATTTTGCCAAGACTAGAGCCATTAGCACAATCATTTCCCATGCTAGACATGTCCTTCTGTTTAGTGTTGTAAAACATATTATTATATAAATAGTATGTACTAATAGTAATAATATTATATAAACACAATTCGAATGGAATGTATTTAAATACCCAAAAAAATGAAACTACCTCAAGGGAAAAAAAAAAAACCCACAATTTTTTTTTCTACGTCCGTAAATTTGATCCATTTTAGAATCACATTGAAAAGAAAGCAGTTTATTCACACATGTTGAGTAGAGTCTTACCAGTCAGGCAAGCTCATCAAAGATGAATTTTGGATTAAGAAAGCCTCATTGTTTGCTGAAGAGCAGGACTTTTCTTGCAGATCCCGAGTCTGGCAGTGGGCTAATCAGGCACCTCTTTCAATCTGTATTTTCCCTGCTGGCTTGAGGGGCAATGAGAAAGAAGTCCCTGAAATGAAATGCAAAAGCAACATATTAGACATTGAAAACTCATGCCTAGACATGGAGAACAAGGGGGAAGACTGGCTGAGAAAGCTGGAGTAGGAGCCCAGTGGAGGAACCCTCAGAATGAGGTGAAGACTGAGTCTATCTGCAATTAAAGACAGCTTCTTATTGCGTGTGTAGAAGGAGACAAATTTCTATTGCTCTAACAATCTTAATTCTATCACTACCTAATTCTAAGACTTTGCCTCTGCTTGACTTTTTGCTCTTATTTTTAAATGAAGAGTCTGGGATAAATGAAACTGATATCTTTGCACATGATTGCAATTCTCTGTAGGCTGCAGAGACAGAAACCTTTTGTTTAGGGCTGAAGATGCTGAGTTATCTGCTGCTAACTGAACTTTTAGGAGGCTGTGGAAATTGTCACTGATGCCAGGCAAACCCAGAGTAACAGCAAGCTGCTGAACTTTCTGACAAGAACTGCAATGAAATGACTGCACATCAATGAGTTTATAACAATGAAATGAGCCACAACAGGCAACTTTTTCAGGAAGGAAAACTACCTTTTATTTATGAATATCTGAAGTGACACTGTTTGAAAACACAGCCTGTGTTTTTAGTATGGAAATTTTATTGATAACAGATTTCTTTCTGCTGCCACCCTGATTTCCTTTAAATACTGGCAGTTCTTTGGCAGTTCTTATTTTTCATGCCATGGTATTTCAGATAAACAAAGAATTCAGCTCAAGGCATTTTTCTGAAATTTGACAGCTTTTCCAGATTTCATTTCTTTGACAATTTTTAAACTAGTAACCCAGTAATAAGAGGGACTACAAAACAAGGCAGTTCTGACAAAGTACACATGGTGTTTGAACCTTCTGTAAAAGCCATTTTGAAATAGTATATTGCTGCTGTAGTTGATTTTGAAGCATTTTATAAATGTATCTGCAAATGCAAACCTACTCCATCTGACTTGAGTGACAATATATACTAGACTGCGTAAATGAAGTTTCTGCTTTTTCTTGTCCTTTACTTGCTCACGTGCTCCACACTTCAGAAAGAGATGTGAATGTAGTATATCTTGAAACAGAAATTACAATGTTTTTCTTAATTTGAAATTGAAATATATAAGGTATAAGTTTTTAAATTACATTTTTTTCTTTTTCTCTTTCTTTTAAAAAGGCATTTCAGCTGTAAGAAAGGTCATGAGATGACCTTGAGGGTTTTTTTTTAAATATATGACTCTGCACCTAAGTCCTCATTTCCTATGAAGAAGCACATTAGAGACTTTCAATTAACACACTCCTCGTCTTGGGGTCTGGTCCATGGCAATCACGAGCCATTTTTCAGCCATTCCACCTTATGAATTGCATGTCAATTGCTTTGATGAGGTATGTGTTGCCAAAGAATGACCAGAATTTTATCTATCCTCAAAGTACAGAAAGTGCCTCAATCACACTTGGTATATAGACCTTGGATTCAGTTAAGATGGGCTTCAGTCTTTCTTGAAGTCTACAGAAGTTGTATAAATGCAGGTAAAGAATAAACCCATTTATAGATGAAGAATATGAGGTAAAAAAGGAGGAAAGGTTACGGGAAAATGAATGAAAGCTGCTTTCCAAATGAGAAATCATTGGTAAAACAACTGTGGGAATTTATAACCCAGGTCTTGCAAGGAAGCTGGAGCCAGTGTAGTGCTGTTAAAGCATCATGAGATAGACACTTCAGTTTTTCCTGAAATAGACAAATCTTCCCGAGGTCCCTAAAGGAATAATTTGTTCCTTTAATGCCTTTCCTCTATAACAAGTGAAAACAAGGCATTAGACCTAAAAACATTAACAGGACTTCTGCTTTTTAACTAGGGATGCATTTTAGCCTCCTAAATGTCTTTTTACCTCCCAGCCAATGAGGATAAACAAACCCAACCATGCTCTATGCTGTATTTGCTTATGTCTCGCTCTAAAAACGAAAAAACCCCACATGCCCCAACAAACAAAAAGCCCTTTACCATTTTGATGTTTTCAAGAGTTGAAGCCCTATTATAGAATAGAATAGAATCATTGAGGTTGGAAAAGACCTCTAAGATCATCGAGTCCAACCGTCAACCCAACACCACCATGCCCACTAAACCATGTCCCTAAGTGCCTCATCCACTCGTCTTTTAAATACCTCCAGGGATGGGACTCCACAACTTCCCTGGGCAGCCTGTGCCAATGTTTAACCACTCTTTCAGTAAAGAAATTTTTCCTTACATCCAATCTAAACCTCCCCTGCTGCAACTTGAGGCCATTTCCTCTCGTCCTGTCACTAGTTACTTGGGAGAAGACACCAACACCCACCTCGCTACAACCTCCTTTCAGGTAGTTGTAGAGAGCGATGAGGTCTCCCCTCAGCCTCCTTTTCTCCAGGCTAAACAGTCCCAGTTCCCTCAGCCGCTCCTCAGAAGACTTGTTCTCCAGACCCCTCACCAGCCTCGTTGCCCTTCTCTGGACACGCTCCAGCACCTCAACCTCCTTCTTGTAGTGAGGGGCCCAAAACTGAACACAGTGTTCGAGGTGCGGAAAATTTTATGAATTTTTTTTAATGAATTTTATGAATTTTATGAAAATCTTTAGCTTAGGACTCCTTTCTCAGACATTATTTCAAGAGATTCTCAGTATTCCCATACTCTGCTCTGAGATAGCCTTATGGCTATTCCTTGTTTTCAAGCTTCTGGACTCATGACTGCCCGATCCTCAAAGCTATCCAACTGACTGGAAGGCAAATGTTGTATTCCCCTTGAATGCTGATTTACCCTTTCATGAGAGACACAGATATCCACAGTCCTTTAGGTTGCATTGGATGTGCGAGTCTCAGACACATAAAAAGATACAACAGAACACCAATATTTCATTAAATGTCATGATTCATGTTACACCCTTTTCAGAGGAACAAGATCTATTCTATGCCAGGACAAAGCCAATTTTGGCATAATTTTTAGAACATTATTTGGTTCTATGAAGGTTTTAATCTGTCTGTTCATTTACATACCCTGAAGTGAACTTCATTTTCCTTCATTGTGTTTACTTGAACAAATGGTGAAAGAATTGCAGAGATATGGAAGAAACAAAAAAGCAGGACTCTTACACAAAGGGATCAAATGTATCTGCTCTCCAACAGGTTTCAGTGGCATTTAGGCTATCTATTTCAGGAGCTTTTGTTATTTTTTGTTTGAAAAAAGTATCACTCTTGCCTTGTCATTATTTGGACATCTAGAAAAAAAAAGGCAGGGATTCAAAAACACATCAGTTGGACCTGAGAAGCAAGTCTGATGCATCCTACAATTGATCCTGAATGAGTGATCAGTACGTGCTCAATAGCCACTTTCTGGATGGCTTTTGCAATGTTTTCTTGCAGGATTTTTAGTAAAAGGAACAGATAGGAGGCAACAAGAAAACTTTCTGCAGCAAGAATTTGTTGGTATCAGCACCCTGTCCTCTGCAAAAGGACATTCTGCAAACTCCATTCTGTCTCTCACATTTGGATGTTAAAGCTTTCTGAACACTGATATGTATCTCCTCTGTGACCGTTAAATGAAAGCATTTTGTACAATTTTGCATTTGTTGTAGCTGATGTGCCAAACCAAGTGTGAACTGATGCACAACTCTTACATTTTCAATACTTCTAATGAAATGCCATAATTTTATTTTAGAAGAGAGATAGCATGACACCAACATAGTTGGTAGCAATTTCTTTGTTGAATAAGAAGTCTGATTTCATACTTTTACAAGAGCAAATAACAGAACACCAACACCAAGAAAAAAGTTCAATGTCACCTTTAAGTCAGCGGTGTGAGGTATCAATATTAAAAGGTTTCTTCCTTTATTGCTGCCAAGGACCGGAAGTAGTTAAATTATTACATTAAACAACCTCAATAAATCATCCCACACTTCAGTAGATAGAAATTATTCCATAATGTTTCCTGTTGTGAATTCTTATAAGTATGAATTCAAAATTTTAATTCCAAAACTTCACAATTTCTTCTTAGGCACAGGCTGTTTTACTAAACAGAATAATAGCAAAAAAAGACATTTGCTAACATATCTGTGATAAACGACTATCAAAGAAGTAACAGGAGGCTAAATGGAACTGAGGTCAAATTCTTCAAAACTACTACTGAATATTCACCGCAAACATCTTGCAGCGCATACCCAGCTCTCAAAAGTGTAACAGTAAACTTCTCCCATTGTCACTCCTGTAGCAAATAATTTTTTGGGTATTGAACTAGCATGAAAAACAATAGTTTATCTTTTTAAATAATCACACGTTTTAGTACTTTAAGATGAAGTGGCATTGCTGATAGCTGCTTCTTACCATTGTTTTATTGAAGTAAACGGAAAACTAAAGTAAATCTCAGATCTGAATGGGCTTTCTTTTTGGCAGCTTCTGTTCAGCTATGGAAGTAGGTGGTTACAGACTTCAGATAGCTGGTCCAGCTATCAAATAGAACTAGAAAAGAAACATAGAAGGGGACCAACTATGGCCCCCCGTAGCGAATAATTTTATATGAGAAGAAACTAACCATTAGGATTCCTCTTTCTGGAAATAAATGAACTGAGAAGGAATACGATACAGGTCTGTAAAATCACGGTTGGCTCAGGGATTGCCTGTGATATCATAACTCACTATTACTCATAATATGAGAAGTCGGAAGCACACAGTGACCCTCTCATCAGGTTTAAGGCACGTATTTAATGGCAAAGGGACATATATTTTCATACAGCTTGTACCATGGAACTCAGTGCTACAGGATGTTTTAGAGGGAAAACATAAAAAAGGGTTCAAAGAAGGAGGCTGGAAAAATTATGTTTAAATTATTGATGCTTTTAAACACAATGATCCAGCAGTGTTCTGTGATTCAGAGGTCCTCATATTGATGCATCATAGAAGCTAGAAATATGTTACATTGGGGAAGGCCTGAATATTAAACTTCTCCCCAAACACCTGCTTCTCATCATTGTTAAAGGAAACATACTGATATAGGTAGGCCTTTGGCCTCATCCAGCAGGAAGGGTAAAGCATGGTCATACTTAGTGCCATGCAACAAGAAGTTGAAAACTGCACGCTATTTTCCTGGTATAGGAATGTGTTTTAAGATAGTTAACAATTTTTTTCTTAATAGGAACCTAAGCATTTTCAGTGTCCCTTGTGAGAGGAGGGAGTAAAACAAGTTTAACATAAAAGATTTTCCTCTTTATTAGGCAATTTGTATTCTTAATCCTTATCTTATCTAAAAATGAGACAGCAGCTGCACCAGAGAAATTTTGCTTCTTAAGCCCCCCAAGTCAATTATTAGTTCCTCAAGAAGCCATTCATATAACCAATTTCTGTTCCAAGAACACAAAAAACAATGCAAATTTATTCTTACACCTCTTTTCATGTTGTAATCACTTGAGGAAGGGCAGTGATGATACATGAGTTTTAAACTGCTTTTCATATCACTTCTGTGTTTTTCTTTGCCTGATGATAGAATTTCATTATATTACAATAAAGCTTTAGTGCTGGTACAACTTGTTCCTGCCGTAATTTGCTTGTTTCAGTCTTGCTTCTTCTTTTAAGAGTGTCAAAGAAGCAATTTTTAAGTCTAGACAGCGTAAGCCAACTACATGGTAAAGGAAAAGGCTTTCAGCCAGCAGGAAGAGTATGTGTGACTGATTAGCCTCATCGAGAGGTGGGCTATAGAGTGAAAATATAGTGTTGCTGCCTGGTACAAGACAGCTACATCAGAAAAATCATGGGGAAAAAAACTCTGACATTTTTCAAGCAACCCGCAACATTTATAAAATGTGCATGATCCCACTGCATTATTATGAATATCTTCTTGTACCCATGGAACAAAAGGAAATTTGTACAAAAATGTCTCCTCATGGCATGATTAAAGTTTTTGATGGTTTGTACTTTTTTATCAACTAGTGAGCTTTAGGACTGTCGGAACTTCAGCAGAATCATGATTCCAAGTCAAATAAGGGGACTCCAAAATAACATCATACAAGGTTGTGTAAGCACCTGTAACATATGGCTAAGAGGCCCTCCGGCATTGTGTGTGTGCTCAGTAAGCAGGCTGTGATCACTGTGACTGCACTGGCAAAATAGGGACTGGTCGCATCCTCCTTCATCAGAATACCCCTTACCACTTCCTTGATACTTTTTAGGGTATGTATTTATACGTTATACCATTGGATAAGTATTTATATCTTAGATGAAATACTCAATGAAAATGAGTATTCAGCTTCTACAGAAGTTGTTTGTACTGCTGTTTCATTATCAGGAGTTTGTTCAATGGCCTCAGAATTCCACAGTCATTTGCACATTTGCTGAAAAACTGATTAGCACCTGATTTTGGAGGCACAACCAGCTCTCAACAACATGTTGGTTTGTCAGATACAGAGGGCTGATTTGACTCATTTTAATATCATACATATTGCAAATTACCTTATTAGCATACACAACTGGGACAAAAACTGAACTAAGTGGCTCTTTTCAAGTTGTGGCTCCTGTCTTTAATATATAGCCACGGCCTTTTTGCAAGATATCAGCTAATCAACGATGGAATCAGAGAGTCAGGGGGGCTCAATTCAGTAAAAATGCCAAAAGAAATAAGTCTTAAAGCACTGGGTAAAAAGCTTAATTCCATAAAGGCCAATAAGAAAACAAGCCTCTAGATTTTGTATTCCTTAATGTTATTAAAAAGATTATGCTACTCAAAACAGAGTTCAAACCAAATATATACATTTTCATGTTTCTAATAGGTAATTATGTCTTTCTTCATAAGTGCACTTCCATTTGCCCCTTTATAACAATTAAAGCTAAACTCAAGTAGCAGAACAGCAAGTATTTTCAAAAGCCTACAGTACAAACTGAGTGGCTGGTGAGACTGTAAAACAAAATGCCGTAATAGTTATCAGCTCATCCCTTATATTAAGTATATTAAAATAAGACTGCTCATGAGCACCATTTTTTTTCCAGTTGCCAAAATATAAGTAAATCTCACAATCAACATAGTTAGCTATTACCACAATACCTGAGCACTTCTGGTATGACTGTATGTATCTTATTTAGTACATATGTCTCATATTGAGATATTTATCTTCAGCGATAACTACAGATTCCTTTTGAGTTCATCGTTTTCTTCACTTGATATGCAAGCACAAAGATGGCTCCAGGTAAGGCTTAATTTGAAATACAGTACTGAATATCATATTTTTTTAATTTTGCCTTTGCTGCATGTAAAACTTTTGTTATGTCAAAGATACTGACAAAGTTACCAGCAGATAACCTAGCCTTACTTCTTTTTCCCTGGAGGACAGGTGGGGGGAGGATTCTGCACTTTGTACAAAGTCCGGCTTTTGCATATCCACTGCAAATCTCCTGTTGCAATATTTTGGCTAGAGAAAACCTGAAAACAAACCAGATGAATCAGAAGCAAGGCCACAGAAAGCATGCACTGGAGAGAAGCCAAGCTACCACAAAGGACTGGACTGTTTCCTCCAACCCATTTTTATATATTTTCATCATTTAAGATAAAAACAAATACTACAAGATAATTTGCTGCAGAAATTGATTATATGTGGAGATTTAAGCAGGAAAAGCAACCTGGTACCCTGCAATAGCAAGAAGATAATTCACAATAAGTATTGCTATCAAAGAAAATGCAGCACCATGGAGCAACATCCTCTAGGAGGCAAAAACTAAGAAAGTGCATGGAAGTACAGGAATAGAGGTAAATACAAAGTTTGAGAAATTCAGCAAGGACTAAACAAATGAAGTTTACAATGGGAGGCAGATGGACAGAAAGCCGAAAATGTTTATGAAGAACATAGTTGGGGAAAAAAAAAACCAACCCAAAATTATAAAAATTTCATTACAAATTCATCGGAGAACTATAGAACTTTTCTTCCAGCTGCCCAGGTTCCTCTTATCAATCATGTCAATTACTGTATTTATGAAGTGACTCTAACATGCGTGACAACTAAGCTGCTCCTTATTACCAAGTCACTAAAATCACCCAAAAGAAAAGTTTCAGTTAACAGGAATTGATTGTGTTTCTTTGCTGTACACTCAAGAAGGAGAGCATCAACAACCAATTGAGGAGGAGAGAAGGAAAACTGTTGAAAGGAGACATTATTTAACTCATAAATAGTTAAACCCGTAGTTTGACTAACATCACTCTAACAAAAAATTCATCTGTCTGCCATCAACTTCCAGTTTTGCATTAGTTTTATGTGATGATTTCTAGAATTGGCATGAAAACAAATGAAGTCAATATTTTACTGAAAAGTTAAATTCAAGAGGGATGATTTTAGGTGTTACATAATATTTGCTCAGTGCTCAAACTGTGTCATTTGGATTTTAAAGTTGCACACCTACACTTAATTCTCTACTAATCTTCTGTCCATTTTTAACGATATTTAGTTCATTTTGGTAATGCTTTCATCTGCAAGAAATCTTACTTGGGAAGCACAGCACATGTGTAAAAAAGAACTGCAACAATAAAATGTGCATCTACCTTAAACCATGAGTCCAAAAATATCAAATGTTAAAATAGTCTCATATACTAAGGAAAAAGGGACATTTCAATTGCGTATGAACGGTTAGAATAAACTGCATGGCTAGTGTAAGAAACACATTAAAAGCAGATTATAAAGTGTTATTACCAGGTTCTCCTTTTGTAGAAGAAAGATGAAGTGCTGTAAGTCTTCAGCCACAGACGCCCTGGTTCATCCTGCTTAACTTAAGGCACTTAGGTGAAACACCTTGTTAAGAATGCACTTGTCTGTGGCTTCTTTCATAATCAATGGTGAGAGCCCAACACCTCCAGAGTGAAATTTTGTCCAATTAAAGATTTGAATCATCCTCTGAAGGCACCTGTTCCTTTTCATTGACTAGGGTGACTAAGCTTCTAACTTAGATGCCTCAGTTAAGTGCTTAAACTTAAGTAGGATGAATCTAAGTAGTAAAAGATCATAGAAAACTTTTCCACCGTGTTTCATATAGCAAGTGCAAGAAATAATTCTGCTCATGTTACTGAAGCTCCTAGGAAGACATAAGCTTTATCTTCCTGCAAAGACGTTTGCAGGAACATCTGTCAACCCTCCTGTGGTGGGTTGACCTTAGCTAGCAGCTGGATGCCTACCCAGCCTCTCACTCGCTCACCTTCCCCAAACAGGGCAGGTGGAGAAAATAACACAAAAAGGCTCATGGGTAAAGATAAAGATAGGAAGATTGCTTAACCGGTTACTGTCACGAGCAAAACAGACCTGACTTGGGGAAAATTAATTTAATCTATTGCCAATTAAAATATATGTAGATGGTGAGAAACAAAGAGACAAGATACTTCATCCACCCCTTTTTTCCCAGGCTCAACTTCATTCCTTCATTCCTGAGTCCTCTCCCTCCCCCCCACCCTGCCCAGCATTGCAGAGGCAATGGGGAACTGGGGGCTGCAGTCACTACATGACAGTTCCTCTCTGCCGCTCCTTCCTCCTCACCCTTTTCCCCTGCTCCAGTGTGGGCTTTCCATGGGCTGCAGCTTCCTTCAGGGCATGTCCATCTGCTGCAGCGTGGGGTCCTCCACAGGTTGCAGTGTGGATATCTGCTCTGACATCGTCCTCCATGGGCTACAATGTGGATATCTGCTCCAGCATGGAGCACCTCCTCCTTCTCCTCCTCCTCCTCTGACCTTGGTTCCCTCTGCTGTTTCTCACACTTTTTGTTCCTTCCTCCTCTGTCTGTGCAGAATTTTCTGCCCTTTCTTAGAGACATTTTCCCCAAGGCACCCACCCATGGCTGAGGGGTTCAGCTGTGCCCTGCAGTGAGTCCATTGGAGCTGGCAGGAATCGGCTGTGTCTGGCATGGGACAGCCTCAGCCCGTCCTCATGGAGGCCGCTCCTACAGCCCCCTGCTACCCATGCCTTGGCACGCAAATCCAATACACCTGCTTTTCCCAAGTAGATTCAAATATATTTTTTGAGTCATGATGAGGTTGTAGATAAAAGCTTTGTATTATTCTAGAAAGGAAATTAATGAGTCAGGTGTAAGACTTTTCTCATTAATTTTCTCACTGATAGTTCAGTTGATTGTAAAGGTAAGAATTTTCATTCTTGTCGGTGGGACTTTTTAGTTCTGGATGAAATAACTATCTAATTTCCCCAAAGGACAGCTCCCAGGGTGTAGCACTGAGCTGAGGGTATTCTCTGTGCTGTTAAACAGGCAATTACTTTCATCCTGTGCTTCCAGAACTGATGAGCCTGTTTCTTTCAAAAGGCAGTTCAGATACTCCAGGGATCCAGTCAGATGCGGATACTGAACCACAACTCCACCAAAACCTATTATCTTGCATGTATGGGTGTTTTTGCCTACAGAAATACTAACTTTAATCTGGAGTGTGTCTGACGTTTAGGGAAGAAGGAGGTGCTGAATAATCTTTTGCATCTGTAGATATAAAGTGCAAGTAAGTTGACTGAAAATTGTTTTAGGAAATGACCTGAAATGTCTCAGGTAACTCAATTTATACAAGGGAAAAACAAAGTAGGTAAGTTCCTCTCCAAGATAAAGTACACACCTATACAGGTAAACTGTGAGCAAATAAGTACCTAGTCCACAAATACCACCACTGATTTGCTGTTGGTTTCTTTTGGCTTTTTTTTTTAACATTTCGGTGGAGGGTTGGAAACAAATCCCTTGCTCCTCCCTCCTATTAAAAAAAAAAAATTGTCCAGCCTTTCCTGCTGTTTCACCAGAGCATCTGTTGGTCTCAAGTCTTCTGGAAGAATGTAAAACTTGATGTCTGTCTTGCTGCTGAGCTGGACAAACTCTAGATTCTTTACCTAGTGCCTCTCTCAGATTACATGGTCCTTCTGAAGTTTCACAGGGCGCATTTCATCATACTAGAAAACATCTCTGAAGATGTCTGACCTATATACCCTGAAGCTCAGACCAACTTTAAAAGTGGTTATGAAAAACCTTACACTCTTTAACTATCACACTGCCAGTACCGACAAGAAGAACTGACTTTTCTTTGCATTTCTGTCCTAATTCGGCAAGGGCTGTGTTCCAGAAGAGTGAGATGAGGCTAATGGAGTCTAATTTCAACAACACTGATAGTTTAATTTATGCCTAGTTGTACATATTATGTAATTAATGCAGCATAATCAAATAAATACTTCTAGGAAAGAGCCAGTTCTGGTTTTATATGCAAAGTTTTTTGCGATCCTTAGCTTATTACAAAGAGATCCCCCTTCTAAGAGGAATTAATGCAGATGCATGGATTTCATAGAATTAGTAAACACTCTTCTTCGATGTTGCACTACAGTAATAACTAAGCCTCTTTTACAAGAGCTAGCTGCTATCAAGTGCCTCAGCTGAAAGACTTGGCTAGTAAGCTCCCGCTTTTAGGTGTGGAAGTGTATGGTATAATCTTAAGACTTGGAACTGGTAGAAACAAAGGGAAAATACATACTAGGTAAACATGACTATATAACTAAGTAAACTGCAGCTCTGGTGCTCTGACTGATACCTCCTTCAGAGCAGTCCTTGATTCTGCTAGTATTTACCAGATGCAATGGGAGTTGCTAGGAACTTTCCACTTTGAAAACATTGTTCAACTCTGACTTCTTTAGAGGTCATAGATGGGATGATGAGAATGATGAAGACTTGCTGCCTAGCTAGTCCACTGATTCTTTGACTGTCACTGTGTGCTGGTTTTGGTTGGGATAGAGGTAATTTTCTTCACAGTAGCTAGTATGGGGCTGTGTTTTGGATTTGTGTTGGAAACAGTGTTGATAACACAGGGATGTTTTCGTTACTGCTGAGCAGTGCTTACACAGAGTCAAGGCCTTTTCTGCTTCTCACACCACCCCACCAGCGAGGAGGCTGGGGGTGCACAAGAAGTTGGGAGGGGACACAGCCGGGACAGCTGACCCCAACTGACCAAAGGGATATTCCACACCATGTGACGTCATGCTCAGCATATAAAGCTGGGGGAAGAAGGAGGAAGGGGGGGATGTTCGGAGCGATGGCATTTGTCTTCCCAAGTCACCGTTACGCGTGATGGAGCCCTGCTTTCCTGGGGATGGCTGAACACCTGCCTGCTGATGGGAAGGAGTGAATGAATTCCTTGTTTTGCTTTGCTTGTGTGCGTGGCTTTTGCTTTGCCTATTAAACTGTCTTTATCTGAACCCACTGGTTTTCTCACTTTCACCCTTCCGATTCTCTCCCCCATCCCACCAGGGGGGGAGCAAGCGAGCGGCTGCATGGTGCTTAGTTGCCAGCTGGGGTTAAACCACGACACACTGTCAGCTACATTGACATTAAGTTCTTGACAAAATGGTCTGATTTTACTCCTCTCTGAAAGTTTATATTAAACACTGATTTCTTATTGCACTTCGGTGCTATAGGTCTTCTGTGTGATTTTTCAGCATCCAGCAGAAATCATTAGGTACATACCTAATGGTGATCCAAAGGAGCTTGCTTTGCACATACTCACTCCAGCTACCAGGTCTTTGAAGCACCAGATACTGGGATAGAAAACAGAACTATCTGGCGTGCATTTCACAAACCTGTGCACCACTGAAGAGAGAAAAATATACATGCCAGAGCTCACTCCAAGGCTCATCCTCTGCCAGCTGGGCTTGTAAACAGGTTACAGACTTGAATAAATAGTGTTGAGAAAATCTGTGAACCAAATGTCCAAATAACCTGAGGCTCAGTTTGACCAATGACCAAAGATAAGTTCTGAAGCTCTGTTCTCAACTGAAAGATTATATGAAACACTTTTCCTGTGGCTTTAGCCACCTGTGGGCCTGAGGGAGGCCCTTGTACAATCGGACGGCTGAGCCTTGCATTGCCCCACTACCATCCTAGCGGGAAAAACCCTATAAGATGGTATTGACGTGAGCTGCAACAATTAGAAAATACGTGCAGTGATAATGTCCAACTTCGGGGTAAATGGGAAACAATCTTTGTCTCCCTCATTTTGCCAGGCGCAGCAGCAGCCCGCGCCCACCGAAATTTAGATACACTCTCATGTTGGGTTGTCAAGCAGGCCAACCTAACCAGTAAGGTGCTATCTGAATTGGCAACAGAAATGGACACTGTGCAACACGCTGTTTTGCAGAATCGCACGGCTATTGATTTTTGCTTTTAGCCCATGGGCATGGGTGTGAGGATTTTGAGGGAATGTGTTGTATGGACTTGCAGGATAACTCTAGTTCAATACACAAGGAGATCAAGCAGCTAATGGAATATTCCCAGAAGATACAACAAGATGTTGGGTTTTTTGGATTGGAAGGGCTAACTAATTGGCTAAGCCTAGGAGGGTGGTTAAAGGGAATAATTCAGAGCATAATATTAATACTAATAATAGTAATTATAGGATTAGTGTTGTTTAGTTGTGCTTTGTCTTGTATTAAACGATTATTAACACGTATATCTAGTGACGCTTGGCTAGCCCAAAATAAAAACGGGGGAATTGTGGGAGACTGGCTGGCTGAGCAGAGGCATGTCAACATAGAAATGATAAGTCAGCAGGATCTCAAGAAGTGGCGAAAACAGCTGGTGTGAGAACTAGCAGGATCTCAAGAAGTGGCGAAAACAGCTGGTGTGAGAACTAATAAAGTGCAAGGACACACTGACCTTGTTTACTCCGGCATAAAGCCGACAAGAAAGTTGTGGTTAGCAAAAGGGAACGGCAGCTGGAGGAAACAGGGTGTTGGGAGAAACAAGATGTGTATGTAAAGGCTGGGAGAAACAAGATGTGTATGTAAAGGCTGGCATTTAGGCTACTAACCAATAAGGAGCTTGGCTTTTGTAATATGTATGGGCTAATTAAGGAACCTATAAAGTGTGATGATTGTATTCTAATAAACGAAGTCTGCTGATCCCTCACATTGAGTGACTGCTCCTTCCCTCTGCTTTGGCAAATGGCACGACATAAACTCCTATTAATTCCACTGATTGAGATGGAGTAAGATCAGATTTATTAATGTTGTTCCTTAGAAAACAGCTGAAGAAAACAGTTGGCAACTGGCTGCATCACCCAAAAGCTGTGACAACTTTTTCTGAATTAATCAGTCACTAATCAGTTGCTGAAATAAGACTGTATAGAATCTGCTTTTGTAGATATGCTCAACCAGTGAAAACTATTTTCTGAGGGCTCTTTTATTATTTCCTTACTCCTTACTAATCTTCTGAAATAAGATGTACTCTACAAACCTTGATTCCATGACAGCAAGAGACTTGCTGGATTATTTCTTAACCTTAGTTACCTAGTGAAAAAGAATTTTTATACCATTGTCATGGAGAAAAAAAAAAAAAAAAGAGAAAAAAAATCCCCACAAATAAACCTCAACATAAATAGGATGAAATCAAAGTACCAAATGGAAAAGAACAGTGAGAAAAAGTACATATAAAACCTAGGTCTTGTAATTTAATGGACTCTGGGTTATTCTTCATGTTCTCAGAAGCAACAAAAATTAACTGATTAGCAACAGGGATTATTCTCTGATTTATGCTTCTTGGGAAGGGAAGAGCAGACAGACTGAATGCACATTACCTCAAAAGAAATGATTGGTGAAAGCATGCAAAATGTCACTGGTCTATGATCAGGATCCATGTAGGCAGATATTCTAAAAAGAAACAGTATTTGTCCTTCAAGAAGGGTCATCACTTTGGAAAGCTGAGCTTCAATCTTGTCCTACTGGCTTGGTTTTAATTTCCAAATTAAAAGCCTAGTAAGAGAAAATGTATTTTCCTCTTGGATGTCTGAGTGCTGGAATTTCCCACTGCATACAAAATACACTTTTCTGCAACCTAAAGTCAGACTAAGGTAACAGTTATATGCCACAGTGACTCATTTTCTTGAGGGCAGGATGTTAGACAATAATAAACCCAATGCTTGTTAAAGTAACTTGTATTTTGTGCCTCAAGACATTGCTGAATGTCTTACCAATACCTCAAGACATTACTGAATGAACAGTGCTTTCCCTCTCTGTTGCCTTTTGACAGGGCAACAGTTCTATATTTGACACTCCACTATTTAAAAAAAACGAATTCAGATTTATCAAGCCAAGGAACATTTGTCCCTCAGCCTCTGCTATCCATGACTGTGTTTGTTCTAAGTGTTTTAATTGGTACATGAGAGTTTTAAGACCAGAATTAAAAAAAAAAAGAAAGAACTCCTGGAAGCTATGCTAAGGCACATGGAGGATAGGGAGGTGATTCAAGACAGCCAGCATGGCTTCACCAAGGGCAAGTCCTGCCTAAGCAACCTAGTGGCCTTCCATGATGGAGTGACTACATCAGTGGACACGGGAAGGGCTACAGATGTCGTCTATCTGGACCTCTGTAAGGCCTTTGACACAGTCCCCCACAACATCCTTCTCTCTAAACTGGAGAGGTATGGACTTGATGGGTGGACTGTCCGGTGGGTGAGGAATTGGTTAGATGGTCGCATCCAGAGGTAGTGGTCAATGCCTCAATGTCCAGATGGAGGTTGGTGACGAGTGACGTCCTGCAGGGGTCCGTATTGGGACCGGTACTGTTTAATATCTTCATCAATGACAGAGGCAGTGGGATCGAGTGCACCCTCAGCAAGTTTGCAGATGACACCAAGCTGAGTGGTGCTGTCGACACCCCAGAGGGACGGTATGCCATCTAGAGGGACCTGGACAAGCTCGAGAAGGGGGCCCATGTGAACCTCATGAGGTTCAACAAGGCCAAGTGCAAGGTCCTGCACCTGGGTTGGGGCAACCCCTGGTATCAATCCAGGCTGGGGGGATGAAGGGATTGAGAACAGCCCTGCCGAGAAGGACTTGCGGGTACCGGTGGATGAGAAGCTGGACATGAACCAGCAATGTGCGCTCACAGCCCAGAAGGCCAACCGTATCCTGGACTGCATGAAAAGAAGCGTGGCCAGCAGGTCGAGGGAGGTGATTCTGCCCCTCTGCTCTGCTCTGGGGAGACCCCCCCTGGAGTACTGCGTCCAGCTCTGGAGCCCTCAGCACAGGAAAGACACAGACCTATTGGAGCGGGTCCAGAAGAGGGCCACAAAAATGATCAGAGGGATGGAAGACCTCTCCTATGAAGAAAGGCTGAGAGAGCTGGGGTTGTTCAGGCTAGAGAAGAGAACGCTTCGGGGAGACCTTCTTGCAGCCTTTCAGTACTTAAAGGGGGCTTATAAAAAAGATGGCGGCAGACTTTTTAGCAGGGCCTGTTGTGACAGGGCAAGGGGGAATGGTTTTAAACTAAAAGAGGGTAGATTTAGACTAGCTATAAGGAAGAAATTTTTTATGCTGAGGGTGGTGAAGCACTGGCACAGGTTGCCCAGAGAGGTGGTGGATGCCCCATCCCTGGAAACCTTCAAGGTCAGGTTGGACGGGGCTCTGAGCAACCTGATCTAGTTGAAGATGTCCCTGCCCATGGCAGGGGGGTTGGACTAGATGACCTTTAGAGGTCCCTTCCAACCCAAACTATTCTATGATTCTATGAACGTTTTAGATCTCAGGTGTTGTGGTTTTCATGTGTGTGTGTGGTTTTTTTTTTTTTTAAATGTCATTTCTGAGTTCTAGAAATCTTAGAAAGCTTTTCTAAGAATCAAGAGATTCAGGAATAGGCTCTCAGATAGAGGAAAACATGACAAAATCAGCTATGTTAGAATGACAAGTTAAGCAGATTCCACATAATGTACCAGAGCAGCTGGCTTTTGTGCTTAGAGCAGCTTTAGCTGTGGTAGCAACAATCTTCACAAAGCACTACATCATCTTGAAAAAAAGCTATTGCTCTGAAAGGTCAAGTTAGCTTTAAACAAGCAGTCTATCTAGGCCTTGAGTGCTAGATAGATTTCCTAGATAGTCTATCCCTGATAAGGGGGGAAAAAAAATCTGTCAAAGTCTGGAAAAGTCTCATTTTCCCAGAAATATGGAAAGTGCTTTGGATGACGTTATTATCTAAATAATAATGTCAAGTCAAAGGAGAGGTTAGAGTGTCTACACATGTCCGAGGTTCATTTTAGCCTACATATAAATGTGATTTTGTATTACTACACAGCTTATACCTAGACAGATCAACATTACCATCTTGTTGTCTGAAATGCAGTTGTTACCCTGAAGAAGAAAATCACGACTTTTCAAGCTAAAAAAATGCACTTATTCTTGGCAGAGAAAGGTGCTCAGATTTAGTCCTGTAGGTATTTTAATCAGCTTGCATTCTTCTCAGAATTTTTTTCTGCATCATCATTCAGATTTTGTGATGTCCCCAGAACGAGATTTGCTCCTGCACTCATATTGTTCAGATCCAATAGTGTTAATGTCTTCGAACAGAGGACTAACAGCCTTAGATCAGAGATCAGTTTGTTCTTTTGCTGCTAAACAGGAA
The DNA here is from genome assembly GCF_965638725.1 of Aptenodytes patagonicus. Taxonomy (NCBI): domain Eukaryota; kingdom Metazoa; phylum Chordata; class Aves; order Sphenisciformes; family Spheniscidae; genus Aptenodytes; species Aptenodytes patagonicus. Next base: position 78,847,946 of record NC_134950.1, read on the forward strand.
CTCACCACAGAGATCCACCATTCCAGATTATCTCATATCAATTCTCAAGGTCAAAAATGAGGAGAGAGGAAGTTCATTTAATTATTGCTCAGTTTCTCTGGCATTATGCAAAAATGCTGAATTGTAACTGACAACTGATTTGGTGATGTTTGCATATGAGAAAAAATTATTCTGGGAAATCAGATTATGAATAGTATTGATCCCAAGGTCCCTAGAACATGTCAGTGTTAAAACCACAGAGCAGTGAACTGAATTCGACATGCAGTATTTTCTATTCTATCTTTTCCCGGCAGATGAGCCCTTTCCCTGTTTACTAAAAAATATCAGTATCTGCAACACCCTTTCCTGCATGTGGTATAAGCATCTCCTTATAATGTGACATTCAAGTCTTCCCTCAGAAAGAAATAATAATAACCCATGCAATTTTAAGGACAAGCTTAAATGTCAATCACGCAAGAATTTGTCAAATAACTTTACATCCTGGAAACTTTTCGTGATGAAAAGGAAGAGGAATCACTGAAAGACACTCTTAGAAGACTGTCCTGAGTGTATCATGTCCATTCAAGCAGGTGCAGGAAGGTGTTCTCTTCAGTGCCCATCCAGGAGCACTTGGGGAAAACATGGATGATCTGAAGTTACACATATAATGAAAACATATCATGCTCCTTCCTGAAGCAATAACCATCCAGCTTATCCTGTACTCATTTACACTGCAAAATTGATTGGTCTAATGTTAAAACTTTTGTCAAATCACTATCATAATATTTCTATTTTCTTTCCACAAAACTGCATGTAAAGTATATTTCAACGGTTCAGTGGAGATTCTGTCTGTGACTGTCACAAACAAAAATGAGAACATCAAACACTAACAGAAAAGATGAGTCCAGCTCTAGCTACTTTGTCTTGCTGCCGTTATTCAAGAATTATGCTGGCAATATGACAAAATGAGGAGCAGAGCAGAGAATTAAAAAAAAATTGGTCTTTAGGTTTGTAAGCTGTGAACTAAATGCTTTCCCACTCTTTTTTAGCACATAGTCACAAATGCTACCTCTTTCCTTTTTCTGAGGACAGTGAAAGAACATCTTATTTCAATCAGGACATGCAATAAAAGAGAATTGCATTCTTCTATTTAACGTAGAAGAATATTTCAAAGAAAGGCAAAAAGTATTGCTACAGGTTCTCGGGTCGTCTGAATTCAGTAATAAGAGTCACAAATTCCAGGTAAACAGAATTAATTACTTATGGGCCTTTCATTGCTGAATGTAGACAGTGCATAACAGCCCCAGCTCCCAACATAATTATTTTGTAAATATTTTTAGTATGAACTGCGTAGAGTGGGGTTATTCACGGCTGACGCAGATGATGTAGAACTGTTCCCAGTTTTGGGGAAAAAGCTAGATTTCAATCTAATATTTCAAGTCATGCAAAGGTAGTTATGGGTGCCCAAAACAAATGGTATTGTATAATCTAAACTCTCAGATTAATCTAGCAAATCTAACTGCTATCTAACTTTATATTCTAGAAAACCCCTTCAGAAACACTTTTAAATAGTTGTTAAAAGACAATTCAAACTGGTGTATAAGTAACTGAGCTTAAACTTTAAGGAAGTATGTCTTCAGAAAGTGTTACCTTAAAACTTCTTCCAAAAAAATGTTTACTCAACCATTTTCAGACATGCAATTCTATACATAGACATCAAATAATTTCACATTAATAATCATACAATAACATTGTGTTCATTTGTCAAATATATTTTTGATGCTTCAGCTACCACTTGTCAAGAATATTTGAGATTTTTTTTCAGTATTGGGCAGCCACTAGGATAAAAAAAAAATTAAGAGAAATTATATCTTCTCAGATAAACAAACTGTCCATCCTGGAGACTTTAATGATGACACATATCCTCTGTTCTATGTATGTACTGCACTTAAGCATCCATAGATTGTCTCCAGACTTCATTACATCAAATAAAAGCCAAAGTATGTAGGTAAACAGAATTCTTTACCCTTGATATAACTGACCTTAAGATTATCTCAGAAGTGTGCGCGATACCTGTCTCCTCAGTCTTAAGTCATAACTTTTCCAGCAGAACTGTGTTTGCACTCTATGCAATCCGTGGCAAAGGGGTTTAGCTGTAGTCTGTAGCCCGGGGCCCAGTTTTGTGTGGCACAGTTATGTGGCCTTGGCTCAGCTTTACTGAAAAATTGTTGAGCTGTGAGAGAGGATATAGACTAAAGCCAAGATTTTCTTCTTGAGAAAAATAAAAACGAAGACAGAAGTGAAATTGTGGAAATGCTAGTAACAACTCAGGGACTCAGAGAAAAATACTGATATGAAAAGGTCTGAAACGCTGAAAAGAAGCAACAAGTCAAAAAATGAGAACTCAGAAAGATCAGGAACCAGCCTATTCCAAGGACCAAGCAAGGTCTGACACCTTCCCACTAGAATAATGATCGTCTGGGCAGCAGAGACTCAACAGATGCCTGTACTGGAGATGCTGAGCATACTCATGCTTAGTCTAGTTATTCCTAGCTACCTGCTCTGGGTATTTAGCCAGTGAATAATTGCTGTATATTTACAAACTGTGTATAGTACTACTATAGAGCCTCTGCACATGGTGAAAGGTGCCCACATTAAAGGGGCCCAATAAATGAAGGGTTACATTTGCATGATAACTTGAATGTTCAATGAATATAGTGACATACCTAGAAAAAGTACACTGGCTTCCAGAAGGAAAAAAAATGTTTTTTGTGTTAACAAATAGCAACAAAGTCAGAGCATTAATATTATGTGTAATGAAAATACTAATTTTACACTCTAAACCTTGGTCTCTAAGCACTTCATTTTAAGTCTGAATATTGATACACAATATACATGAGTTGTAAGAATTTACTTATATAAATTTCATAAGAAAGTCCTATAATATTCAAAAGAAATAAAAGTAGGGAACAAAACCCAACCCAAAACCAACACAACTATGACTGTATATCAGGTTACACAAAACTAAACTCTTACAGAGCAAGTGTTTGGAACTTGCAGATATCAACTAATCCCCTTTCAGGGAGCCTCCAGCAAGAATTCACTAAGACAGAAGTTGGTTTAATCAAAGTTTGGTTTGCTTCTCAGGTCATTTTGAAACAGAGGGATGCCAAATAAATATACATTAATTGAGTGAAGATTCCCTGCACCTTTCAGAAGCCGTTGTTGATATAGCATATCATGTTCTAACAGCTGCTAGTCGTTAGTCTCAAGTCAATCTAGTGTCTTTGGGGTAGGAAGCTCTAGAGTCCTGAACATAGTCCTCTCTGCTACCTTATCATTAGAAACCGTAATGGGAGGCACATAGGCGCATCTGCCACCTATTCCAGTCTTTGAACTATCTTTACAGATTTTTGAAAGTCATGTGGCTGGAAAAGGGCTTTTTTTTCCCCGTTACCGTTCTACATAAAGCTGCCCATATATTGTTCACTACTGAACTCAGCAAAGTTTGAAAACCACCATGAGACTCCCAGACAGAATGTGGGCCTTGGTTAGCAACGGTTTTCAGGTGGAATAGGAATGTATTGTTGGTATTTTTGGTATCATGACCTAAGGTCTGAAAGCTGGAGGGAAAGTGCTCAATTTTAATGAAATGAAATCTTCTTCATCTCTATTTATGTTTATGTTTAAGAAAGAGAAACAAGGAAACAAAGAAACCTATTAAAGATGCTGATACTTTGCCTGGTCAGATAGCAATGGTTTTAACATTATTTTTTTAAATGCAGGAACAAAGCTATTGAATTTTGAGGCTTTTCTTCCTCCTGAAGGAATATGCTAGATAAGCATCTTTTTTTTCTAGCATAATTTTATGAACAGCTATAATCACTACACAGATATTATAAAGCTTGTTTCTTTGACATTTATCAGTCCACAGTGACAAGACAGGGCCAGAACACTGAGTACATGGCTCCTGGACTACCCTTGGCCTGTATGTTCTTTGTCTTCACCCTGGGCCCAGTAGGGCGTAATTATTTTGGTACTTTCTTTTTCATGCTAGGATCCTTCCTTGTTTTAAGCACTGTCTGTTATTCTTTCTCAGCAATTAAGACTTGCAGCTGGACCCTCAGAACCATCACCAGTTTCCTTTTCCAAGATTCATAGGGACAAAAATACTAGTCCCTAGTTTCAATTGTAAATTCCTAGTTTCTTGTCTCAAAGACAGACAGTCTCTGAAGTTGAACAGACACCCAGACTAGGAAGTTTTGGGGAAAAAAAAAAAATCACTTTATGATCTATAATGCATTTCTCTTCATTACGTTCCTCACCATTCCTAAGTACCCTGAGCCTTGGTGAGGTTGCCTTAGGCCAGAATCTACTCAGGGCAGTTTCTTCCCTCTTTAAGAGAACAGAATGAAGTTTAACGACTCTCTAAATTCACTGCTACAGAGCCTCCCAAGACTCTTTTTTTAAGACCAGACAGAATATCCAGTCCATCATCGACTTTTTTTTTCATTGAGTATAAATTGAGGGCAACTGAAGTTTTTCACAAGCCACTTAGAAGGTAGAATGTAGCCTTTTAAAACTGCTCTAGTCCTGCCTATTTCATAAGTCTCTGTGTACTAGCAGCTGTTGATCTATTGAACATTTTAACATATAATTAGTATGAAGAATATGCCTATTTTGGGAGGGGAAAAAAAAGCCAAAAAAAAAAAAAAAGCAGTATCTTTTATTATGAGCCTCCAGGGCTGTGCTGGAAATCCAAGTCTTCTTTGATACTGTCAGATCAAAATCTTTTCATCTCATGTAGAGCAATATTAAAAAAAAAATTTTTTATTTAAATGAGAGCCTGAGCTTTCCAGCAGCACTGATCTAAAATTTATACCATGGATTAGGTTATGTTCTGTCTGGATTTTTTGTGAAGGATGGAGCTGATCAATCTGTCTAGGCTGAGAAATCATAAGCTGACTGAGTAAAAAAATCATGGCAATCATTTTTTTTTGTGAAGAAATGGAAAAACACAGGAAAACAACCTATTCTTACTCAGACAAAAAGTTGCTAGATGAAATTCATACGCATGGTACTCAGCATTCACATTTACAGAGTTATAACTTCATGTGGCACCACCACTCTTCAATCACCAGAGTGGGAAAATGCTTACCAGAAACTATGAGTGAGAAAAACAGACAGAAGGAAAATATTATATTGGTTTCTGTGTGTATGGTGGGGAACATGGAAACATAATAACAGTTACAAAAAATATTTTTTCCTTGGGGCTAAAACAGACCAGAATTCATCATTACTGTGTTTTCCACATGTGGCTGTGTTTCTTGGTAAACACAATTTATCCACCATTGTTTCATACCCTTTTGCTGAGATTATTTCTTCTAAGCTGTGGTACCATACATAGGCAGCTTTTTTTGTATGTTTTAATTTATACCCCTAACTCTATAAAGTATTTGGTCAGTGCTGCTCAGTACCTCAAAATTTTAGGTCTTCAGGGAGGAACCATCTGTTACAATAGCAACAGCAATGTGCCAAGACCCAAAGTTGCAAGACACAGTAACTCTAGTTACACGCTTATATTAACATTTAGGTGCCTGAAAAAAGCCCATTTTTTAAAAAATGCCAAGTACCTACAATTCCCTTCTAAAATGCAATACGAATAGAGAGCATTAACTACTCTCTGTGGAGAAAGTATTCTTAAGAGGAATGTGTTCTTGAATCATATTGCTTAAGTATGGAACTATTCCTGCCACACTAGAAACAGAAGGGTGCAAGGCTGTATGTGATATGTTACAGTACAGTAAAAGATACAACATACAGCTGACAGTAGTCCTAGCTAATTTATTTTGACTGAGTTGTACCCATGCAACAAAGGTCAGAAGTTGAACAATAACCAGCTGAAGCATAAGAAAACATTCATGTAAGAACATCAAACAAAAAATGTGTTTCCTGAAGTTAGCCATAAATTGTCCTTTCCAGTCCTCCCACATTTGCTTGTATCTGGATTCATGTATGACACACAATTAGTCCAGCACTGCAAAGACAGAAACATGATCAGTAACAACTTTAGAGCACATTTGGCCTTAATGATTCAGAAGACACTGGTCATGTTGACTTTAGGTCATTTAAGGCTAGCAGATTTATACACCCTACTATATTCCACAAGCTTACAATTATGTATTCAGAATCAGAATCAATTAGGTATTCAGATACTGGCAAATAGGAGATTAGGAGACCTATTCACTTAATTTTCATCATTGCCATTTAGCAAGGAAATTACTCAAATCCTGTTCACATTCAAAGTACTGGGAAAACTCTCACTGATATAATATAAAACCAAATCCTGGCCTCATTAAAGAACTTTTCATTTAAAAGCTGTACAGCTAGCAAGTTGTCTGTTGTCATACTGCTCCTTCTGGGACATGTGGAAGAAGTTTGCATGCATCTATTTTCCTCAAATTTAATTTCTTCCCTTCTTTTATTTCCATTCCAAACCTGGAAATCTCTTTTATTAAAAAATTTCCAGAGGAAGGATGCACTACATTCTGACAATGCTCCTTTCAGTGGAGCACAAGCATACCTCTCCTGAAGCATGGGATGCCTGAAGACAAGATGTGTGTGATAAGATACTTCCGTACCCAAGACTGACTGACTATTATTGTCAATACCTTAAGGGCTGCTCAGACCTTTTTCTGCTCTTGCCCACCACACTGTATATTCAATGCACATGTAAAAGGTACCTCTCCTTTTCATCCCTTCAAGATTTTTTTAAGTCATAAAGACTAAAAGATTACCTGTCAAGTTACATATCTACTTTCGCTAACCTTTATGTGGAACTTGGGTGCCCTGTGGTGACCTCCATCTACATTTAGTACTCACCCAAATACCATTTTGAAGGCTCTTAATTTTCTTCTATTTTTGATATAAAAGACCATATGAAAACTGACTTGATGCCCCTCCAGTGTATTTATTGTTACAGATCTCTTAGTAAAGAAGATCCAGCAACAAAACTTGATAATAATTTTTTAAGAGAATATGAGATATTACAAGGTATATGGTTTATGTAAGTTGTTAAAGGAAATGCACAGATAGATAAGGTGTTTTAACCTTTTAAGTCTGGTTATGTCATTTAAAGCATCCTAGTAGTTTTGCATGGTAATTTAAAATTGATTGAAGCTGTATTTTTAGAAATTGGTTACAGTACCATTGCAATATTTTTTTAAAATTTCAATATAGTCTAAAATTCAAACAGAGTTCAATAAAAAAGTTTTTAGTTTTGTCTATATTAGAATCATAGAATCATAGAATCATTGAGGTTGGAAGAGACCTCTAAGATCATCAAGTCCAACCATCGACCCAATACCACCATGCCCACTAAACCATGTCCCTAAGTGCCGCATCTATGAATGCGACCATGAAATGATAGAATTCTCGCTTCTTGGTGAAGTAAGGAGGGGGGGCAGCAAAACCACAACCATGGACTTCCAGAGGGCGGACTTTGGCCTGTTCAGGACGTTGGTTGAGAGAGTCCCGTGGGAGACGGTCCTGAAGGGCAAAGGGGTCCAGGAAGGCTGGACGATCTTCAAGAAGGAAGTCTTAAAGGCGCAGGAGCAGGCTGTCCCTGTACGCCATAAGAAGAACAGGCAGGGAAGACGACCGGCCTGGCTGAACGGGGAGCTCTTGCTGGGACTCAAGAAAAAAAGGAGAGTTTACCGCTTGTGGAAGAAGGGGCGGGCAACTCAAGAAGAGTACAGGGATCTCGTTAGGTCGTGCAGAGAAGAAATGAGAAAGGCAAAAGCCCAGCTAGAACGCAATCTGGCCGCTGTCGTTAAAGACAACAAAAAAAGTTTTTACAAATATATTAATGACAAGAAGAGAGCCAAGGAGAATCTCCATCCTTTATTGGATGCAGGGGGGAACATTGTCACCGAGGATGAGGAGAAGGCTGAGGTACTCAATGCCTTCTTTGCCTCAGTCTTTAACAAGCAGACCAGTTATCCTCAGGGTACTCGGCCCCCCGAGCTGGAAGATGGGGACGGCGAGCAGGATGAACCCCCCGTAATCCAAGAGGAAGCAGTCAATGACCTGCTATGCCACCTGGACACTCACAAGTCTATGGGGCCGGATGGGATCCACCCGAGAGTGCTGAGGGAGCTGGCGGAGGAGCTCGCCAAGCCGCTCTCCATCATTTATCAGCAGTCCTGGTTAACGGGGGAGGTCCCGGATGACTGGAGGCTTGCCAATGTGACGCCCATCCACAAGAAGGGCCGGAAGGAGGATCCGGGGAACTACAGGCCTGTCAGCCTGACCTCGGTGCCGGGGAAGATTATGGAGCGGTTCATCTTGAGGGTGCTCAAAAGGCATGAGCGGGACAACCAGGGGATCCGGCCTAGCCAGCACGGATTCATGAAAGGCAGGTCCTGCTTGACCAACCTGATCTCCTTCTGTGACCAGGTGACCCGCCTAGTGGATGAGGGAAAGGCTGTGGATGTGGTCTACATGGACTTCAGCAAGGCCTTTGACACCGTCTCCCACAGCATTCTCCTCGAGAAGCTGGCGGCTCACGGCTTAGACAGGTGGACTCTGCGCTGGGTCAAAAACTGGCTGGACGGCCGGGCCCAGAGAGTTGTGGTGAATGGAGTTACATCCAGCTGGCGGCCGGTCACGAGCGGTGTTCCCCAGGGCTCAGTACTGGGGCCGGTCTTGTTCAATATCTTTATTGATGATCTGGATGAGGGGATCGAGTGCACCCTCAGTAAGTTTGCAGATGACACCAAGCTGGGCGGGAGTGTTGATCTGCTCGAGGGTAGGAAGGCTCTGCAGAGGGACCTGGACAGGCTGGATGGATGGGCCCAGGCCAACTGTATGAGGTTCAACAAGGACAAGTGCCGGGTCCTGCACTTCAGCCACAACAACCCCATGCAGCGCTACAGGCTTGGGGAAGAGTGGCTGGAAAGCTGCCCGGCAGAAAAGGACCTGGGGGTGTTGGTCGACAGCCGGCTGAACATGAGCCGGCAGTGTGCCCAGGCGGCCAAGAAGGCCAATGGCATCCTGGCCTGTATCAGAAACAGTGTGGCCAGCAGGAGTAGGGAAGTGATCGTGCCCCTGTACTCGGCCCTGGTGAGGCCGCACCTCGAATACTGTGTTCAGTTTTGGGCCCCTCACTACAAGAAGGACGTTGAGGTGCTGGAGCGTGTCCAGAGAAGGGCAACGAGGCTGGTGAGGGGTCTGGAGAACAAGTCTTATGAGGAGCGGCTGAGGGAACTGGGACTGTTTAGCCTGGAGAAAAGGAGGCTGAGGGGAGACCTCATCGCTCTCTACAACTACCTGAAAGGAGGTTGTAGCGAGGTGGGTGTTGGTCTTTTCTCCGAAGTAACAATTGATAGGACGAGAGGAAATGGCCTCAAGTTGCGGCAGGGGAGGTTTAGATTGGATGTAAGGAAAAATTTCTTTACTGAAAGAGTGGTGAAACATTGGCACAGGCTGCCCAGGGAAGTGGTTGAGTCCCCATCCCTGGAGGTATTTAAAAGACGTGTAGATGAGGCGCTTAGGGACATGGTTTAGTGGGCCTGGTGGTGTTGGGTTGACGGTTGGACTCGATGATCTTAGAGGTCTTTTCCAACCTCAATGATTCTATGATTCTATGATTCTATGATTCTATCTATGCGTCTTTTAAATACGTTCAGGGATGGTGACTCCACCACTTCCCTGGGCAGCCTGTGCCAATGTTTAACCACTCTTTCAGTAAAGAAATTTTTCCTCACATCCAATCTAAACCTCCCCTGGCGCAACTTGAGGCCATTTCCTCTTGTCCTATCGCTTGTTACTTGGGAGAAGAGACCGACACCCACCTCGCTACAACCTCCTTTCAGGTAGTTGTAGAGAGCGATGAGGTCTCCCCTCAGCCTCCTTTTCTCCAGGCTAAACAACCCCAGTTCCCTCAGTCGCTCCTCATAAGACTTGTTCTCCAGACCCTTCACCAGCTTCGTTGCCCTTCTCTGGACATGCTCTAACACCTCAACGTCCTTGTAGTGAAGGGCCCAAAACTGAACACATTAATTTTCTTATTTCAAATTGGGCCTTATTTTTCAATAACAAAAAATTACTGTCTTTTTTGAGTAGATAGGACTGGGTGAAGAGCTGTGTAGAAAGTATACATGTGATGGGCCTTGAAAAATCATAAAACTGTTTTCAAGGTCTCCCTCAGCTCATAATGTAGAGAAAACTAGACTGCTTTCATATGGACTGTGAAGAAATGCTTTATGAAGCAAATCACTAGTGTTCTATGAAGTGAAGTACTTTATGAAGGAGTCGAATGTGAAAGTGCTACATTCATAAATACACATTATTTCTCAGATGCAAGAGGATTCAAGAATTGCACATTATGGTCATGTGTACTGAGTGTGGAGAACTACTTAATAATGTAAATTTAGATCTTATTAACTCATTAATAAGATCAGAAGGTAACAACGTGAGAAATTAGTGTGGCTATTGTTCTGAGCATCTCTTTTGGTAATTCAGAATAAACTCAGCCATTACTGTATTAACTTATCTTTACAGTGGAAATTGCTCCAAAAATGTCAACAAACATTAAAACATTTCTGAAACAATGCTACAATTCATAATGCTAACCTGATTATAGAGATACCTCAGCAATTGTAATAAAACAGAAAAATGCTATTAGATTACAAAACAGCCCCCCAAAATGTATTACCTGTCTGTTGATTTAAAAAAATTAAAAAGAAGAAAACAAAATCTAGAATTTTAAGAATATATTAACATAAGAAATAATCTCCTTCTGTGACAAATCTGTCATGTTCCTAGCATGCTAATAATTTCCAGAGTGTGGACTTCTGGGGAATGAATGTCACGGAACCACAGGAATGTGCAAAGTAAAACCAATGCTTTGTCATAGAGACTAGGTAAATCAAATAGTCCCCCAGCAAAGTGCTCGTCATAAGATCGATCTTATCTAAATTAAGCCATCAAGAAGAAAGGTATCTTCAAGCTTATTGTGGAGTCTTGATTGTGTTAAATATACCTGAATTTTAAGAAACAGTATGTATATTTGTGCATACGTTCTTTCTTTTCCAGCCTCCCCACGTGAGGACTGACATTGCAGCACTGACCTGGAGTCAACACAGATGCAGGGTAGGATAGATACATTTAAACCAAGTTCAGCACTATCCACAGCCACTTGATATTTTTCACTGAGAATACAGCAACCGTTAAGCAAACAAGATGGATCAGCACTATTGAATATAGCAACCTTTAGGCAAACGAGATGGATCAGCATTATTTTCTTACTGGCCCTATATTCAGAGTGATTCTCTTGATGGACATAGGCTTCAGGGCTTTACAGCTTTTGCAGTGTCGTGAGATCAGTGAACAAAACTGTTTATAATATCCAGTTTGTAGACAGCCCTGCAAGCATATTGTGTAAATACACTTGATGTTTCCATCACACTAGTGATGACAGGAACATCCACCACAGTGAAACAATGAAGACATGAGTATCAGTGAGTACGCGTTCACGGCTATTCCCAAAGCTTTTTGGAAGATTTGTGAGTAATCCAAACGAGGGCAGCTTTGAATTATGTGAAACATATAGGTGACACAGTATGCTTAAAAAAGAGATAATTGCAGCTAGTCTAACTAAACAGTTTCTGGTCCAGTTCTAGAAATACTTTACCAATACAAATTTTGTCATGGTTCATACAGGACCAGGATTTCTCCTCCCAAAACAACATGCTAGAGAACAATAGGCAGAGTACATTGGCGCAAAAAAGAATTTATCCAAATGTATTTAAAAAGGGACTCGATTCACTGTTATATTGTGCATTATTAGTGGTCTGTTCAGACAAAAAGGCAGTGCTGCAGCAGAGTTATATCAGAGCTCCAGGGTTAAATCAGAAATAATACTAGTTTCAATGAAATTACTGCTCATTTATACCAAGGTAGCTAAATTTAAAAGTCTCTGCTGCTAAACATCTTTATTATTATATGGTAACTTCCACAAATGAAATATATCTTAACTTCACATGATCAGTCTAGGGTTCTTTTTAAGTAATGCAAGTAAAAATAGGCTTCCTTGTCATCGGGGACAGAGTTACTTGTGCTTGTGGATGAGACATAGTAAAGGATCCAGGGTTGTCAAGCAATGACAGTTTGAATGAAAGATTTCAAAGAAATAGGAGTGTGGAAAAATGTCTCAGGGACACAGAAAAGTAAGAAGATGTTTAAGAAACAACTTCAAATTCATGCAAAATAAAAGCTTCTCCTGCCAAATGAGTGAAACTTGTCAAGTTTACTAGATCTCTTAATTAACTGGGAACATGAAAGAAGCTCCCTTTGAGGGATTCAAGCTTACAGGCATCATGGCTAGTTCTTTTTGCAGAGAATATAAAATGAACAATGCATTTATTAAGCTCATAAAGCAACTTGGATGAGCTGAAAATATATATGACTAATCAGGGGAGAAATTACTCATAACGTGAAAACAGTGTCTTTCAAACTGAGGGCAGGGAAGGGTTACAAAGAGCTGGCAAAATTCATGCTTTTTAACATACTGGAGGGTGAAAAAGGACTCAGACTTTGTCATATACAGACCCCCTAAAATCCCTTTCTTTCAAAATTTGCAGGCCTATACTATCTTTAACAGATTTTTGTAAACATTTTTAATAGGGATCAAAAACCGAGGAAGCTTATTCAGACCAAAATAAAACAGTTCTGCAGATTATTTGACTCTCTCCTAACAGCCCAATGCTGTTGCACACACCATTGAGTTGGAAAACAATGACAGAAGGTCGTGGTTTAACCCCAGCTGGCAACTAAGCCCCACACAGCCGCTCGCTCACTCCCCCCCAGTGGGAAGGGGAAGAGAATCAGAAGACTAAAAGTGAGAAAACTCATGGGTTGAGATAAAGACAGTTTAATAGGCAAAGCAAAAGCTGCGCACGCAAGCAAAGCAAAACAAGGAATTCATTCACTCCTTCCCATGGGCAGGCAGGTGTTCAGCCATCCCCAGGAAAGCAGGGCTCCATCACGCCTAACGGTTACTTGGGAAGACAAACGCCATCACTCTGAACGTCCCCTCCTTCCTCCTTCTTCCCCCAGCATTTTATATGCTGAGCATGACGTCATATGGTGTGGAATATCCCTTGGGTCAGTTGGGGTCAGCTGTCCCGGCTGTGTCCCCTCCCAACTTCTTGTGCACCCCCAGCCTCCTGGATGGTGGGGTGGGGTGGGAAGCAGAAGAGGCCTTGATGCTGTGTAAGCACAGCTCAGCAGTAACGAAAACATCCCTGTGTTATCAACACTGTTTCCAACACAAATCCAAAACACAGCCCCATACTAGCTGCTGTGAAGAAAATTAACTCTATCCCAGCCAAAACCAGCACACAGAATTAAACACACTCCTAGCAGCATTAGTTTGTAATCTGTTGCAATTTGAGGGGATTTTGCTGGATAAACGCATACAAACAAAAAAGCACAGCTCCCTCACTAAGACATGTCTTTCTCCTTTGTTCTCCTATGCACCTGACAGAGGCTGCTGGCCAAAAATTTCTCTTTTCTTTTTAAAACAAAGCAAACAAGTAAGCAGCAATTCCACTTGCCATAATTTTGGCAACCCATTTGTGCCCTTGAAAAAAATCCCCAATTTCCAGAGTTCACATTTTCAGCACTTTCTGGAAAATAACTTTATTTTAAACCATTGATCTGAACACCTAAACTGCTAATCTGATCAAAATTATTAAACTTGAAAAATTCAATTCTCAGTGAGTGAAGGATTGAAAAGTAAGTCCTTCCTCAGATAAGATGCTTCTTCCAATAGCAAATGCAAGTTATCCTTAGTGCATTGCTTTTCCTTAGATGAACAAATGACAATACCAATGTGACCAAGGACTGCAAGAACACACTCAATCAGGAACAAAGGACGCATGTTAACAACAGAGTCAATCAGCAGAGTCAATCAAGGACAGAGGGTGCATGATAATAAGGTTTGTTTTGCTCTTTGCATAACTTTCCTTTTTTTTTCTTTTTTTTTTTTTTTAATTAAGTTCAGTTCCCACACACACCAACTGTTAAATGTTAACTGAAATATATTTATTAAAGCAAATGTTGCTCTGGGTTCTCCAGTCACAAAAAAAAAAAAAAAGAAAAAAGAAAAAGAAATGCAAGGCTGATATTTTAATGTAAAATATTCTTTTAAACTATACTGTAGAGACCAATATTCCCCTTACAAGCAAAGGAATTGGACTATAAACAATTTCAGTGGGGCACTTCAGTGAACAGAAAATATCTTTGTAGTGTCTGATGAATCCAGTCATTAAGAGTCTCTTAGCTGCGCTAAAAAGATTCAGGCAATCACTAGACTTGCAAAAAAACGGTTTCACTCCCATCTTAATATTAAAAGCTTTGTGAATGCACACACTTTCTATTTGTGTGTTTTAAAGACCTAGAACTGAAATCTATTTTTCTCTCATCCCTGAGATAGAGCATGTTAAGTCCTTACAGGGCACTTAGAATCTAGATGTTGGAAACTTTATCAGAGTTCTTCTAATCCCTCTTTTGTTTCCAAACTGAAGGAAAGAGCTTGGAGCCCATGTAAAGGCCAGGCAAGAGCAACACACTTTGAGTGAAGTTAAATAAGATGTTATGAGTAGCAAGACAGAAAGGAAAGGACCCTAGTTCAGGAGGCCATGCTAAGTGTGTGAGTAGCCCTTTAACTTCAGTGCACTTCTCAGTGCTCATGGATATTACATACAAATAAACTGCATTGGTATATTATCAAATAAAAACCTATGCAACAGCTAATGCACCTGAGAATGGCTAGAATCCTCTTCACAACTTCTATTGCTGGTGGAAAGTGAGACAGCAATTGGCTTACAGGGAGAATTAAAACTTTGAATATCAGTAGCTTGGTTTGTTTTTGCATAAACCCTGCATCCACGTGTGGATCTGATCCAGCCCAGCCAGGCAGGTTGGTGGGATTAACTCAGAGTTTTCCCTGCATTACTATGGTATTAGTGCTGGTGGTTTACTAAATGTCGCCTCTACTCTGCGGTAGATAGAGGATGAACACCACACATACATACCACACATCCCTGTACTGGCTCACTCACTAACATCGCTTCTAATTTGCCTATTTCTACACCTGGACAGCAGAGGCCCTCAAAGAGCAATTAAACACAGCAGCTCCTGATCTGAACTTGTTTTGAAACCTAAACTCCTAGAAGTAGCAATTCTAGTAGGAAGATCAATAAAATAAAGATGAAATAATGTGAATTATTTAAACTTAGGTTATATAGGCAAACATATGAAATTTTCACTGCGTTTAGTAACTGGAAACAGTCACTTCCAAATGAACAAGTGAGGAGAATCTCACTTCAAAACTTAGAAGGCTCATTCAATAAACTGTGCATAAACTTAATGAGTATATGAAGTCTTTATAGTAAGGAAAAACTGCCTGATCTTCTAGTTTTGGGGGTTTGGGGAGTTCTATGTCTTTATGTATTATAATATTTTGATGTGGTATTTGTAGCTTTTATATTACATTATCAACCAAGGAACTGCTTTA
Organism: Aptenodytes patagonicus; assembly: GCF_965638725.1. Classification (NCBI taxonomy): domain Eukaryota; kingdom Metazoa; phylum Chordata; class Aves; order Sphenisciformes; family Spheniscidae; genus Aptenodytes; species Aptenodytes patagonicus. Next base: position 78,863,508 of record NC_134950.1, read on the forward strand.
CTGTCCTAATGATATGCCAGAAAGGGATGACATAAATCCCATCATTTATGTGAAGGGATGGTTGACATCATTCCCCGCTTAAAGGTTCTCCCTCTCTGCTTTTTCTCAGGATCCTTGCTAAATTTCTCTGCTAAAGACAACTTGACCATGAGCAAAGTTTCATGGGATTTTTCCAGTTTATTTTCTATCAGAAAATGTCGTACCTTTAAAAAAATCCCTTAGCTCCATAGTAAAGCAGCTCATGCAGGATAAAGTAACCCTCATCCTGCAGATAGATGTCACGCCAGTGACTGTATGTTGCTTCTGTTGCCCTGGGGATTGCTCTGGCGTGCAGGGAATTCCTGGGTAACTTGGTAAGCTGGGTTTTCAGTGGCTCCATACACCACATAGACTGAAACAGCTGAAGCAAGTCTTGACATCTTTGGCTTGTGAGATGGTGCTACCTCCTGTATGGGCTAGAGTAACAAAGAAAGGTTTCTGGTTTGGCAGAAACTCCCAGTCCTTCACTATGGCTCACTTTGTTTGCTTGCTTTTTCTTCCATCCTTCAAGCACACCCAATATATTCCATACTTTTATTTTAGTGGAAAGGGGAATTTTAGAGGATGTCTTTGTTAAAATAGAACCACATAACCCCTACTCAGCGCTTAAAGATCTGAAACCGAGAAATGGACAAAGGGATTGACATGATGTATCGCCAATATAAAGGCAAAAGCAGAGAGATTTGGAAGAAGATTCAAGAATTGTTCAAAGGTATATGCCTACATCCCACAAGCAAACTTCAGACATAGTGATGGACAAAGACGAATGAACAGAACTTGAATACACAGAAAACCTCTTATAGCCTCATTAATTGAAAACATAAAGAATTGTTTTTCATTGCTGTCATACCTTAAAAGAATACACTTCCCTTCAAATTTCTACATTCAGTTACATCTTATATATGCATTTAGAAAGTAATAGGCAAAATCAGATTTAGCTAAGATTAAGGAAGCAAGATCTAGGCTAACAGCTTTTATCTAGTTCAGGTACCAGAGTAGGAAATTCCTACCTACCACTTTAGGCATTTGAGAAAACGTTTAGCAAATTTTGGTAAATTTGTTTAGGATTATGTCCCTTCACAATTCTGTCTTTCCAAATTTGTGCTGGGAATTTAGGCCCCAATTCCCATGAAAGTGGTAATCCTGTACCACTCAGGAAAAACCAGAATGTTACAGGGTCTTTTCCGGTAACAGAAATACCCATTAGAGACTGCTTCTTGCTGGAAGCAGTTTAGCTTAAAGAGGAATGGCTTCAAGCATGTGCCAACATCTTTTCTTGTTAGAGCCTCCCATTTTATAATGATAGAATTTAAACTTGAACAAGTGTGCAAAAGCTTTTAGGGGCTTATGCAAATTGAACCAAATCATTTAGTGCTTCTCTATTATTAAATCACATCATTAAAAACTATTTCACTTACACAAATTTAAATCAAATAAACAAGATAATACCATATTTTGCAGGAGGCATTTAAAGGCCTTTTAAATCCCAAGAAATAAAGCATCAACAAGATTAGCAAGTCTTTTGGTGTCCCAAAGTATAAACATATCAGCTTCAGTAATATGAAAGTATTTGGTAGAGAAGAAAAAAAAATTGAAGTTTGATATCAAAGTACTTTATCACCCTGGGAGGTAGGAATGGAAATTGTTGAATAAAACCAGAAGAATAGCCTTTCCTGCACTCATTTTTGCAATGCATGTGTCAGGGGGGTTCATGTTACCCAAAAAAACCAGACCAAAATCGTTTGATGTGACAGGTGCATGAGCTTCTGCAGATCTGAAGGGATCTTTGCAGATTAAAGTATTTGGAGAAAACACAGATTAAAAGAAAGTGTGGAGCTTTCATTCATACACAGTAAAAAAAAAAGCAATGACTTTGTCTACAATACATAGAGTTAATGCATGAAATTATGCAGTATTTCTGGCAAGATAGAGTTATTGAAAAATTCACTCCTCTAAAATAGTAGTGTAATTAAACACTTTTAAACAAGAAGTTACAGACTTTTATTAGGGTCTGAATAATGCACATCCATTAAAAATCTTCTCAGATTCTTAGGCTGGTTCTGAACAAGGTTGGAAAATTATAGCTTGATGCAGTAAAGTGTGATAATACCCTCCATGGAACCAAATATGGATTTATATAACTGTGCATGACATAAGAGATGGGCCAAATGGATTTAACACAAGGGAGTCTGGCTGGGCTTTTGAAGGCATTATAATAACATGCATCCTTTCTGATTACTGTTTTTCCAATATGGGCCAAAAAAAAAAAGGGTTGGTTCGACCACTAAAGACATCTCAGCCATCAGATAGATTCTGGCCACAAGGTAAAGTAATCATATGCAATAACCCTTCAACACGAAATGTTCCTAGGGATATAAGGACGTATATAAGCAATACCAATACCCATATTTAGAAATGTAAAGGTACAGAATAAACAATAAAAACAATCATGTTGATACTGTGCCATTTCTGGGAGGCATGCTTCTAGGAATAACCACCAGAGCAAAAAATGACACAGGAGAAAAATGACAGAACCATGAGAATTTCTTATAACGTGCAAGATTCATGACAACACCTGGAAAGTTAATGAGATTTGTCCGCAGTCCTCAGCTGACCAAAATTATTATAAGATGGGCACAAGTCATCCAATTTAAGTATTTACAGATGTTCATAAATAGATGATGACATAGACTACTGTATTACACAGTATAATGTAATTGGTTTTTATCCAGAAATACCGTAACTTCCTATCCTGCCTGGAAAAAGAGCTTCAACTGGAGCTACTTCAGCCTATTCCCTTAGCTAACTCTACCAATCTTCCATACATTCATAAGAACAGGTAAGAAATACTGCAAAACAAGATGGCCAAAAATTACAGTCTCTGTTGATAGAAAATTTTCTATTCTGGTTTCTCACTGACTACGTTTAGGCAGGAATTTTATGGTTTCTTACATGTTTCATTAAAATCATGTGCAGGCTATTCTCTTAACTTTGCTGTTTGTCCAGTAATGATTCTCTAGATTTCTTTGTATAATTAATACATTACTCCAGGACTAAGTTTGAAGGCTAACTGTCCTTTTAAAGCACTCACACCTAATAATGTCCTGGCAATCATTTTCTGTTCAGACAGTAGTGCTGGCTTAAACTGCCTAAAAGCTAGATGTAGCAGTCCTTGAGAGATTAGAAATAAAAGTTTTACTAGCTTTTTTGTTTTGTTTTCACAGTATAATTTACACAAAAGAAAGCTGCTGCAAATAGTGGTTGAGAAGCAGAACTGTGACAAGAGACAGTGAGCTGGGACTTGCCTTCCCTTCTCAGTCCACAGGTCTGCAGCTCAGGAGTGCTCTCCACACACTGAAATCCACATGCATTATGTGGGAATAAGCCCAGTGGCCTGCAACTCCTCTCCCCCCTCAATACTTTTGGTGCCAGCCTGTTAATTTGTAGCTTTCCGTAGTAACTGAGAGTGGGGAAAATGTTTCTAAGATCTGGCAGGAGAATACATTCCCATTTTCCGTATTTTGACTCGTGCATTTTGGGGGACGTAAGGCAGATTTCCTTCATGAAACAATAGAACAATTCTGATCTTACTGCAAATTAGGATGTTGAGACCTGGTCCAATATGAATCCTAAAATGCTTTTTTCTACAAGATATAATGAAGAGCAACTGTAAGGAAAACCTTAATCCTTCAGTTCTGATCTCCTTTTCCTGCATTTTCAAGTTTAAAACCTACCATCTATTCCTTCTCTCTTCATTTGCTCCTTAGACTCCAAGTTAATAACAGCTCCCTCTTCTGTCAAAATCCAGGTCATGGGGGAATGAATCAACTATACACTCTCTTATCATGTAATTTCTGTTAGGAATTGGGAAGCAAACACATAATGCACAGCAAGAATTTGAAACCATACATGGAAAACAGGTAAAACTATGGATGAGCAGTGGTACATAATATAAAGATGCTGCTCAATCCATTTGAGGACTACTAGCAGAATCTCTTCTGTTCTTCCATCTCCAGACCACTTTACCGTGGTATTCATTTTCTTTGTATTTTACACATTTATTTTTTATAGTCATTTTATTACCCCTTTCTTTCTAACTCCATGGACCACAAGAGTTTCATTAGAGATAACTAGGAGAAAACTGTCGAGCCAAACCATGGCTTAGCATTCTGCCAGTAACAGCGCAGGAGAAAAGCACAGAACACCATACCAAATCAACCAGTGGTTTTTATCCATTTCTACTTTCCCAGACTGTCTGCTGCTTTGGTTTGGCAGAACACAATGAGCAGCCTGAGAAAAGTAATCTGACAGAATTACCCTTAAATATATCTTCGTCCTTTAGTCATTCATTTTTCATGCATTTTATTAACCGTATTTGGTAATATATAATTGTGCATGTATTTAGATTACCATCATCTTTTACACCAACCATATTACTCATTTGAGTTAAGTGAAATCTATCATAGTTAAATTTTTATTATGGGTTAACCTAATTGGTCCTTCTCAAAAACCTGATTTTGAAACAATGTTAGTATACAGTTTCTACCTGCTATCACATTTTCTCTTCCCATATTAAATACAAGGCCACTATTAGAAGGTAGCTATTGTATATCGACATATCCAGACATTATATACTTCAGTCAAGGTAAAATCCTCAGGCCCTGTTTTTCCCTGCTTGCACTTTTTACAAAACTAAAAATCTCTTAATATGTGTAATGGTAGCTAAAAGTAATTGCCAGCTTGAAGAGAGGGAGCTGTACCTTGCAGCGCTGATAAACATCACACTCCAGGCCTCCATTTCATTGTCTGATTTCAAACAGCACAGACACTTTAAGATCACTTTACTACAGACTCCTGTAAGCAGTGAATCCATACTGAGGAGTTCAGAAGTGACTTGGACACCTATCCTGAAAACACTTACACACTTGTTTAACCTTTACCACAAACTATCCTTAATTTCTGTAAGTGCAAAGGATGTTCTTTGTTGATTACAAATAAAACCAGTGAAGCTTGAGAAGTGACTTTATCAGTAAAGTTTAAGTTAAAATAAGTTTTAGAATAGCTGTTTTCTTAATCCACTCATGATGTCATGTGTCCCTATTTTATCTCATCTGCTAACAGGAAGACTAAAAAAAAGTAAACTTTAATTATCTTAAATGTGCTAGTTCCTTGCAAGCTCTCATTGTCTATGACAAAAAGGTGATTCTACCACTGTAGCATTTAGGTTATGTAATAAAATTGATATTAGGTAGTTTTTAAAAAAAAAAAAAATGTGTAAAGGCTACCTGTTATAAATTGATCTACTTACGGGAGTTTTAACATATTTAGTGGAAGTAGAGGTGGGAGTTACATTCTGTATCTCCCCATATTTCATATCCCCACAACCATTTTGATATGAGAAAAGCACTACAAATCTGATTGATTGATGAAAACATTCAGGTTCCATTCCTCAGTGTAACTGGAACCAAAACTTACTGTAAAACAGTAAGTCAGGGTAACTGTCACTGGTCACATCCTTCAGCTATCTCCTCTGGGATATCATGCCTGCCTAAGCTTTGAAATCAGCCTGATTTTTCCTAGATCTTTCATTAAGGTGTAAGTTGAGCATGTTGTATATTTTCAGGAACTACCCCTCAACAATATATTTTTTTGTTATTTTTTTCCAGAGAAATCTTGTTGTCCAAAGTTGGAGCAGCTTTACTCCTGCATGACAAATTTAACTACAAACTCTAACTAGAGCGCCTTACTTCCTTTCTGTTTTCTTGCCTCCCCTCATGAAGCCTAATGATCAAGGTGGGTTTTTTCTATTTTTTGCAAGATGAAAAATTATCTAATATTAAACAATGATATCAGGTTTTAAGCTGTAATGAATATTTTGCATGAATAATATCTTAGTGTGCAGTCTAACTATATTCATGTTCTAACTTCTGTATTGCTATCTGCAGAAAGAAGAAAAGGTATTTGTTAGAGGTAAATATATCATGCTGGATCCAACAACCCAAGAGGAGTAAGGCTGCTGCTGCTCCACGTCCCCAGGTCTACCAGTATCGATACTGAAGACGTGTTCCCAGGAGGCACACACACAAAAGCACACATATACACTACATATATACATGTAGACATGGCTGTCCACACAGACCACAGAGAAACTCGGAGTACCCACGTGGACATAGACAATAACAATGGCCTCATCCTGCTCCCCTCTGTGGCTAGGCAGGATGGAGGGCCACTAGTGAGAATCTCTCTCTCTCTCTCTTTCTCTCTCTAAATATATATATAGGCAGCAACCTCCTTAGTTCTAAAGGTGACTGGACAGCTGCTCCCCATGACTCATGGGGATGGGTTTCACATCTGGATGCTGGAGCTGATGTCTCCTGTGACAACCCTGGGAGGTGCCTAGACAAGGTGGTCATTCCTTGGGAGTCCTTCATTTGGGCCCCCCCTGCCTTTGTGCATCCCTGTGCTCTTCTGGACTTCTGCAGATGGGCCTTTGCTGGCCTGATGGCCCCTGTGATGTGCCTGGGAGTAGCCCAGAAGGGGATTATTTGGGGTCTCCCTCCTGCTGTTTTCTGTCTGCTCCTCTGTGGGTGTGCAGATGAGTATCATCACATGGTCCAACAGTACTGAAATGGACCATATCCAGGTGAAAAGCTCTGCCAAAATCCTGCTTTTTAATGTTTTTGTACTGCTTGCAAAACTATAAACATCTCTTACATGTCCATTATAGTTTATAGCTAGTGCTATATGATTGATTTCAGTCCTTTCTTTAATTGTAACATATCTGGATCAACTTTTACCCTGAAAGCCACCTCTCGCAGAAGGAGTGAGACTGCACTTCACTTGTAAGAGAGAAGCCACAATACACTTTATTGATAGAAAACAGTGAGTTAAAGTATGAGTTAACAAAGTTCAATGGTAAATGCGACAGTGATTTAACAGGATTCGATGGTAAGGTACACTTGATTATTTACTGCATAGAGGACAGGGTCAGACAAAACTATCAGGGAGACTCTCCCGTTGAGTCATGAGGTGGAGAAAGGACCCCCTTGCTTTCTAGACTCCTTCTCAGAGAGGAGTCTAGGTGCAGCTGGATCCAATCCTAGTCCCAGACTTGATCAACGGTTTATGTCTAAGGGATTATATATGTACAATCAATCCTTTATATCACTTAGCTAAGATTTCAAAGTTTAGCATGCTGTTAGTCACTTACCGAGGATCTGTTGCAGCAAGGAATCTCTCAACCTCGAGGAGTAACCTTGAGCGGCGTCCCTACTCAAGGGGAGATCCCACCGTGCAGCCCATTGCTGTGCAGGAGAGCTGAATGGGCCCTGTGCTGTACACTATTTATAGAGTAAGGTGATTGACTTATAGTCACATTTGCATATCAGCAAGTCATTTGACTCACTGCTCCAGGCAGCCCTTGGCTACTATGTTGCCATCCATCCCCAAAGTCCAGCATAACCTGGATGCAGTCATCACGACCACCACTGGTGGTCATTGCTTACCCAGGGCAGGGGGAGCACGCCCCCACAGCACCCGGTGCTTCGCAGTTTTGTTCTGTACCCAAAATCTTGACTTCCTTCTGTCAGGTACTCCAATTTCCTTCTGACCATGTTTTATCATGACTTACTGGGGAGGGGTGGGGAAGCTTCCTTTCAGCAATGAAGATTTCTCTAAAGCTGGTCATTACTGCTTCAGTAAACATCCGGACCAGAGCACCAAATGCGGGGAGCAGTTGTGCGCTGCCAGCTGGAGCAGCCAGAGAAACTTAGTCAATGCAGGGGGTATCAGAGAGCAACGACAGTGAACCTGTAGCAGGATCTTTGAGGAAGATTCACGCATTAACTAACATTCCTTTACAGCTTTAGGAAAGATCTTTTTGTATGTCAGAGATGTGACTAAGATCCAATATTGCTAGTAGATTTGGAGGTATGACAGAGTAATAATGAGAATTAAGTCCTTCAAGTTCATTAGATACTGACAAAACCCACTGAATCACACAAATAATCTTCAGTAGTTGGAATTTCTAATAGTAAATAAGTCCCATGTATTTTTTTCAAGGTGCTGAAAGATATTAACTAATCAATTCTCAAATTTGATCTGGAAGAGAAAGCTTGACATACAAAGTTAGGTTAGCTCAGATGATATCATACAAGGTGCATAAGTGATTATGACACGACTAAGGCAGAGACTGACTTCTGCAATTTATGCCTAATCCACTTTCTCTCTCAAGTTAAAACACTATTTCATTTAATGAATTCCAAATGTTTTTACTGATGAGTTGACTGTTTTCTAGGGAACCTCAAATTTTGCCATCCACTGATATGGAGGCAGAAGCATGGGAACATATACAGAGTTTGTATACCCAATGAAATCAGAAAGTTGTGAGGTATGTAAAAAAAAAATATATATGGAATCCATCAACAAGTGACTGGCTGTCTCAGATTTCTTGTTCCTTAAATTTCTTTTCTTTGAAAGCATATTTGAATTTTGAGAAGTAAACACAGTACTGTTACTTGCATCTTCAGTAAATGCCATTCAGAATACTTTCAGCTCCCACCTTTATGCCCAGTACAGATTGGTGTTCTTTTCTTTTGTGTTTAAAGCATCTTTAAGAACAAAATCGTGTTCTCTGTGCCTACAGTCCTTCTTTTATGGAAAAGAATTTCTTTATCTCCCTATTAAGGAAATCCCTTCTAGAACTAGTAAAGATTTCATACTGATATAAGTGTTAAGTGCCCAGACATAGAAATATTCCACGGGAAGGGATTATTTATTTAGACAAACTCTGGCTATATCTACATTAGCTGTATGGTCTGTACATTGTAACCCAACTTGAGCAGTTTTGTAGAACAAAGCAGCTGGTGCAGACATCCACTTCATATGCATGTCAAAGGATTTTGTTTTAGAGTAACTCTAGTGTGGCATCGAATTAGACTAGTCTTAACAACTTTAAGAAAAAAATCCCACCAAGCTGTCAGTATTAGAATATATAAACCAGATTATGATCTGCAGAGAGAGAACAAGTACAGGGTGGTCTGTACTCTCAGCATTTAACTAGGTATAAAATTTACCAAAGTCAACATTTCATGGAAGCTTTTTTTTTCTTCTCTTTGTTTATGTCTGTCTTCCATGCTCCTTAGTCAGGTCTCTCTGGTAAATGTATAAGAAATGAGGTGGAGACCTCTCCATCTCATCCGAAAGCCAAAATTACTAGGAAAGGTTTAATGATTTGGTGAAAACAATCTTACCATTGATTTCAAATGGGGTGTTTTGTAATGACTTTAAATCAAGATTAGTGCCTACAGAAAACAGGATAAAAGAAAAACAGGTCTAAAGATGACTTTAGAAGTAATGTGATTGCTCTGCAGTGACTGTACAGATATTTTTATGTGGATGATTTAAAATACGCTGTTAAAAAGTTGAATTATGTATAACTCTCATAATATGCCAAAGGCTCCAGTTTCCTAAATAGGGCAGCTCTGTCTTTTGTGAGTATAGGCAAATCTTGGGGCAATAGATGTTCCTTTACAAGCTGCCTTATTTAAATCACAAAGTATCTAAAAAAGTACCCCCCAAGGGCCTGTTTTTCAAAACTAATTTTGGAAAATGTTCTGTTTTGAGGCACAGTTGCCTCTAGCTAAATGCTTGTTGACTGGAATATCTCAGCTAGAACTGCATAGTTCAGATACAGCTTTTCAGCTGGCTGGATTATGTCTTGTAATTGCTCTACTTGCATTATTTGAATTCATGTATGCATAATGTGAAACAGTTCTAGTTCTTTTGTGATGTCCCTGCTTTCCAACACAGGCTTCAAAAACCCAGGAGCAATTTTACTCATCACGTGCTGTTGTTCTGCTGTCAAATGCAAAATCAACAGAGGCAACTGTAATGGTCAGGGTTGGTGTTTGCAAAAAGCAATGTCTGCCCTGTTAACACCTGTCATACTGCCTAGTTGTGCCCTTCTGTACCTCTTTGTTAGAATCAGAACTTTCTCTTTTATTATATATGCTTTAGGACAAGTGATATTTCCTTTAAGAAAGGTACTTCATGTTTTCTAAAAACACTGACTTCTAGACACAAAAAACTTTTAGGATAAGAGTTATTCTTGGAGTTAGAAGTATTTAAGGGTTGTCTTAGTTCCAAAATTTGGGATGAATTTTTTTTCCTTTGAAGACTTATGCTCTATTTGTGTTCAGTCTACACATCTGTTCTCCTTGCTTCTTTTGAGGTAGACTCCCACAGACACAACCTTCCATATGGTGGAGACTTCTTGAGTGTTTGAAATAATACTATCTGACACTTCAGTCTGGTCTTTGAAAATAACACTCATGAAATAAGCTGCAATCCTTACTTCAGCATAACTTCTCTTGAAGTAGAATTAGGCACGTTTGTAAATCTACAAGTCCATTTCCTAAATAATATATCCTACAGAACACACAAATATCTATTTATATGTGTATAAAAATATAGTCATCATAGTAATGGCAACTCTGCAGAAAGGCGATCTTTCAGGAGTAGTTATCATTTAGAAGTCTGGCTGATAAAAGTACACATACATTCATGTACATCACTTGCCTACAGCAAGTGCAGTATTTGCAAATAGCTAAAGTAGAATTTTTTAACATCTCTATCAAATTTTCACACATTTGCCTACATTATTGGATCGGTCCCATCTTAAGCTAAAAGATAGTTTAAGCACCCTGAGTGATATGAATGGTGACTGTGACTCATACCCCACAGGCTCAGGAAACCCCATCTTTCTTAACTCACAACCATTTCCTTTAAAAATAAATTCCGTTTAAAAAATGGGATCTTCCACTATTGCGATTCCCTCTTATGACAAAGATGTTATCACTTCCTGCTTGCTAAGAAAGCCTTCTCTCTACTCTTCCTTCCCACCCCATGATCTTTCTCCCAGCTTCTGTAGTTCAAAGGCTGTAGCCCCCATGTTCTTGCTAGCATTTTGGGGTGCTCAGTTGATACTTCACATGTCTTCCATCCCATTTCTCATTTCCATAATTCACACACAAGTCTTAAAGACAGCTCTTCATGTTTGAGTCCACACCCGATTTACTTCAGCTCTTCGTTCAGATTTGAAATATTGTATGCATTCTTTTTCCTTTGTTTCCTTTTTCATAGACTGAGGGCAGTTCATCTTTTACATACCTTACATGGCAACATGGTTTGACGTCTCTATCAGATAGAAGGACTGCATGTTATTTTAAAACAGGTGCTGTTGCCTAAGTAGGTACTATGAGCTTGGTGGAGCTCTGGGTCTATCAGTTCAAAGCTAATTAGGCCCTGTCTACTGTTTAGCTTAAATGAAGTATCAAGGAAGAGAACATAAAACATAAATATATGCTTTTCAAATAAACAAATTAACATGTCTGGTGTCAAGGAAGGGGTATTGGTAGGACAGACAATAATGGGCCTAAGATGTGTCAAAGAAGAATCTCATTAGATCCTGGACCTCAGTAGCAGTAATAGTTTTGGAGCACCAATAGTAAAGATTGCCTGGGGAAATGTTCCTGTCTTCATCTCTAGAGGTCTTTACAAAAAGATTAGAGAAGCACATCAGGAATGACACAGCTATGAAGAATAGCTCTGGGGCAGGAGGATGGACTTGAAATTTTCTTAAAAGCCCATCTAACTGTGAGAGCCAATGGATTTTTAACTCCTTCCTGCCCAGTTCAAGGAAATTGTAACACACCACAAATGGGAATATTCCATCAATAAGGGTTTTCAACATCACAGTGCATTACACTTTATGCTGATGGACCTGAAAGACTGAGATATGTGGGAAAGAGGCAGGAGAAGATAGGCACCAGTAGGCTTTTCATGGCATCTGCTCTGGTATTCTAATCTGGCCAGTCTTGCCTACGTTTATAACTATGAATATTAGCGCTTTTGTGGAACCTCACATCTCCACCACATTTACGACGCTAGGTCTGTTAGCCTGAAACTGGGTCTCATCCTCATAGCAAAGAAGGCCAACAGCATCTTGGGCTACATTAGGGAACACATTTCTAGCAGGTTGAGGGATGTGATTCTCCCTCTCTGCTCAGCCCTGGTGAGGACACACGCAGAGTGCAGGGTCCAGTTCTGGGCTCCTCAGTACAAGAGTGACATGCACCTACTGGAGCAAGTCCAGCAAAGGGCCACAAAGATGGTTGCAGGAGTGAAGCATCTTCTGCATGAGGAAAGACTGAGAGAGATGGGACTGTTCTGCCTGGAGAAAAGCAGGCTCGTGGGGATCTTATCTATGTGTACAAATATCTGATGGTTGGGAGTGAAGAAGAAGGAGCCAGACTCTTCTTAGTGATGCCCAGTGACAGGACAAGAGGCAATGGGCACGGATTATAAAAAAAAAAACAAACAAACCAGAGGAAATTCCATCTGAATGCGAAAAACCTACTTTTTTACTGTGACGGCAAACACTGGAACAGGTTGCCCAGAGAGGTTGTGGAATCTCCATTCTTGGAGGTATTCAGAAACCCAACTGGGTTTCCCAAAAACCTGGGGAAACCCAACAGTCCTGGGCAACCTACTCTAGCTGACCTGGCTGAAGCACTAGATGACTTCCAGAGGTCCCCTCCAACCTAAACTATTCTGTGATTCAGCTAGTAGTTTTTATTGGTAACAATCTCCTGGACAGAGCTGGCGGTGCACGTTTGCTTACTCAGGGTAGGTCTCCTGGGAAACGTCTGAGGAGATGACTAGGAAAGCAGCTTTATGTCCAGAGCAATGCTGTCAAGCACTCAGCCTGTCAGGCCTGCAGCGCTTTTAGCATCCTCTGTTCAGTGCTGCTTGGTAGAGCCCCGAAGCAGCAGTGTATAAATGGTGCCGCTCCAGGATACCCAAGAAAGAACATCTGCTTAGATTACGCTGCAGCCATCCTAGCGCCCAGGAATACCCTTCTCCACAGTTCACTCCGTGACTTGAGATATATTTGCAGGAATGTGTTTAGACGAAGCATTGCAAAGACTGCAGCACTGACTGATATTTCCTCTACACTACCTGTTGGCAGTCTCTAAATGGCACCATAAAGTAGCAAGATGGATGTTACAGTAAAGAAGGAAGAGTTATAGGAATTAGGCTTAAAAATGATTAATCTCTGTAATTTCAGTGCTTTCCATGGAAGATTACCTGTCCAGCAAGAAAAAGAATTGATCTCCAGACACATGCAGATTAACATCCAAGCAATGCTTTGTGGGATCTCTGCTCAAAATTCTGAATGTTAATTTGAAATACAGTGTTCCGCAGGTATGGTTATAAAGGGAAGTGGCTTAACGAGGAATAACAAGGCTGAATTGATGAACTGTTTTATTCTGTACCACATGAATACACAGAAAACTTTCAAGAGTAGTCATGCTGCAGGTAGCTTGTTTCAATTTAAAGTTAATTCTAGATAATAAGACCCCAAAGAGTGTGACTTTTTCCTCAAACAGAACTCCCCAAGGGTGTCATTGCTGATTGGAAGGGGAGAATAAAATATGGCTATAAAAATGAACACAATGCAAGCATCCTTGATTTCGACAGTACAGTATTTGGACCAGTGTTTTTCCTTGCACCTGACTGTCAAATAAACTTTACTCCAATGTTCAATGCAGTGGCTTCATGTGATTCATAACTCCAGGCATTGTGATAGAAAAGAGTGTATTTTCACCCACAAGCCTTTGGCAGATTTAAGAGGAAAAAGATTTCTTAATGTCCTGAAAACAGGCACTATTTCTAGACTTCATCTGCATAGATGTACAAGTTCACATTATATCCACCAAGCTGGAAGCATCTTAGTAGACCCCAATGACAGCCATGTAATTTTGTTAAGTAGGAACAGAAATTTACATACAAGTCCGACGTGCTCCCCTGAAGTTTGAAAGTCACCAAACTCTTCATGTCTGCTCACAAACAACTCTGTATTGTGTTGTGTAGATATGACAAGCCTCTGAGCTGGCTGTAACTCTGTGGTAGATCTGCCCAAGATTTTGTCATTACAAGTTCTCCAAAGAAAAGGCTTTTAAGCTCAAAAGCCAAATCTTATGAGAGTATGAAGTGAGGGGAAAAAATAAATTGGGGGGGGGGGGAGCCAGCAAGACTAAAGACAATAGAAATAAATAAAATTTGTAACCATCTCTCTTGCACACTGGAGCAAGAGAGCTCCTTTCTCTCAGGTTTGTTTTTTGCCCACTCAGCAGCTGGGTTGGAGAAGTATCTGTTGTGCCCTCCACTTGCCAGGAAGTTTCCTCAGCGCTGAAGCTGTCGCTCTCCCTACTACCACATCTAAATCCAAGTACTTGCTTTAGGAACTGAAAGATCAGGAATGCTAAATCTCTTTCTTATTAAATCAAGAATTGACTAGTTGTTTGCGAAGGGTAGATATTTAACCTGAAAAGTATAGCTGAAGTTTGAAATAATATGGTTTATTAGGCTGAAAATTAGAGTTTAAACTCAAGATTTATTAGTTTTGAGAGACATTAGAAGTTAAAGAGGTTAGAGAATTTAAAATTTTGCTAGATTTTCCAAGTTTCTGTAGGAGCAAATTTGATTGCCTTGTAAAATTATGCTTTTTATCTAAAAAGTTAAATATTATTTGGGAACAAACTTTTCTGTTTCTCACCCTCTACCAATATTTAAAACAGTATGTATGCAACTTAAAGAACAGAAGAATATAAAGGAAAATCTTAGTATACCTTAACTAAAGCAGCATCTGAACTGTAAATGTACCTATTTTCAGTTCCATATACCTACATCATATTGTGTCAGTTAACAATACTGATTACTAGTAGGCTGTGCCTGCAAAGCCCAAAACCGTTAGCTGCCAAAACCTGCCTTTGAAATTTATGTTCAAACATTTTCTGTTCTACAGAGCAGTTTTATTTCAAAGAAATCTCCCTCCACGCTTTTCTGTTACACGCACCTCAGTTGCTTAGATCGAGCACATATTAAATCTGTCATTTCTCCAAAGGAGGTGGTAAAAAGGTGATTCACACGTGTATGAGGCAAGCAGAGATGGAAATTTTTTTAATGCAGCTTCTACAAGTTTCTTTGTCTGATGCGTCCCGAGGTGGTTTTCATTATCTCCTTCATGAAACGTTAACCCCCCTTTCCAAGATGAAACAGAAAGTGATAAAAATCCTCTTACTTCAGAAAAATAAATCCAGTGCAAGGCCAACTACTTTCCTGGTGACCAAATGCTACTCGCTTTAAATGGGAGCTTTGTATCAGCATTTGGTTGCACCTGCAACTTTATACTATGCCCCTCAGGATAATAGTTGAGCCCCTAGTGCAGGGGTGGTTGTGACCCATGTGTTTTCAATCCTTCCAAGCCACCAGCTTTGTTCACACTAGACAAAGGAAACCTTTTTCAAGCACAGGGTGCCCTTGACAAGCACTTATGACCTTTTTAAAACAATTTTTGTATTCTGCTTGTACAAAAGAAATAAGAACATGGCCAACTCCATTAGTTTTCAATGCCTGCCATAATGGCCACAGGTTATAGTTCCATAATCCTTACTTTTAGAAGTATTTAGGTGAGGATTTTAACATACTTCCAGAAATTAGGATGTTCCACATTGCTCAAATTCAGTGGGGGGGTGAAACAAAACCAATGCCCTCTGAGCTCCCCTCAGCATGAACCTTGTGCAACTGTGCAAGAATACGTGGCACACATTAGTGACGTGGAGATAGCGTCTGCACTTACCTGTCTTGTGTCCTGGTGCTGTAAGATGGGATCGGTTCTATTCACAAGGCCAGGTCAGGTTAGGTTCTGGTTCACATTGTTCTGTGGACACTAACATACATGGCAGGCTTCAGAGAATGGAAAGCACATTTAAACATGCTACCTAAACATGAAAAGAAAAAGAAGAGTTATTAGGTAAACACTATGGACTTGCTGATCACTAGCCAGTAACTATGAGAAGAGAGAAGCAGTATGTTCTTAACACATAGATAATACCATCTGCAGTTGTTTCATTATAATCATGAAATTATTTAGGTTGGAAGGCATCTCTGGAGCTCATGTGGTCCAACCCCACCACTCAGAGCAGGACCAGCTTAGATCTGGTTGCTGAGGTTTTGAATATATCTAAGTATACAGCAGACAAAACCCAAATATATGAACTCTGCTTTTTTTGCATGTTCTTTATCCTTTGACCTTCATTCTTTTTGTCTAGACTCCCACTCTCCTCCTCCCCCTTGGGTCTTTTTTCTTTATGCCTTTTTACTGCAGTCATAAATCAAACATGACAGCACTGATCCTAGTGTTCCTCTCACAATCCCTCTCCCACATTACTTCCATCACTGAGCTTCATCTGTTTTGACTTTTTCTTTTCCTAATATGTAAACATTGTGGAGTTTTGCTGCTTCTTATGACAGAGAGTATATATGTTTTACCCGTATGAATCTTATTTGTAGGCACTTGCTCTATTGCAAGGTTTCCCCATTTGCCTTGTCCAGGCTATTATGTCCTGAGTTTTGTTGAAAACTCTGGAGGGAGGAGGAGATTGCACATCTAGCTGAGCAATTACTGCTCAGGAAGACCTTCTGGAGCACAGACTGACACAGGCAGAGAAGCTGCAGCAGGAATGAAGACTGGGAGAACTCTTGAAAAAAGCACCAAAAGCAAAACCTTATGTCACATCACATCCTCTTATTTCCAACAAAGTGCCACCTGCAGCTCGCTCTGTCAGGTGGACAATCCTTTCCTCTTTGAGGAATCTCTGGGCTTGTGTTTCTTTGCTTGTTTGTCCCCCACCCCCATACCTTCCATCTCTTTCTAAGTCTAATAAACGTTGTTGCACATTGTGAAAGCTCTGTCCCTCCTTCATGTCAAATCCATTAGCACCACTTAAGCCTTGCTGTCACTTTTATTCTCTATCTTATTGGGGAATGGATGTAGCCTTTGTTTTGCAGAGAAAAAGCAATGAATACTCCCCAAATTTTCAGTTTGACTTGTTTATAAAAGATGAAGTTTCCGGAAAATACTTAGAGAGATCAATACTTTTTTTTTTCTTTTTTTTTAGTCCAAATAATGAAAGGGACGATTGTAATCTCTGACGTCCCAGATTTTCACTCCAACTTGGGCAGGTTGGTTTCTGCTGTAAGGCAGAGGTAAGGTTGTAGCCTGCAACAGTGATCAGCCGTGCATGAAGAGAAGAAGCATAAAGGAAAGGGAAGAAAGAAAAACTGGGTTCAAGGAATCTCAACTGGTCAGCAAATCCATTCTAGGGCAGCAGCATTTCTGGCAGACTTTTGTGTAAACTGCTGCTAGAGACATTGAGTGACAGGAGCTCTGCAGCCTTCCAGGGGAATGGTTCCTTGTGCTTCACCTTCACCGTCCACCCTTTAGAGGAACCCAACCAGCCCAGTGCCTAACCTGCATCCCCTGGTGTGGCCAAAGCCCATTGTTTCTTGCCTGGTCTAAAACGTACGAAAAGGAGGTTGATCTTTACCTCTTTACAGCAGCCTTTCTGTGGTTCATCCCTCTTTCAGTCATCTCCTTTTTGTGTCAAAAATGCCCCAGACTGAACAATGAGAGGTGCTAAGTGATGCCAGGTAGAATTTAAAGATAACTTTGCTTTCCTTGGGGCTCTGTTCACATGCACACACACACCCCACCCCCCCCAAAGGCCACTTTCTTCTCACTGTTTTTCTTTCCTTGAAGACATACTTGCATAAATATTTATAATTATACATTTTATACTGTTTTTATTTATAACAGTGATTTTCAAAGATGTTTATTACCTTAGTACTTGAAAGCTGGTTTCAAGTTTGTCTCTTAAAGAGAACTAAACTTGCATGTTCTGCCTTACCATCATAAAAGAGAGGCTGTTTACAGCAAAGTAACATAATCATGTGTGGAAGTCAATACACTAAGATTCAGTCAAGCTCAGTCTTTTTCCTCAGGAATATTGATTTACTACATTATTTAGGTTTATTTGCCTAAGGTAAACTAAAAGAATCAAAGTATAAGAGGGAACTGAGTCAAGGCTGGATTTAAGTTGTTTGGGGAAAGGACTGTCCCTTGTAACATTTGCAAAAAGTCTCTAGCATGAAAGAAATCCCTTTCTTCAGATCTTACAGCAAGAAAAATAAAAGTCTACCTCCAGGAGAATGCTGCATTACTCCTTTGAAAGTTGGAGATTGCTTGGAATTGCTCATCCTCCTGAGGAACCTAAAGCCCAGAGACTGTTAAGAAAGTAGTTTGTGAATCCTGTGAAGTTTGATACTTTCGACTTCAGACAAGAGGTTTCATTCTATGAAATATGGTTCTGTGAATCCTTTTGGTATCTTCATTTGCTGTTGTTGCCTCCTTTCCTCTGACTAGAAATAACATTCCAAAATCTGCTGTGGAATTGCAGGTCGGGCTGCTTGAGGCACAAAGATGAGCATGTATCATATCTGGATTATGTGCGACTGTTTGTAGAGAAAATTGGAGCTAAGTACTGGCTGAACCACAGTATAATGATTTCAGGCAGCTGTGCTTTAGCTAGCTCAACAAGGTAGATCTGTTTTTATACTTTGCTCTGGAGTCTGTATCCTGTGAGATTCCAAGTGCTTTCAAGACTTTGAAAAGTCAACAGAAATTCAAAGCATTTTGTAACCGATGGGATGTGTTGAGAACATCACAGAGAAAAGCCCAAGAAGAGACATCCATAAATAAGGCCATAATTTGTAAAGGAGGAGGGGAATACAGTTCAATGAATATAGGCATCACAGAGGCTAATGATGCATCCTACTTATCTCCTTCTCGTTGACAAAATTTTGCAACATGTCTGATTAGCATCAAGATGAAGAAACCTAATCCTGTTTTACTAGAAAATGGTTAGTTATTAGTATAATGACACGAGTGTGTACAAAAAAAGAAATAATTAAAAAAAGCAAAGCCAGAATGAATATCCTGTATATGCTGTAGGTACAGTTCAGGCTTACTGGGAGTTAGATATCCAGTGGTAGTGTTATTCTACACACTTTGTGGGGTTTGTGGGAGGTAAAACACAACCAAAACCCAACAACTGTTTGTTTGGCTTCTGAGTTCAGATTACCAACTTTCCAAAACTTATAGAACTGGATAAGTACTAAACTCAATTCTCATTAAAATTTCTGTGAGCAATCAATCCCCAACTATATTTTTTCACTAAGATAATCAGTTTTATTAGCTGTCACATATTAGAGAGATATATGCCATAATTTGCTTAGCTGTAGAGTTTGCAAAAAAAAAAAAAAAAAAATTGTCAAGAGATTTGACAAAACCTAGCTTTCTTTATGGAAGCATACCAGTGGCAATCTGCTTAAACTCACTTAAATAAAAGTAGGTTCTTCATGTTAGATTAGCCAATAACTTGCTGATGAGGCCATTTAAGTACACAGGATAGAGATTAGATGGTGTCAGACAGAGGCGAGACTTACATGGAGCTATCTAAAATCCTGAGTGATGTTTTAGCACAATACTATTAGCTGTGATCAGTGAATTGTCTACCTGCCCCGTGCTACCTGTCATCCTACTCCTGATCACCATCTTTCTTTGGTACTTCTCTCCCTGGCTCCTAGGAGAACTGCTGGGAGTTCTCTCCATCAATCTAATTGATGGGAGACATTAAACTCATTGCCTATGCAGAGTACAATCACTTGGGAGTAGGGACTACATATTCTGAGCTACACAGAAGGAGCCTATCTTGCACAGAGTAAATTAGAACACACTTTAGACAGAAGACGCAATCATGAGACAGTGGGGGGGTCAAGGCATCACATGTGTTAAAGTTATCCCTGCAAAGAACTGAAATTTTTTTGAAGTGTCATCAGTTTTCACAGGTTCAGTGCAACCCCACCCTTCCCACTCTAGCCATAACTTTACACTGGAAGGACAATGAAACAGGAATAACATTTTTTTTAAAAAAAAGTTTTAAATAAAACTAAGAATTCTTCAGTTCATTCTAAGCTTTTAAGATTTTACTGCTTTCCCTACTCTGTTTATTTCAATAAACAAACTGCCTCCTCTCCCTTAAATATCTGCACTCCCTTTTTGCTGTCATGTTTGAAGCTGGCAGGGGAATTTTCTGATGGTGGCAAAAACAAGATCAAGGAGACACATTTTCTTTATACTCTATCATCTCTCCATACCTCTCTGCTTTATGAAGAGCATATGTTCCAGAGAACCCAGCAATGCTGCAAATGAGCGCTTTTACACAAGCAACGCTACAGACTGCTAAGACACAAACTTGTGCCATTTCTTCTCATTTCTTCAGTGGCCAGAACAAGTGAGGTCTCAGTCCTTCAACGATCTTTGCATAGCAGTTTACCATTGCCCACACCTCTGGTCCTATAGCTGCTAGGGTGCAAAGTGCCCTAAAAGGGGCAAGGCAGAAGAACTGTTTAGGCATTGCTGGCAACCTTTGAAGGAGAAACCATGCCTCAATAAGTTATACAGACCATCCTGTAAACAGTAACGCCTTAGTACTGCGATATACATACTAGATGACACTGCTAATATATAACTTTTATGCATACATATATGCAAATATACACAGGCTGAAGCACAGTTACATCATTAATTCATTTTCCTTGCATTCAAAGAGACAGTATTAATGTACGGTGGGCAGGACAGGAAAACAAAGATGCAAGCTTGAAACTGGAGAAGGAAAAAAAAACATAGGAAGAGAAGAGAATAGAATGGTGGCAGAAAAATAGTGCTGAAGAGCAAGAACATGGGGGAGAAGGGTGAGGGGGGGAAGTAAAAGCTATGAAGGAAAAAAAAGGATTAAATAGGATATCCAGACAATCACAAGGTTATCAAGATGAAAACAAAAAAAAAAACAAACAAAAACCCAAGCCTTATCCATATGTGAAAAAGCAGCCAAAGCTTGATTCAAGGAGAGAGCTGATACAGAGAATGTAAACAGTCCACGAGAAACTCATGAACACCACTGGAGGTGGGCTGCTCTACCTATTAAGGATAATAGTAGGCTGTCCCCTAATCGGCCATGTATTTTTTATTTCTCCAAAAAAGACATAAAACATCCCAGAAATTGTTTCTTCTGAGATGCAACACCCTGAATAATGCAGAACCAAAAACATTCAAAAAAGGTGACACTGGAAAACAAAGCTTTCCAGTTACCACGGGCAGGTGCCTACTTGAGACAGGGAAGAAACCTCAGTTTCAGCAAATATCCTGTCTTTCCTGAGATAGACAAGAAAGTAACAATTCCAGTTGGTTATTTTCCTGATACCCTAAAGATCTCCTCAGTGTCTTCAGCTGTCAGTGACTTGTCACATAAAATAAGGTGTTAGAGAAGGCTAAGGAGAACAGTCTACCTTGCAAGAAGGTGTTTGCTGTTGCTTTGATGCTTGCTTAGAGCTAATGGAGGAGTTGCCCTTTTCCTCAGCTGCAAAGGATCTTAGAGTCTTTAGTTTTAAATTGACCATAACCCACCTGTGGAAACAAAAGCTTGTCAGTGCTCACAGAAAGAGGACTTACAAGGGTAATCCCTTTGAAGCAAATAAAATGACAATCTTAAGCTGTGTTTTTTGAATAAAAGCGGTAAAAGAAGTCATATAAATCTTACGTACAGCAGTGACAAGCATTAACAATCTCACATTGTAGAAGACAAGAAATACATCGTGCTGAAGCTTTTTGCTGTGACCGGGGATAATTATTTCCAACAGAAACGGTGAAAGACAGTCCAAGGTCTTGTGGTAAATGAAAAATTGATGCAAAACTATGAGTATAGATTTTAATGAGTCCAGTTTTATTAGTGCTGTTAAGACCTACTGTATAATCTGTCCTTAGAATAATTTTTCTGTGAGCTTTCTGGGAATTAGACGTGCGCAAGTCCCTTTGACTTGAATGGAAACTGTGCAGCAAAATCTTGTGCAACCCTGAAAAAATGTATGCAGACTTTCTCTGCAGACTTTCTCACTCACTTTACATATTATTGAATAAATAAATTTCTAATAGGCTTCGGTATTTAAAGCTTTTTCCTGATATGTGCCAAAATTATCGTGTGCCTGAGAAAATCATGTAGGGCTCTCTCTGAGATCTGGTCAGCAAGGATGGTCCATGAACATTGCACAACGTATACTAAGCCTTCATGAAAAACTGTATCTTTCCTTCAGAAGATACTGAGCCCTTCTCAGTTTCACTCTTGCATCCAAAAAGCACTGCCTCTAGCTAAGTGCCTAAACCTACATTTTAGCTGTAGTATTTTTTCAAGGATTTTAAGATTCCTTGTTGAAATACCCATGAACCTAAAATGAAATAAAAAGGTAATTTAAAGGCAGTCCCAGAATTGTTTGTAGGCCAGCTATCTCAGTGCTTGCGCTCATAAATTAAAGCAGTCAAGCAAACCTGATCAGAGAGCGGAACTACGGGCAGGGGCAGGAGTCAGACTCTCGCTGCCCAAGCGCTCTGTGACACCTGCATATTGGACAGCCTATTTTAGGACTGTGGGTTTTCCACATAGTAAACCAAGAGAACTAAGTGTCTCTAATAGTCTTCAGTTAGCATAAAGACATTGCAGTCAACACATCCTGAGCAATGCTATACAAATTTAAAAGTGATGAAAATCACTTGAGAAAATATTTTTATATGGATATTCTAGTTAATACAGCCAAAACCCCAGCTGACAAGCTGTTTTCATTAAGAAATAATGGGGAAAAAAATCTACTTTCTCTCACTTTTTAAACTGCCCTCATCTTCTTCCATTAGCAAAATGATTCTCCTACTCTTTTCCACTGAAAATGTTAGGAAAAAAGACAGTGAAAAAATAATAGTATGCCACATTCACTTTTTATTTTTTGCCTCTGTAAAAGTGTAAAATCTGGGTGGGTTTTGAGTGAAAGACAATGTTTAACTTCTTGTTCCTAAACCTTTTCTCAGTCTCTTATCCTACAGGAATAAGAATGTTCAGAGTACTCAGAAGAAAAGAAAAAAAGAAAAAAAAAAAGAAAAAATAAAGAAAACCAGCATTTTCAGAATGTCATGCCAATTATTAGACTCCTAAATTCATGACTACTTATTTTCATAAAAACTCTTGGATTTTCTCTTGAGCCAGTCACCTGCATCTTATAGATATGGAATTGTTTTGAAAATGAAATACAAGCATATTTATTAATTATTGGTTCTTGATTCTTGTTAATCTACTGCTCATCTTGCCTATAATTCAAGTAGCTGTCATACAAAGGAGCAATACTTTATCAACAAATGTGCTTAACAGTGCTCATAGCAAAAAAAGGTAGTGATTTCAATAAATATAATATTTACTTTATATATTAATGTTAGCATATCTGGAACTTTAATAAAAAGAAACAGTGGGTGTTACTTTTTCAGAGTAATAGTTTTTGAAGAATATATCATTTTCATTAAGCTAACTTTGTCTTAAAATCAGGGCTTGGGTGTTTAACTAGTAATTAGGAACTCAACATTATGAAAATAGCATGTTTCTGTCTGAATAAAACAGTTTGGAAATGACTTTTGGGTTGATGGACAAGGTTTCCAAGTGTAAAGTTTTAACAAGAGTCCTAAAGACATCTGCAAAGACATTTTTATCAAACAGAAAATAAAAAGTCTGCGACTTCTTTTCAAAGGCAGGAAGGAAGAAGAAAGTGTTTGATTTTTCTGACCACCTCACATAATTTAAAGAAATGGGTTCAAGTCATGAATTTCGGATTTAACGTGCTTTCAAATGTAGTTCAAAAAATCTTGGAGCTGTGAAGCCACGTGCCTTGTTATAGGCTTAGATTGATTTTATAATATACAGGACTTCAGTCTGTTGTTCCAGGTCATGTTCCTTATTATTTAATCTATTCTGCCTTACAGGACAAGTGGTGGCAGGTGGCTCAAAATTCCATGCACTTGCTGGGTCTTGTTTGTTCATTCTGACTGTCTGTCTGTCTGTCTGTCTATCCGTCTTTCTCCTAAAATACATCATTACACTTAAACATGCCTGGCATTTCTTTTGGAACGCAGCATCTATATATCAATGCATGGATGTGCCCTTATCTGCAGAAATGGGCTGTTTATTTAGATGGTGTACAAGACAATGTACATTTCTTGTGAATCAAACATACTTTTCCCTTTCTTCTAACAGAGTCAGAACATCTTGTGTGTGGAAACAGAACTGTGTGGCTGTTGAATGTGAGAGAGACAACAGTACTTTAGTGCATGTGGTAAGTCTTTTAGTGATTTGAAAGGCTGATCACCTGCAGTTTTAAACTGGGGCATGATGACACATCCCACATGATAGACCAAGATGTGGTTTTGCTCATTTCAGTGCAGATCATGTTACAAAATGACACAATTTCCACTACAAAAAACCTGTACAAATATATTGCCTAACTGTACAGCTTTACAGAACTTCAGGTATTTTGAAATTGTGCTGCAATCAAGCAAAGTTTGCAAAGTAGAGAGCAACAGGCATAAGGTTCAGGTAATTGTTGACATAGAATCACTGGTATTTTATCTAAATAACCTGATCAACTTAAACACTTTTAAAAATGGTTGTTAAGTATGGCAAATTCTTGTCATAGTCTGGCTAATTTCTACAGTTGCTCCTGTTTTTTTGTGGGACAGAGTCAGAATTTACCTACAGCGTGCCTGTAACTGGTGTTGCAGATTGGCTTTTAGCGCATGCGGTAATAAGTGTACCTGTTCTGACTGTTAACCATCATATGGCTACAAAACCATGATATTTTCATGTAGCAAGCATGATTTTCTTCAAATTCATAAAGTTTATATTAAAATTAAAACTATTTTTGGGGGGACAATGGAGAGGAATGAGAAAATTGAAATGAAAGGAGTTGAAGGCGGATGAGGAAATGCGGTGGATATTTGTCTCTTGTGGAGACAGGTTGAATTGATACATGCTATAAATTAGTAGAGTTAAGTCTATTTAATGTGAGGTTTTGCCCCATTGTTTCTATTAGCAGATCTGATTTATATGGGGGACTACTCCAAGAACTGATCTGGCTACAAAACCTTTAACACTTTTTTTTATATGTGTATATATATATATATAAAAAACCATATATATATATGGAGAACTGCAATCAAACACTAACTGCAACTTTAAATTCATCTCAGTGAAGCTTGTTATCTTTAAATTCCATTATTTTTATTAGTAGCATAAATGTTATTTATACAAGTTCTCTTGAACAAGAGTCATTTTTTCTTCTTATCTGAGCAGGATCACAAATAGGAGAGACATTGTCCATCTGATTGCAGGAAATCTGAAAAGATATTTACAGATCCTGCCTGCTGGAACTTCCTGGCAGGAAATTTTTCTTCCCGCCCCCCCCCCCCCCCCTTTTTTTTTGATAATATACTTTGTTTAGTCCCTTAAAAAGGCATTGTCGTGGATTTGCATTGTACTGCTGGAAAAAAAAAAAAAAACATCGTGACATTTCAAAACAGGATTTCTGAAATAAGAATCTTAACCTTGAGAGAGCTGTAATACACAACTTATTGTTGTGTTGTTATTACTGGCCCTGGGGCAAACTCTAAAAGAAAGTCTAAAAAGCAGAAGCCTCAAATTACTTTCCTGCAGCATGGAAGTAATGTGTTTTATCTGATTAAAAACAAAAATACAGGTAACTGTAAATGGGTAGGGAGGACCTTTGATGCTTTCCTAATGGAAGGTGATGCTTTATTCTCCCAAGAGTAAAGGAAAGAAAGAGTGCACTTCAAGGAAGTACAGTGTTCCGTGCATGTCAAGCAGGTGTAAAACACAAACCATAACAAACATGACTTCTGCCCAGATGGCAGGAGGGGAGAAGAGCGCACTTACCCCACAGCTTTTACTCTGGAAGAGACAATATTTTCTTTTCTACTTACTCCAGATTTGTGTTTGAAGGGAGGAGGAGTAAACAGAGAGGGAAAAAGGCCAATGAAAGGAAAGGTCAATTTTAGCTCCCAGCTGCAGCTGTATGCAACAGTAACAGCAGGCTTAATTCTCTCCCCCTCTGTAGAAGTACTAGGAATTGAACTGCAAGGCAAAGAAAACTAGCAGCAGGAGATTAAAGAGAGCAGGGCTAATTCCTCCAGCTAGCCACATGAGGAAAAGAGGGAAAAACTCTCTGCATAGGGCTGGGGTAGGCGGGTGGAGCTAGAGGACACACACTAGTTCTGATCTTAGCTGTAAAAAGAAAAGTGTCCATGTTAGACTACAGTTAAATAATCTAAAACATTTGCTGCTGAAATTAAACTGGGACAACTCAGGAAAGAGCCTGAGGAGTCACCATGGATTGTTCCCTGAAATGATCACGTCCATGTGCAGCAGCAGCTAACAGAAGATGACAAAATATTGAGCATTGTCAGGAAGGACTTTGAGAACAAGACAGAGGGTTGTGTTTTGCCACTGTAAAAACTTTGGCACCCACACCTTGAATATTTTATGCAGTCCTGGTCTCCACATCCCAAGACAGATGTAGCAAAGTTGGAAGCAGAGAAGGGCAACAAACACAATCAAGGGATGAAGCATCCAACACGTGAAGAGATTGAACAGTCTGGGATCTTAAATTTGATGAGGAGAAGCTGTGTAGGTAGGTTGACTGAGGTTTACAAGATGATGAAAGTGGTGGATTGGGTGACTGTTATTCACCCCATCTTGCAGTATTAGGGGTATTTGTTAAAACTAGTAGGACATCAGTTTAAAACAGATAAATAAAATACCTCTTTACAGAGCAATTGGTGAACTTTCGGAGTTGCTGCCACAGGAGGTTGTAGAGGCAGAAGAATGAGTGGTTGCAAAAGAGTTTGAACAAACTGATGAACAAGTCTATAAACAGGTACTAAAGGGAATATGGAGGCATGTACTGTCTGACAAGCCTAATACAATGACTGTGGATGTCAGGAAGAATAGGTGAATGGATTTGAAAAACTGTTCAAGCTCATACGTTTCCCCCTATTGACTAGCGGCTCTTTTTGCTACTGTCAGGGCAGAACGCTGGGCTAGATGAATCGTTGTAGTACCATCCAGTAGGGATTTTCTTGCTGACTTTCACAGATAGACTATAGAAGTAGTGATATACTGCTTTTTAACTCAAGTCATTTCTTCAGGCATGAATTTGAAAGTTTAACCCATTTCAAAATCTTAATAATTTTCCTTTGTTATTATTTTAATCTTTTAGCTAATTCAGCTAGTAAAGGACACACCTTTTTTTTGAATGACAGACATACCCTTCCAGATACACATAGGACTTAATTAGTCCTTTATCTCATATGTATACTCATCTCTGTATGTATACATACGTTCATAAGCACACATGTTTTTAAAAAGCAACTTTGGAGGTGATACAGTGGGCACTAAAAAGCAGGAGAGTCTGTGAATTTCACGCCTGCCACAATTCCCTCTCCAGTTTTTGTCCGGTCTTTAACACCCCAGTCATGGTTGTGTAGTTGCCTCTGTGCAACTCCAGAAGGATAGAGCCGGATCTCCCTCATAGGAACTACCAGCTCTGCAGGGCTCCCCCATGGGCTCTGCCTCCTCAGGAAACTTGAGTGTCAAAGATATAACACTTAGAATGAGACAATGGTTGTAGTACTTGTGCCCCGCTTCAAGAGAAAGCCTGACTCCCACAATGTCACAATCTGTCTCTATTTCAAGAAAGCATGGTCATTAATAGATAAAATGAAAACACAATAGAAGTGGTGATAGTACCTTAATAACATTTTGTTCTTATTCTCTTTCCTGAAAGTTACAGCTTATGTGATGTTTTATAACTCTTCTGTGAGATAAAGAAGAGGGATATTTATGTTCTCATTTCACATGCAAATACACTACCATTAACGGTCTTGAGGCTATATCATATATCTAGATTGCACAAAAGGTGATTGGATGAACTGGAACTTCAGTTTACCAATTCCCTATATTCTTTTCTATCCCTTGGTGCGTGTTGTTTTCACTGGCAATTATGATAAAATAAGGAATTGCTTATGCTTAAACAATACTCTTAATTGTTTTATGACTGCAGTTTGGCTATCTTGTAACTGTCCTCAGTAGTTATCATGTGAATGTCTGTTTTAATTTCTTTTACTGTGAGTATATCTGCCTGGAAATTTCCATCCAGCTTGCTATAAAAACAAAGAAGACATTGTTCTCAGAAAATATGTTCTTTATGTTGTTGGAAAAAGTTTCCCCTTGGTGTTAACGTGCCTGTAGACTCAAGTCCTTTTTAGCTTGATTGTATTCTGTGCAGGTTCTTATACTGCACCTAAGACTGTGGTGTCTGAACACCTCGTACAGCTAAGCACCCATCAAGGTGAGCTATGTCAACCAAGTTTCCACTCCATTCCCTCTCCTCACATAAAAGTATGTTATATTGGATCCAGGTGCACATATTGCTCAGCTACTAATTGGTTTTGAACTGCTGTGAGGAAAAGTAAGGTCAAAGAAAGAAGCTTTACAATAATGCTGGAGAGTTGATATTTTGGGT
Organism: Aptenodytes patagonicus; assembly: GCF_965638725.1. Classification (NCBI taxonomy): domain Eukaryota; kingdom Metazoa; phylum Chordata; class Aves; order Sphenisciformes; family Spheniscidae; genus Aptenodytes; species Aptenodytes patagonicus. The sequence goes on from NC_134950.1 coordinate 78,891,975, forward strand.
CATTCTTATATCTAACAGGAATTAATTTCATAGTTTTGGAATCAGAGATGAAAACAGAGATGAAAATATGCATCCGGAACTCATGAGCAGCACCCCTAAGCTGAGGTAGTGCTCAAAAAGCACTGCTCTCCAGATTGGTGGTAATTGAAAGTTCCCAAAGGTGTGGCACTGTTTGATCTTATTGTATTGAATACTTATTTGCAAATACTTGTCATAAATACTGGGTTTTATATGATTTAATTCTGTGGCAGAGTAGGTAAATTGCTGCTACCAAAAGAAAATCTCAGCTTCTGCTTTCTACCCATAGAAGCACACCTGTTGTTTGGGTAGTATTTCTCCAGTTAAGTTTGGGGGCTATGGCTTGCAAGTACTTGCAGATTTTAGTATTTGTGGCCACATAATATAACTAGTTATAGGTGACTTCACAGTGGTGAAACATTGTTGGGGGAATTCAGCAACAAACATTGCCAAAGAAATGTCAGCCAGCAGGTTCTTACCAGTTTTTCTGCAAACAGCTAGAGAACTCCTTTACCGCATGTCTTGGTTTCAGCTGAGATAGAGTTAATTTTCTTTCTAGTAGCTGGTACAGCGCTGGGTTTTGGATTTAGGATAAGAATAATGTTGATAATACACCGATGTTTTAGTTGCTAAGCAATCAAGGACTTTTCAGCTTCTCATACTGGCCTGCCGACAAGAAGGCTGGAGGTGCACAAGTAGCTGGGAGGGGGCACAGCCAGGACAGCTGACCCAAACTGGCCCAAGGGATATTCCATACCATATGACATCATGCTTAATATATAAACTAGGGGGAGTTGTCTAGGGCATGGCAGCTGCTTGGGGACAGGCTGGGCATCGGTTGGTTGGTGGTGAGCAACTGTTTTTCATTTGTGTCACTTGTCTTTCTTGGGTTTTATTTCTCTGTCTTTTTGTTATTTTCCTTTTCATAACAACGACAACAACAACAACAATAATAATAATAATAATTCAATTATTAAACTGTTCTTATCTCAACCCACAAGTGTTCTCACTTTTACTCTTCCGATTCTCTCCCCAGTCCCACTGGGGGGGAGTGAGCGAGCAGCTGTGTGGTGCTTAGTTGCTGGCTGGGGTTAAACCACGACACCGCAGCCTGCTTACTCTGATGTTCAGAAAAGATACTGCCATTTATGATGTCTGAAGAGCTGTGTCTTCCCCTATAGCTTCTGTTGCTAGGGCTGCTGCACAAATGAAGTTGATGGAGCACATTATGGATTTTTCACTTGCCTGGAAGAGGAAAATCAATTTCCATCTAATAGAGCAGGAGGTCACTAAATACTACCAGCTGCTCTGTGACACAGTAGACTTAAGCAGTGGTCCTGTGCGACAGACAAGAGTAGGGAACAGGATCCTGGAGTGCATTAGTACACAGATAAATAGAGAGGAAAATTAGACACTAAAAATATGAGCTGAGAAAAGACAGTAAGCTGCAATTTCTTAAAGAATATCTGGACAGGAACTCTGCACACAGAAGCTGGAGCAACTGCATCCGAGTCAGACTTGCTACATAATATTCTTATGATAGAGAGCTTGAACTCACATGCACACAGTAAATCTACCACAGGTGAGACTGCGTGTCATTCAGTAAAAGATGGCTGGGACAGCTGCACCTCTGAGTGACATACAATCTTCTGCAATTGTGAGAAAGTTTGAAATGAGATGTAGGCAACTCACTGCTGGGATATATTTAAGAGACATGGGTATGAATAAATAAACAAATGAATAAAGGCAATCCACATAATAACCTAGAACTGAACTGAATGGAGCTGTGCCATTATCCTTGTTTTCTCTGGTCATTTTCCTGTTGAGGGGAATGACCAAGGGAGCTGGTGGGACAGGAAGAACCTGCATACTTCTCTGAACAAAAGCTGAATATCGTGTCAAACTGTGATGAAATAATCAGTTTGTATTTGTGTAAAAAGTAGGCTTTTTTTCCTATGAGAACATGGCTGGATGTCCTGTCCTTGTTTGTAACTTCCAGGTGACAAGTTCATTATAAGGAAGGTGCACACACCTCAGGTTTAGTGTTCAGCTGTGTTGTCACCTCACACAGGCTGGTGTTCAAAGCTAGCAAGGTTTGCTGCTGATAGGTGTGCGTGTGCTATCCCTTATCATGCCATAAACAGGGAAGAGGACAGGCTGAAGCACCTGGTGAGACTGCTCGCACAGGTTCCCTGACAGGTGGTGATGACAATGCGTGTTCACTAGCTAAAAGACTAGAGACCCAAAGACAAATTGAAATGAGGAAATATCGATGCCTTAGGAAGTGTTTCTGTGGGATGCGTATTATCTGGAAGAGAAACATTACATTGGGAATTCCGGGAAGATGCAGGAAGACACCAGGGAGAAGCTGATGGACTTTTGTTTGCAGGTGTAGGACGAGCAGCCAGTGAGAAAGCAGCTAAGTAGGCCCAGATAGTTGAGAAGAAAAATAACTGTGGAGGCCTACATGGCTATGATGCATACCTGTACATTGCATAAAACCAGCAAACACTAAAAACAGAGTGAAAAAACAAAACCCCCAAAGCCATCGCTCTCATCTCCCACTTATTTTCCAGATAGCCACAATTAACAAAGCAGGGATCACTGTACTCTACAGCAAGGTACGTAAGAAAGAAACAGATACATAAGTGATGGATCCTGAGGTGCCTGCTCAATTCAAACACTCCCTCATTGTGCAAATAGCTCCGTTGACTTCAGCAAGGATACTACTCCCAGTCAATGATGTCAGAGTAAAGCCTTACATAGATCATCAGTGGATAAAACAGTTATGGTGCTGTCATTCCAGCTCAGGCTCAATTAGAACATGTTATGGTTTTACTAAAAGTTTACTCAGTACCAGCACTTACAGCGGTAGATTGTCATGGAAGCAAATACTTGCCAAAGCAGAGTCAGTAAATCAAAGGGAGATGTTCTTGATGAAACAGGCTTTGGTTTTTCTTTCTACCTAGAGGTATCACACAGTAACAAAAGAACTACTTTTTTTTTTTTTTTAAAAAAAAAAAGGACTCCCTTAATTTAATTGCATTTGCTCCAGTACTTTAGAGAATTTATGAGAGTGAGACATATATATCTACTAAGCATCTATTCTATCTTGAATTATACTCCCTTGGGTTGAATTTTTGGAGTTTCACTGCACGGGCAATGAAGCAAAGAATGGATCCAAATTGGTTTTAAATTAATCAGACTCACAGTTAAAAAGCAGAGCATCATCACTTAGGTTAAATGTCAGTTGTTCATCTTCAGATTCATGTATTTTTTTAAACTTACCATAATTGACCTTTTCAAGTGTAACACCCAGTTAAAACCTGGAGAAAATTACAATATGATAAGAGAAGGACAATTTCAGTTATGACAAAGTCATTATATAAAAGATGAGATATGAAGATATTAATTAATCTCTTCTCACCATTTTCCACAGTAGGGCAATTACACATTTGGATTGATGCTATGTGTAATAGAGGTGATCTCACAGCTGAATTAGAGGTGAGCAAAGAAGATAGGAAAATGAGTTTAAAAAGAGTGAGAAAGGCTTCATTCAAAGCTACAGAAGTCAGTGGAAAGATTATAATGGATTTCTGTGAGCTTTATATCAGGCCCTTAGTGCACAAGTGGAAATTTGTTCATGTTTAAATAACTCGAATAAAATAGCTACCCCTTTGGCTATTGCATTCCCTTTGAATTCCCCTCTTTGGTCCTCTTTTTCCAGTCACAGACTGTCCCTTGCAAAAATAGCACTAACCTTCTTTGGGAAGAAGAATGAAAGCATCTTGTTGCAGGGCATCCCTGAGTAACTATACCAGCTGAGGAAGTTTCTTATATGCCACTCCTGTCCATGCCTGACTTTCAGCAAGGGCCACTGCAGTCTGGCTCCCTCTTGCTATGTCACTGAATGCAATTAGCATCTGGCAGCAGACACATTTTTATCTCAGCTTATGAGAAAATTCATTTTTTCAATTAAGCTGTGAATGCTTAGGACAAAATAATAGCCTGGCTTGCTTGAGTGCACCAGAGCATGCTGGAAAGTAAGCTGTGTGCTCACTGGGAGCAAGGAAGTGCACGCGTGGGCAAGGTTTGTGCCAAGAAGGAGTTGTTCCCCTTAATTTTTGGCAGATGAACAATGTCAGTGAAGTCAATGGGTCTATTCACAAACTTACACACTTTGGCAATTTGGGGCCAGCCTGCTCAGTAGCTGGGCTGCGGAAACAGAGCTTTGGCCTGCTCCAGTTAAACCAAATGACAAAAATCTCACTGGCTTTAGAGGGACAAAACACTAATAAATGAAAGATGCTAGATCATCACAAGGAATAAAGTGTTGATCAGAAGTCTTATTTCCAACAAGTTTGTTGTCGGCTTGGGATCATGTGAGTCATTCTGGGATGGATTTTGTATTTCTAGCATAGACAAAACTCCCATTGGCTTCACAAACAGTTTTGCTGAAAGTAGCGTTGACTAAATCTAGGTTTGGGCTGCATCATTATCTCAGCTTTCCCCAATGAGCTATGGTATTGTGTTTTAATTGGCATCATGTGTGTCAATCTTTCAGTCACATTTGGTACTTAACAGGTCTTCCCAGATCATTCATCATTTGTTCCTGAATTTTCAATGATTTAATAAAATTCTTTGAACTGAATAATGACATTAGCACTACAAATAAACTGAGCGATTTCATTACACTTCACTTTTTTTTTTTTTTTGTCTTTCACTGTTATGACAACCAAGCAGCTCTGCACATGTGGGAAACAAAACCAGTTTTATCTGGAAGACTCGTTAATGTTTTATGAAACTAAAATGAATCTGTGCTTAATAATGTGTGGACTCAAAATAAAAGCACACGAGCCTTCTTGGGGGTGAGATTACAGGCTGTTTCAACAAAGAAAAACAGATTTTAAAAAAAAGTTTTTAAAAAAGCACACCATAAAAAAGTCTCCTGTCTAACACAACATTTACAAGTTAAGGTATATAATGCAGAACCTAACCAAAGCCCACTAATGCTGATGGAAATCTATCCACTGATTTCTACAGGTGTGACTCAATGCTTTTAATGGCAATTAACGATTTCACAAGAATATGCACTCTACAGAACTGGGTTTAATCCCCACTTCTCACCAGTAACATGACCCTCAGCTACACAGCCCTTTGCCCCATACCCATTGAAGGGTTCTCTGTAAGCTCAGGTATTCGTATGGAGGGGAGGATGGGAAACTTGGGCATGTGACCATTCTTGGACGTGGCATGGTCCCCTGACAGTCTTCCAAAAATTTATCATGTACATTTATTTCCTTTGGCCTTTAATAAGTAGACTTCAGGCAGATTTTGACTGCAGATACAGTGCCATACATTTAGGCTACCAGACAGTTTATTATGCAAGAGGTTGTGTGTGGGAAGTCCTGAGGGGCCACAACTGTAACCCACCAGCACCGCCATTAGGTGTCCCCAAATTCTTTTAGATAGAAATGTTTAAGAAAAATGTTATTGAATTGGAAGCATAGGGGGCAGAATATGATGAAAGAGGAAAGGAGTCAGCAGTTCTTCCAGATCAGCTCATTTTCATTGGATTGAACAGAAACACAACTTAATTCTCCATCAACTTTTCTCTCTCTCTGCAACCATCAGAAATTATTTCAGTCATGACGGAAATGACTTGGCAATGGAGAAACAGGAAAAGGATAAAGGAAAACAGCAAAAGCTCCAGGCACATACCAGAAAACAAGATGGATTTGCTATTCTCCAGATTAATGAAAAAGACAGGAAAAACCTGGAACAACCATAAGTCAAAATAAGAAATATGTGCACATGCAAGCTAGCTGCCAGGGTCAGGAAGGATAAAAATGAAAACAAAGCCCTTTCATTACCTGACTGGAACCCACAGCAAGAGGCTGGGAATTTCTCTATACTTCTGGAGATCATGCCACAAGCAAATGTGAAAGGGATTTGATGAGCCCAGTGACCCTAAAATGAGTGAGTAAGTAGAAAGTTATAAATCTCTTTTTAAAATTTTAAGTCAGAATAGTGGAAGAAAGGATTAGATGAATATGATGAAGAGCCGGGAACTCTTCTGTTCATATACGCCTTGATGATCAGAAAAGGTAGAAAAAATTACTCATAGTAGGAAACATTTATGATTCACTGATCCTATCACTGAATAGACTTAAAGTCTGGACAAATGAATTCCTGTGATAAAGATCGGAAACCCTACAATAGTGAGTCCAGTGCAAAAGAAGAAAGCAAGCAAAGGTTATCTGAGTAGACAGAGCTTATTGTTCTATGCTATGATATGCTGTACTATATTACAGACGTACAATAATGACTTTTCCCCCCCTTGGCTCACTTCACTTTGACCTGAAGGGATCATGTTTATGATACCCTTAGCAGAATTTTAAAAATTAGGTATTTTTTCAACTGATGTTCAATTCAATTTCCAATATTTATTTTACTTTTTAAAAAGGAGTTGCATTTTCAGAACTAAAAATAGTTTTACAAGTTCACTTTTGAAATGTCAAAATGGAACACTAAAGGTTGTGGGGCTTTTGCATTTTTTTAATATTTCCTCAAATTTGGAATATTCACATATAATTTTGATTAATCCATACTTGCAGTTTTCAATACACAATTTCACCAACAATTTTTGAGGAGAAAAAAAAAACAAAGAAAAAAAAGTTATTAGCTGCAATGGGATTGGTGCAGGAAGGAAAATCACATCTGACTTGACTTCTCCATTAGGCCAGAAAGAAAGCAAAAAAGGGCTTGTAGTGACTGATGTTGAGAGAGATTGATGGATATGGGAAAAGCTGGGGATGACCGTAGGAAGTTCAGGGTTCCTCAGTTCTGCTACACAGTCACCAGAAAATGTAGTCTCCATTGCCTGGGGACCAGCTGCTGTGTAACACAAGTGATAATTTAAATCACAATCATGGATAAAAGCAAGTTAAATGTCAGTAGGTCAATACATGCTGTATACAGAAATCCACAGAATAAAAAATTAGTTCACCTGTAATTTGCAGCTGCTGGCTTGTAGAAATTCTACTTAGAGCTGAACAGTAAAGCTTTATAGGTAATGGAGTTGATTATGGTCCAGTACTTATCTCTCTCACACAGAGCTGTTTGGACTTTAATGTTTGCAAAGGGCTTTGAGACAGCAGCAAGGAAAGTATTATTTTGTTGTGTAGAGGTAAAGGCTTTTGGCTGCTTGGGAAACTTGAAGTGATCATTTCCTGACTTAGTACAGTGGAGTTCATTTAAAGAAATAACAGGAGAGAAACTACTCCCCACGCAGCAATTCAAAATATTTTCAAGAAGCCTAGAAAATTGCTTTCAGATGGTGGCATAGTGAAGTAAAAAGGCAGATTTATTTTTTTTCCCAAGAATACATTTCTTTAAATTGCCACTTAAAAAAAATGAAATCATGGAATGGCAGCTCCAATGCACTAAGTTTGTTAATAGATTTCACAACACAGTTCCAAAAGACTGTGGAAGTCATTATGAATGTTGTCATTGGGTTGTGAAGGATTTTTTTTTTTTTTTTAACTCTCCCCAGTCATCCTGTGACACTTTACTTAATTTTCATTTGCTTTAGGTTTCCATAAAATAGGAATAAAATTACTTAGCTTTAGTCAATACCCCACATTGGGATCAGCAGGCAACAAGTGACAAAGTTTGTAAAGACTGTTTTTGACAGCTCAAAGTGAAGAAGACAAAGACGGAGAATTTCTCAACAAATTTCTTTTAAAATAGCAGCTATAGGTACAATAGCTTTTTGAAATATAAAAATATACCATAATATTAATCACTTATGAAAACAACTGTTATGATGGACTGACTATGAGAAATAATTTTTCCTTTAGCTAATATTACAGAGTATGCCATTCCCATGTATCTTCACTGTGATATGCACAATAAAGAAACATGTAAATGTAATATTGGTGGGAGTGGACACAATATATTCAGAAGATGGTGCACCAAGGAATATGAACTGTGAAGGGAATGTGCAAATTTTATATTTTTTTCATACCTTTTCCCTCCCCAGGATCTCTAATGCACAGCTTTCACCGCATTGAATAACCAGAGAAGCAGTTCTGAAATTCAAGCATAGCGGAGCAAGCATCTCCAAAATAGCACATGGGAAGAACGTCAGTATTTGAGCCTGAATCTGCATCCTTCACTTGTGTTCAGTAACCCCTACAAAGTGAAAAATGTGTATAAATATGGCTAAACCAGATTGTATATGGTATAGGAATTGACTTTGTAAATACAAGCAAAAAAGAAGTAAAAAAGCAAGAGCAAATAGTGTGATAAGCTTTAATATTAGTCAAATCTCAACTACACTAAATCACAGAACTTAGAATGCATGTATGTAAGTTAAAGGTCACTCATCTTCATCAATTTTATACTGGATATATGATCCAGAAGACCAAAATACCAGACCTAAGAAAATGTTCTTTGGTCATAATTATTAAAAGTAAAGAAAAACACTTGAAATGATTATGTTATTAAAATGGACCAATAAGGAATAAACTCTACATACGCAGTTAATTTCAGCATGAGACTACCTGGGAAGTTAAGAAGGTACAACTTTGTCCTCCAGAATAAAATGTCACCCAAGAAAGTATGCACAGAGATTACCTACCTGTAATCTCTGACACAGCACGGGGATCTACAGAGAAGCCTGAGTTTATGTATTTCATTAGCAAAATAAAATAAATATGTTAGTCAACAATCAGTCAACTTCATTTTTAAGAATAACAAAAATCAAGTTTCAACAAAAAAAAATCCCATACTCACATTTTATGTCAAAATAAGGAAAATAATAGAAATTTGTTGCTTATAAACTTTGCTTTCCACTTACTTTTCTGGTCAGCTTTTTCACCTTATATTCAGCAGACTCGACACTGTGGTTGTCTTGTGTGTAACCTAGCATCCTTTTTCCTGTTACCCTTCCAACATCTAATGGTTTCCATTTAAAACACGTGGCACATTGCAGTGCCATATATAGAAACATGAGTTAGCACTCAAAGGCCCAGCTTTCTGAACTGGCAGCAAAATGATTATGAGTTATGGCACTCTGCCCAGGGAGCACTATTAACACCTTTATAACAGACTCTAGCTTAAGCATTGCTCTGTTGTCTTGCACCTTAAATTCATACCCCATCTCTCCTAAGTACATGCAAAAATGGCATTGATCATATACGTTTCCAGTATAACAACTCAACAGTATATTGAAGCCTAAAGCAGATAACACTTATTTTTACATGGCATGTCAAATGGGAACAGTCATAAAATATCAAATTAAAATATAACATAAGGTTTCCTATTAAGTGTAATAATCACCTCTATGATTTACACATGGTAAAACGTAGGAGTAAGGAAATATACAAGCTTCTTCCTTTTGTTTGCTTATCCAGTAATTACTGCTTCCATATTTCAAGGCATTGCATTCATATTGCTTATATTATAGATCTGTGATGGATCTCATTACAACTCTGCAAGAACCTCCTCTGAGAATTATTTTTCCTCAAAATAATAAAAATTATAACTAAGGATTTTTCCTTTCCTAGGCAGAATAGACTTCATGTTTTTATGGAATTTTTCTTTTTTTTCCTCTACTCCTCCTAAATCCCCAAAGAAATAAATCTACAAGCTAACATAACTTAAGTGGCAGTAAGAGAATTATGCCAGACTTTAAAGATGTCCTGATGGCCTATCAGCTGGTATCGGTTTTCTGCCTCCTGAGTGCTGTAGAGTGTGTAATCTGTTCTGATAGGCAGATGGATGTGCGAGTACAGTACTAATAACCCCATTAGACCCAAAGATTAATGATATATTGTGCTTTGTGCATAGCTACCTCGTCCATCATATACCTGGTTATCAGGGAGAGAAAAAAAAATCAGATCTTTTGTGTAATCAGTCAATAGCTTTGTTAATCTAATTGCCAGTAATAATATTCTTACTGGTAGAAAGGATTCAATTCACAAGTATCCTACATTTTCTAATGATGTTCTGTCACATTATTCCTACTAGCACCTACAGAAATGCATATTTTGGTCTATAATTTCAAGCATTTGCTTTTGCCTTGAAGGACTATTTTGTTCAACCACTTCAAACCTTCACAGAACAGCAAATGATGTGAACTGTGAGATAAAAGTCAAGAGCAAACTGACTAGTGGGAAGTTTTAATCTCAGAGATTTAGCTGGATCTCAAGTAAAGTTACCAGAAAGTCAGTAAACCTAATGGGCATGCTTTATTTTTAATAGTACACAATTTCAAAAGTTCTGAGATAAAATTTATTCCACTATAAGCTACTTACACAAGGTCCAATGAACCACTCTTACCTTCACCAACATCTTGACATGTATCATAGTAGGGGGAGAGGAAGAGGGTGGAAGTCATGTAAAAGGAATGAATTGTAATAGGCAATCAGCTTCTGTAGTCGTTAAAAGGCATCACCAGCGTCACTTTGTAATTTAGTAGGTAAGCAATCACCAAATATAGTTAGGCAATATTAAGCCATTGGAGCCAAGAGCACAAACTGCAAACATTTATGCGTTTGTGAAATAAAATCCGGCTCCCACAGAAAGCAGGGTTAAAATTGCTGTTGACTTCATCAGGGCAGCAACTCCATTTACAGATGCTAGCACTGGAGAGAAACATTTGTGGTCACTTGGTTTGAAGCTCTTAAAGACATGGCATAAAATTCCTTTGAATGAGTCCTGTGTCCTGCCTAATGGCAATGCACTTGAATGACATCATGTCTCATAGGAAGACAGGTAACTTAGGTTTAAAGAATTTAAGAGCTGAGTAAACTGTCACATACCTCAGAACCTGTTCCAATACTAAACTAGTGTGAAAAATGTGCACACGTTTTCATTTTAAGTTTGTCTCATTTTCATTTTATCTAGCTTCCAGCTTATCTGTTAAATCAAAGTGCTGTCTGGCACAAGAGGCCTTCTCTCCTTGCGTATGTCTATAAACTGTGATCAAATCACCTCTTAACCTTCTTTTTGCTAGGTTGAGCTCTCTACATCTCAGCATGTTTTCTAGGTCTCACAGTCCTCCTTGCAGAGCTATATTAGTTTCACAGTGGCAGCTGGCTTTAGGCAAGCCTTCGGAGTATTACCATTATTTATTTACGAAGAGCTGTCATTTGTTATGGTTCAGTGACGCTGTAGAAGCAGATAGGGGTATCAGTCTGGGGAGTAGTTGGAGGAGCGCTGACACTACTGTTGGGGAGTTTTCGTTTGACAAAGGCCACAAGCTCAGCAGGATTTTCAGACGGTTTCTAAACTCTTGGTTTAATCAGATGCCAAGCCATATACCAGCACGTTTGCTTGTTAGGGCTTAGTCCCAGCAGGTGTCATGTAGAGTACCTTGCCACTGGGTTTACATAAGACTGCTCTCTGTCTTGGTGCTGTGCACACACAGGATGCTACCATGGAGCACAGCTCTCAGAACAAGCTGTGTGTATGGCACAACTCAGACATAACATACAGTTTTTTATTTCTTTCCCCACTCAGTAGAGGGGTGAAAGATGATTCTGAATTTTTGTTTGTTTGTTTAGAAGCCTTATCTTTTTATTCGTGTTTTAAAAATAATACAGCCGTGAAGGAGGGAAGCAATTGTGTTAAAGAGAACACTGTGAGAAGGAATCCAGCTAGCTTCTTATAATAACATGTTGTTTAAAGAAATATACTGTTTTCACAATATTTGCGTGACAGGGAAAAAAGATTATTTTCAGCATTTAATTAAAACGAATACGCAGGACTGGCACAAGATTTCATCATCTTTTTCATGCTTCCTTGTGCACTGAGATGCATTATAGTTTTAATAAAGTTGCATTAATAAAGTTTCATGATTGCCACATTTACCTTACTATTCAATTGGGTTAAATTATAGTTGTATCTTCTAGCTTAATTTTGACCATCCACATTACCATTATTATACAAAGTCAAAGGTTTAGTTAAGTAGAAACTAAGAGAGAGGGAAAGTTAGCTTTTTTTAATTGCTAAAAATCAAAATAGTTTGCCTTTTTACCTTGCATACCTAATGTCCTGGTTCCATCTGGGATAGAGTTAATTTTCTTCCTAGTAGCTGGTACAGTGCTGTGGTTTGGATTTAACATGAGAATTATGTTGATAACACACTGATGTTTTAGTTGTTGCTAAGCAGTGTTTATACTAAGGGAAGGACTTTTCAGCTTCCCATGCTCTGCCAGCGAGGAGGTGCACAAGAAGCTGGGAGGGGGCACAGCCAGGACAGCTGACCCAAACTGGCCCAAGGGACATTCCACACCATGTGACGTCATGCTCAGTATATAAACTGGGGGGACTTGGCCGGGGGGGCAGCTATCGCTGCTCAGGGACTGGCTGGGCATCGGTTGGCGGGTGGTGAGCAGTCGTATCACTTGTTTTTCCTGGGTTTTGTTCCTCTCTTTTTTTGTTGTTTTCCTTTTCATTACTATTATTATTATTATTATTATTATTATTATTATTATTATTTTATTTCAATTATTAAACTGTTCTTATCTCAACCCACGCGCTTACTTACTTTTGCCCTTCCGATTCTCTCCCCCATCCCACTGGGGGGCAGGGAGGGTGAGCGAGCAGCTGTGTGGTGCTTGGTTGCTGACTGGGGTTAAACCACGACACCTAGACATAATCAGAGAGAAATATAATGAATTCATATACTGGAAACCATACTGACAAATGATCCAAAGAATTTGTCCTTTCAATATCTTTTCATATCTTATTTTATATCTTGCTCACTTCCTAAACCTGTCATAACCACATCAGTTAGTAGATAAATTTACAATTCTTATTTGCTATCTCAAGCACTTTACTCAAACTTACATCAACACTTATTATTCTATTCCCCTCAATATTTTTTGTTATAACTAAACAAAAAAAAATCCAGCAAACAACCCAAACATAATTTTACAAAAATGCATGCTTATTTTCCTTTTAAAACAACAAGGAACCCCAATTAATGGGCAATGGAATAACTCTCTATATTAGCAATGCTGTATGTGCATCAAGCAAACTTCTTTGGCATTTGTCTGAAGGCCTTGCTCACATTTCTTTCCAGCTATAGCACCTTAATAGGGTCAGCAAGATAATAATTAGCAGTTGTATATTCCTTTTCAAAAAACTCCACGTCTGTCATATGGGCCAGCATCTCTGCTGAGGGTAGTGTTAGATTAGGACTTCGGTACTCACAGGGTGGCCGTCTTTTAATCATGCAGGTGGCAGGGAACTCGTCTCACCTTACAGTTATGTGGTGACTGACTTCAACAGAGCTGCCTCAATTTACAACACTCTAAGATGTGGCAATATATCTAAAACATGCTGTTCTCTCTCAGTAATAGCTCCACTGAAGTCAGGCACTGCATGTCTGCAGAGAAAGACATCAGCTGTATGTCTATAACTGCCTGTTTTTTCATTTCATTGTGCTCAATATTCTGGGTTTTGACTCAAATAATTTAATTCCTTCTTGATTAATAGGCGGGCTTGGGCCAGGCGACTGGAATACAAAGCGTTCAGTATGGCACCAGGAGATTCCAGCTGAAATACTTTGCAGAACTTGCTAAGATTTTTGTATTTTCAGCCAAAATCCTTCCAGGACTTCCAGCCACACCTAGCTTTACTTTTGCAAGTAGGCAGGTTTGGATTCTTCACATGAAGACTCTAAAAAAAAAGAATGAAGTCTCTTTCCTTCCAATAATTCCTGCAAATGGGAAGTGACTCATTCTCCTTCTTTGCCCTTGCAATATCCTAAGAAAGTGACGTTATTTATTACTACTTTAATTCTTTTAGAAAACCTCCTGTTTTCCTGTTTGTTTCTGAGACAGCAGCATTTTTATGTGGCTAATGCCACACTAAATGACATTTGAGCAGTTCCTATTGTGACCATCTACAAGGCTTTGAGAATCTCAAATAGGATTTGGCTGATCAAGAAGCTTGCCTTTGGTTTGACGCAAAGATCTCTCTCAGCTATTTTCTACAAGTGTGCCCTTACATGAGTAGTCTGATTTCCACTGAATTATGCCAGCACCCAGAGCTAAGTCTGTGTGAAAAATGCTTTGCTGTGTTGAAATAAAGTAGTCATTAAGCTCCACAAAGAAGAGAAGCCAAAGAGGCAGTGCTGATGTTAGCCTTTTTTCTAGCAGAGTCCGTAGGGGTTTTTCCCCACCTTCTCCTACTGTCTTTGTTACCTGCTGTTGCTCTCATATGAGGCACGAGCGTAGGGCAGATGTCCCCAGTGGTGAGGCCGGAGGAGGGTTGCCCCTGCAACCATAGAAGCCAGTGACGGGAATCCCAATGGCTCTTTAATGTGCTGGGCCCAGCTCATAAAAAGGGGCAAAAAGCAACTTCGTCATCCCAGAGCTTCCCAGGAGAACTGTGACAGCTAGAATCACTATTATCTCTGCTCCCCGTTCCTGCCAGTGAGTAGTCATTTTCTGTGAAATTGGCAATATCCAAAGTTCAGTCAAATGCAAAGTAAACAAACTGAAACAACAGAGATAAATATTTGCCTTCTAATCCCTTTGAGCGACAGGAGACTTCAGTAACACTTGTAATGGATTGAAAAACAATTCAGGCTACTAAAGCCCCTCCTCCAAATAAACAAAAAAGTCCTAACCTCTTAAACTCTTCCTCAGCCCAAGTCAACTCTGAGGAGATCAAGGGACATTTCTTGTGATGATAATCTTATGACAATAGTGCAGCTGTTAACTTTGCACTGACTTTGTTAGCTGGCTCCTGATGCCCTATGCTACAAATGGGTTGGAAGCAAGTGCTGTAAAGGAGAAGATGGAAGCAGACTGCTCCTTCATCACAGGTTCGTTACAGTGGAACTATCTCTGGCAGAAATACAAGAAGAGCTGATAAAAAGGTAGAAAACTGAATAGGCTTTTAACTTATTGCATGGTCATACTCCTGGGGTCCACAGTTTTACTCTGAAGGAAGAGATTTCCCACAATGAGTTTCACACTTCACCATTTTCATACAGAAGCAGGAGATTCACCCTCCAAGTCTCTTCCACACTGCCTATAGCAGCAAACCAGGGCTTTTTGGTTTGTAAATGACCTTAACACAACAATAAATTTTGATTTTACATGTGATTACTCTCACACACGCATTTTCTAGATGTAGAAACAGAAAGGGGGGGCATATTTTCATGCATCTCAGCCAAGGAAGAGGGGATAGCTTATCTATGAGGCGATGAGAAGGAGAGCTCTCTGATTCTGTTTTATCATGGCATGCAAAGACCACCATGACAATGTAGTCTGCAGTGCATGGCTTCTCCATACCACCCGTGGCAAATGCTCATTTAAGCGTCTGAATGATTCAGGCTGCATGTTGCAGCTAATATATATGTATGCAGTAACATCTGGCAAGTTACTGAAACTAAAACTGCTGACTGCTTATTAAAGTATTTTTCATTGATTTTGTTTAAACGATAAAGAGCTGCTTTTGATTATCTGGCAAATCCACTTTCTAATACTTTAACTTTCCAATATAAGTTTGTAACTCTCAGTGCTATGCAGTTTAAATGAACCTGGGATTTATTAGAGAGAAAAAAATGCCTTGGAAAGGAAAAGATGAAATATCCCATTGCTGCTGACTTTTCCTAGTACCATCATTTTATATTCTGGCTTCATACAAGGTTGAATTCTCATCCAGATGAATAGAGTTGCCCTTCTGAAATTTGTGGATGAATCTATCCCACATATCCCTTTATCATTCATGATGGAGTTATATGAATGATGTGTTTGCCCTTCAATAAACAAGCAGGTTTTGGTCCACAATTTTGTTTGAGGAAATCTCTAACACTTTGGAAAAAGAACATCTTATTCTTAGACTGGCATCTTGCAAAAAGAGCATCTTAAGTTATCATGCTTTTTTGTCTCAAGAATATCTGAAAGATATTGGATCACCCTTTTCCTGTACAGTTCTGTACACTATTGTCCTTAAAATACCCACATATTTTTTGTGTCCTCTGCAAAAAATGTCATATCTGAGAGGAAAGTAAAGTGTTTTGCTACCAAAATCAGCTTTTGGGGTTTTTTTTTCCCCCTAAAAAAGAAAGCCCAAGTTAAGAAAACACAGTCAAATACTTTCTGACCAGACTTAGTAAATACTTCTCCAATTTCTTTTCAATTTGAACTTGAGGTTATAGAACATACAGGTTCCGACTGTGTTAAAAAACAGCCATTCTCTTTCACCAGGTTGCTTAAGGAATTGTATTAAAAGGAATGTGTCATTCTCCAACAGAAAAATTGAGCTGAAATGTTAGTAAAATAGGTTAGCTATAGGTCCACCCCTCTAACTAGGTTTCTTCTGTGTCTACAGTTTTAAGCTTTGCACAGTTTTTCCCCTCATGGTTAAATGCCTTTGGATTTACATTGAATTCCCCCTCCCCATTAATCTATGTTCATAATAGATCTACCTCCCTCCAGTGCTCTCCCTAGACCCTGGCAACAGGCAGATATGGCAGAAACCCACTGATGGTCAAAGAGCAAGGTGTTATGACTATTGACCATGTAGGATTGCAGGGGTTTGCAAAAAGGAAATAGCCTGTTTGCTCTGAACTCTGAAACGGCAAAGAGAGCCAATGACTTTGTTGGGCAAGGAACTGAACACCAGTGAATTTTCCCCTGCTGTCACCTGTTTGACAAGGTGACTCAGGCTAGAGAGCATACTTTGGGAAGATGAATTTGCTGTTTTGCTGAGAAATTTTGACCTGTCACCCTTGGACACTGCATAAACTTACACAAATGGTTTCCAGACACTACCCTTAGAGCATGATATCCATCACACTAATAGACCATAACCCAGCTTTAACCCAGGCAGACACAAAATATTTTTGGATAAGAAAATAAAACCTTCTTCACCACAAAATTTAACTGCGATGCGTATGAAGCATTTTAGACCCAAAATATGTACACTACACAAGAAAACTTTGTGCGCCTTCTGAACTTATTTTATTGCACTGAGGGTTGTATTTAATTGGCTGGTATGGAAAAAAAGATCTCAAGTAACTGTATAAAGGTGGTCTAGCTAACAACTGTGTCTCCATAATGGTGTTTCAAACTAAGCCAGTCTTCGATGTCTCTGCTTAAACACCTCAGATTTGAAAATTAATCATAAATATGTACACATTCCCATGTATGTCTGCAAAACACAGTACATGCATAATAATTAATGTGTAACTGAATTAAAAAAAATTAAAAAAAAAATCACTATTTGGCATGAAAGATATTAAGAAAAAAATATGCTACACAAATAATATAATGAGTAAGACTTGGTTTTGTCCTTCAGAAACACAGAGTAGCAACTGGAAATAAGATGAAAAACTGTGTTTTGTGTTCTGCATGAACTTGAAGAAAAAGTAGAATGAGTCTACTGATCCTCCCTCGATTTTTCCAGCCCATTAAGTATCAGTTACAGCACAGAGTCACTGATGACTATGATGATTCAGATTAGGTGACAGACAGCAGCGATACTGCTGAACGGTTTTTACAGTGCCTTCAGGTAAAGCCTTTGTGTCTCAAAATAAAGGCAGCTGCATTAAGTGGCATCTAAACGTGTTACATTCCTCGCTGCACTCGGCTCTGTTGCCTGTGTTGCCAAGCATTGCTGCTGGAGCACTGCACGGATCACAGAATGCTCTCAGGCACAGGCTGTTGTTGTACTTGGTGACTTCTGAAACTTTCTCTTGCCTTCTAACCTGTTTGAACCCTACGGTGTCTCTCGTCCAGCTGTCTGGAGACTGCACGGCTTCCTGCTGGCATCATCGCTGCTTTCATGGAAACATGGTGAGATTGTAATCATACAACCAAGAGGTGGGAACACCGAGGTAGAAAATCCCAGTTTATTTTCCCCACCATTCTTAAGATTTTTGTCTATATAGGTTACACCCTTACTTCAGGACGCATTCCCACACACATCGGAAGGCAGCTCATTGCACAAGGTCTTTCCGAGGAGGCTTTACAAACCCAGGCTCTTTATGGATATTGATACTCTAATCTCTGATTGCTTTTACCCGTACTATCCTTGTCCTAATCCAGTAGTGGCTGGAATTACACTTCTTTAACACCACTTAATGAAAAAAATAAGAGTCAGTATTCACCATTCCTTAATAGTTCTAGACAGGGAGGAAAACAGAACAGATTCAATCCTATATACGGTGGTGTAAACCTGTCATGGTTATTTCCTGGTGAGCAATTGCTCTCGATTTATATACATGTACAAAGGATCAGAACCTTTCTTCTGTTAGAGAACTCTTGTTTCCCAAACAGAAAGAACAGTAGTCATATTTGAAAATAATAAATCACTACCTACTGCTACTTTAAACAGCGTTTTCTCTAAAAAGAAAAAAAATTTATACCTGCTGAAATTTAATGCGATGTATTTTTTCCTGATAGTTTCAATTTGTTCCCCACTATCATATTTTTTCTCCATCTCTTTCTCTTCAGGATGGTAAGTTTTTATCTTTGCGTCTCTTAGAAATAAGAGGATGCAGCATATGTTCCTTAAATAGAGCTTCTGAATTATTCCTACATGACCTGCCTTAGAGCTGTCCAGATTGTGTAGCTTTTTTCTGGAAACCTGCCAAGGTCAAGGGAAGACAGGAATTATTTCAAGCCTGGTACAGTTCTTTGGAGATAAATATAATCTGAAGGATTTAGATTTTTGCTCATCAATGTGAACTTTTCACTTAAGGCTCTGTTTTTATGAGGTTTCCTCCCCCTACTCCCCCTTTCTTGGAAACAAAAAAGTTCACCTACTGTAACTTTTTTCCTTTTTTTTTTTTTTTTGTTTTTTTTTTAAAGGGAGACAAAAACATAATTAAAAGGAAGTTGGAGAAAACTCACAGCAAAGGAGATGTAGGGCCCAGGAATCTCTTCAAGACTTGTCTCACACGTTTCTTTGTGCTTGGCCATTCTCAAGGTTTGAAGGGACTATCCAAGAGAAAGGATCCTGGGTGACACATTCAAAGTCTGCTAACAAATCTAGACATTGAAGTGCTACAAAACTAGCTTTTAGGAATCTCAGCTTTACTAAAGGTCAACGGCATACACGGGTTTAAGTCAAATCCAAACCCAGACCTTAGGCAGTCCAGTTATTTGGTGCCTAGGAAAGCTTTACCTATTGCTCGGAGACTGAAGAAGGAAAACAAAACTAGCATAACTGGTTTTGGCTCCTCTTACTGTCCCATTTTTCACTGTGATATTCGTACCTATTAAATCATCCTTTTTGGGGGGGGGAAGCAGCATAGAGACACAGTTAATGATAAAGAACAAAGTCCTGATCAATTTCTGCTGAAAATAAACTGTAACCACCATAGTGAAGCAATGCAATAACACAGCAGCTGTCCTATTTTTCAGTCCATGATACCCCTGAAGCCTATACTCTCAAGGCAGGGCATCAGCTTTCGCGGTAATATTCCTGAGTCAAGCAGGCAGACATTCCAATTTAAACCGGTTACACCTGAAATCCTTTTTGCTTAACATTTGTTCACCCACCTTTTAGCTAAAGGGCTATCAATTCCTGTAATAAGTCATGAGGAACTTCCTACAGTTTGAACACAGCTTTTCTTTGGCCTGAATAGAAAACTTCTTTAGATATCTGCAGCAGCACTGCAGGAGGATTACAGTGTGCAGATGACCACACCATATGTGATTAAATTCAGGTATAAAGAACTATGGTCAAGGCCTCCAGACCAAGCTCTGAGGCCACTGATTTGTATCAGCATGTTATCGCACCTTCCTCATATGGACTAATTAACTACAGGCAAGAGTAACTGCTGCTGCCAGAACCAAGGATTGCAGCTCTCCCGTCAAATGCTTACCCGTGGAAATACCTGCCCTCAGTTAGGCCTATTAAGCAGCACTACCAGGCTGAAAAAACAGGGGGTTTTACTTTATCCCAGCCAGCTCCTGGACATCTTTAGGATTTTTTCCAGTTGAATTTGTCTGTTGATAGAATGGATACTGTGCTCAAACATGCAACCTAGCCTGAAAAGGCTCTGCCCTCATCTACGTTTGTTAAGATTGCTAGGTAAACTGGGTCTAAATAGTTGGTGTGTGCATATGTTTGGTGTCAGGGGAGTGGAGATGTGGCTCTGCCAGTCAGCACTGCCTCTGCAAAAGCAGAGTGGAAGTCCTGCAGCCTGGCTGATGTGTCCATGAGAATTAATTCAGAATCTCACCAAACACAGAACATGCATACACATTCATCAGTCTCTGGCTGAAAAAAATACATAACTCTCCAAGAACATTTTTATAGAAGGAGGTTTTTGCTTCTATGAACTAGGAAGGAAGGAATCACAAAAGGTAAGAATATGTCTAAATGTACCTATTACTTTCACTGTTCACACTGTGTGATATATATACGCCAAGTATCTTTCTGTCTCGCTGTTCAGTGGTGAAACCTAACATCAGCCATGGTAACTAGGTCCACAACTTTCTAAAGAGCTTTTCCTATGTTGTTTGGTTTACTTATGGAGCTAATCTTTATGTCCTTTTGCTACTCCTTTTGGAATAGAAGACTCCATTTAAAAAAACTTACTGAATTTCCTCAAACAACAGATTTTTTTTTCAGACATCACTTCAATAAAACGGAGAGGATTATGAGGCTATATGCAGAGGATATAGTGTTGCAGAGAAGTTGTATTGACTACTTTGTAATTAAGCAGTTTTTATTTCAGCTCAGTATGGACACAGCTTCTGTCCATAACTCTATGAGTTATGAACAGGTCTCTGTGAACAGCTGTGTATTGAAAAAAAATCCTACTGTACTCTTTGTAGGAATTAATGACGTATCAACAGCATCAGTGGGGGCAATTAATTTCTCCAAGGTATGAAAAAATTCCTCTAATCCTGTTCAAGATTTTTGCATCCATAATATTACTATTTACCGCAAAACTATTTCCACTTAACCAGGAAGGTCAGTTGCTTTTTGTATTTTAACGTATATCCTTATATATAAGGATTATATATATATCTCCTATATAAGGATTAAAATATGTTCTAGATTTGCTGGTAATGAAACACAGAAATGAAATAATTATCTGTGAATAATTAAACTCTTCTTCATATTTTCAAGCGCTTCTAATTCTTCTCCCTTTACTACTTGTAGATTCTTGTAGAACAAGATCTAAGACCAGCCTTCAGTGTGGCTTTGGTTGTGGTCCAAGGTATGTTCTCCAGTTCTAGAAATTCTGAGGTATCAAAATCAATGAAAAGGAAATATCCTGCGATCTATGTCCTGTAATTCTATTTCAGTAATGCAGAATAGTTACAGATTTTTATACCGCTGTTTTGGTTTACCCACTTCCATGTCTTGCTTACTGTGCTGTATTTTACAATTACTGAAAGCATAATTCAACAGATTAACTCGAATTATCTGCTAGAAGAAATATTTTAGTTGCCATTTTAAATCAGGCTAATGCAGTGAGGAAAAAATGTCATTAAATTTACTGTCTCTGCCGTATTGGAGATAAGTCTCCATATATAGCTGAAGAAATTTTGAAAAGACCAGCAGTTGTGATATGATTGAATTCCATTGTTTTTTTCCACCAGCCTCATCACTTTGTAGCGCAGTGTATATAGTGGCATAGACTACTGGCTTGGACCACACTTCTGCATAGTTGAGCCAGAAATCATGCTGAATTGCATTTAACCTGGACTTCGCCACACACAATAAACAAAATTACTTCTACAATGATATTTCTTGTATCATTTACCATCAATTTCCTGTCCTGTCAGGCTGCTTTGTTTCTCTGTACTACTTATTTTAAACCCAGTAGTGCAGGTGTTGGACTGGAAGCTGGCATTCAGAAGACTTGTTCTTTGTTTTGCTGCTAACTCACTTGCGTGACCTTTGGTGGGTTCATAAATCTAACTTTGTTTCAGTTTACTTGTCTCTAAAATTGCTGTGATAAATAAATGTTGTGTTTTGTTGAGCTGAATTTCAAGATATATTGACCCAATAATCAATAATTTACCAACTAATAATAAATCCTAATATTCAGTCACTGAAACAAGAAGTCAGCTGGATTGCTCAGTGCACTCCTTGCTACAGTGAGACAGACACCTTTGCTCAAATTCCATCCAAGGGCCAGAGGTATCTGAATAGGTGTTTTCAAGTTAGCACTAAGCCTGATACACGTGGACTTCATGAAATCACGGGTTAAAATCTTAATTACTTCAAATAAACCTTTTATCTTTTCAAGTGTCAATCAGGATACATTCATTTGCAAATACAGTCTAATTGTTTAACCTTATTCCAGACCTTTGGGACCCAATTATCCTACTGCTCGTGGGAGTGAAACCTAACTACCATTTTTTTTAAATAAGATTAGGCAATACTTGTAATTTATGTCAGGAATTTAATTTTTTAAACAGATCTTTAGCTGGCATGGTTCTACTGAACCAACAGCGTGCTGATTCACACACACTATCTTGAGGCGTTTGCCAGTTATTTTCCCCTGGTAAGACCTTTTGATAGGGGTTGTTTTATTATTACTGACACAATTTTCAAAATAATAAGCCTGTTCATCTTCCACAGATTGTAATGGACTTCACCAAACTATGTTGATACAATCTAGTATCTGGTTACTGCATGCTACTGCACTGTGTACCTGAGCTAGCGCTAGCCAAACTGTTTTGAGCACTGGAAGACATCTAATCACCAGCAGCCGGGCTTTTGTACAGTCCACACCAAATAACTGGAAAGCCTGAATGAATTATCCCCTGTGAAATTTTGTCTTTCCTCAGCATGACTGTTTCTGGCATTTCTACTCTGTTCTGCCTCTCTCCAAAATAAACCACAGTAGTCAGGGAAGGCATAGACTAGAGCATTGTAACTCAGTTACAATTAATGACCTTATTCTCCACCCCCTTCCCTTGAGATGAGCTGGACGTTGAACTGTCACAAGACTCAGACATGCCCTGCCCTTGGGAAACTGCACAATCATTGACATCACTTCTGATGCAGTGTTCCCAATATAACATTAAGCCTAATCTCAGTCCATCTTTCAGTTTGCTTATGAAGCTTCCTGAAACTCCAAAGGCTCGCAGAAAATCAACCTCATGTCCTCTTTTTGCTCTGAAAGAAAATCAGCTGTAGCTATGACATTCTTCATAGATGTCTGTCTAAGATTTTCTGCCAAGTCCTTTAGCAACAGAGAATCCAAAGCCACTTCGGCTGCTCCACTATCAGAGAAGAGATTTGCTCCTTCTTCTTTGCACCAACCCTTTGGTGCTACTGTGTTCCTGCTGTAACCCTCCACGTAATGGGCTGCTTTTGCTTGAGCATCTCTTACTATGCACAGGAAGACTCTGCAAGCAGGGTATACCTCATGTAATGGGCTCGAGAAGTGTTTATTGGTTGATACATGCAGTTACCAAGCTAAGCATTGATATCCTCACCATGCCTAATGAATCTGTGTCAACTAGGCAGTTATTGGTCAGGTGGGAAAGCATTAACATCCATTGCTTCTTAGAACAGCCTGGGTTGCTGTTTCCTAATTCTCTACCTTTTTCTCAGGTTTATGTCATTAGTTTCCCCTTTGAGTCCTTGAGTTACTAGTCACTACCGTCTCAGCAATTTCACTTCTGTATAGTCACATTTCTTATCTTGCATGGTTTTAACTTATGTACTATCACAGTTTAACAGCTGCCTTTTTAGTAAAACAGAACCAAAGTCACCCAGACATGCTACACAAAGCTAGACTTTGGGTCACATGCGGCTGAACCACTGGGCTATTGATTACACTGCATTCCTCTCTGTTCTCCACCCCATTTCTTTTACTCTTTCCCCGTAGGTCCCATTTTCTAACCTCTGGTCATTCTAGTTACTGCCTTACCAGACCTGAGTAAAGGAGAAGGATGACTTCCCAGGTATTCAGGACTACATTCCTGCTTATTTAACAATTATCACTCCTGTGTTTTTCACAGCAAATACCTGATATTGTTACCACACGCTGAAATTTGGGATATAACCACATTTCTGAAAAAGCTGCTCCTGAATTAGTCTTCTGTATCCTGTAGTACATCCAATTCTTCCTACCTAAGCATAAACTTTACAAGTGTATATTACTGAATGTCATTGTGTTTTTCCAGACCATTTCTCTATTTTTGGCAAGATTCTTTCAAATTCTTGTCCTACTCTCCAATGTTTTTGCAGCCCTTCATTTGTGCCACATGCAAACTAAATATAGTGTCTCAGTACTCTGTCATTTCTAATGAAAATATTAATAGCTTCATACTCATGACAGATCCCCATGAAGCCCCACTTGATACATCCTTCCATTCTGGTATATATTGATCCCTATACTTCAGGTATAGTTATTTAGGGATATTTGTATACTCCTTAGAGAAGCTCCATGAAAGCCATGTTTTGTAAATATATTTTGGAAACTATTACTTGACACAGTATCAAAAGCCTTAATACAATCAACATGTATATGATTTAATCTGTGCCTGCTCTGTGCAACACCCTTGTTAACATTTCATAGGTAATAGACTGATCTGACATGATTTGGTATACACAGCTATATCCTGACCACTGTGCCATTTCTATATTATTTTCCAAATTCTTATGAGTAGATTAGTTGATTGTTTCAGAATTTCCCCAGAAGGTGAAGTTAAGCTGATTTGTCTACAATTCATTATGTCCTAGTTTCTTCTTAAGAATAAGCAGTATATTTGCCTTTTCCAGTCTCCCGGTATCACACCCTTAAAGACAGAATTTAAAAATTCCCTGATTGCTTCAGCCAGTTATCTAACTATCCTACAGTGCTTTCACAAATGCCAAAACCTGCCCTACATAACAGTCTCTGTACAAAAATCCTTTATCCATAGCACCCACTCCCTCATTCTAGAACATATGCCCTGAATACATATTCACTCTTTATTTCAAGCCAGGTATTAGCAGTCCCAGTGAAGCTCCTAATTAAATCAAGGTTTTCTCATCCTGGGAAATGTACAATAAGGCAAAAAACCTAACTGTGGCAGTTAATACATTTAATATAGCTACTAAGAAATTACTTCTATGGATTTTGTGCAATTTCCCATACATTCATAAGGTTATTTCTTTAAATTCAGATCTTGATCCAAAGCTAACCAAAGCCACTGACGAACGTCAGTGAATTTGGGATCTTGATTCTTACATAATGTTTTAACACCAGTTGAAGACCAGACAGGACCAAACTTGAAAGCAAGCGAGTTGTGATACCTGAATTTTCAAAGACTCTCAGTGCTGGATATCTACTGGCAAACAACATTTTGCAGATAGGAAAGCAGAATTGGACTTTGGGTAGCAGGAATTCAGATATGTTTGTTTCCTTCTTCCCTAAAGTCCTTCTAGAAAGGTCACAGTGATAAAAATAGAGCTGCCTTCTTTTATAGGGATTTTGCTTGAGAGCTCAATTTATTCAGAAATCAAGACAGATTGGTGCTGTTCCCTGGGAATGCAGATAGGCATATTTCAGACAATAAACCAGGAGCCCTTATCTGCTGAATTTTGTCTTTTCAATGTATCTATCCTATGCTAATTTTAGGTCTGCATCCTCTATATCCTGCCGTGTTTTGTTTTTCCTCCCATTCAGCTCTGATTTCCCATTACGGCATGTCCTTTTAGCACATATTTTGTACTTATGACGCATCTGTTCTCATTTTGCTCCTGCAAGTGCCTAAACGATAGCTAAATGCATCTGTAAGGACAAGTGCTGAACAGGTGCAAAACAAGACCATAAGTAATGAAAGGAGAGGAAGAAATCAGAGAATAATTTTTGCTCTGTCAGGATTTGCCTAATATATCTATAGCCATTACACAGGCAATACAAATGTCTCATTTTCACAGTTCTTAATCTTCTTTAAAAAAGGATCCTTCTGGAGTTAATTTAGTGTAAGAAAATTTGGTAGGAGAAGGTACTCATTCTCTATTGCTGATTTGACAGAGATTTCGTAGTATAGCTTAAAGAATTTATAGGGGATCCAGCTCTTCTGTGCTAGTAAAAGAGAAAATGCAAAAAGTATGAATGTACATATATTATTTGAAAAAAAACCCCAAAACCACACTATTTTTACTTTATGTTTATTTTACACTGTCCAAAGCAGTTTTGCCTGTTATTCTTGAGAAAAGCTTGTGCAGAGATATTAATTTCACACGTGCCATAAATGAATGTGTCCTTTCTCATTCTAATCTCAGTGACACAGACTGGATAACAGAGCAATGCTACGTTCCTTTTATATTGTTTCCGCAACATAAAAAGTCAATTGACTCTCACTGTCTATCCAATGTTATGGCTTCAAAATGCCTCTGAGTTCAATCTCCAGGATGGCAGGATTTTCAGGACTGTGGCTACAATAACTTAGTAATTTCTTTTGAGAATGGGCCAAAAGAAAATCTCTGTTTGTTCAGTAGCCAAATGATAGGTGGGAGGGAAGAGTGGGAGTCAGTTGAGACAGACAAAATCTGACTACTTCTTGCTGAAAAGAAGCATCCAAAAAAAAAATCAATTTTGAGTAGAACAAACCTTTTGATTCAAAATATTCTTTTTCATGAACTTCTTACAGGAAGCATAAATAACTAAGAGATCAGCTCGCAAAATACAGAGACACCAATGCTTTTCTGCCCCATAACCCAGTTAGTTAGGCACTTCACCTGCATAAGAGAGAGACAATTCTCTTCTCTGCCTGAGATAAGTTCACATCACCCATCTCACAGGAGCATGTCCAAACTATTGTGCTCTGGGCTGCTCAGTCTTCCCAGTCCTATGAACAGCACACCAAAATTTGCTAAGGGAAATTAGCAATTTGTGTATTGCTGTGCATGCTGCAAACTCCAGGTGACCCACTGAATCAAGATTCAGTGGCGGTCGCTGTTTGGCTTTCTCCTGTTGCTGGGATTTTGGATCATCTGGCAGCTCCCACAACAGAGTTTCTCTGCTGCTAGCTGTGTGGCAGATCTATTTGATCTGCCTCTGAACCACATGCAGCTCAAGATTGAAAGGTTGGCCACCCTGCATAGAGGTCTCTGGGCTAATCTCAGTCCCTTTTGATGATAATATTCCATCTTGTATTTTAAATAGTGAAGCGGTCATTGGAAGCGAGGCAAATCTTCCAAACTCTATGCAAGAGAATCACTGAGTCACATTCTGGCTTAGTATTTCAGTATATTAAGGAATATTTAGGTGTTTTGAACAAAGAGCAACTATCTCAGAAGGAGAATCCATCCTCTCCCATCCTTGGCTATTAGGTAAATGCTTTGCAACTAGCCACATGACTAGTAATTTTATTAATCTCACGTGGAAAGGGTTTTTCTAGAAATTATTTTTCTTAGACAATTTTTTTTTTTACAATCAGCATTTGCAAATACTTTGGGGGCAATTACACCGGATAAGAAACTGCCTCATACTATCATCTAAAATCAAGACAGAATACTCAGGGGTAGATTGAGTGAAGTTGTTCTGTGGCAGTTGTATAACAGAAGACACAGAAGTGGTCTTTCTTTCTCCTCATACACGAAAACATGCCAGTCCCTTCTGAGACTAAAAAATTCTAACATATGGTGAAACCAGACCGGCTCTGGGGCTGCTTTAAGCTATGCCGGAAACCATAGCCTGAGGAGCAAAGTTGCTCACAGCTCCTCCCTGCTTCTCTTCTTGTGCTTGGTTCATGAAACTATTCCCAGGGGGGAATGACCCACCTCAGGGATCACTGTTCCATAGTCATCACACCAATGTACAGGAGATCAGAGCCAGACTGCTTATTTTAAACAGGAATTACTTGAAAGGTTTCCATGGACTCCAAGCTCTTGTGTCCTTTTTGTTAACTTAGGAAAGAAAGTAGGGAGGAAAAAAGAAAAAGGTAGGTGCAATAATGCCTCTAAAAAGACAGAGTTTTTATTAAGATCATACCCTGAGTTAAGTGGCTTCTTCTCTGACAGCAGCCACACTGCTGCTCTCTGAAGGGCAAGAAGCTGAACTTTCAGGGAGCCAATTAGGAAATGCTTCAGAAAGAGTGCTAGTGACAGCAACAGTCTGAGAGATTAACTGCAGTAAAGGATCCTCAAAGCACTGGCCTCCAAGTATTTTCAGCATAGCTGTGATCTTTCTTTTGCATTACTTAAAAACTGCTTTTACAAAAAGAAAAGCAGCAAAATTACTTGAAGCTTTTTATTTCTTTGCCAGGTCCCAGAGCTTTGCCAGCAAACAGTTCCACAGCAAACATCACTTACCAATGGAGCTTTACTTCTTCAGAGAAAAATAAGTTTCTTTAAGACAAATAATAAATACCCCTCATATTATTGTGACTGATAAGACAAAGCAAGCCTGAAAGTGCGTTATGTTTTGCCTTTGCAGTCTTTTTGCTTTTCAGAGTCAGAAAGGATTGACGTTTCTCTTGGGTCATTGCTGGACACCTAACTGTACAGAAATACTAAATTTTGGCTTGTCACTGAGAGCAATAAGGTAGGAACTAAACAGCGACAAGAATTAACTACATTTACATGAATTTTCTTTGATCTTCTAGTGCAAAACAAAATGTTAATGAGAACAGAATAATAATAAGCTTCCCATGATCATACACGTGATCTCACAAAATAACACCCAAAATCCATAAAATGAAATGTATTTGATATCTATCTTCTTATTATAAGACAAAGGTGTTTGTACTAGAAACAATAGTGACATTCTTGCTCCAGCTGAATTGAGCTGTGATCTTTCTGTTCTCATTAGAACACAGGGGAAAAAGCAGTGTGTAAAAAAATAATCATCATGTTTTGAGAAATCTAGTATAATAGCTTGCTTTCATAAATCTCAGCATAATTAAGAAGAACACAAGACTGAAGGACTCATGATTTCTCATGTGTTAGAAAAGAAATGCAGGCTGATGTTTTTAATGAGGCTGCTGTTCATGATTAATGATATCTGTTTGTCAATGCACTGTGGATATATTCACCGCATCCTCACACTGTGTTACAGCTCTTGCACAAGGGTGAACTTCACCTGGCAGCTTCACTGGATAATGGTATTAGGATTTGCTAATCAGCACAGCTCTCTCCTTATATGCTGATTAAAAGCAGCCGTCAGCATCTGGTCATGCAAATTCTGACCCCGAGGTGCTGTGCTGGGAGAAGAGACGTATCAGTAGCCCTTGATAATACAGAGAAGACTGAATGCTAAAAAGAGTGGAGCAATTTTTATAAAAGTAAATATTTATTTACTTGTTTTTATCAAGTACTAACACTCCTGGGCTGTGTTCACAGAAATTCTGTGTTGTTTAGACTTAGCTCAATTAGACTTATTCCTGATTAATGTGCTGTTCTGTATTCGCTGGTGGAATTTAGTGTTTTCCCATTTGGATACACTAAATCAGATATTATTCATTATTGGTTTTCTACACTTTTCTTTTGCTTATTATTCTATCTTATTTTGCAGTAGTATGCACATTTTAAAGTATGCCTCTATGTAATCTGCTGGATAGAAATTAAAACAATTACACATCTTCTACATGATATGCTTTGAGGGACAGAGAAATTAAGATCAAATTTTCAGTTTTCATACCTATTTTTAACTACAGCCTTTTCAGATATGCTGACTTTCCCAGTGTTTTCTGAAGTCAGCAGTTCTTCAGAAAGATTATCACCTTCAAAAAAATAAGATGGGTTAGTAATTCATGTGTGTACTGTAAAATAATTTACATTCACTAGACACTTTACTTTCCCTTCCCTGTTTAAACACCTTTGTTTTGTTCATCTTTTATATGGGAGTCACTGCTGGAATGTTCTCTTGGAAACTGCTTTCTCATCTACAAGTCATGATTTGGCCATTTTGTTTCTGATGACTCCTTAGCTTCTCCTGTGCTGAATATCAGCTCTAACGCCTGGCAGGTTTCCTTTCAGATTTTTCTTTTTTTTGTGTCTGATAAATCAGATCACCTCAACAGATTAAAAAAAAATCACTTATATTATTAAAACAATGCCTTTGAGTATTGTGAATGTTTTAAAGTTAAATGTCATACAGTGATTTATGCATATATAAATAGAAACCTATCCATCAGCTACCTGAAATACATGTCTTATTTAATGAATATAATCTGGCAAATGTGATTAAAAAAATACATAAAGGAGAAATTCTTCTCCACTTTGTTTCCCTTTTCAGAGGGCGATTTCTTCACAGGGCTTGTTTAGTGTAAAACCTGTCACCATTCATTGCTGTTGAAATGTATAGTCTATTATTATCTTATCCCTATGTGACTTTGCCATAGTTCAGACTGTTTCATGATGAAATAATCTGCAGAATCTTTATGCTTGTCTCTGCTGTTTACGTGGTACGGTACGAGAAAGGGTTGCATGAAATGAACAATACAAGAATAAGTTGCCAACAGACCTCAGTATTTTACCTATACACCTGAATGATATATATGTCATGGCCATTACAATGCCAAACACTAGGTTAAATAATTCTTTTCATGTTAATAGTTATGGCAGTCTTAATTTAATTTTCCAGCCTGAACTTCACAAAAGGTCAGTCTAGAGAATCACAATGGTCCTTTCCTGCTTTAAAATCTACCAGATGGGTTTTTTTTCTGAAAGTGGAGAGGACTTCAGCTGAACTCCGCAAGAAAATAGCTTGTTCACAAGAATATAATTTTAAATATCAAAACCTGATAATTACTTCTTTCCTTAACTCGTGAGCTTTCGGTGGTTAATACTATAAGCATTTAAAAGTGGGAAGGTATAGACATTTTCCTTGTAGTCAAAGCAACATTTTGTTTTCTTCAATATCATTCTTTCATTACTAATTTTGAAATTAGTAAAACAGTAGTGTCAATCAACAGATTGCTTCCATGCTTGCTCATAACTTTTGCAGTAGTTCTGAATGTGCTTTCAAGGAATTTACAGCAGAAATGTACAATTTATAGAGCAGAAAGAATGTGAGGTTTAAATGAAGTTCAGTGGCTAAATACAGGAACAGAAAATGATCTTAAAATACTTGAAGCACAGAGGAATCTCAGCTTGTTGCATGGTGGCTGTTTAAAGGTTGTTCAAACAATCTTGAACCTCATTCTTCAACATGTTTTTCAATTACTCATCAATATTTTAGACTTTGTGTCTGATACCAGCTGTTACTAGCTGCATTTAGCTTTGAACTAGGAAGCCAAATTCTGATAGCTAAGAAAATGTCATTATGTAGGTGCAGTGGAATAGCAGTAAGTCACCTGCTGTGGTCCTTTCTCTTGGGTCTGTCAAAGGACAAACCCAGAATTTCTGTGAGGAGGACAGGTGAAAGGGACACTATATTTGTCAGCTGCAATAAAGTATCACTCACTACTTAGAGGACCTTGTTTCAGCAGTTCAGCTGATACAGAATTCAACAATTTCTTTAAACAGTTGCCTTGGATGGTGGTGATGGACTTCTGTTTCCAATTAATTTTAGCTTTCTTCAGTGGCCTGTATTAAAAGAATTGATGGTTCCAGTTAGACGAGGATTCACATTAAAAAAACATACAACATGGAATATGATTGCATGGACCTAGTGAGTGGACTTTCTAATCACTGCTCATTCAGTGGAAGGCTCTGTCTCAGACCTCATCACAGCTAAAGTAAAACAGACTAATCAGTACTTTGCACATTTCCAGTAGTACACATCTAAAGAGTTGCACTATTCTGGCCGACCTCCATGTATACAGACCTTGTGACAGCAGCTCATGTTGTGCAGGAAGAGTGTGCCACTACTGCTTCAGCTTTCACTTGACAAATACCTTCCTCTCACTAAAGATCAGGGGGTATTGGCACATACAGCCAGATGCTGTGATCCCTCTTTTTTTGAAGAAGATACAGACTAGTTTGAAGACGACAGCCTTACAGGTCTCTTGCCACATGCAGGGTCTTTCAGCTAGTGTCCCCTGTCCCCACCTCCATATTTGACCCCTGTGGGTAAATTACGGGGGATTTCTCAGCAACTTTTTCCCCTAAGCCAGGGATTGTGGGTACCTGGCTGCTTGCCAGAGTCAGCTCACCAAAACTGGGGACCAGGGTTGAGCTGAGTGGGGCCAATCCTGGGCACAGGCATAGAAAGGTGACTGGGAAGAGGCCTGGCTGGGATGCCAAGCTGATGGGTTGGGGCTGGGGAGGGACATGGCCAGGCATGGCGTGGCCATGACATGGTGTAAGCTTAGAGCAGCCCCAGGTGAGGGAGGAGGCCCCAAGGGGTGTCTTGCAGCCCATTCCCATGCGGCTCCATCCTGGCCATCTACCTCAGGCTCTGTGGTTGCCCCCAGCAGGGCTGGCTGATCAACCACATCCATACCAACCCCAACACGAGTGTTTGGGGCAGGCTGCAGAGCCCCTGAGAGCACACAGGGAGGGCCCTGACATGTCTACTCCCTCTCCCCATGTTACTGTACATGCAAGCATCTCTTCTTGAAAGTACATCTTCTCCCTAATAAAAGATGTATTTATAGTACCTTTGTAACATTCTTATCGTCATGGGATGCCTTTTAGTCAGGGTTGAAAGGCTGTGACATTTAGAGCAGGAATGCACTGGTCCTGATTTGCCCATAACGGAACAATAAATCCCATCTGCCAGGACAGTGATTGCAACCTGCAGTCTCCATCTCTCTAGGCTGCAAAAGGTGAAGGTGACTAAGAAAAGCAAATTCTACCAAATGCTTTCTTCCATAATTTTACCTGTGAGTTTCTGTGATGCTTGACTACTTAGTGAGGTCCACAACCTCCCAGAAAAATCTGTATTCACACATTGAAAAATCCACAGATATGCATCTTGTTTAGACAAGTATGGAGTATGAAAATATTAAATCATGCTCTCTGGTATATACTTTATAGTTTTTACTATAAAATATAGCCATTTAGATCACTTTGTTGAAATACTAAAGGAAAATAATAAGAAAATGAATAATGCAACTCAAATATTTTTACCAGAAACACAACTAGTATATGTATTTTTTTCTGCTGGAGATACAATGTATCTGAGAACTTCCTCTGCATGGTTATGAATACAGCATGGTTTGGTAATTCACTTTGTTTTCCCATTCCTTTTTGTGAAAATCACAGAAAAAATTTCTTGCTATTTGCATTTTGCAGTGCTTTAAATATGATGTGCCACACAGAGAACTTTATTTAAAAAGCAACAAAGTTGCAGAGTCAGACTTCAGAATACAGAAATTTCCAGGTTCTCTTTGTGCGTACAAATAATTTCTATAAGGAATTCAAAAAGATAAATGGATATATTCTTTTAAAAAAGGGTTTGGTAGAATCACCACCAATGTTAAACCCAGGTGATTAACATTGGGTTCTTAAATCTATCTACGCTCTGAAGAGTAAGACCATGTTTAAAAAGTTCTGGATGCTCAGGACTTTTGAAAATCAATGATTGTTTAGGTAATTAAATGTGGATTTAGAAGGCTATGGTTAGACATTCAAATTTTAAAATGTTGGCTTGCAATTAAAACCATTCTAAATAATTTAATTATTACTCACAAGTGGTAAGTCCTTAAGATGGAGGTATTAAGCAAGTTTGTATTGCCTGTTCCTGAACCAGCTGAAGCCCTGAAAGTGGGAAGTGAAAATTATTTTTGGACAGTGTGTTGTTTGCTCCCCATCACCATAGAGATATGGTGACAGGAAAACGAGTCAATAGAACAAAATCTGACAAAAGCGGGATGAGAAAGAGAAAAGAAGGGACAGAGGGAAAAACAAATTCAGAGAGCGTCAGGAAAAGCAGGGAGCGGAAGATACAGAGTGAAATTCTGTTGAAAGAGAAGTACATTAAATAGCTGTTGTTGGGTAGCTCTGTGTGTGCAGAGCTTTTGTCAGTAATAGAGGGCATAGACTTGAATTTCAAGTCTGATGCAGCACTCAGAAGTCTTTCCATTAACTTCAATGAGCTTTGGATTAAGCACTTAGGGGGAAAAAAGGTTATGCTTAAACTGAATGCTTTTTTTTTGAAGAAAGGAGTTTAAATTATGGAAGAAAGTTTTAGTAAACTCAGAAAACTCGCCGAGCTCTCAAGCCCTCAGAATCCCCAGTATTTACAGTGTCTCCTTTAGACCCCACGCTTAAAAAGGGAGAAAAATAGCTTATCTTAGAATTTAAATGAGTTCAGTAATTGCTCAGGCTGCAGAATGTAACACAAGATGTATTACAAACAAGCCAGCAAAGCAGTTTGTTACAACAGAAGTGTGCAAGGGATTAAAAAAATACAAGGGAATCCCTGATTGCTATTGTGCTTTGGGATTGATAGAGTTCAAAATAAAGCCTCCATGTTTTCATTGTCTGAATCCTGCATTTTAGCATTTGAAATACATTGTATTTATAATTTCTGCTGGAAACCTAAAAAATAAGTAAATAAGACTTTGAAGATAACAGGAAGTTAAGAACTTTTTTTTTTTTTTTAATTTCCCTTTCTTTCTGGTTCTGCTGTTAACATTTTCCTTTCTTTACCAACCTTTTAATGTGGGCATCTGGTGCTTCTGAGATTTCCAGCCACAGTTCTTAATTGTGCCGCTTTGTCTCACTGCCTGAACACATCCCATTTCCAATGGAGTCTTGAAGCTCAGCTGCAATATTCTCCTATTTACCCATCACCAATGAGCCTTCTCATTCCCTTCCCTAGTCATACCCTCCTCCAGAGCTGTCATTTAATGGCTACTTGTATTGGGTGTAGGTGTCAAGGTGTTGGCAACGGGGAGAGGGCTGCAGAGGTGGCCTCTATGAGGAGAGGCCAGGGCTGCCCCATGCAGGACACAGCTGGTTCCTGCCAGCTCCAGTGGACCTGCTGCAGGACACAGCTGAGCCCCTCAGCCACGGGTGGGGCACTTTGGGGAAAGTCTGTGTAGAAAGGTCAAAATGCTGTCAAGTAGTGAGGAGTGAGGGAAAAAGTGTGAGAAACAGCCCTGTGAACACTAGGAAGGAGTGGATAGGAGGTGCTCCAGGTGCTGGAAGAAAGATTTCCCTGCAGCCCCTGGAGACACCACAGCGGAGCAGGTGGTTCTCTGCAGCCAGTGGAGAGGACCAAGCCAGAGAGGATATCCACACTGCAAACCATGGAGTACCATGTCAAAACAGATATCCACACTGCAGCCCATGGAGGACCCCATGCCGGAGAGCATGGATAGGCCCTGAAGGAAGCTGCAGCCTGTGGAGGGCCTGTGCTAGAGTATGGGAAAAGTGTGAAGAGGAAGGAGGAGCAGAAGGGAGCTGTTATGTACTGACCGCAGCCCCCATTCCCTATCCCCTCTGTGCCACTTGGAGGGAGAGAGGAGTTGGGAATGAAGGAGTGAAGTTGAGCCTGGGAAAAAGGGTGAGGGGGTGGGGGGAAGGTGTTGTTTTAATTTTGTCTTTGTTTCTCACCATCCAAATCTATTTTAATTGACAATAATTTTTTTTTCCCCAAGTCAAGTTTGTTTTGCCTGTGATGGTAATTGGTAAGTGATCCCCCCTCTCTTTATCTTGACCCATGAGCTTTCTCATCTTAATTTCTCCCCTTGTCCTGTTGAGGAGGGGGAATGAGAGAGTGGCTGGGTGGGCATCTGGCAGTTGGCCAAGGTCAACCCAACACACTATTTTACAATCAAACACATAAGCAACATGTGTTGGAAAAAAGTAAGGGTACACACATTGCAGAAGAACTTCTGTGCACTATTTTAGTCATTGACGAGGTGCAGGAGATACACAGATTTTAAAAAAGAAAGCAAGTACAGATTGTAGTGACCATCAGCAAGAGCTGCATGGCATGGGCTCTTGCAGTGTGTCACATTGCTGCATTGCCACGTAGCTTCCTGCCTTTATACATCAAGGCCAAATCTGATATTGAAAAGAATTATGCTGTTCTCCTACTCTGAGTCTTTGTTAAACTTGAGCATTCTTTAGATTTTCAACAAAGCATACAGGCATTGCAGTTCTTCTTTCCTGCATCCAATGACATGTATTTCTAGTCATAAGTTATCTGCTGGCTCTTACAATATGCTCTTACAATGTCCAGCATTCATATTTCCTTCATTCAGAGAACAGTGTTTTGCTACCCATGAGTTCCAGAGTCCACTAGAACCAGTTTTCAACAGTCTAGTTCTTTGTTCCCTCATTTCTGCTGGGTATTTTCAGCTAATCACTTCAAACTCCTCCAGTGAGTAAACAGATGATTTTTCCCTTAGGTAGCAGCTATTCCATTGTTCCAAAGTGCTCTTGTTTAACTGGAAAATGATTCTGGTTACTGAGTCTCAAATACTCCTCATCTGGAATATACATGACCAGCAGCCCTCATAGCAAAACCAGATTTCCTATTTGCTGAAACCTATTATGATATAGAAATTGCATTAAATGCAAACAGAACTAATAAATTTCTCAAGAAATGTAACTGTGTCAGAACTGTTTCAGAAAATGCCACAGTTTTTATATGGCCCCATATTCATAGCTATGAGATAGGCATATTCTTCTTGAAATTAGTCTAGAAGAGTGAAGCTAAAGTTATGCTATAACAAAGAGGGAAAAAATAACCCTTAAAATTAGATTTTGCTTAGCAAATACATTGGCTGTTAACAGTTTCTTCTTCTGTTTAAAAATCATGCAGTTAATTCACAGCTGCTCCTACTATCTTTAGAATGTTGTTACTCATCAGTAGGGATGTGGACATATTCAATGGGAACACACAAAGTAAATGATCTTGAATATTTGTCCTCTCTGACAGTCTCATGGTAAAAATTGTTAACAGATTTTAGTGATATAAAAGCCCTAAGATCTGAAGCTAATTGAATTAACTATTTCTTCATATTCTATCTTCTTTCATATCCCAAATAATTTTAAATCAAGCATTGCTTTCCAAAATATTTATATTAATTGGCAAGTGAATAGAAAAGTTTGATAGTATTCCACTAAGTTTTGCCAGTTCCTAATGGTCTGCTTTTGCCAGTTGTTAGGATACACTCCACCAGTAGGCTGAGTACCTCCATAACATCTCAGTGTTTATGTTTCCCAAAGAGGCCGTAAATATGCCTATCTGGAGTATTCTGATGAATTTTGCCATAGCACTTTATTGGAAATGATCAAAACCTATAGTTTGTGAGGGAAATTGCAGCTTTTTTTCCACCCCCCAAGATATCCTTTGCTAGGCCCCCCCAAATAATTCTCAATTACTAAAAATTTCAGTGCAGTAATGGTTACATATTTAATCTTGAAGCTTTTTTCCGAATGGAAACTTTCAGTATTTACGCATTAAAACGTTTTGTTTGAATGTATTGAGATGAACTCTGTTACAAGATCATTCAATCTTGAATTTAATTTTTTATTGTGAGCTATATAGCTTCACTGGAATTCAGGTAGAGGTTGGCTGGTACCTGACCCATTGACATTCATGAGCCCCTTATGATGGCACTCAATAGAAAACCTGCACTGCATCATGAGTAGTACAGGCCTGACCTGACTGAAAAGAAGGGAAAGCCTACATTAGTATTTTTACTAGGCAATGTGTCACACTGAGAAAATATAATTTAACAGTCACCTGAACAAAGAAGAAGTATTATTTCAATTTTGATGATAGGTTGTTGCGGGTCTTTTCCTAAATTTATATTCCTTGCCCCCCCGAAAGTTTAAGTGTAATTAAGTAATTCCTATAGAAAATTCTCAGCAACCTATACTATTTTCATTACTATTCACCTAGAAGCTACCCACTGCAAATGTTATCTAAAATTTTATTCCAAAAATATGACGAATAATAGCAATTGGGATCCCCCACAGAAATCCACATAACCAAAATCCCTTGGGATAACCTTGCTAAATAATATTTCTCATATGCCAGGTTCCTGGACAGTTCTGAACATTTTTCTTTGGGAAAGACAGTACTTATTAGGGAACAAAAGCTATCTATTTATTCAGTTAGATTTTTCATTCACAGTTTAGAACTGTTTTAAATTTAGTTCTCCACTAATTACATTTTTTCTTCCCCCTTGCTCCTCTATTACTGTGTTTCCAATCAGTTTTTGTTGTCTTGGGTAGGCAGAGTCAGCAGTTTGGCCCAGACTAACTCCAGTGGAAGTGCTGCAAGGTCTCATTTGTGAGCGTTCCCATTTCTCATGGTGTGAGAATTATAGCTTGTATTTACTTTTGTCTTGGGAGGCCTTGCTGGAATCACTGTTTCTCTGTGAAGTTTCACCCAAAAGCATTCAGTGTTACATCCCTGGTATCACAGCTAGATGCATCTCTATATCACTTCATTTCAAAAAAAACCCTGCACTTGTACCACCAGTCTAAAAAGAAATCAGTATCATATGAGTCCTCAAAGAGAATTGATGCTATCAAGTATGTTCACTACGGGGACCTGGAGCACTGGTCCTGCCAGCTCATCTGCCACATAATGTGGGACTGAAATTTGTGCCAGGACAACTAAAATGCATATGCCACACCCTTTTCTTGCTCCTCCCATGGCTCAGTCATTGTTTTATTACCTCCCAAGTTGAAATATAAACCAAATCTTCACTGATCTTTTAAAAAAATTCAGCTGAAAGGCTCATGCATGCCAACCCACTCAGTTATATATTTTTTCCCAAATAAATGCTACTGGGGGTTTCTTGCTTTATGCAACCTCGGAGAGGAACAGCTCTGGGCCGCTCTTCTCTGTGCATGCCAGCAAGAATTATTACTGAAGCCTCTGAGCTTCAAGGTACAGGACATTACTAGTGGACATAAATTGAAAGCTTATACTTTCATCTCGGATCTAAATCGGATTTAGGCAAAGAGGCAAGACAGGAAGTATAAATAGAGTTTCCTATGCACATGCTCTATGCCATTTCTTCTCTGTATCTGACACCGACCTCTGAAACATTTTGAACTGGCTATAGCTGGATGGACCAGTTGTCTACTACAGTTTTGCAGCTGATATGTTTTCATATTATATATGATCCATTTCCTTCATGCTTAAGACCTGATGTAATATTCAGTTTGCTTTCGTATCACGCTTGCAAAATTATAGCTTTTCGCTCTAGAAAGAAGTGTTAAAGGCCTTCATGCTGCAGAGCTTTATGGCTTTAATTCTCTTGGTCTAAATGCTGCAGTTCTTTTGACCTACTTCTTCATTTCTTCAGATTTTCTTCTTTTTTTTCACTGTCAAAAATTGTTACATTTCTCAGCAGTTTTCAAGGTTTCAAAATCCAGATTCCTGTTCTGATCAGCCTGAATAATCTGCTGTAATTACCACTTTATCAAGAATATTGAGTTTAACTATTAGATGCTGTTATACTACAAGGATCAAGTATCCATCTAAGCAGAAACTAAAATAAAAAACCCTTTTCTCTTCAGTCTGGAGGAAAACTGATTAATGGGAAGAGAATGGTGCTTTGCCTAAAGCAACTCACTCTCATTTTCTTAAAATACTTTTCTATAGTTGATTTCTGAGAATGCACTGGGGAAAGAATATATACATTCCTACGGACAATACTATGTAGTTGCTGTAATTAATAGAGTGATCTGGTATTAGTAAAAAGAGAACAACAATTTGATGAAAATTTTATGAAAATGCACAATCCTACTGAATTTGAGTAGGAAATAGGTTTGTACTTGGTATTTAAATATTTCCTCATTCATTTTGCATTTATCCTACTCTAGTACAGATGTAAATTCCACTCATAAAAAAGCTAAAAAAAAGAGAGAAAAATCAGATCTGATTAACTTATAAGCCTTTGGGGAAAATTATTTTAGTGTGTGGCATGATAACTAGAGTAGTGCTTGCAAACCCAGTAAACATGATCTTGTGTATTTTCCATTGCAGATAAATGATGAGTGATATTTTTTCCACATATGTAATAAAATACCTGCATTAATTGACGTTGTCATACATTACTGGGAACAAAAGAAAAGCTTAATCTTGTGGGAAATGGGCACACATTACTCACAACATGTCTGCAAGCTTTAATCTAATTTGAATACTGTCTTTGTTAACAGTCCATTGGGGCGCACGATTTCAAGCTATCCATTCTGGGTTAAAATGAATAGGGCTAGGTTTTGAATCATGTTCTCTGTTTTTCTGCTTGCAGCCTATAGATGAAAATGTCTTAGAGATGAGTTTATGTAAGGTAAATATTTGAGAACACAGTTGTGTGCTCAATTCAAGAAATTAAATATGAAGGACACATCCCACGAATAGTTCTCCCTGAAGGAGCAGCTTCAGCTCATGCTTTGCAACAACCAATTCTAGTATTACACCTATGGAAAACTGCAGATGTCAGAATTATTTACTCTTATGCAAAGCTTCCCGGTAAACCACCCCTGAAGCCAACCCATCCAAATTTCAGAGTCAAACTCAGGTAGAACAAGAAACTCAGAATTAGAGAAAATTGCAGAAAAACACATAGAATCGCAGAAGCACAAAGCTGAAAGGACCTCAGGTGTTCCCCTTGTTCATCCTGTTGTTCCAAGACATAATCAACTCTGCCAGTGTCATTCCTGAGAAATGCTTTTCTCATCTCTTCTTAAAGTCCTTCACCGACCACAGCCTTCCTAGGCAATCTCTGTGTATGATAATGGTAAAAGATCTTTGCTACCACATACCTCACAATATCCAATTTGAATCTTCTCTGCTGCATTTAAACTCATTACTTTGTGACCTACTGTGACCTCTGGATTATTTCCAATTAGTGCCCATCCCTTTTCTGAAACACAGTGCTCTACTTCAGCTGAAGCGTTTTCAGTGATAAGTAAAGCAGGATTACTTCATGATGTGCTCTGGTTTATACTTCCTGATAAGATGTTTGTCTTTTAAAAAACAGTGTGAAACTCCTTCAGTTTATGATGTTCTATAACCTCTTCAGACCCATTTTTGAGCAGAAGTCATCTAATTAATTGTCTTCCATCCTACATTTGTAACAGTTTATTGTTCTTGCTCAGATGTTGCACTTTGTATTTGCCCATGTTGTTCTTTCGGATCATATCTTCATGTCATTTACAAATTTAATGAGCACATTTTCCATTGCAACGTTCAGGTGTTAATAAAACTATTGAAGAGGAGATAAGCAATGGGAGAACTTGCATAACTCCACTTAAGATATCCTTCCATACTACTTAGCCAACTGGTTTTGCATTCTCCTTACAAGAATTTCATCAAGACTCTGTTTCTTGTATAATTTATGGGAAGATCATGCGAGAATATCAAAAGTATTATTAAAGCCAAAATAAATGACCTCAGTGACTTCTCTCCTCTCTGCCCAGACTGCCATCCTGTTCGGAAGGAAGTTGGATGAGATTGACAAAATTTATTCTTAGGAAAAAAAAAAATCATGTTGGCTGCCATCTGCATGTCACTTCTTCCTTATTTTCCAGGTAGCTGCAAACAGTTTGTTTGATCAACTCCTCAGAATATTTTGGGAAGATACCATCTTAATTCTATTAGTCACTTGATCACAGCTGGCTTGTTTAGTGAAGATTGCTAGGAAAAAAGAGCCATGAAACACCTTCATGCCCAAATTCACCTACAAACTATTTTTCTCTCTGTTGAGTAGAGTAGTTCTTGATCTTCCTTTTTACAATTAACAGAGCAAATTAAAGAACTATTTCAAAGTATGAAATTATTACAGTAAGTCAATAATAGAATTTTTTTTTTCCAAAGTAGTTGCTTGATAGTTGCACCTCATTCTGTGCCCTGTTTTTTGTTGGTTTTTTTTCATGTGGTTACATATTCCTGCTGCTCTTTTATTTTCATCTTTGGTAAGTCATCTAGCATCCACAGTATTTATAATTCCTTCTTGTGGGTGGAGTCAATGAGGATTTTATACTTCAACCAAGTTAATCTCCTACAACACTTCTTACCTCTCTGCCTAGGGTTAATTTATGACCCTAGTATTTTTCCTTTAGGCTTTGCTTTATCCCTTAATCCTTGTTCTCATTAGATAGTTGTCTACATGTTCTCTCTGCATTGAAGTCTACCTAATTTTTATATAACCCTTTCCCTCTCTCACGATTGCAATAGACACAGTTCTGTGGTCATTGTTTGTCTTTCTGAACAAATTGTATTCTTTTGTATTAGTCTTTCAGTTATATTAATTATCTTGTCAAATCCCTTGTTTTTTCCCTGTATACTGTGCATTAGCATACATAAGTAAGCAGTCTGACCTTTTATTTCCTTTTTTGTCTTTCTTTGGATCTTATTCTGAATAATCCTAACCTGCTCCCACTCTAGCAATCTCTATACCCTTATCCCAATTTCTCTTTTTATGCTTACCTATAGACTTTTGTCACTCGCACTATCTCTTCCCCTTGATGTCTGTTTAAAGCCTTTATTACTAGATAAGTACATCCCCATATAGAAAATAGACTGGTTTCCATGTTCAGGGGTATTCTTTCCATGTACAAGAGTACGTGGAACATCATCTCAATGGTCAAGGGAGCCAAAGCCGTCCTGGTGTCCTGCAATATGCATATTTCTCCAGAATACCTAGATTCCTAATCCTTTTTAATCTTCAACTAGGAAAATGAACACGCGTACCATACGAGTCTCCTGCCTTTCTAGACTGATACTCACTTTTGATCAATTTGAGGTTGTTCCTGAAAGTAATTGCATGACACAAATAGAAGGGCACATGGGGTTGTGGTCACTGTGAGAGATGAACTTCATCCGCTTTATAGTAATTTGTAAGAGCTGAGTCCTTTGGAAGCAGTGCACTCTAGGATGTCAGCTGCAGTAGACAGATGAGGCCTTTAGGAGGAAATTACCAACCTCTGCTACTTTTTTTCCTTCCT
Source organism: Aptenodytes patagonicus (assembly GCF_965638725.1). Lineage (NCBI taxonomy): Eukaryota > Metazoa > Chordata > Aves > Sphenisciformes > Spheniscidae > Aptenodytes > Aptenodytes patagonicus. Next base: position 78,934,758 of record NC_134950.1, read on the forward strand.
CTTAGGAATGGAGGCTGTGAATCTTACAGGTCTGAGTGTCTTTTCTTCCTCTTCCAATGACATTTGACCATTACTTGCTGCTAGGGCACTGTCCTATTCTTGACCTTGATAGTGAAACAGCATCAGTTTCCAGCTGAGACCAGCAGCCAGCTTCTTCCTAACAGAATGGCCATTTCATGGCTGGTGCTGTTATGGACCCCAACCTGCTTAGCTTCCACGGGTTCTGCTCACTGCTGCCGTGACACGAGTGATCTCTGCATTTTGACAAACAAGCAAGAGATAACAAGATAACAAGAGTGAATGAATGGCACAGCTGTGTGGGGTTTTTTCACTAGAATTTTAATAAAAAAGGAAATCCAGAAAGACAAAAGCTCCAACAGTGAAAGAACTAGCTAACAACCCTCCCAACAAACACACACAAATTTCTGCATGTTTATTCCAATTGCTATTGAAAAACAAATGACCAGCCTGTCAGCTTATTTCATCTCTTTCAGGAGATAAAATAGCAGTTTTAGGGATGGTCAGCTGCTCTCCATTTCAGTTCAGTTGTTGGCCTTTAAGACTGCTGTAATGCTGACACAGCAGAAAAAGAGGGTAAATGGGGGAAAACTTGGCCAGTTAGAGAGGCTGAGTGCTTTGAGGAACTGAGGTGCAGACTCCTAAAAGTGCTTCGTACCTTAATTGCCATCGGTGGGAATTAACATCTTTGAGGATCTGACCTTCATGACTCAAACTGTGTTATGAGCTCTAAATGATACTGGGCTCAGGGGCAGGCCAAATTTGATTGCTGAAGTTTCTAAGTCCAGTGGACTGCATCAAACTCAGATTTGGAAAATCTGGGAAACAGTGAGAACTGGAACCTAACTGAGTAAATGGAATTTAACTCAATAATGTGATAATTCAAATGTTAATATTTGCATGCCTTTGTGAAAAATTTGGTGAGGCTTTAAATCCTAACTTTGTGGTTCTTGGTACTTTCTGCATACTTACAGGTTTAAGTTAAAGAAACAAAAATATTGGATCCTTTTCCAGTTGTGGCTATCAGTACACCAACTGTAAAAGATTAATTCCAGCAGAATTTCAGTCTGTCTACTAAATTATGCAAAATACCAGCTGTATGTTGTGCAATATTCTTCATCAGCTGTGAGTTTGATTTTGCCTTTGAGTATTTTTCTTCCATGAACTCTTCCTCTCAAAAATAGTCACAAATCAGTACATATGCAGAATAAATCATTAAAGAAGACTTCTGAAAATGCAAGAAAACATGAATTCTGAAGATGAATGTGCTCACACCAATTACATTTAACAATACATGAAGAGCGTAATAAAATCTCTTTCACATTCTAACACTGTGATAACATAGGTAAATTAAAGAGCTGGAACAAGTGAATTGCTAGATAAAAGAGAATCTTCCTTCAGTCTGATTTTCTGAGGTTCAAAATGATTGTTTGTTTGTTTTTAAGAATTCTTTTTTTTCTGTATTGAACATGTCGTTTTTGAGTGAAGCTAAAAGAAACCATGTAAAATTGCTTATTGAAAATCTGTATAATTATGACATTTTGAGTCCAATTTTTGTGACATGCACAAACCAGTCCGAAGTTTGGATGGTCATTTTGGGCCTAATTTAATACACCAATATAATGAAATCATTGTAAGCACATCAACATTTATGTATAAGAGAAAGTTAACTTTAGTATTTGTTGCAGCAGTAGTTACTAGATTGGTTGGTATGTAAACAAGATAACCTGTTTTTTTGCTATCAGAGATATCATCTTTCTCTCTCTCATTTAATCAGACATAAAAGTTATATATTGCATTCATTTTTCAAATGAAGCATATATGTCATAATTTAAAGACTGAAGGGCTGTAGCTACAAAATCAGATGTTATCAAGTTACCAGACTTAGTATATATCATTTGCCTTTTCACATCAGTCTTCAGGATGTAGGAGTTAGGAATACTTCTGCCCTACTAGAATGACAAGATCATAGCAAACTCATTGAGACTATGTGTTTATTCAAACTGGGCACACTTTAAAACATAGTTACAGTCCATAATGAATTTACCATGAAAAGACAAAGTGCAATATTCTGCTTTCCATTTTTTATATATTTAAGGCAATTGTGAATGAAAATGAAGTAGTTACTGTATGTGATCTTGGCATTTGCATGTGTTTATGCTTAAAAGCTGAACACTAGCATCTTCAAAATACAGCCTGTAATTTAAAAAGTATTACTACTGAGCTAATTTGAATCATGCCTTTCCCACAAAAAAATTTTCTAAGCTCTTGAGGGGGGAAATTAAATTTCTAGCCACTGTTTCATTTGCATTTCCATACTCCAACAGTTTCTATAATTGGATTATTTCTAAAATAAAAAAGACAATCTTATTGTATTTAAACAATGGTAAGTAGAAAGACCTATCAAGGAAATATCTACTTTAGAAAGCCTACAGTAGCAAACTGAAAAAGGTACTTACAATTCCAATTTTCCAAGCATATTCTCTCCAGATATATGTTGTCTGTTTAGTGGGATTTGCTTCAAAAGATGTTTACACTGTAGTAGGGTTACTTTGGAGCAGGGTCTCTCAAAGTGTTCAGCCCTTCAAGGTCTCTTCCAAGTACATGCCATAAAAAATAGAAATGTTTGGCAGTGGGTGGCCAGAAAGCCGTACCAGGGCATTTTGATGTGTGGGCCTCCGGAGCCCATTGCACCATCGCACAACTAACTACAACTAGTTTCTTCCATCCCGTTTGGTTTGCTGCTTATCACAGCCATCCTACAGTTCTGGACACTCAAATAGCTCAAGCACAGATGATCTTAGGAGCTGGTTTCTCTTCCCCACATTTTCACTGATTTCTGATATGACGTTAAGTCTTTTGGCTCATCTAGTTTGCTTGTGCAGGCCTTGATTACAATCTCAGTCAAGCTAGCTGATTAAACCTATTTTGTGGGTCTTTTTTAATAAGCAAGTGATTTTTTTGAACTATACATTGTTTTCCAAATGAGAACATTTAAAAAAAAAGTGAGTTCAGATAAAAGAAAAAGTGAAAGAAAACAAAAAAGAAGCTAAGTGTCGCAATGATGGGGATATCTCGGCACTTAATCTTAGCACCTAATGGGCTTTGAAGTTAGTCTCACTAGGTTCTCCATATAGCCAGTGAAGAATGAAATACTCAACTATACCTGGACCATTCCAGAAAGATGTCTGGCTAGTCTGATCTTAAAATCCCTCAGTGATGGAAACTATAAGCTCCTTAGCTAACTTTGCTGGTTTGGGCTAACCTATTCTAACTAGTAGCATTGCCATAATGGTGGCATAAAAGCATTGCTTTAGCCCTTAAGTTTTCAAGTTCTGAGGACCACTATCATTTAAATATAGTTGGAAAGAAATTTAGCTGAATAAGAAGCTTGATTTCTTCCCTTTGTTCATTAATTCTACGTATTAAAATGTGTCCATATTAAATCATTCAGTGAGCTCACCCTGACCAGGGGATATTCTGAAGAGCTTTAGCTGGAGTGTATCTGAAAGCTGCATCTCCATGTTATTAAAAAAGCATATAGACTTATATATAAGAAGAATATAGACTTATATGGACTACTGATTTGAGAAAGAAGCACCTTGCTGACTGTAGTGACGCCTGTGTAATGTCAAGCTTGGGAATAACTGGCATAAAGAGACTCGTTTTCTTCCAGAAGTTTACTATTGATTTCCATTCTTAGTACAAACATAATGACTACAGGAGGATGTTACATTTTGTTGCTGGTCTTCCCTCAACACTTCAATCTCTTACATGATTAAATTATCTTTTACTGATGACATTTTTACAAGCAATACTATAGTACGAGACAATCATTAAAGTAGGAGGCACTGCTATAACATTAAGGGCTAAATTCTGTCCAGCTTCTCTCTGTCATAAACATATTTATCTAATGTTATGTCTTACATGATGGAAGTCCCAGCACTACAGCAGTCATGACAGAAATGGCCAGCATTTCTGCCACTGTGCAGCATCACCCATTCAGTTCTACCCTGGGATTACACCCAGCAGAAACACAACTATGCTGGTGATTCACAGAACTGGTTATAAGGTGCACGGTGGGGTGGAGGATCAGAGAAGGAAACTTTGTGAGTACATGGTGTATGCATGCTACGACAGGCGAAAGTGATCTGATGGGTAATGGTATGAGATTCACAAAGAATGAATGAAATCTAACTGACGTGTAGATGATAAGCTTCAGCTGTATTTATATGTTTATATTAGGAAATATATTGTGAAGAATACTCCCATAGTGGCAGGTGTAAGAAGAAACTAATCTGGCATGAAATGATCCAGAGTTCTTGAGACCAACAGGGACTGTGGGATCCCTTAACCCTTTGATATGAAGCTAAGCAGATGTTACACCTCACTCAACTACCCCTGAGCTGAGGTCATTGAGTTAATCTTAACTGGGTATAATTTTCTTTTTGTTAAACTAAACAGACTGGGTTCTTTAATTCTCTCCGTGGAACATTTTCTCCTGCCCTAGAATAATTTTTCTTCCTTTTTTTACACAATTTTCTTTGAGTTTTGAAAGTAGGGACAATTGGAAAAAAACCCAGCAATACAGATTTCAGAAGGGGTTAGAGGGAAATCGAGTTGCTATTGTACATTAGTGGAACTGCAGTGTGCCAGTACTAGTAGCTCTGCAAGACACTGGTCTGCTGACTATGCCATTTTTGGAGAGAACAAGCTGACATTTCTGTTCCATTCTTTCAATGACCAGTTAATTCTCTGATTACTAGATAAGGATTTGCTAACAGAGGAGAGGTGGTGGGAGAGAAGGGCTTACTGATAGAGGTCTTCTCATAAGGATAAGTATACATGCCTCTGCAGCATACGCATACCGTGTGGGATGTGCTGTCCACCTGCAGCTAATCACAGTTAGTTCTGGACAAAAGAGAAGCTGAAAAGCTAGGTCTTCACATCTGTACTTAAACATTGGGGGTTGTATATTCAGAGCTACTCAAATTATTTTTGTGTTCAGTTTCCTGAGGAAAATAATGAAAATTAAGTGATGTTATCACTCTTTTTAATGTCTTTTTAATTCCACTATGAAATTAATTTCTGCATTTTCAAATAGTGAGAATCAAAAGTTCCCAACAAGATTGTATTTTAAAATTAGTTTATTGATTTTAGTGCCCAAATCTGATACCAGCTTTACGTTTGTATCTTGAAAACTTTCTCATTTGCAGCTTTGTCTAAAGCTTCTTGTGGAAAAGTTATTTTGTTTTGTCTCAGGTCATGATAATAGATCAATGAAAAATGATATAGGAATTATTATTTTAAAGAAAGAAGGGCAATAATACTTTTTCCATATCAATACTGATGATTTTACGATACTTCATTACTATGCGATGTCATCCCTGCATACTTTTGTAAATAATGCTGCTTGAAATATTCTTGATGTTAATCAAAACACTTGTCTCGTTCATATCTCTCTGGGGAATGAAATCTTAGCAGGAAGTATTCATGTTTAGAAATAGCTTTAAATTTTCATCATACCTCTTTTTATTCCCCGTTTATTTTCCTCTGATTTCTTCCTGTCCATCTCAACACACACACAGAAAAAGGAATTGTACTGAATTTTGTAATGCAAAGACAGAATCGTGAGCAAACTGGATTAGACAAGTTCCATATATAATTAAAAAAGACACAGGCGTGATTGCAAAATAAATACCTGTATCCACATGTGTTTTACCCAGGCAAAATATAAATACAAGGCATGACAGACCCAGTGAAATAATTAAGGAGATACATATGGCACTTAAAGAATGGAGCAGTCTGATGTTCAGCTAGTGTTTCAGAAAGAAGGAATTGAATAGAATAGAATCATTGAGGTTGGAAAAGACCTCTAAGATCATCGAGTCCAACCGTCAACCCAACACCACCATGCCCACTAAATTGAAATATAACAGATCAGATCAGCTTATTTAAATACCACTCATGGTAATTAGCAGTTTGACATTATTTTCTCAGAGATACAGTGGCTGCCAGCCACAGTACAATGAAAAAAATCATGTAAACCTCCAGGGAAGTAACATATTGTCAAAAAGGGAAAAGGGCATATAGATAACATTAATTCCTTCTCATGGAAAGAAGACATTAATGTTGAATTCCTACATCTCCTAAAAACAAAAACATAAAAAAGAAAATGTTCTGGATTTTTTTACTCTTAGCTGATACAATTTATCTTCACCCTTTGAAATACTATTTTATTACATTTATATATTAAAAAAACCCTGCATGCTTTTTATAAAGAAAATGTTGACTTTCTTTTGCCTATCTTTTGTTATCTTTGCACCCTTCAGAGCTGTAATCTTATTAGTGATTGCTTATGGAATTATTTTACAGTATTGCTCAGCAAAACAGGATGCACAGCTAAAATGACTTATGAGGGAGATAAGAAAATCATAACTTGCTTGATGCAAGAAGTTATTGACTTAATGTGGTGTCCTACTGTTGACTTTTTTTTTTAATTCCATGTCACCGATGCCTCACAAACCGAATGACACTTCCCTATTTGTACAAGACAGGAGCGCACATTGGTCAGATGGTCAGCTTGCTAAAGCAAGAAAAGAATTACTTCTCTCATCAATTCCTGATTTAGTTTTTCCTTTTAAAATGTATCTTCCTCCAGTCAACATTCCTGTGTTGTGTAGCAGAAAAGTCAATACAGGAATAAAACCTTCTAGTTTAATGGAAAATTCTATTTCTTGGCAATTTTTTGAAACTTTGCTTGGAATTCCAATATTTATGTGGGATGGAAATTCTGTTTTCTGGCTGGTTCTAAAACCCCTCATTTACCATTCATTCAGAGTAAGGAGGTAACAGGGAGGAAATGCTATCTTGTAGTTAGGGGTACAAAGAGCAATGTATTTTGAATCTAAATATACTGAAATGTGTGCAACACCTCTTTCTTAAGCTGTTTTTACAGTTCTGCCTAGCCCACAGTGATTTGAAAAAAAGACTACTCAGCATGCTGTATTTACAGCGAACCTCTAGGAAAGGCATTCCTCCATTTCTTTACAGTTATCCACAGGAAAAGTGACCATAATCAGATCTATTATATTCCGAAAAAGTAGTTACTTGGCAACTGTGACCGTGATTCTAGACTCCAGGATGTATGTACATTTTAGGTGATTTCCCCAGCTGTTCAGCAATATGTTTTTATTTTCTGAGTGAGATCTGGGATTGCAAAAGTATTCCCTGTTGAAATAAATTCATCCCCATCCTTCTGCCAAAATATAGCAGAGATCACTTATATGGTTATTGTGTTCTCAGGTGCCATATATGGAACAATATATGCAGTATTTCACTTTAAATGTGAACTTAACACCAAAAAAGTGCCCACTGTTGTCTCTATTAGGCAGAAAGCTACTGACGGTTGAGTTGGAGTACTGATTAGACACTGAATATGAAATTCTACAAAACTTCTACTGAAAATAATGTACCCTCGATTCTGCCACCCTTCCTCCACTGTGTTGCATCTTGTACAATAAGTAGCACCACTGAAAGATATAGGAAAGCACTCTGGGGCAAATATTTCTGTCTGTTTAAGTGTGGCAGAACTGGAACTTCAATAAATAGCAATGAATTATGAAACATATATTTCTTTGTTAAAAAAAATAAAATATTCACGTTACTGTGTACTTTTGCTTACTCCATTCAGCCTCTTTTATGCCTTGTATTTGTAGCTAGGGGAAGAAGGACAGAGAGAGTGTGCAGAGGTATTGTCAGAGTTTAGCTAACTGTAGCCCAGACTGTAATTTTATTATTATAATAGCACTAAAAGTCTTTGGCTGGTGTTATTTAGTGTACTTTTTGTTTAAAATCATTATAGCCATTTAATTGCCTGTATCAATATCACACTGAACACTTTGTTTACATTTTCATCATACCATTTATCATTGTTTCTTAGTTCTCATATAGATGTGCAGATGTCTAAGCATGTCAAAAAGCATGACTATTTTAAAACTACATACATGTTCCTACTTCCATACAGGCGCGACAGGCAGAGGCACTTAAAATTCTGGATGTCCAGTATTAAGAAGAAAACAGGACATAAGGAAATCATGATGTATTATTGCTTCAGGGTAAGTTTGTTTCAAATGATCCTAGTCAACAAGCTGTGATGAAAATTAGCACCAGCCCTCTAATAGACATGTCACTTACAGCCCTAATACTTAGACAGACCAACGTCTCAGGAGAAACTAGGGAAACATGCTTTTGGGAATTTCTCATTTGCAGTGGAATGGAGTGACTACTTAACCACTGCTATTTGACCATTCTATTTCAAATTGCCCAGACAAGCAGCCCTCTTATATTGTAGTTTATTATATCACCATAAAACTACTAGTGTGTGTATATATATATAAATTCTAAAACAAATAGCAATAATAACAAAGTAGTTTAAAAAATTATCTATTTTGGGCAGGTAAATAATATATCTTCCACAATTTAATCTTGGTGCTCACAAAAGTTATCACATGGTTTGAGTTGTTTTTTCTTGTTTCCTATATACTTTTGGTTTTTGCTAGTGGTTAGAACAAAAGTTTTGGCTTTTCTGGCATATTTTCATCAGTGTCAGTCACGTGGTCTTTACCACATCAATTCATTCACCGAACTTCAGTTTTCTTGTCTATAAAATATGTCCATCAAATATCTCAAAGGATACAGTGTAGTTTCACTGCAGGTTTTAAAGCTTATTCATAGTCTTGAAAGTATATACAAGTCCAAATATTACTTTTAGTTAAAAGTTTTGAAGTTAAGTGTGTGTGCACTTATTCATAAAGTCAGAAGGAACTAGTAGAACTTTGGTCTTAACTCATATAATACAAGGAATAAGATTTAATCTAGTCACTTTTTGATTGTGCTCCTTGGCTTAAACTTGACTACCCTTTCTTGTGCTGCTTTGAGCCTGTTAACCTACTTTTTTTGTTTTAACATCCAGGTTTTACTTCGTATCACATTTTTGCTTTACTGGCTTAAAGGGTTATTAGGTATCTGTGTTTTCTCCCTGTGACTTACCTGCCTACCTTGGTCACATTTTGTATATAAGATATTCTATTTGATAAATCCCCTGGAGGTAATCCTAATATAGCAAATTATAAAACACAAAATGGTTGATGTTGTGCTACAGTTTAAAGGTTTTTGTGATGTGATGTTGATCAGAGGGACCAAACCAAGAGTTAGACAGATCAGGACAATGTAAGGTTGGCTGAAGTTTTTATCGCATTCCATACTGCTTTCCATTCTGCCTATGCCACCTCTCAGGGTCACAAAATATCTCAGATATATTCAGAGAAGGTTTTATTTGGTTGGGTTTCTTTGTTTTTTTTAACTGAGATTGGAATGATTTAATTTATTCCTTCACTTGTAAAGTTAAATGCCTTTGGCGCCATGGATAAGATGAAGAGTATGTTAAAATTTGTGTCAAAATTTCAGGATAATGAGTGGACCAGGATTTTGCCAAGGAGTCTAACTGTGCATAGCTCTGAGGGAGCCTTAAGAATTAATGAATATGAAACACCTTTAAATAAGTGCTTTATCTTTAAATATGGAAGGAAACTAGATCACCAGCCTTCAGCATTGGTCATGCAATGAAAGGGAGAAGTTCTGCTTCACATTGGTTTATAAAATGAGTGTTTTTTAAAATTGCCCAGGTTATTTGGATAAGTCCTGGGATAAAATGGGTACGACAACAAGATAAAGATCACATGCACATTCGTTGTGCAATATTTGAAGACTTGTGTAATGAATGTATCGCACGGATATGTATGTGTGTGTACACACCTGTGTCTACACTCCTGCATATCTGACTGTTAGTCATTTGAGCTGGAGGATGAAAACAGCTGAAGATTGCTAAGTTCCTCACTTGTATAAAGCTGACCTTTCTTTAATGCAAAATGGATGGTATGCAAAGAAGCCAATGCTAGTGCCATTTTTCTATAGAGTGTAAAAAATCCCATCAGTGTGTCAAAATGATTGTCTACATCTGTGGAGCTAAATAATGTGAAACATCCAAAATTTATTATCCATGTTTCTAAAATACTGTGGGCAGCTGACAGATTTGTTCAAATGCTGAGCAGGAAGAGGAGAATTTGGTGCAGGTTTGATGATAGACATGCTTTGCAACACGCTCCAGAAACATTCCACGTTGCAATATGATCAAAAACCTCACCCCTCCCTGAACTACTTTCAGGCAGAAGAATCAAGTCTTGTTCTCTATGATAAGATATCCTTCTGACAAGTGTCTGAAATGTAGACAAGGTCAGCAGGTAAGACAGCATGATTCTGAGACATGGACAATGAAACTTTATAAATTCTATGCTGAGGACAATACAACTTTGGGAAGAATTGGAGGGGAGGAAGGTAGTAAAAAACCTTACAAAATAAAAGTGATACATTCAAAAAAGGATTTAATTTATTTTTTTACAATGCCTGCCAGATACAAAACTGTCTGGTTGTGACAATATAAACATAAAATATGTTACACCCACATAGATAACCTCTCCTCCACCAAAGGAATATTTCTAGCCTTCCTCACTCCCTAACCCCTCCCTGCTGCCCATCACTACTGCCTCTCAACACTTTAAGTCTACCTCTTTCTCCTGCCACTCTCTCCTCAAAAATATTGGACTTAGGTGGTCAGACTGCCACATGTACAATCTATGACACATTGCTTTTCTATCTGATATTCATCGTAGCATTATTGTAGTAGTACAGAGCAGAAGGATGAAAAGCAGAACGGTTTACATAACTTGTGTTCGCTGACATGACTGACTAAAGGCAGTAACCACTGTCACCTTTTTAGCCTTGATAATCCTGGCCCCACCCAAGAAATAGTAAACAGGTTTTATGCCTTTGCTGACAGGGCTATGAGATTGTTTCTTCCTGCTGGCAGCATTCCTAGTGATGCTGCGTGTTGACTTTTGCTCAGCAGAGGTTTAGTAGAAGGGCTGGGTGATCAGACACGATGGGTTGGGTTTCTCTGCCTCTGTGCTGGCCCCAGTCCTTATCTGCGTGTTTGAGATATCTGTCCTCAAACAAATCCCACAGACAGAGGCACAAAGAAATTGGAAGGATGTAGTTCCCCCAAAAGGAGAAAACCAGACTTATTTAGGAAATTAAAAATTTACACAAAATAGATACTCATATGCCAAAAGCACAATGAACTAACACGCCAGCCTGTCAGACTCAATCCATCTCAAGGCAGTTTGCAAGGTAGGGCTTTTGCAGGAACTTGTTGGGCTGTCAGGTTCATGGAGCTACTGAAAGCAATGGTAGCTGCAGCTCTCATTTCACAGGCAGAAGTTATTCCCTTTGTATTTTCTGGAGTAAAGAATGTGTTGGATTCTCCACAGGAACTTAGGTAACAAAATATTCTCCATTTACTTTTCATTTTATATAGCTTTTCTGTAGATAAGAGATTTAAATGCAAAATCTGTCATTCAAGGACATTGTGTGGATTAGCAATGTTCTCTGGAAGTTTGTGGTTTCATAAAACCTCAGATGGATGTACTCCTCTATACTAGCTTTTTTCATCTGTGAAAAATATGAAACCAACAATATGTTTTCATTAAATAAATCACCCAACTATAACTTGTTGAAAGCTGCTAATATTCCCCAAATTCTTCGTTTGATTAAATTGCTTCATGAAAACTGTAACAGGAGAAATGGGGATGCTTACACAAAAGAAAGGTAAGCTCCAGGTGAGCAGTGGAGGCATTGGGAACTCGCATTAATGCAGTGTCGACTGTTTATGAGGATAGTGTTAGAAAGTATGAAAAAGGAACAGGTACAGATAGTAGGTGAAAGCAGAAGAGAAAAAAAGGCTGTAGAAAAAGCATTATAAAAGAAGGCAAATAAGAAATACAGTTAAAGAAACAGCAATCTAAATCAAATGAAAAAGAATAAAAAAAGCCAGTAAATGGATTAAAATACAGGATGGGAAGACAGGAGGGGAAGAATGGAGGAAACACTGGACACATTATTCAGTTACTCAGCTGTTTTGGAACCAATCATTCGATATCTTCTTTGACATCATTTTGCACCTGAACATTGTGACAGAACAGGGTAAAAGAACAAAGAAAAAATGAACTCTGACAACCTTTCTTAATGGTAACCTTGGCAAACATCCCTGCCTTCTAAAATTTCAATGTGCCTAATAAGGTGCCATCACTTTTCAACCAGTTTCTTGCCCATCACCCTTTGTTTTCTCACCTATTGAACTCCCTTTATTTTCTTTTCTTGCATTTTTTCCTTGCTGTAACTTTCTTAGCTTTGAGCTTTTTGCTCTAACTGCCTTTGAGATTCAGTCAGCTAAGCACAGCTATTTTCAATAATTTCAATATATATTCACTATCAGACGTCTGGTTTAACTTGCATTCATAGTATGAAGGTAATAACAGGTGTGCTGTTTATTTTCTGAGCCAAAATCCAGTTTCTTCATTGCTATGATAAGCTACTCATTTTCCATTCCGATAGATCATCCACTTAGAAGCAGAATTAGTTTTGTAATAAGAAACTAAGAACTAGGTTCACCGCCATAGCTGTATAAGACAACCTCCTTTGAAAAATCTGCCAAATGTACTACAAGGTCAACTTGTATGAGCTTGATTTGGAATTGTACTGTAGAATGTTAAATGTCCTTTATGAATTCTTCTCCATGGACAATCAACTTTCACAGAAAGACACAAGGGAGGAGAAAAGGTGAAAAAGAGAGGGGGTGAATGAGAAAGACAGAAAAAATGGAGAGGGGATAAAAGAGGGGGGAGAGAGAGAGGAAGAAAAAGGAAAGAAAATGAAAAATGCTTGTTTGAAATACCACAAGTTTAACCTTAGAATCATTGGTAATCAGAAGTGGTTTATTTTATGCTGCCTGCAAGATATGCTTCTTTGCTTATCAGATTACATTATTATTGTTTTATAAAACAGTGTCTCTCTCCTATTGCTTCTTAATCGTTGGATCATGCAGTGATTCAATCCTATTTGGAAGAGTTTGAATCAAGCCAGAAAAAGCAGTGGATTAAAAAACCCCAAAGTTTTATTATGTGTATTTTCGTACATTTTTGTATTTTATTTATGGTAATAGTATGTCAGAGCTAACAACTGTACACTGAAATACCCATACAATGTAATCACTATGAGTTACTAAAATAGTGAGTGGAGTAATTACCTACGCAACAGAATGTTACTGATTTACTCTCTTTTTCCCAAACTTTCTCTTAATGTATACGTCATAATGGAGAAAAAAAAGGTTGACATCAACAAGCAATCTTCAGTTATTACAAAGCATTCACTTGCTGGCTTATTTACCCTAAACCTGCATTTAAAATGCTACCAGTACAGGCAATCAGCAAATTGAATTAGCATGCCAAACCACTGGGGCCAGATTCTGACATCACTGCTCCCACTGAGTAAATATACTTTATCTAATGAATTATCTTGTGGAAATTAATAGCAGTATTTACAGAGCCAATCATTTACTTAAGGTGAAGGTAATTAAAAATAGTTTCTGCATTGTTACTACTAGTTGTTTTATATTTCTATATGTTGCTTTACATTGCTGTAAATAATAAAATGCTAATTTTATTACTGTAGTGGCTTGTTGGTATATTTTGAAATGAAGCAGGGGGAGGGTCAGGGGGGACATTTTTCCTGAAAAAAAAATCTATTTTCCATTCAGCTCTAATTATTCACTGTATATCAGAGCACCCAAGTGGGAGATCTATTTTGCAATATGCTAGAAAATGAGTAAAAATAGCTAGCAAGAGAGCTTACAGAAAAAGGTTTTGACTTGGCAAGGCATTTAAGCGTATGCCTCATTTAAAATATGTAATTAGGCCCCTGGAAGCCCCAGATTTATTGCAGGAACAGAGTCTGGAATGCAACTGTGGCTTTAAATTTCTGTTCTGTGCATCATATATTTGTGGTATCCGGCCGTTTGGCATACATTAGAAAAATATCAAGATATCACAGCAGATCTTTATGGTCTATGTATCAGCTGACAACTACCAGCATTCAGCATGCTTTTGGTACAACTCGTATGCAGGAAGTAAATACAACATAATTTAAGAGAATCACTTATGGCAAAGATATTTCTTATATATTATGTGGCTGAAATACCCCTTTAAACTGCTGAAGGCATTGGAAGCTTTTGGTAGGTATGAATCATACTCAGATGTGGTATATTCTATGCGGAGGGGAAAATATGAATCTGGTCTTTGTATACAGTCCTTAAACGTAATCAAAAACACATATATATGTATATACATCTACCTATCTTTAACTACTGGTTTTCCGAAACTATTGCTGAAGGCAATTTTCACTGTGTGTGTCAGCAGAATTCAAGGTGCTTAGAACTCAGTAGGTATTGATTGAAGAAATCTTGTTTATATGGCTGGAATAATTGTCCTGGTTACACAGACCACTTCTAGAGACTAAGGTAAGCCACTCATTACTGAAGATTTGAGGTATGTACAGGTTATCTCATTGTATTTCATGGGACAGTTACCCCGTGTTGGAAGTCAATGGTTCGTTTCCCCCATTCAGGGTAAGCCCTAGCTCATGACGTCAAAACTCCAGAGCCATTCCTTGGAGCACTGCCACCACTGGTGTACCTATTTTGGCCTTGTGGTCCACAGCAGCAATGGTCTGGGTGGTTGTCTCATGGGCATCCAGTGGATCAGTGGAGTTAATGGCACAAATTCAGTTAGGAGCTCCTGCTTTCGGAAGGACCTCAGCTCTTGCTTCTCCCTCCCCTCCCTCACTCCTTCCCCTCTGCTCCTGAAGGCACAGCCTGTTCCCCTGAGCGAGTCAGGATCTCCCTCGCTGCTCCCCATACTTATCAGCAGTGGAATACAATTTGAAGAGACAAATCAGCTCACTGTTAATATCATATCCTAGTACCCTCTTTAGGTAACCTCAAGTGCAATCTTGCAGGCGGATTATTGAAGCCTGCCTGTGGAAAGTTTTTTTGCATGGATGAGTTTTCACTCCAGCGGGTGTTGGAGAGTTTATTCCTGTGTAAAGGAATGGATGAATTGGTGAGCAGCTTGTAACTCTCACAGCTTTAGTTTTCCCTTGGCTGTCCATGAATTCAGGAAAACAGCTGCTAGATTCCTGACAAGTGATTCACATAGTTGATATAATTTAGTTTCTTTGCCAAAAAACTCTTACTTCTAGTTTTCTATTTAATTGAATCACAGACTGAGAGTTTTAAAGTGTCTGTCAGCTGCAATGGGTAGGATGAGTGCTGTAAAAATCATTTTTCAAGACTGTGTATAACTTCCCTCACTGGTATATTAACATACTGAAATAGATTTTCAAATAGTTTTAAAAACTTCTGTTAGGCTATTTTTCCCTGCCCTTGCCTTGCAAAAAGGCCTAAAACAAATGGGCTATTCTCAAAGATCAGTAGACTAAAGGCAATTCTCTTCCAGGGTCACCTAAATTCCTCTCAAGAAAGTATACTGCAGTTTTCTTCTTTCTATTTTACAATTATAGGATCACAGGAACAGTTTGGTCACTTTTTTTTTTTAATCTAAAAATGTGAGCTATTGGAATTGGCTCCACCCAACCCCACTTAGTGTTTGCTAATGGTAAACAGCCTTTGACAGCTCTCTTTTCCTCCATGTGACACCATTCATATTCTGAGAATTCTCTTTTCTGTTGGCTTTAGGGTATAAATACCTGCTATTCATAAGCAAGTTTCATTTGCTGTGCTCTTTTACCTTCCCATAGCTTTTTATTTGTTTCTGATGGCTTACCTCCTAAACATTTTTTCTTTGTCTTCAACACTGGGACAGAAGGTTGTATCAAATATGCAAGTAATGCAGCCGTATCAGGAGCATTAGATAACCCCAATGGCTCCCGTCAGCAAGTTTCTGCATGTAGTACGCAATAGGCTTGATGTTAATTGAAAAACGTTGCTGTGGCTTTGCCAAGGGAGAATTATCAAGTACAAAGATTCCTGTGTTACCTCTGGATATAGTTTGTGCTCCTATTTGAAGAACAACTGCAGTAAAGCACAAGATATACACCAGGTTTTTCCCCACCGCCTTATCCTGGTGAAGACCACTTGGGTTGCCCTGAGAATCCTCTGACAAAAAAAGTGTGTGTGAGCAAATAAATCCACCCTCAGGTTTTCCAGCTTCTCCACAGCAGTTTTGACACAGCTGTGGAGAATGGTGGTTCATTCACAATTGTGATTTCTGCAAAGCTGTGGTGTGTTCCTTTATATTTGGAAAGTACTGGCCTCTTCTTCATGTTTAACGGTTCAGCAGGGCTTCTGGCAAACCCTTGAATTGCCTTTTTTTGTTTTTGTTTTGTTTTGTTTTGTTTTTCCCTTCTTGCCCAGTTTAACAGTTGTCTAGGATCATCTAGCAACATCTCTTTTGGAAGTTATTTTGCTGGAGGTACTGGGTGATTTGGAACAATACTGCCTGCTGGGAAGTTTACTGGCAGCTATGATAAACCCTGAGCTTCTCTCTTTATTTCCTGTTTTATATTACATAGAATTAATTCAGGTAGCTGGCCAGCTTCTTAGACTCATCATAATTCCAGCCTCCTGGGAATTGAAGAGAATGATTAAAAAGTGGTTTGGATTAAAATGTTAGTTACTGTTTGGTTATTTATCCAATCACCCAAAGAAATACTAGGAATTACTTCAAGGAAATGGGATTTCTGGATACAAAAATCTTTAAAGCAGCAGAAGTGAGGAGCTAGAGGTTAAACCTGATCAAATTCATTTAAAATACAGCCACACAATAGAACAGCAGTCAACTTTTCTCTGTATTTGTGTCAAACAGATTATGCATGCTGCAGAGCTAATTCAAATGGCACCTTCCAGGCTATGAGTAAGTGTTGCCCAGTCCTTCCCGACAGTTCCCGAACTTGCAATGTGTCCTCTGCTCCCGAGGGAGATCCTTTGCCTCCTACTGCTCTCTTTGTCTCTGGGGGAGCAGGTTCAGCAGGCACCAGAAGCTCTCAGGAAGGCTAGGACAGGCAAGGCAAAGCATCTGGCTAGCCCAGGTAAACCATCCCCAAAAGAAATCTTGTCAAAATTATTCAGCAGGCCTTAGTAAATCTAAATCAAGTGGACCTGTTCAATAATATGATCAATGGCACTAAAAGTAAGTTGGTTTTTTAACTTAGCCAAAAATTTTATACAAACATTCAAGATGATAAGCCTTCTCATCAGTTTTCATACTGAAGAGAAGGAGGAATGCATGCCTGTCTAAAGCAGAGCTGCTCAGTAGTAAGGAAACATAGCACAGTTACCATTTGAGAATCCCTTCCACTCCCCCCATCACCGCCCCCGTACATGTTGTCTTCTTTCAGGACAGGAGACTTCCTGGCAGAGCACTTGGAGCATATACCCTAGGAAGCAAACTTGCTTGCATTTCTGATTTGGGAAGGAAAATCTATGGGGCCAGCTTCAGTTTTGTTTTGATTTTTCACCTCTCAAACCTTGAAATGTGTTATTTTCCTGCTTGGGAAGCAATACTTGCATTTCTATCTGGTGTCTTAGGATGAGAAGGTTCTCTAAGGACTGATGGAACTGTGCAAACAACCTCCACCTTTAAAGCAAAACCTCTCACTGTGCTATTCAGCTTGTTTGCGCTGCTTGTTTTTAAAATAACTGTGTGGCTACAGGAAAACAAGAGAATTGCAACAGGGTCAAGTTGTACAGTAAACTTTTATTGTAATGTAATGGTTTCCATCAATAGATTAAAAAAAAATAAACAGGATAAGAGAAGGGAGTCAGCACCAATCTGAGAGTCATCAAAACCCAAGCGTTGCCATAGTCCCTTGTCAAGAGATTAATTGTAAAAAAAGGGCAGCCAAAATAAATTGAGGTACCTGCCCTATTAAAACAAGAGCTGGTTAAGTGAGCTGCTCTTTAAAAGGTGTTAGTATTAATCTGGATAGAAGCAGGAGTTGCAGGAATAATCTGTATAGCCACTACCATGTGTTTAGATGAGCAAAGGACTCAAAGCATAAGCTTCTTAAAAATTAGATCCTTTAACTCTTAAATGTACAGAATATATTTCTCTGTGCCAGACTGAAACCATAACAAAAAAAAAAAAGAAATATTTTTAAGGGAGAAAATTAAGAGAGAGAGGGATGGAGAACAGGGCAATGATTAATGCATATAGTTTTTTCTCCTCCTTCACTCCATAGTATGGAGACATCTGCTTCAGATCGCCAAACCAAAGCATAATTTCTTTGGAACCCTGTATAGAAACATGACTACATTTGCATGCCAGTGAGGAAAAGATGACCTAACAGAAGGTCTTCACACCACTTTGTGGCATTTAACATAGGGGTGTTCACCTAATTGATTCACTTTAGGAGCATGGTTGCCCCACACTGTTATCAACAGAGACTGGACCCTGATGCAATTCAGCCCATCTAAAATAAACACATCCCAGGTCAGAAGCATTAGTTAAGAGATCCAAATTGAATGAAATTAACCTGATTAAGGTGTTTAAGCTAGGAGCCAAGGCTTCCTATGCAGTCATTAGAAAGGAATAGGCTTCCTCAGAGGAAGAGCGTTCAGACCAAGTTGAACCCACCTGTCTACAAAGACAAGGTGGAAAAGCTGCCAGGCACTTGTAGTGCATGGATTGACCATATAATGATAGTTTACTGTTTGTCTTACTTCCTCACTGGAAAGAATCATTTTCAGAATGAAATGCATCTATCAAATCTTTCCAAAAAATTGTGTTGTGCTACACAAACAAATATCTCTGGAGGAGTCCCTGTGGGATCAGAAGGCTGTGAACACATGAAATCCAGATCTGATTAAGGGAGATAATGTGCTCTTCACTTCTGTATGCAAGAGATTTTTACTTATCATTCCTTTGTGATTACATATGTCCTATCCTTACAAAATAAGGTACCAAGCTCCCTGGCAGCATCAGAGGAAGATGAATCATGTCTGCAGAGAGGGTTTACTCTGTATTCCAGTTCTATCAAAGGATGCAAAATGATAAAATCATATTACATTGAAAGGTCAATTCTTTCCTCCTTCAGGAAGGATATGTGGGAGCCAATTAACAGGTTAAAGTCACATGTGATAAAGGAAAAGAAATATACTATTTGGCTGACTTATCCACTCAAAATAATGTGAAAGGTTAAATGAAGCGTTTCTCAGCAACTGATAGACTAGGGTTTTTACATTTAAGTTATCATAAATAAAGCAAGACAGTAGCGGTTGTGACCAGTCAAGAGTAGAAATATTGGTAAAATTCACTGACTATGGCATTTAAATCTCTTCTTATCCATCTGTACTCCTGATGTGAGTTAGATACATATCAAACTTAATTCAATTGTCCAAAAGGCTCACCATAAAGAGGACAAAGAGGATAACAGACGTGTCAAATATTAATTCAGTTGATTAATTAATTAAAAAATTGTTTCATCCCTGCTAGCCCCAGCAGTCATAATTCTTTATTTAACATTGGTCCAAGATCACTAATGTAAAGCTCTGGCTGTTTGCCAGATGAAATAAGATCTAAGGATGCTTCACTAATAATGTCCACTTTACTGTCCCTCAACATACCTGGCAAGTGCCTGTGAGAATTACTTCATATGTGTATTCTGTTATTGCAACAGGGAATCATGTTGGGTTTGTGGCTGTTTGATGTGCAAACAGGGCTAAGTATGAGGTAGCCTGCTCATATAAAAGCAACACGTGGGGTGAGGGTTGGAGGGGACGGAAGACAGACCTTTTTCACACTGCCAGAGCAGTAGAAAGGATGGGTTAAAATGTAAGTCTTACAAGAAAGGTCAGACACTGATTTTGCTCTCAGTGTTTGTTCTGTGGAAAACTATAGGATATAAGTATCTGAAAACTTCCTCTAGCATTAGAAATACAGTGTATTTAATTGCAATAAAATTAAAAACTCCTACCTAGTGCAAATTGCTCTGAGTTGCCTTGACTTCTGTAAAAGAGAGATGCTGTTTTACACCACCTGAGGTCCGAGTGCAAAGAAATCTCAGTTATATGCATGCTACAGACTGCCTATCCACTCTCTCTGGACAGAAAAGTGACAGGAAACATGTTTTGTCTCTAGCTGAAGGGTTTAGAACACACTTTTAGTTCAAAAGTTCAAAGCTCAAGTATTATTGGATTACCTGTCTATTTAGGATGATTTGTGGAAAAAAAGGAGAGCAGGCAGCATGAAAAAAAAAAAAAAAAGAGAGCAAAAATGGCATGAAGATACAAGGCAAAGTAAACAGGTACAAGGAGACTGAAAAGAGAACAGGAAAAGGGTGAAATAAAAATTCTAACAAATTCTACCCAGCAATAACAATAGACAAGATACCAACTGCTCTTTTCTACCCAGGGTTTAGGAGGAGGTAGGGCTTCATTTGATGATATGTGAAAGAATAGCCCTAGACAAATATAAGGGAGTTCTTAACATACAAAAATAGGTATACCATCACTGAGATTCTCATCCAGTGTAAGCTATTTTAGCTCTACAAAAGTCAATCCATTCACTAAACAACCACAGAAATACCACTACTGAAGTTACAGTATGTCCCTTTCTCATTAAAAAATGGCCATTACTTGGAAACTGTGTTTAAGCTGCTAAAGCTCAAAATCTCTTTTTTAATCCCTCTCCATCTCACTGGAAAAATCCCACATGCAAGTAAAACCCTAAGGAAAGTGTAGTTGCAGTTACAGGACACTTTTTAATCACAATTTATCATGCACACTGATCACTGACAGCGGTGGAGAGGAAAATCTCCATAAAGAACTCTCTTGCTGCCATGAGATTAAGAAACACAAATCACACCATTTATTGTTGCCGCCCTCAGGACCTAAACCACAGAACAAGTATTTTTTCCACGGGTATAGAAAAGACATCATACTTTGCCACAGTGGATTTTTCAGTAACAAATACATCTACTAGGTCAGCCTTCTCTATACAGATGTGGTGTCCTCTGCTCTTTCTTAGGCATCTGTTGTGGTCAGATGTAGGACACCGGGTTACCTGACTCTTTTAGGCTACTCCAATATTGACAGTTTTACGTTCTAACACCTTAGAAAGGCAATGGGGCTGCATCAATTCCAATATGGTATAGGAGAAAACTTAAAATTATGTTAAAACTTAGATTCTTAATGTTCACTGCTTCTCACAGATGCCAGAATTAGGCAGTAATCAAGGAAATGACCAGTCAGCAGGTTTGCAACAAAGGAGAGGGAACATATTTTCATAGGATGTATTTAATGCACCCACCATTTAAATGCTGAAGTGCTCCAAATATTCCAGAGAAGATAAAGGCTTCCACTCGCATTCATTTCCCATTGCTTTCTTATGCCAATCAAGAGAATAGCTATTTGACACACAACTTTTTGAACAAGTTTGCAGGAGAGGAGATTCTTTTTGATTTCCTGCTGTTAGTCAGGGCAGAGGTCCCATTCTTGGCATACAGTCCATTTCATGTTTCTTCCCTCTTGGTGCATGGTCAAACAACTAGGAAATTGACAGGCAAAAAATTAAAATGGGTAATTATTCTAGAAAGAGTGTCTTAGAAAAATGGAAAGGATCTGTCCTTGTGACAGGTCATTATGAGACATACGATAGTTATACTTATCATACTTAGATACTGTAAAAAGTTTCACAATTTCATACAAATTGGGAAGATAATTTATAAGCACAATTAGAATCCAGAAAAAGAATGCACATTCAATTGCAACATCTTTAAAACTAGGTTTTATGCCAGAAAATAACACTTTCCATTTAACTGTAATTTCAAATGCAAATACCAGTGTCCTTAGAATGAAGCAGATGTTGGGCTTTTTTTCAGTGGAATGAGCAGTTGTTCATCTCTGAATCCTTGTCTTCTGGGGAAATATTTCAATGCCTTAGCGAATGAAGGGCAGACATAGCTGGGTTTTGCAACACATTCCCAGGCAAGCTAATTTTAGCTCCATGTTTGGAGCAATTATTGAAAAGTTGTAGACTGTTATAGTGGTAATTTCAGAATAGGGTCAAATTAGGGGAGGTGGGGTTTTTTTTATTGTTCTGGGAAAAGATTTTGCTGCACTTGACTGTAAATTGTTCTGACAGTGAATAGAGGACAGACAGATGCTTCCACACATAAGTTGGAAGTTGCTTTGGCAACTAGCTGGAAAATAAAATCCTCTGCGGTGAAAAACCTACTCTATTAATCCAGCTGTAAAGGCAGCCGCAACTGGTTGGGTTTCAGGTATCACTGGAGAAAACAATACACAGCCGACAGAACATCCTACTCTCCTCCAGATCTAGGCTTTGTTTTCCATCCTCCCTCACCCCCCAGTACATATATATGTATATATATTGTGTGACCCCCACCAACAGGGCAAACTTCCCACCATCCCCAAGCGGGGCCAGGGTGGTGATAGCGACAGTGTTCATGTTAATAATAACTGAAAGTACCCCAGAGCCTACATAACGCAAAAGGCCTGACATGCTGTTCTCTTTGTGATTTTGGCATTTAGTTGGTTTTCTTCTTGTATATACATTATAAAGCTGCTTTGTTTGCTAAAGGGTATTTCATGGTATGGCGCATTCTGTGCATCTTTTTGCTGTGCCAGCTGGCACTTTGCGGTGAACACTGATGGGATTTACCCTGGGAGCTGACACCAGTAGCATTCCATGAGTGGAAGAGCAGCCAGGGGAGGTGAGCGCCGTGCCGGGGAGATGGCTGTGCCCCCTGGGCGGCCTGGAGCAGCTGGAGCAGGTTGCAATGCCTGGAATGACGCAGAGAGACGCAGAGAGGCAAAGAAAGAAATGACCGAAGCACAAGTGAACAGAGAGGAGAGTGTTTTATTAAGCACACCCAAGCAGGTTTTTTGAAAGACTTTTCTTAGGGATTGAACATGAAGAGAGACTGCGTGGACTGTGTTGTAGAAACAGGAGGTTCAAAGGTCATTTGGGCTGTGAACAGGTGGAGCAAGACCTCTTGCCAAAGAAACACACACAGCACACAACGGTGCAGGTACAGAGCAACATTCAGGGGCTAATTCTGCTTTACTGAACAGCCACGATTCTGTTGTCATAATTAGAACTGAGAGTCAGTCTTTGATGTTCAATTAAAAAAATTGCTTTTTTCCCCCCCTTTATTTTGATAATTTAGAAAAACAACATAGGAAAAAAATTGGCTTAATTTCCTCCTGGCCAAATTCTCTCCTGAAATAAATTGGCACAACTTCACATGAACCAGTGATTCTTTGTCTGTTTGAAGCATCACAGAAATTGGATCGGTAGGTTTTATGACATTTCAAAGGAAAGTTAAAATTATTTATGATTATCAAGACATACATAATAAAAAACCAAAACACCAGATTTATGCTTAAGGGAAAACTATATTGTAAAATTATGTTTAGAAACATAAAATGCCATACAAAATCGTGTTAGATGAAAAGAAAGGACACTTTATTCAACTGTCTTTTATAAATACTGAAAGCTGGCCAAATGTACATTTTATGATTTTTTTTAATACAGTGCATAAACTATATTTGGATTATATGTCATAATCTAAAGCTAAGTGAACATAAAAGGAAATTAAATACAACAAAATAGTTTGTACCTTTTCACTTTGCTGTTAAGACTGAGTATTTATTCCTGATTATTCAATATGAGCATCCAGATCCTCAGCAGACATTTGGCAGTGTCCCTTTCACTTCTGTAAAGTGAAAACAACATTGGCTTGGGGCAGGGGATATACGTTGAACCCCAGATTTGGAATAAATTTACTACTAGGCTACATATTCTGGGCTTGAAACCTGAATCACATTTTCAAGCATTCGAAGAAATACATTTCATTTGCAGGTTTACACACTGAACAATGTGCTGCTGTATCTTTTTGTAACACGTCTTGGAGCTGTACAGTGATGATGAACCTACACCTATCAGGTTTGCATCCCTGGATAAACTACTGACTCATGTGTTTGCCCTGCCCAGTCTATAAGCCAGCATTTTGATAGTCCACCAGTAGCAGACAGAAAAGGTTTGATAAGACAAGCTTTAATGTTATGCAGTTAAAAAAACCCCAAAACTGAGGGCAAACCTTGGCTTCTGTACAAGAAAACTATTTTAAGGAACTGGTGGACAAAGGGTTTGAACTGAAAATCTACTTTTAAACCTAAATTCACAGCAGTTATTTCAGCTGACCTCGATATACTGGGAGAGGGATTTTTTTTATTTTGTTTGATTATTTAACTATAGTATTCTCTTCTTCATGGTGTTTTGTAGCTGGTGCTTTTTATGAGAAATCCTTGAAAATAACAGTACACTTTTTCATCACACACTGTAAATGCATGATTGGCAGTCCCCCTGGAAAGATAGGACTTCATGAGAGATAAAAGGCAATACAATATAAATAAAATACATAAGTCAAGGATGCATTTTCATCTCATTACAGCTGGGATAAGCTTGGATGTACAGAGCAAAAACTTTACGTCCTTTGTTTATGCAACAGTCCAAGTTCAGACTGGCTAGTCATGAGGCCTGGGAAGAAAAGTGAAACCCGAGGCCAAAACTCACTTGGAGTCCTCTGTGCCCTTGCTGCCATCGTGGAGGAAACTGATGGACACAATGCTGAGACACCTCCAGGGAAAAGAAACTGTTGTCTCATAACCTAAAGGAAAACCCATGCAAGCATTTTCTCTGCATCTGGGCTCTTGGAAGTGTCACTCATCATTTCCAAAGGGAACGACTTTGCTGCTCGGATTGAATGTGTGAATGCACACACATGTGCATGTGCCTGCATGTGTGTCAGGCATCAGATCAGGACTGCATACTCAGAGGTAACCTCATTTTCTTGATTGTATTGGAAAGTGGACCAGAAGTCTCTGAAGAGAAGAAATGTTAGTGTGCTTAGTATCAGACCTGCACAATGAGACAGTGTTGTGTTCCTTCCTTTATTTTTTTCCTCTTTTTCTCAGTTTCGTCACAATACTGACTGGCACAATGCATGGACAGAATTTAAAAAAAACCCTCTCTGACAAAAACCCCAAAACAACCCTTGAAACTGGAGTAGATGAATGTCAGTGGGAAAAATTGCCCTGTTGACAAAGTTTAACCACATCATTTTTAACACCATTTGTGTACACTACCACTCTCTATTCCCGTACACCTCACAATGTGTTAAAATAATTACATCAACCTGTATAACAGACAATGCACAACCATGGTCTTAAGGGCACTGTGGGCCAAATGTTTTCATTGTGTTGTGGTAAGAGCGGTTTTAACCAACATTGTTGGAGATTTAATTGCTTTTTTCCTGCACATCTTATTTTCCAGACCCATCCTGCAGCTGACACCTGCCTTGTTTCATAACTTTAGATAAGGTGGGTGACTTACCTTTCCCTGGTTGTCGGTCCAGTGCCTCCTGCCCCTGCCCTGTCTGTACTTGAGACATAAATACCTGCATTTCCATACTGAATTGTTCCTGTATTATATAGCATAAGTTCTTTAAGGAATCATGTATTGCCTCTTCCAAATCAAAACCTGCTGTAGTGATGGCATCAAATAATTTTTGTTCTGATCCAAATTCTAATTTTATGGCTTGCACACCTCCTAGCTTGACAACCGCACTTGATGCCTTTTGCCTATAAATTTTTTTAAGTCTTGGAGCTGGGCCTTAAGATTTCCCATCTGGGTTTCTACACTGAGGTCTTCTGAAACACTGAGAGTACTTGACAGCTCTCTTGCTCTTTGTAAAATCCCTTAGCCCTTCATTATTCCTCAAAATGATCTATTTTTGTGATTTTGACGTCATGGTACAACATCATTCCTTACTGTGGTGGTGTTAAACTTGATTTGAATAATATATTCACTCTGAAGACCCATGTATAACTCACCTCTTTCTCTTCCCCACAATGGTGATGGCCAGGGTTTTTTTTTATATAGGTCTTGTTAATCACTCTTTCAGGATCACAATATACCTTAAATTAGACCAAGGCTTTCTTGCATTGGCCCGATCAACCTACTTCCTAAATCTAACCAAAACCACTGTTGTTAAACTGTTTTTCCCTAAAAGTGTTTCCTTTTGTCACTATTGATTGCTTCTCCTACATTGCCAAATTATTCCTGATTTATTCTTGGTGTTTAATTCTGCGGTGTTGGTAGCTCTCGCACTTAGGGAAGTTTTACCTCCCTTGCACGATTCCCGCACCAAACCTGTATCTTCTGGAAAGTAATCTCATTTTAACAGTTCCAGCTTTGCTACTGGAGGCTGTGGTGATGGTGCTGGTTTCATTGGCTTCAGACTCGGTCATCCAAAGATGGTTGCATTGCTCCATTCAGTTGAAGTGTAGGGCTGCTCAGCCGTATGTATCACCCAGGGGAAGCTGAAGGTGATGCTCTTGGCTTCTCCCTCATATTGGTAAAGATGCAAGCAAAAACGTGCCTTCCTCTTCTCTCCTTGCAAGGGTCACTATAATATCTATTAACATGGGGGCTGTATGAAGCCATTCAGACACCCCTTGATGCGGACCTTACAGTTCCTGGGGTACCGTTTGTGTCTGGGTAGGTGCCATACTGCACTCTTCATCATTATGCTCGCTTGATTTCCAGATGTGTCCACCCCACGTTTCTGGATCCCAGTCCTCAGCAGGAACTGCCACTCAGGCTTCCTGTACCTGTTCCCGTGTGCCTGTTTTCCCTTTTTTCTCTTGCACTGGCATCTCAGCCTGCCAGGCTTTCCCAGCCTCAGCGCACTCAGCAGCTGCCTGTAAACACCTCCTCCTTTCTTTATAAGCAGCCACATGTCCCTTCAGCTGCCAAATTTCACCCTCCCCTTTTATAATGCCCTCACTCCCCTCTGAGAGTGCAGTCATTAATTGCCACACAAATAGCTACACCGAGCACAAACAGTGAGTTTTCTGATACTATTCTTCGCTTTAGCTAATTCAGAATACGATTTCCCTCCATCATACCATACCAGTCCTATCTGGTCCTTCTCACAAGGACTGGGATTATGATTTTCACAGCTACTTTAGCCAATTTGTCTCATGGTTGGGACTAGCAGGAAGTGAGGCTTGACCCCTTGTTCCCTCCTGCCTTGCCTTTCTACCCTGTGCCATTCTGTTAACGTACCAGAAGCACCAGTAATACAGCTATGCACATTTTTTTTTTCCAAATTACTGACCCAGAAGCCAGCAGGTGCTTAAGTTCACTACCCAAACCTTTATTGATCCAAATCAGTTCAATAGATTGCCTACGTTCTTCAGCAAAATTTTGTCACAGGGAAAAATCTGCCTAGTACACATAGTTTAACCAAATCAGGATTGAGGTGGTTTATTGGTTTATTAACTGCACATAATTAACTGGCAATCAGGGAACTACAATTTATGAAATGCTAATAAACACCTATAACTTTTGAAACACCTTTCTAGGGCCAGTCACAAAAAGCTCTAATCCCACACATGCACACGTGCTCAGGCTGTTGTGGGCACACACCCCATCTGCACACACCTGCACCCACTGCAGCTGTGGGTGGCAGGCCCCCATCCTCTGTTTGGGGAGGGCAGGTTGCCCCATTTCTCCCCTATCTCCAATAGCTGACGTGGGCTCTCCAGCCCTGCATGTGCCCCTGTGGCTCCCCACACTCTGCCAACAAATGCAGGGGCTGGTGAGAAAGTTCCTGTGGCCCCAGGCACCCTGGGGTGGGGCGGTCCCATGTGCTGCCCCATGCTGCCAACCCCTGGCCAGACATGATGCCCATGGGGAGGCTTCTCCATCATGGGGCTGCTGCCACTCCAGGGTTTCTCCCCTTCCACTACTACTTTTCATGCCTCTCTTGTATTTCTTTTTAGGCTAACTCCACCTTTGTTTCAAAAGTCTCTTCTAATACCCTGCAACCACCTCTGGGATGATATTAGCCCCAAATAGTTGCAAACATGTATGCATGTTCCAACAACCCTAAATCTTTGGTCTACCATGCGTCTGATCTGTCTCTCTCGCACAGGTGTAAAACTGAATTTGCTCCTCTGATGCCAAGAAGCATCAATTATTGGTGCTCATCAGGTCCCTCAGGAGAAGAGTATCCATTCTGTATTTCAAAATAATTTTCCATATCTTTACCTAGAACTTGTCCCTGACGTTTAGCAGGTGTAGTTCCTAATAGTCCCTGCAAGAGCCACTGGTTAAAGCGTTATTTTTTTTTCGTTTCTTTTGGTGGCAAGGGATCCACTGTCTTAACAGTCTAGAAAAATTGGGCCAAATATTGAATATCTCCCTTGGCTGCAATTCCTAATAAAATATAAACCCCAAAATGATAGACAATTTGGCTGGAGAAAAAAAAGAAACAACCAATGTTGCCAGCTGTCATTCTGACAACTGACAATTTCTCCATGCCTGGACATTGGCTTATATCTCTTGGTCACAGCAATCATTTTTGTTTTCTCCAATTACTCATGTCTGTTTATGCTGCTGTAACATCTGTTTGATTATTGCATTTAGGAATCTAACTTGAAATATTAGCTCTGGCAGACTCCATACTTACTCATACATTTTGTTAGCTAAACCTGCAAAGCCAGAATAAAACGCACTTTGAAAGATACAGAGAATAGTATTTTCCTAATTTCTTTTTAGAAAAGGAAAAAAAAATCAGAAATTTTTTAAGAAAATTGCCTGCTTGTTCTTCTGCTAGCAAACTGAGGTACCTGGGTATAAAACATGAGCGCTCTCTCTCTCTCTCTCTCTCTCAGATTTTAATTTGGTATATTATTGTAAGTAGGGAGAAATATAAGATAAACACTTTCTTGTTTGGATAGTTTCATTAAACTCTCAGGCAAAATTTTGGAAAAAACCCTAATTCCCCTTTTGAAGGTGATAATAAAGGTTCTGATTCATTAAAAGGTGCTGCCACTTGGACTCTAACATTCCCAAGGCATTTATTTCATGTTTTTTACTCCTTACAAGATACACCAATCCAGTATGTTATGATTATGGAAAGGTGTTGCCTCTTAATAGATGTTTGATGTCCTACCCTTTTTAGTCTCTCTTTGTAAGGCAGTTGCTCCATTTTCTTGATCATTTAGTTGTGCTTTTTGCACCTTCTCTTATTCTCTTGCGTCCTTCTTAGGCTGCAGTACTTGAGAGAGGGTGCCTTGAGGTTTTATACAGTGGCAAAATCATTGCCCCTGTTTTTTCCTTGTGCTGTCCTAAAGATGTCCAGAATTTTTCTGGCCTTTTTGGCTGCCATTGCACAATATGCTGAGGCAGCTCTGAGAGCCAGAGCTGTAACCACCAGTACCGAGTTCAGCCCCAGGTAAGCAGAGTTGAGATTTTTTTCCCTTTCCCTTGCATTTGGCTACACTGAAGCTCATCCGACACTTTTTACTGGCGGACTTAAGTTTTACTGAAGAGAAATTTTCTGCAGTCTTCTTGAAGGAATTTGATTGCTTGAGAGATCTCAGCGTCATCTCAGATTTTGAGATTTCATTGCTGGTTTATTTTCCAAGTCACTGATGGTGTTATTCAATAAAGCCACTTCCAGCACTGATCCTTAGGGGACCCCATTGCTGATCCTTCACCATCGTGAAAGATGATCTTTAAGACCTACCTTGTGCTTCCTACCTGTTAATAAACTTCAGTCAATAAAACAATTTTTCTTCCAGCCCCATGGCAATTTTTTTTCTTTAATAACCTTTAATAAAAAATGTGTTCAAAGGGTTTTTGAGAAGACAAATATATTAACTCTACCAAATCCCCTTTTGTCTCTGTGCTCATTGACACCTATCAGGACACTGTCTGTGTGTGAGGCCCGCAAAACTTCTGGGCAGGAGGAGGAGGAGGGAAGCACCCAAGGCCCTGATAGCATCCTCCTGAGACTCCTGTGGGTTAGCAAGGCAGCATTTTTCTCTACAGAAGCCTTGTGGACTCTTTCCTGACATACTGTGCTTATTCATGATCTCAGCTCTTGGAGGTAAACTCCATCTTACTACCAGGGATGGAAATCAGGCTCACGTGTAATGCCCAGCTTCTAGATATCATGTTTAATACTTGACTTTCAAAATGATCACAAAATAAACTGTCATTTTGAATTCAGCCTGCTCTAATGTGCCTTTATCTGTATGACAAGCAAGACAAATTTTCCCTAAATATAGGAAAAAGACAATTCCCTTGGGCAGCTTCCAGAGACGGCATGACATGTTCAGAAGACAGTTTCTCAAGCTGTGTTTGAAGTTTGGTCTTTTTTTTCCCCCCACTCTTTGCTAATGCCACCCCTTTTGATTCGAGGTTGCCAGAAGTACATCTCTTTTATCTGATCATTTTAGGTTTATCTTTCTTAAGCTTCTATATGTTTTAGATATTGTGGCCAGAAATGTTTTTTGGTCACACTTAGTGTGAAGCCACTCCTTCCTGGATTTTATCATTAACCTCAATTTATAGCTAGGGTCTACAACTCACGATGAGGTGAAATAACTTGCCACAGGGCCTGCTAGAGCTGAGCTGCAAAAAAAGCCCAGAATCCCAAACGCTCGGAAAAGAATCCAGATTTGGGGTTTTTTCTCATGCTGATGCTTTGAAAAAAAGAAGTCAGTCTACAAATTCTGAACATGGACACTCCTGATGTTTGACTCATTGCCTCCACCTCTGAAAGGTCTGTTTGTTGTACATCTCACCCAAGTGCTCCCTGCACCATGAAAGCATCATGCTTACAGCTTTGTCATACTGCATTTCTGCGTGTTATAAAAACTCTCTGGATTAAGGCTGACTCCCTTGAACCTAGAAGCTGGTTTTCCATCCTTCCGCAAATATATTTCTGACTAGATCACAAAACCAAGAAGTGAGGCTGGAGGCTCAGATATAAAGCAAACCTATTAGAAATTTGAGCGAATCAGCAAAAGCAATGAAAAGTCATGGCAGTTTAGTGACTAAGCGGGCCACGCTTGCTGGCATGGATTCCTGAGCTTCCAGCTGTTAAATGGTTCCTGTGACTCTCTGAGCTCTGCCTCATCTCCTTACCTCACTGGGTTGTGTGGATTTCTTTAATAACCTCATATCAAGGCATATATTTAGGCAGAAAAATCCTGTTTGTCTCTCCCTTTCCTGTATTGATGAGATCTTTCTAAAGGCTTGAGTGGCAGACACATGAAGGATAACTGCCATTTGTATCCTTGAAAGCCTTCTGTCATGGTTCCAATCATAAAGTCCAGTATGTCCTGTCAGTATCTGGTTTATAATTGTGCATCCTTGCGCAGTGAATACCGGGCTCCTTACTCATAACTGTTCCATCAGGTCACAGTCCATTTTGCATTTGCATTAACATTTTTTGTTTCTGTTTTCCCACATTGAGGGATTTAGCTTCTGATGTATTTAGAACATACCAGGGTGTGTTTGCTTGCATGAAAGAATGAGTGGATTTTGTAATCAATAATTTTACTTTACAGCTTTTCCTCCTAAAGGTAACCACTTTTGGAAAAATTGAAGTCTGCAGAAAGCACCTGTCTTGCCACTTTCTTCCTATTTTTATTTCCAACTTTCTTGACACATTCACAAAATCTTTCACTCTCAAGCTCATTTGTAGTTCATTTGCAGCTCTGAAATTCTGTTGCAAGCTTTTATACATCATAAAGAAAACCTCATTGTAAAAATACCTGATGCAAATAAAAGGTGTAGTGATATGTCCTAGTAATCCACACATTCATTCTTCTTCTGCAGTAAAGCTGATGGGCAGGGGGTCAATTGCTCTAGTGGATCCCAGGGATGGAGTATAAGAAGATACAAAACTCCAAAGAGAACGGAGCAAAGTCTGTGTTTCAGGGAAAAAAAACCAACCAGTTTCAGTTAGCATTAAATACTGCAGACAGCCACCAGCACAAATGTGCATGCCATAGAAATGCATGGCTATTTTGTTTCTTATTCTTCCTGGACTGTAAAGAAAATACTATTATCCATAGCTAGTTCAGTGCCTGATTTATTGATTGTATTGTTCTGGGCAGGCTTTTCAAAGATTTTACACAGCAAAGGCAAATTATTACCCTTAGGAAAGTCTTCTCCTGAACCAAAAAAATCTATTATTCTGACTTTTGGGCAAACTAAGTGAGCCAAAATAAGCAATGACAAAAGACCGTAGTGACAGATAATCTCATTAAAAAATTGGAAAATAACTTTTTTTTTTTTCCTAGATGGACCTATGTCATGGCTTGCCTAGTGCTGCTTTAACCAGAAACAGAGTAATTATGAGTGAAATATATGCAAAGATTGTACAGTGGAGGGATGTTTAACTTGTTGTAACTTGTAACTTGCTAACTTGCACATGAAGTAGGTTATTCTGTGACCCTAAGCAATTTCACATATTTCCCAGGCTAGATTATATTTCCATATAATTGAAATAAAAATTAATGTAGTGAATCGCTTTAATTTAACTGCTATTCTCCTATCACTTAGAATTTGATGCATCGTTTTACCTCTGAAAATCTGGCAGCCAGGCACAAGTGTCTCTAAAAATGTCCAGAGGAAAAAAGAAGAAAGAAAGGACCTATTCAAATAATCATTTGTCTCATAAGAATGCTTTGTCAGTCTTGGGGGGAGAAAAACCCCACCCTGCTCTCGTACATTAAACCAGCTCACAGACAGCATTGCTATTACCTTGACTAGAATATATGCAACTTGCTGTCATTAGCCCCATTTACGGGACCATGTTTTCATGTGGATGACCTGTACCTGAACAATTTATCCAGCAAAGCAGATGAAAAAAAAAAACCCAAACAAAAAAGACGACTTTTCTTCAAGTCTGAATGTAACTTCTTTTCTACCTTGCCAAGAGATGCTAACACACATTTTGTGGAAGTTTTTCTCAGTAGCCATATGGTGGACATGCAGGTGATGCACAGTGAGTTTTTTCTTGAAGGTGTACCAGGAACGGCGGGAATAATTTGTGAAGGAGGCAAGGGGCAGGCTAGGCATCAAAACTGACCATGCAAGATAATTTTGCTCAGCAGCTGATTGCAGTGTATGAGCAAGCCCTGAAATTCTGATGCACTGCTATACTCACCTGCAGCTCATGGAAATCAGTGTGGATCTTTCCACCAACTAAGAGCAAGCTGGATCACACCCCGTGTGCTTTTTTCCATTCCATACATCTGCTGAGAATAAACCTAGTAAAGAGCTGAGGTTTTGCATGCATATGGTCTAACATATTTTTAAATACAGGTGTATAATTGCACACGGATTATTTAACAGATGTAGCCTGATTAGTTTTTACAGTGGCAACTCTCAAAGCCATGAGAGACCATTCATGATTTCAGTGGAATAGAAGCCAAGAGCCCTTAACTACAAGCCCTGGAGTAGGTTATATGGGATGTTTGGCTAACACTGGTTAGAAATGGGACCAAAGTTGGGCTCTGCAACTCTTCACTGCCTTCTTTCTTGGAAGGCTTCTGCCTCTGTCTTCCTGCTCCTGTCAGTCAGTGAGGGCTGAAGTAAGGGGAAATTTGTTGGTTACAGACCTCCATAATCATTCAGACTCTGCACCCAAAAACTGCAACTTCTCCTTGACCCATTTTTTTCCTCCAAAGATGAGACACAAAAATATCCTCCTCTTGCTTTATATCCTATGCCATTCTGTTACTGTTATACTATTTCATCAAACTTCTTAGAGCTAGAATTCAGATGGGGGAAAAAAGATGTTTTTCAATGCCTCTGGAATATGAAGCATGTGAAGAGTAATAAAATACTAGCTACATTTTTTTATCGCTAATTTTTTGCTATAAGGAAGCAAGAATTTGGAGCTAGTTTTGTTTTTCTTGAGGAGCTAATGGGTTGACTTGACTTGTTCCCTAAGAAGAAATATTTACCTTAGGCTAGGGTCTAACCAGTAACTGCATCATGCGGCTGTCCAGCTGTTAGATATGTGATGGTTATCCAGAAAATTTCCGATGAGTCGGTCTGGTTCTTTCCTAGTATTTTAAAGAAAGATTTAAAAAGCAGTCTCTATGCATCTCCCATCTATCAGACACTTTTCTGACTATAGGCAAGCAAGTTTCTAGAAGCAGAAATAACCAGGAGCTTTGGTGTCTCTTAAAACCCCTGAAGGTAGTTTATCTCAAGTTGCACAAACATGGATGAACTTCCTGGCTTTAAATATGTTCCAGTTGAGATCCTTCTTATGTCTTTAATGGGTGTCAGTAAGTCTTTAATAGCTGATGACTTAGTCCTCAAGTAACACAGAAAAAAGATCAAGTAGTTCTGTAGTGCTGCTGAAACTGTACAGCATGGTGGAAATAACCTTAAGCCATGAACCTCAATTAAGGAACGGAGCTACCAGCTGCTCTGCCATGCTGCCTTGCATTTACATATGCAGGAGGAGAAAAGAAGTAAATGTTTCCTAGGGTGTGGAAATTTCTGAGAACCTATCAAGCACTTTTCTACCTTCAAGACTGCTGCCTTTACAAGTGGTTTCAGTCCTTTTCAAACTGTTTCTTCCAAACAGACTCACAAATGGCATGTTATTCCACACAGTCATCCGTTGCAGTAAGATCACTTGCAGGGACAAATACCATTTATCCTGAATAAGGCTAGCAGAAATTAGCCAGTGAGGCGAGTTACACGTTCCATGTAAAGCCTTGCAGGGTCCTCTGTGAACACTTGGACCTGTGCTGCTTCAGTGGTCTGCTCCATAGATTCAAGTGTCATTGTGGTTTCCTCTATGGGTCTATATAATACCAACATTGGAGAAGAATATGAAATTAATCTGGTACAAATCTAACACATTATTTACTGTATTTGTGTCTTTATTGCTCACTACTTGTATCTAAACACTTTAATGCATCTGTCCTCACAAACCCTCTGTATTATTTATGGTTCACTTTTAGTGAACCACTAGGAAAATTAATGTACTGCAAAATTAAAGGGCCACATCCTGCCAAATCCTAATGGAAAGCACATTGTGGGAGAAAAGGCCATAGAGAACCTGCAATCCCTTTCCTTGAGAAGCCTGAATAAGGCCAGGCAGGATTTTAGGCCCTAAATATGGTGACGATTTTCCCGTTACTCTTCCCCACTATCAGACTTTCAAAGGAGCGGGGCAGGCAGTGGGCACTGGCTCTGCCTTTCCTCTCTCACTGGGACTTGCCAGGCAGCAAGGCACAAACAGCATGTGTGAGGCTCTCCAGATCAAGACACCTCTGTGTGGGTCAAAACTGAGGGAAAAAAAAAAAAAAAAAAAAAAAGCATTCAAATATTCCCAAAGGCACTCAAGAACTGCGTGGCAATGGAGCTCAACTCCTCAGGCCAGGGTATTGGGCATTCAAAGTGCCACAGCTAGGTGTAGGCAAAAATAAAAGGTAAATAAAAGGAAACGATGGCCTTGGAGATCAGTGGACTGAAGCGCCTTGTAAAAAAGCCTAGTCCTGACTGACCAGGAGCATAGATATGTAATATATCATTTTGTGAAGTTTGGAATAAAGATACAGTAACCTGCATTAAAACAAGAAGTTATGCTTGTAAGCAAGGCACCACAGGAGCAGCACTGCTGTTTGCCTGTGCTCTCATCTCCGTGCCCAGTGCAGGGTCAGGGACACGGCACTGTTATTTACAGGTTGGTGTCTCTGAACCACTCCAGGACTGGAAACAGCAGAAGCAATTCTGGAAAGCAAATACTCCTCTCCATAACAACAAAAATGAAACAACTTTGC
The DNA here is from genome assembly GCF_965638725.1 of Aptenodytes patagonicus. Lineage (NCBI taxonomy): Eukaryota > Metazoa > Chordata > Aves > Sphenisciformes > Spheniscidae > Aptenodytes > Aptenodytes patagonicus. The sequence continues at coordinate 78,970,450 of NC_134950.1, forward strand.
ATGTCCAGCCAAGCCCTCACAAAGCAAACCAGGCAGGGGACTCCATAGGATATTGTACAATAAAAATCCATTTGCTGTACGACTTCTGCTTTTTGTAACTGCTCATTTGTTTGCGTGGCATTTCCTACTGCTTCCAAATGCACCGAGGGAACAATCTTCCTGTGCTCCTTCACAATTCTTTCTGCAGTAGATCTAGCTCAAACAAACTAGTTCATAACAACCTCTCAAAATGAATTATAGTGCAAAAGAACATCTCTTGGAAAAATCATCGCCATTCATGTGAATTAATAAAAAGACTGTGTGAGACCTCACTGCCTAGTCCTGTAAAGAACCTCACTATCACAAAGTGATTCTCTCTGGTGACCAAAAAGAAGAAAAACTCATAAACAATCAAGACTACCCTCTGCTTTTGCTGTGAGACTCCTGTGAGCTTTTTAGTGAAACAGCAGATGAAGCATCTGGATTTGTTCTTTACTTCTTCCTTTTCAGTGATCTTTTCTGATTTTCTCTTGGCATCATATTCTCCTATAAATGCTTCTTCACATCATGTTTCCTATAATTTCTCTGCCCAAATGCCCAGATGGGTGGGTTTCCCTTTCTCCAAATCTTTGGGAAGGAAAATACACAACATCCTGAGGCAGCCTCTTACACCTTCTTAATGAATCTCTGCCTTCCCCCTCCACATACTCAATCTAATCTAAATCGCTCTAGGCAAAAATTAAAATTATTTCTCCTTACATTTCTCCTAGTTCTCTTTAAGGGTAGCTGATGCAGGTTTCTTATTAAAATTTGCCATATGGCTACCAAATTTTTTTCCTGTCCTCTGACTTTTGATTCTTTTTTGGTTCTGAGGATCTCATGTGTGACACACACAAAGCTGCATAGATGTGAATTAATCAATAGAGAGAGTGAGCTGATTTTGGGGAAGTCCTGCATTGGGCTTATGTAATTAGAAGTGACTGATCACTACTTGAAAAGCATACAAGATTGTTATTGTAACATTTGACAAGTAATATTTGAGTAGCTGGCTGAATAAGAAAAGAAATGTTAACTAGCACATCTGAGGAGCAACAGAATTTTTTCCTCCAAATGCATTATTCAAGAAGTAATTTTTCAGCCAGTGTTAGAGGTGATATTTGGCAAAGTACAGGACAAAATGTTGTTCATTGTTGAGGTGTAGTTTGGTATTTTTGCTGTTTTGCAAATTTGTCATTTTGCTGCATATTTGAAAAGTTCTGTGAACATGGCCTCAGGCTGTCAAACTTTGTTCTTTTAAGGCTGCTTATTTTTTATCCAGTCTGAAGATGGTTTTATAATTCAAAAAAATACCAAGAATATTACAGTTCCAAAAAGGTCATTTGCACACCAGCTGCAGAAATACTGTGTATTTTGTTAGTTTCTGAAAACACTTTCAATGTCAGGTAAGAAAAAAACCCCAGAACATTTCGTGTTCAACCTAGTGTAAAATGTCAGAGCAAAAGTCAAGAAGTGCGATGTGCTCCCCTAACACATTCTGACATTAACAATTTTTGATTTTATGAATATGTGCCCTATAGCTTATAGATTTTTTTCCATTTCTTTGTTTTCTTGTACTTTTTTTTTTTCTCTTATTTAGCACTCATCCATGTGAAGAGGATTGCATTTCCAGTCAATTTTATGAGCTGTTTTAATCAGAGAACCTCATTCTTGGACGTTAAAGACTGGCATTCTTCTGGTGGTTGCTGGAAGAGCACTGTGTCAGGCCCCCTGACAATCTGAGATTGAACATCTGCTCTAAATGCTGATAACTAGCACATTCCTGATTTAGTTGCTGGCAGAGCCAGCTCCGGGCTTCTCAGCAGACAGTGACATTTTGCTGCTCAAGGACCTGACAGCCATAGGCGTAAGACATGCTGGCTGTAAGAAGGGGTAGAGCTGAGAGGGAAGAGTGGTGGGCAGAGTCTTGTCACTCTGTCCACATTTGGGGGCAGAGGAGAACTGAGGGACAAGGGACACTAGATAGGATGGCCCTCCCCTAGTAGGTATCACTGACCTGAATATCCCTCCTATACCTTTTTGGAAGCAATAGCCATAACCACCCTGAACATCCTAGGCTTTGATGAATTTAGGTAGTGGGACAACAGATGATTTTCTTCCAGTAGTTATATGTTCCCCATATGAAGAAGTAGTGCTGTTCGGTACTGAGACTGAAATACCCGATTTGAAAGAAATGCTTTCTTTTTGTGATTCTTCTCTGCCTTTGATAGTTACTAGCCATCATGGATAGTTTTGATCTTCTTCCTTGAATCTATAAGCATCTTCTACATACCATCTTATTTCTGGCAGCCTTTGTTCCTTGGTATATCATCAGCTTTCTTGAGTGTCACTGCTGTACCAAGTCTCAGCTTGTACTAGGAAACCTAAAAGAATGCTCTTTGAAAACATTATCAAAGTGATTAACTGTATAAAAGTGACTTAAGAAGACACAAACATTGACAATATGTGCTCAGCAGATAACATACTTCATCTTCTCTCTGACAAAGTATTTAACGTGGTTGTCTATTCACCAGCTTGACTTAACTCTGCCATTTTCTTCTCCCAAGCTTCATCTCCTTCATATCAATACAATAGCTGATACTGGACAGAGGATTTCCCTGCAAGGTCTGAGGCTTTTCACAAACCAGAGGTATCACTTGGGGATATCGGGTTGCTATAGGAAGCATCCTTTGGACGACAGGGGATATGGATGGATTGCTCCGTGCATCAGTCATTCCCAGCTGGAATGATCCTGAAACAGCAATCCTGACCTACCCCTTCTTCATTTTGCTGCATTACCTCTTTGCTAAATGCAAATTGGCAGGATATAAGAGACATGGCCTACTTGTTCTGGTCAGGTCAACATATTTTATTTTAAACTAGCCCTTGTTCTTCTTCTAATGTTGGTCAGAATCTTGAGGCTGAAATACAATACAGCCAAACAAAAACTGTTCTGTGGTTTTAATATGTACAACCATTTCTTAGCCAGAATGTAATCAATAGTAACATACTACACCTGCATAAATTCCACAGATTATTAAGAGGATACATGTATATTATAGTCTGTATTATGTGTAATAATTTTGTCAGCAACTGCCAGAATTGTAACTGGTTGATTTGATGACATGATAAACTGCAGATGATATGTAATACACATTCAGATTTCATGCAAGCATATATAAAACTATTGGCTTTGATAAATTTATGATATCTTACATCACAGCTGGTTTTGCCTCATGTGACCAGTTAAAAAGAACAAAACATTTCCTTGTTGATTCCATAAAATAAGTCATGAGCTATAAACATGCCAGATTAAATTTACAGCTAAGTGGTAGTACCATTTTGATTTTGGTGATGTTCAACAAGTCTCTACTTTGTATAAATTAAGACAAAATGGAGAATATTTACAATGTTTCTGACACTCTACAATATCTAATGTGAATTTACATTGATTGTCAGTACACCTCCTTGCACATAAGTATAAACATTGTTACAACCATCAAAATATATGAAGAATTTTGTATTCATCATTGTTTCATCAATCTGGTCCATCATTTAGGTCTGAATATTAATTGCTTAGCACAATTTTTGGTTCTCCGACCTTAGAGTGTTATCATCAACACTACTTTTAACTATAAACCAAGTCCAGTCCAGCAATACTTAACACTTTTTTTGAAACATCAGCTTCTTCCATCATGTTAGGGGATGAAAGTTTTCATATTTAAAAGAAAAACTTCAGGTACTTCTGGTTTCAAAGAAAAAAAAAGTGTAAGATGCAAATTAAATAAGTATATGAGTTTGTATATGCAACTCATACCTTTTTTTTTTTAATACTCATTTATGAGATTTGAATGCTATGCTTAACGTAACCCGCAAAATATGTTTTCCTAGTAATGCCATGTTTTCATTAAATCTGAATATATTTAACATTTTGTGAATACCATTTATTTCACACAAACCCATATTTTTGTTTCAATAGAAAGTATTTTGCTTCATTATTCCAGTATGTTTTGTCTTTAAAAATGACCAAATGAGATTTCATTACAGTATCTGAAACATCATCACATTGGCTTTCCTTTCCCTTCACTTGATCTGCTAAACAGCCCTGTATCATCATTATGTCTGCAAGTGACAACTCATCACTGTTCAAAAATTATTTGAAGAAGATTGTTAAAAAGGATTAATAAGACTGGACACTTACCTTGAAAATTGACATGAGCTGCTTTTCTGGGGTGATAACTTTTGTTATGTATTTATGGTTTCTTGTGAAGAATTTTCTTATTCAGGCAACAAAAACAAGTCGCTCAAATTTTTTCATTAGCACTTCCACTGCCACAGGCTTGGGCAAAATATATTTTGTACCTTCAATGATAAGTTTTTATTGCAGCAATCTATGGTTTTTATACACAGATATGAAAGTTTAACAGTGTGAAAATGTTCAGAGAATTGAAGATACATCCAAGAAGAATGAGGTTACTGCATTTCTGACTACTTCTACTGTACGCTGGCATTACAGTGGCTGGAAAGAAGGCAGCTGCATCTGAGGTGAAATGCAGGATCAACAACCAGGAGTCTTTACTGGAAATGTTCTGATATTTGAAGATGTGTGATGTTTCGTTCCCATGTCCATACAAGGTGGAAACAAAGCATAGCCAAAGAAGGGCAAGACTACAGGTGTAGCTGCTCACTAGAAAATAGCTGACTGCCATAGACCCTACTGCCCTTTCTTGTCCAGTTACAGATTGGAGATGCATCTCATTCTTTACGCGTAACTCCTGAAGGATACAGCTGAATAGAATCTGGGTTCATCTATTCTCAGAAGCAAGTGCAGGAGGAGTTGAGAGAGATCCTTGAAGTGCCACCTCTGGAACATGCAAGATATAAAATGGGTTTGACTAAGTCATCATCTCAAAACATAGGTACTTACTAGTTTGTATGCCATCCGTATAATAACCATGTTGATGTTTCAGGTACTCATTTTGTACAATTTATAAATAAAGTTATCATGGGGTGCTCTGGAACAGCTGTCCTGTTCTCTCATAGTGTTTTAGGGTAAACATTTGCAAAGATGTTGGGTATCCCAGTATGAAGAATTTCTCAAGAGAACTGTTCTTTTTTTCTTTTTTTCTTTGTTCTTCTTTTTCCCCTTGGTTAAACATAACTAGCCAATTTAAAAGAATACACCTGGTCTGGAAAGCTGTAATGCCATTAAACGCCTTATGTCTCGACACAGCGTACGACAAATTGGCATAACTTTTTGGTCCCATACTTGGGTGTATTTCATTCCCATCTGCTTATTTTCTTTGATGTTCCCAGTAATAACTGACAGTCACTTGGGTCTCGTAGCTATCATCTGCAAAAATAAAACCTGACATTGCTTTCATAAAATAATGTCAATAGTATATCAAATTCTCCAACATATTCCCTGCACAGCTGCACCAAGTGACAGAAACAAAAACTGCCTTCAAACATAATTTATAAAATCATAAAAGGAGTAAACTGTCCTCCCTTTTAAAAACAAAGCTTAGCTAACTTGTAAACAAGATGACAAATCACGAGCAGGTTGGTATAGGTTTTTTTTTTCCAGGACAGGAAAGGTCACCGGAAACATTTTTTTCTCATCTGGTACCTCCTTACCAGAGGCAGCAATATAAAAAGCAAGAATAATCAGTGAAAAAACTCATCACTAAAAAGAAAAATAATTTTTTATGCCTCCTACAATTTAGAAACAAAAAAATAGATGAAGAGGGAGAGAGATCCAAGTGCTTTACAAACACAACAGGTTTTATTCTCCTTTCCATCTGAAATCTGCTGTTTCCAGTTTAGTACAGGCACAATTTAGGCATCAGTCACGACTGCATTTGGGATCTTCTAATGCTTAACGTTGACATATGTTCCCTATTGCTAGAGAACTGGCATATCAGTACAGACTTCTTTCATAACTTCTTTGCCCAGCACAAGGCCAGGTTTTGATAACAAAAAGTAAAAGAACAGCATAACGTTTAATTTGGTCACCTTCATTTCAGATGGAATACTATCATGTTAAGTGGATGTTTCTAGTAGATATTTTAGAATCAGTCTGACTTTCGTAAGGTGTCTTTTTTAATCCAAATTATTTTTTATATAAAAAGATGAGAATTTTCTACACTTAGTCATTCTGAAGCAAGCATCATTACAGAAGCCTTTACCAAAAGCAACAATTCATTAAAGATCAATTAAACACGGCAAACGACTAGATTGCAAGTTAACACTTTTGAAACCTAAGACATATTTTGATATATGTAAACTGAAGTAATTTTAAGCCATGAACAAGTGACCTAATTAGCATACTGGAAAACATTGAATGCTTGGAAAATTTTGAAACTGACTGCACTTTCCAGGAAAGATGGTACAGGAAAGACATGCAACACAAGATCATGAGGATCATGACCATTTTCCTTTCACTTGAACTCTCAGCTATCAACTGGTATATTTTAAAGGAATCTGAGAAAACAAAGTTTTCAAACCAGATGTTATTACAGAGTATCAAAGTCCACGGTTTAGTACCAAGTACACACATATAGACCAGCGCTAGAATTGGAGGTAAGTAAGCAGTGGCTGCATCTTTCTGTACCACTGCACTTGTAATGGAAAGAAGCATTACTATATTTTGGGCAAACCACTGGAAACGTTAAAATGTTTTCACAGCTTTTTGAAAGTTATACATGCATGTTTATCTTGGAAGATATATATAGTTGTATAGACATATAACGTACTAAAAAGATATGGAGTGGGACTCTTCCCTTACGACTGCTGAATAGCTATTCAAAGCAGTCTTGACTGGGGACTGTATGCTATAGCTATACCTAAATACTATTTATTTATTTTTAACAGAAAATTACATTGCCGTTTTCTTTATGATGTAACAGTTTCTAAAAGGATAGGAAAGGATGTAGGAAGACTAGAAGAATGTAGAATAATTCTTGCCTGTGGTCTTCTCACTGGCTCACAAAGCTAACTAGGTGCTGAGAGGACTGTGTCTTGCCCTCTCCTAAGGATCTGAAGACATGGCACTTAACTTCCCTGGTACCTCCTAGAACTTCCTTGATCTGGAGCAGTTCTGAACTGTTTCCATCTGCCTCTTAGTACATTTTCACCAGTCACAGTGAGACCCTGATCTTAGTTTGAGTTTCTGTACTCCGCTGTAATGTAAATAATTAATAGGAATAATAATAAGCAACTTGCTTACTGCTACTTATGACAAAGACAGGATTTGAATTTAGATGAAAAAATAATATGCCAGCAGCCAGTTCCGAGCCTTTGAGAATAAGACACATCTTGCCTTTGATTTGTAAGACATGATACACTGCAATGTGCCATATTTGTAAATTCAATCGTTAAGTAGTATTTACTATGACTAATGTAGGAGTACACAAAGAATGCTTGTTCACAGAAGTGTCTTGCAATGTTAAGATTTACCGACAATTTGGAATTGTGAACATGAGGGAATTTAGTGAGCAGCCCTGATGAACAGCTTCTGTATGGACTGACAATTACACAGAAGCTTCAGCAGATGTTCTTTAGCTCTTAAACAATATTTTATGAGGTAGAAATGTGCGTGGTACATCACTCTTGGTTTGGCTTTTCCCTGCTCTCTTTCTCCAAAACAAGACAGAATGTTGTTCATAAACTGTGCATTTCAACTATAAACGTGGCATATTCTTACTTTCTCAGTGTGAGCGAGTAGGTGGAATTACAATTATCAATTACCTAGGAGTAATCTACATCTTGAAGCCCAGCAAATAGCATTAATCTTGATTGGTTTGCTTAGTTAGGGACTGTGACTCCAGAACCTATTACCTTCCCTTCCCCAGCTTTATATGCTGAGCATGACGTCATATGGTATGGAATATCCCTTTGGTCAGCTGGGGTCAGCTGTCCCAAGTTCTTGTGCACCCCCAGACTACTCGCTGGTGGGATGATGCGAGAAGCAGAAAAAGCCTCAACTCAGCAATAACGAAAACATCCCTGTATTATCAACACTGTTTTCAGCACAAATCCAAACCATAGCCTCATACTAGCTACTGTGAAGAAAATTAACTCTATCCCAGCCAAAACCAGCAGAGCCGGTAAGGTAGGACCTTTCTAGACTCTAGGATCATCATCACTGGAGATCTGCAGTAGGCCAGACAAGCTCCTGTCAAGCATGGCATGAGCTATGAACAGCGGATTCTGCCTATGGGCAGAGGATGAGGACTTGACCCTCATGTCTGTGAGTCTCTGGCTAGTATTACTCTGTTGCTTCGATGGTGTGAACCATCTCCAGTATTTAATCTTCAAAATATTTCTTCGGTTTTTGATAATAATAACTACCAATAGAACTAAGTGATATTTGTTATGTCTTCATTCCTCAAGAAAGCAATAGTAGTTCTCATACAGTATTAATTCAAGAAAAATAAGGAAAGCCTGAAAATTTATACTAGGTGAACTACTGTCATTACACATAAGATGGCTCATGAAAGCTGGGCAAATTTTAGAGACCAGAAAAAGAAGCATCTGAGTACTACAGATTCACAGGTTAGATAGCAACTGCTGTGCATTTAATTAATACCTATATCTGCTGGAATTGGCCATGGTTAGATGAATTAAAGTCCATGGCACTAAAACTATCCTTTTAAGCTCTCAACATCCTTTTGTATAATCATTCTGCCAATGCCTTTTAGTTGCGATGGTTCCTATCACAATGGTTTCTTTGCTACGTGAACTCTCTGCTAGTCTTAAAAGGTTTTTTTGAGTAATTGCCAAGTTAACACATCTCATCATTATTATTTCCATCATTGTAAGGTCTAGCATAAAAGTCACATATGGAGCTGCTTTTATTGTTTTTTGAGCTTTTTTTTGTTTGTTTGTTTTTGTTCCATAACTTGTCAAATATGGCCTGATTTTGCAAAAAGCTGAATGTCACAGGCAGCCTCTGAACATTCAGAACTCCTTCTAGGCATCCAGGTGCATCCTACAGAACACAGCTTAGCCAGTAGCAGATCTACCTAAAAGCAAATTACTATAAATCATACCATACCTACCAAAGATGTTTATTGATATCTGTATAATGGTAAAGCATCATCTAAGATTAATACATAATTAAAATGTATACATAACTTGGCTAGTCTCCTTCTAAAATCAGAAGAAAGAAAAAGAATAGGGATCCAGGGCACCTCAGGTAGACATTGAGAATATCCGCCGTACATTTATAAAACAACAAACTATTTATATCCCCTGTAAAACAATTAGGCATCCAGGATGAATTGTAGCAGTAGTACATCTCATACTCATATTTAGCTGTACCCTAACTTACTGCCCTGCTAAAGATCATGTATACCTTCTGGAATGCTTCATTTCACCTTATACTTGTACATTATTGTTCCTGCATGTTTTTTTTCTCCTTCATTGCAACCAACTCCTTGCAGCCTAAGCATCAAGTGCTAACTACCTGAGGCAGAGCTTTTTAATCTACTCAGTTACCAAGTTCTGGGGCTGATCTCATATAAACTTCCCTATTGTGTGCACTCGATAATTTCTCTGAGTTTCACTGATTTATGTAAATAAGTCAGATGTTAAAATTAACAGTCATTCATGTATTACTCTTTACACATACATGCATAAGTACATATGCCTAGGTTTAAAATACAGCAGTTATTTCATGAATATAACTGATGACATAACAGAGACACATCACTCATCTTGAACTCATCAATTTAGCATATCTTAAAGTAATTATTAGAGAAAGGATTCACTTTGCCCTTTCCCTTCTACCCTGGTATTATCTATTCACTGGAGATACCTGGTACCGTTGCCAGTATTGGCAATGTGTATTTTTTCTGTGTATTTATATTCACTGCATGTATGCCAGAAGAAGATGTTCACTACCTCCTCTGCTTTTTCCTCTTCCCTCTCTTCCTCAGTCTTCCTCTCCTCTGTTCTGACCCTGTTTCCTCTCCTGTTACGGTTCTGGGGCTTACTGGAGTCTTCATCCCTCAAAACCAGACTGGATAAAGACCTGAGTAACCAGGTGTGATCTGACCCCTGATCCTGCTTTGAGCAGGAGGTTGGATTAGGTGACTTCAAGAGATCCCTTCCAACCTGAATTATCCTATGATGCTATGATCTCTGAGTCACTTCAATCCTTCATGCAAAGCAAGCCATCCAGCTTTTTTAGTTGGGTTAGGGAGTTACAGCATTAAAGAGTACCTGTATACAAAGAACACGAGCTAAATGACAGTCGCAGCAGGGACTGGAGGAGGCCTCCTCTGTGTCACCTGACAGATGGGCTCTCTGCACTTTGTGGAACTACAGTGTGATGTGCAAGTACGCTGGGATACAGGATGTCATCCTTGATTGCTCTTTAATATAATTCCTGTCTCATTCAGTGCCTTATACAGAAAGGGCTCTCTGCACTTTTTTTTTTTTGTCTTTCTATTATGCTGTATGTGGCACCAGCCTCAGTTCAAGCCTTCCCCTAGAGACAAAAACAATTGTCTAAGCTTAAGCTTTTCTATGGTGTTCAAAAGCACACCATGTGCTAAAGACTATGATGTACCCTAAGAATAAATCTTATATGTGCATTTCTATGGCATTCAACACTACACTGTATGCTAAAGGCAGCTTTGAGACAATCCTTCAGAACAAACCTATTCATGGCTTTTGCGCAGCGTTCAACACTACACTGTGCATTAACTCCCCCTGTGAGAGGGGTCTTTAGAATAAATTTGTCTCCTATATAAACGGAGAATACAGACATGTAGGTCTTTGGATAAACATAGACACGAACTGTGCCTTCCACCATCCAGTGAAGCTCTGCTCTATGCCACCTACACTGAGGAAGAGAGGCGCCCTCCAGCTCTGCACCCCATACCATCAGCCTCTTGTTTTCCCCAGTGTTTTCCAGAAGGCTGGCATGTCCATTCACCTCCTCACCCTCTGACCCTACAGGAGGGCCAGACCACCTGGGCACAATGCTGTTTAGTCCCTTAGAAGACCCGCCTTTCCACACACCACACAGGAAAGAGGGATCCGTTCCCGTCTTTCCTCAGGCATGAGCAGAAAAGCAAATGGGAAAAGGCAACCTTAACGAGGGAACCAATCCATCCAATCCCTTACAGTTGCAGTTAGAGGTTTCATATGTATCCTAGTGACTGCAGCCACTTTATCATATAACACAATGCCTAAAAACATTTTTCTTAACTGCCACAGTTCAATTTATTTATTTTTTTTTTACTTACCTAGAGATTTCTGAGTACTGGTAATTTTCTTTACTAGAAAGCTGAAAAGTCTTCAATCATTCTCATATATTGCAGCATGCTATTTTACAATTCTAAGGCTCTAACTTTAAAATATTGGCCTATAGGCCTCTGACACTAACACTTGTAAGACCTGCTGGAAACTCTGAAAGGAACAACACTTTCATGAGCAAAAAGGATGTTAACAAAAGGCTGTATTTTTATAATACTTTTTAACCAGTTTAAGAGTTGACTGATGCCAGAAGAACTGCGCACCATAGCATATCTCTTGCCTTTGGCAATTGGGGAAGGAGAGACAGGTTCAGAGCTGGAACTTCTGCATCAAAGAGGGGAATCTCAAAAGATTTGGTTATGCTCGGATAATGATCATCTTAATGATTCAATGGTTACTCTACTTCAGGCATGGCCATACAGCCGGATCCCTTTATCCTACCCCTTCACTTTTTCAGAAGATGAGTTGAAAGAACCATTTCCCCCACCTTTAGAGACTTCCACTGTTTTTTGGTTTTTAGGGTGAAAGAACAAGCCGATTAGTAACCCATTGATTTTCAGGGAAACCTTTGAGATATATTTACCTGAACAGTTCTGTTAGAATTTGCTTCAAGTAAATTGCACATCTGTACATCAGAAACCAAATAAACCCTGAGTTAACACTCTCTTGTGAAAATCAAAGCAAGCATTAATACAAAGCAGCTATCGTTTTCTTCTTCCACTTGGTAAGACAAAATTATTTTAAAGACAACATCTTGGGAAGAAGCAGCTCTTACAAATGTCTATTCATATGTACTTCACATAGTCATTTTTTCAACTAAGGTTAATATTTCAAAAGTTTTAGTCTATTGTTAAATGTTAGTTCTATAAAATTACATCAACCATACTCCAGAGCTATTGCCATGATTTTGTTATTAATACAGTTTTGCTGTGCAGGTATCATGTATAGACACACCTATGGTGTTCAGTCTGTATACATGCCAACTCAGAAAGCCAAAACATTTACATGTTCTATTCACAGATTAGCACAAAGCTATAATTTTTCCTTCTTTGGCTGGTGTATTATTATATTAACGTCTTCTAGTTCAAGGATAAACTACTATATATCTTATACATGTTTAATAAACATAGTAAAGTACATGTATTACACATGAACTATGTAACATGTATGACTTAAGGCATGGCTGTGTATCCTGCTTGTTATAGCAATTCAGGAATAGACTGGAAGAAGTTGCAAACATCCTTGTTGCCCACGCATTCGTTTTCTTTCAATCAAAATTGTGTGTGCTTGTGTGAACGTGTGTGTGAAGAGATGGGAAGACCACCAGTGTGCATCAGCAGGTCTCATCCCAGGAAGACCCTGGCTATTGTCAGAGATTCAGGGATTTGGGAGCAGTCTCTGGGTGCATGACTTAGAATGTAGTCTCCTGTCCGCCCTCTGGTTCAGACTTTAAAAGAAGGAAAAAGTTTCTACTTAATTTCATGCTTCTCAGGACTTCTGATTGTATTGCTTAAAAAGAAATCAAAATAATTGCCTAAGGGGGAGGCTGTAAAGTTTAATTGGATTTTGATCTTGTCCACAAACTGAAATGGTCACCTCAGTCTGAAATCAGATGAAAGATGAAAGGAGTTTTTCCTAATTAGACAGTGTAAATTCTGAAAAGTCCTTCCTGCAGATATTTCCTCAGAAACTCGATCAGACGTACTTAATTACAAACAAAACATTTTGAGATTCAAATACGTTAAAAAAGAAAGGCAACCTCCTGTTTTTTGTTTTCTTTCAAAGAAAAACTGAAATGCATAATTACAAGAACTGATCTGCAGGTGATGAGGTTCATTATTGAACATGTAGCCCAACTACTGAAAATAACATAATTAAAAAAAAAATCTTTCATTTGCATGTAACAGCAAATAGACCAAGGGTTAAGAAACCTTTGCAGAACCCAACAACCTTTCAAATAAGGATACAAGACTGTAACGTGACTGAACCAAAAGCTCATTACTGTTGTAGATCCTTTGCCTAGGGTTACCAGATCTAATGAGCCAAAAAATGCTGAGATATCAAAGTCTAGTTTGGCCTAAAAGGCCTAAGGAATTTACTTAATGAAACAACAGACATCCCTAGACTTACACTGCAGTTGATGATGATGTATCCGGCTCAAAATTTCAGCTAAATTCCATGTATATGGTAACCCCACAAAAAAGCTGAACTGAGAGAAAATAGCAATTAGTGTCAGATAGATATAGATTATTCAGGGAAACAAACAAAAACCAAACAAAACTCATAAGAAGGTCATCAGCCTTCAGAAACTGTGTAACTTTTTTCTGCCTTGATTGTCCGTGAGCTGTTGATGAGGTGAGACTTGTCACTGTGTTTCAAATGACAAGGTAGGTTCTATGGAGCAGCAAGTCCTTCTAATCTTATGCTTTTAAATTTGTATCTTAACTTCTCATCAATCTTCTCTAGATGCTTTTGGTCCCCCGCCCATATCCAAAAGGCAGGACTTGAAAGCCACGTGTCTGGCCAAACTCACTGGATGCTTTAGACTCCTAAGCGCTATGAGATTTTCTCCATTAGATGTCCAGGTAGCCACATCAGTATACATTGTACAGGAGAATTGGTAGGAGTGAAAGAGAAGCCCATTCTCTCTTCCACACTTTCTCCTTTCAGCCCAAGCATCAAAGCAGCACAGATTATTGCAGGCTGCATCCACAGGGACTCCTGCAGCTTTCCCTTCCCTCCAGGAACTGCAGCAGCCCTGACACACTATCTTGTAAAATAGTTACTTAAGCTAGCTGTCAAGGTAAATCAAGAACAAGCAGATGGATCACAGAAGGAATTAAAGTTACTTGCATCTCTCATAACACTTATTTCTGTGCAGTAATCATTGATATGCTACTCCTCACATAACAAAATACTGAGATTGGTCCTCATTTATGTATACAGCTGCATTTTATTTCAAGACATGACAGAGTAATTTGAATCAGTTTCATAAACCTATTTTCCTATTTCCCAATTGGAAATAATTCAAGGAACTATCCTATTTGGTTTTTAGCATGCACAGCGTACATTTCTTTAGTTCTTCTTCTTGATATACTCTTCAACTACAGTCCCTAAGAAAGCATTCACTTAAGCAGAGATAATTTAGGCCACTAAAATTAAGCTAACTACTTTTAGGACAGCTAGAACTTTTGCAGCTATTGCTCTTCTCTACTTCTACCCTCATCCATCACAGCTATCAAGGAAAGGATTATTAAAGAAGTACATGGTTGCATGTAATTCAGCTTTAACTTATACATTCTCTTATTAGATTTAGTGAGAACTGAGTTATATCTTACAGCCACTGGTATCATGTGCTTGATATAATTGAGTCACTGTTTCATGTGTATGACACATTCCATTTTTGTCATTTTTTTTTTAACACATCAACACAAATATACCTAACTTAAAATTTAGGTACTGCTGTCATTTAATTTCTTACAGACATGAAAAGCAGAATTAAAAAAAAAAAAACAAAACGAACCTAACTTTAAAATATTCTTTAACATTCCTGCCCCTGATCAGAGCTGGAAGTTTAAAGTCTCTCAAGACTACCATGCTAGGGGTAAAATACCTCCTCTGTTGTCATGGTTTAACCTCAGCCGGCAACTGAGCACCACACAGCTGCTCGCTCACTCCCCCCACCCCAGTGGGATGGGGGAGAGACTCAGAAGAGTAAAAGCGAGAAAACTCATGGCTTGAGATAAAAACAGTTTAATAATTGAAATCAAGTAAAACAGTAATAATAATAAAAGAATATACAAAGCAAGTGATGCACAATGCAATTGCTCACCACCCACCAACCGGTGCCCAGCCAGTTCCTGAGCAGCGGTCACCGCCCCCTGGCCAACTCCCCCCAGTTTATGTACTGAGCATGACGTCACACGGTATGGAATGTCCCTTTGGCCAGTTTGGATCAGCTGTCCTGGCTGTGCCCCCTCCCAGCTTCTTGTGCACCTCTTTGCTGGCAGAGTATGGGAAGCTGAAAAATCCTTCACTTAGTGTAAGCACTGCTTAGCAACAACTAAAACATTGGCATGTTATCACGTTATTCTTACACTAAATCCAAACCACAGCACTGTACCAGCTACTAGGAAGAAAGTTAACTCTATCCCAGCCAAAACCAGGACATCTATCAAACCTTATGCAAGTGACAAAACAACAGAGAGCTCTTCAGAATCCACTGCTATTCCTAATTTAAGTTTAAACCCTCTCTCCCTCTCCCTCTCTCTCCCTCTCCCTCTCTCTCCCCCCCCCTCTCTCCCCCCCCCCCCTCTCCCCCACCCTCCCTCCCCCCCCCCCCTCTCTCCCCCTCTCTCTCCCCCCCCCCCCCCCTCTCTCTCTCCTGGTACAGTCAACAGTAATACTTACACATGTCAAGAAGCAAAACCTTCCTCTCATGTGCCCCTTTTTATTGAAAGGCAGCTTGTAGTAATCATCCCTTAAAAATTACAAATGCCAATCATTAAGTTTCAGCTGAAATTATTTTAGCAGGTAAGGTTATTCTAGTCCTACAGGGTCAACAACAGCAGGTGAAAATTGTTTGGTGAAAGAACATCCTGTCTCTGATCCCTGCAGCAAACCCTAAGGAAAAAAAAGTGACACCAAAAATGTAGGTACCAAATGCAGTGAGAATGACAATTTTTCCTAATAAATGAACATTTCTGGGAGTGCTGAATATTAGTATGCTGAAGAAGCAAGGTTTATTAAGGAAAACACCGTAAATTTTTTTTTTACTTATGTATTTAAGAAAGCTATTGCTATTTCTTTGTCATCAGTCAGCACACGGAACCGCCAAGGGCAGTTCCATATGGCTGTTACTTCCTGACTTGTATTCTATTGCATGAAGCCAAAGCAGGTCAGGAAAAAAGAAAAGAAAAGGGAAAAAAAGGTCAATCAAGAAATAAGTAATTTTAGTACTTCTAAGGTACTTTTCCATTGTGAAAAACTAAATTTGTCCTGATCAACATTTCATTTCTTTGAAAGGAAGCTGGTGTTGGCAGACATGAATAAAAGGTCAACAGAAACCACGGATCTAGAATCAAAGGGATTGCAACTTAGAGTGAAGTGGGACAGGTAAAGATGAAAAAACATAGGGTACCGCAGTTGGAGTTCCCATTCCTGGTTTTGCTTTTGTCTAAAGTAAGAAATAACTTTACTGATTGTGCCACTAGAAATTGCTTCTTTTTCTCCACTGATTCAGTTGCACGGTGCCACCCTCACCTGCATAAAGGAGGAAAAAGCCACCTTTTTCAACTAGCTTACATTTTGTCACAAGGTCCCATAATCCTTTGGCCTAAATATTGTCCAAGTGTATAAAGAGTAACAACAATCACTTGTCTTAGGCCTGAAAGAACAATCTGGAGGGCTCAATAAGGCACAAAGCAGCAGATCTTCTAAAATCAGCCATGAGAAATATTAGTCAGAGACTTAAATGGGATTTTTGCAGTCTGAATAGTCCAAGTTATCTTTTGTCTTATCTTTCCCCTTATTACCACAATAGATCACAATGTTTGCAAAACTGACTTTGGCTCTAGCGTGCTTTTCTTAGACTCATGCATCTGTGAATATTTAAAAGATTATTTAAGTAGAAGTTTGAGAGTTTGAATTTCTGTTTTAAATATTTTGTTGATTAGTAAGTTTTAATATATGAGCAGTGGCACTGTTGAATTTTGCATGATATCATTTCTGTAACTCCAAGATAGACAGGACTTATTTGAAGTTGAAAAGACTGTTATTTCATTTGGGAAAAGATAAATACCCAAGAAAGTGCTGAGCTATCAAAACAATTCTGAGATACAAATTACATCCTGAGCTAATCACTCACATTCACTGCCAAAAGCATCTTCCTTCCTTGCTTGCTTGCCTACAGTATTAGAAGTAGCAGCTGCTGTTGAAATCTCCCCTGGAGATTGTTAGGATCTGCACGAGAAAAAGCTGTGTGCTGGAGGCCAATTTCAATAAATAAACAACTGCAACTTTATTGTATGTGATACTTTGCAGACAACAATGCAAAAAGGTGGCACCTATTTTCATATATGTCAGCTGACGGTGATCTTTCTAATTATGATGTATCTACCCACCTATCTAGACAAATCATTGTACGGAGTACTTCTGCGATAACAGGAGGCTCTATTTCCCTGCTCCCATAGCTTAGTACATAACTAGTAACTAATAACATAACTAGTAACCAAGTAACTAGCGATAGGACGAGAGGAAATGGCCTCAAGTTGCGCCAGGGGAGGTTTAGATTGGACGTGAGGAAAAATTTCTTTACTGAAAGAGTGGTGAAACATTGGAAGAGGCTGCCCAGGGAAGTGGTGGAGTCCCCATCCCTGGAGGTATTTAAAAGACGTGTAGATGAGGCGCTTAGGGACATGGTTTAGTGGGCATGGTGGTGTTGGGTTGACGGTTGGACTCGATGATCTTAGAGGTCTCTTCCAACTTCAATGATTCTATGATTCTATAAGATACTCACTGCAAGACATAAGGTATTGGCTGTAAGACATTATCCTTACAGTGCTACCCTTGCTGAGGTCAAATTTCCTTCTAGATGACTTTAGAGACCTATTTTGGTTCCCACCAAAGTAAATTAAGAACTCTCTTAATTCGGGTCCATTGATGTGATTGTTTATAAATACACACTGCCTTTCCCAAGGCCATAAACACTGCAAAAGCAGATTGACGTGAGGAACCCTCTGACAGGCGCAATCCCACAATGTACATAATCCTTGGACTGCAGGGGTTGAAGAATGATTTTTATTGCTGTAAGATTTTTCAACCAATCTTCACTCACTGAATTACAGGGGAACTGCATTTTAGATGCGTTAATAGTGCAAAAAATAAAGGAAGTGCTGAGGCTTCCACTGAAATTAGGTTGTTTTACAGTATCTTAGTTGACCTCCTAAAATCAGACACTTGAGCAACAGTTTTGGAAAATGCTGCTCATGCTTATTTTGGTGCAATTAAGGTCAGAGCTACTTTAATCATTGCTTCTTTTGAGCAAAACATCCAAATAAATTTCTCCATGATAAATTAAACATTGACAAAGAATAGGGTATTTCTGAGCAGGCATCAGTAACAGTAAGAAAAGTATATTTAAAAAATATAACTTAAAAGGTGCCCAGTAGAACAGCTTGGAAAAGTGTGTTTTCTTTCGAAACCAGGTTATTTGTCTAAGTTCCTGTGCCTTCTCTATTGACTATTTTATTTCCTTGTATTGAGAGATTTAGTGAAGACTAATGGCCAGTTTAACATTTCCTATGCTACTGATTTTTTTTTTTTAAAAAGGACACAAAACCATCAACATTTTCTTTTCTATCTCCAAACTGTAATCTATGAAAACCACACTGTATACTAAGAAAAGCAGTTTATAGCTTCAGCAAATTTTTTATGCAGTGAGCAATTATTGGTATACTGCTCCTGTTCCTTCCTTTGGACCTTGATTATTATGTATTCTTCATGGTCATCAATTCTTAAATTAGAGTATGGAGAAGAAGTAGTAAAAATCTCTGAATTAGAGCGTACAAAGTGAAATGCAGCACAATAATAATAATAACAACAACAATCCCAATATATAAAGGCCCAAATATTAATAACATCAAAACTTACTGGTAATCTGGCATATTATTTGGCATATAAAGAAACAGGGTTCTTCTTCTTTTGTATTTATTCCTCAATACTATGTTTTGCAATAAAAAAGAAAAAAAAAACACCCCGATTACCTAAGTATGAATATAATTGCAGTGAAATACCTTTAAAAAAAGAAATAAAATCAGTTACCTGAGCCTTGATATTAAAGTACTGGAGAATCTACCACAGGGCAGGAGATGGAAAAGATAATTTATTAATCTTTTCCTTCTCCAATTACTCTGTACTTTCTATTACACAAATCCAAATCGTTGGATGAGATGGAGACCATCAGAAACTTCTCTTACAGTATGACTTCAGTTTGGCTCAGTTAATGTTGTGCTCTTATGCCACGCTTCTTTTGAGGGAGAACAGAAGTGCTGTTCTGAGAATTAAGCTATTCAGATCTCTGTCTATTGGCATTGAAAATAATCTACTCTACTTTCACAACCTCTCTGAGTATGTGTTGTTTGAAAAGTGTAGTGACAGGAGCCAGGATTCACAGAAGAAAAACCAGAGTGCTTTACCTGGGTACTCTACTTATGTGGACTTAGTGAGAACATTCACTTTCTGTCCAGTGCAATAACCGCTTAGTTGTTAGCATAGTCTTCCCCATATTAATAACATCTAGTTTGAGCTTGCTACTCAGCTCACATTAGTTGAAAGCTGGAACAAAGCCAAATGAAGTTAACAGATTTGCTCTGGTGTAAATCCAGCGTAAAAGAAATTACTTTTGCATGCAGATTGACTTGTCTTGCTTTTCAAATTTCTTTGCCCATGCATGTAAAGCAAACCACTTTATATGCAGCTCATGGATAAAAGCCTATCATGCAGAAATTGAAATCCACATCCAATTTCTTTTACCCAGTAAATCCTACGTGTCAAAGAAAGTAAAACATAAACAGTCGGTATCTCTTCCCAGATAGATCTTTTGAGTTCTACATTCATCTATGTCAGAAATTGCTTTTGCATCTACTTTCCACATGTCAACTTACTAGCAATATTAGCTATACCTTTGTTACAAATGTACCACCTTATCATACAGAATTATAGGTGACCTTCTGTATTTTTTCCAAGCTGCGTTTTCACAGTAAATAATGCTGATACGAGAAATTGCAATAAAACAAATGCTACAAAGTTACACCAATACAGTAGAGTAAGGTTCCTATAAAGGAAACAGTTACATACATTAACCAAAACTATTCAAATAAACTATTTGAACTGATTCACTAATATTTTAAGGTAATGGAACTAGCACTTTAAAAAAAGGGAGGGGGAGGGACAACATCAACAAAAGAAGGCTCTTTTCATAATATTTGAGAAAAATGTGTACTTTTCATGTTTTATATTTGAAATGGCTGTACTGATCGTGAAAAAAGTCCAAACAAAAAAATGACAATATCAAGTTATTTGAACAATAAAAAATTAGAAATGCTATATAAGTCATAAAAAGTGAAATAATTATCAAATAATGAATTTGACAAACACTAATTCCACAGGATGGCTGCCCAGAAGGGACAATGGATATTTAATGATATTTAATGTGCTAAGACTGTATATTTCTATGAAAGGAAGGAAAACAAAGGCAATTCCTTTTTTACGAGAAGTTAGCATGAAAGAATCTCAAAAGTAGCAAGCAATACATAGTTGGGAACCCAATGCTCAAAAATGATGTTGCTAAGAAGGTCATTATGTTAATCTCATGGTTCTTCCTAAATAAAAATGACTGGGTTCATCACAGTGTTATGTAAACAACAATTTAGTAACCCAGTGGCTACTGTATCACTCCTTTCACATCAGACCTTGTCTTACCCCATATAATTGCCAGCTGTGCCCACTCATAAAAAGACTGGCTTTTTTTACCATGCACAGAAACACTGGAGTAGAAATCGTGCCTTAAGTCAGCCAAAATTGTAGCACTGGTACCCAGCACTGTGTGCACACTCTCAGTAAAATACAACTCCCTTTTCCAGTCCTCATGGATATTTTGAAATATTAGAATAATATTAGAATAAATACCTGGAGAGCATTTACCATCATTAAAAAGCTCATAGAGTAAGTTAGAGATGAAAAGCAAGAGAACTGTCATTGTAGTTTCTGATGGACTTCAGTGTAGCCAAGGTTTCACTTCAGGTATCTGGACACACAAATTGCTCAGGGTGGAAGAAAGACCATGAGAAATCTGTTTGCTAAGATAGTTGGTTTGAGAAATGAAACAATGCAATAAAGGAAATGTTTGGATCATTACATATTTATTCACTGGGCTGTAAAAAAAATAAAAGATAATGAGGTACAGTCAGAAGAACACTATATGCAATTAATAAAGTGGGACTAATCCCCAGATGACACCTGTTACAATTTGATTGTAGTCATGAGCTATGTGGAGCTTCACTGATTTATGACACCTGAAGATGTAGCTTAATTTGTGTACATTTCCAAATAGAAATTATTCCTACCAAATTGCCAACAGTATTCTGAACTTTCAGGAGCAGTGCTCCCAAAAATGGAGAGTTTGTACCTCCATTCATTATTTCACGCATGCTTTAGAAATTTTAGATTGAAAAGGATGAGTTAACTTAAAAACAATGCCATATTAATAGTAGTCTGAAGAGAGAACTTTTTTTTAAAATGACTGATAGGTACCTAGATGCAGAAACAGGCCATCGATTATACATGGCTGAAAGATACCCTAACGTATGACTTAAAAATTCCCAAATACAAATTACGTGTTTCCTAGATGAAGAATCTTTTTTAAATTCAAATTAATGATGTGACAAATACATAGGCACTTCTAAATTTGGAGAATTATAGTTGAAAAGGTTTTTGACACCCATAAAACTTCATCTTCTTTAAAATAAAAAAGAAATAAAATTTTTAAAGAAAGGTTAATTGAGTATCGTTCTGGATGAAGGACTAACCTGCTTTTGCTTTTCCAGTAGGCCCTCCAGCTCGAAAGGCTTTCCTGTCTCTTGTATAGCTGTTCCAAGAATTTGACCTGTAAGGTCATGGGATCAAAGAAACCTGAAATAGTATCACTTTCCATGTTCTACTTCATGACTGTCTGTCTGGTTCTCTTATACTCAACAGTTATTTTGAAGCCAAGTACTGTATGGAACATACAGTTTCCATAGGCATTGTACCTTACAGACATGTTCATGACATGAAAAAAGTAGGATAAAGCAAGATGACCAGGAAAGCAGCTTTTGTGGGAGATCAAGAACATTTAATAAAAATGTCCTTGCTTTTCTGCCTGTAGATCTACTGAAAATCATAGAATCATAGAATCATAGAATCATTGAGGTTGGAAAAGACCTCTAAGATCATCGAGTCCAACCGTCAACCCAACACCACCATGCCCACTAAACCATGTCCCTAAAATCAGAGAAGATATATTATAAAATATAGAAGAAATTGAAGACTGCAAAAGAAGTTGGAAGTTGTGAGAGTAAAGAAACAGAGAAGAAAGAGGGAGGCAAAAGTGAAGCTTATGAGTTGAAACTCAGAACTGAAAAATCTGAGTATTGCTATCCAAGTTTCCATTTCCACTAACTGGATTTGCAAACTTACCTATGTGAGACAGACACAAGACTTAAGTAGTTTGTACAGTCATTTAAAAAATAAAAAGAGAAAGCTATTTATACTAAGTGATGCTTCTGCGTACCATTTCCCTGATGGCAGTGCCTACGTATGCTACTGCACTCATTGTTCACCGTTATCCTTTCCCATCAGCATCAGGCTCCCACCATTTTGCTGGTTCTTTCATATTGTTGTAGAAGATCATCAACAGTACTGTGCAACATGACTGCTAATGAGGCCTGCTTCACATAAAATAAAATGAAGTTATTTGTAGTCCAGATCAGTTCCTCTATTGAACTTCTGGCGCATCACCATAAAACAAACAAACTGAAAAAACCAACTGGGCTGAGAAAAACAGAGATGGCAGGGTAGGGGTGGCAACGAATGACTGACAAAGATGAGAAGACAGGTGCAAATTGCTTTAATCCAGAATCACTTCAAAGGAAATGATTCTGCTCTCTGATTCTGCAAGAAATGGTAAATCACACAAAACCTCTGAAGCATAAGAAAAGAAAGAGCAAGGACTGGGGAGATCAGAGGCAGAGTGCATTTGCAAACAGAAATAGTAAGTTATGTGAAGAGGTAAAAAAATTATATGAGTAAACAGCACTGTTCTCTTACAGTTCTCCCGCTGCGTGTGACTTGGGGAGTGCAGCAAAGTCCGCAGCAACTCTGCAGAAAGAGCGCAGGATGAGTAAGCAGCTTATACAACTCAGAGGAGCAGAAGCAAATTAATAAATCTGTGGGACAAATAAAGAAATAGCCAGTCAAAGATCATAAACATAAAGCACAGAGTAAGCTAAGGATTATAGGGTTAGTGGCTAGAATAAAATTCAACACGTGTAAAAGCAATAAGGCAAGGAAAATATAATTCCAGGAAGTGAGAAGAGAAATGCTGAGCAACTTGCTGGATATTTTTTTCCTGACACTAAACAAGGGCACTAATGAGGCCATATTTGAAACGTCGCATTGATTTTCTGTCTGATTCATTACCCTACAGATAAATATGACTTTATGGAAAAGCTACAGCTTTGGCAGACAGCTGGCTACATACATATCAGTAAAGTAAACAAGACCAGGAAAGGGGCTGTAGTGCTAGCACGTGATCGTCCGCACTTTAACCCTTAGCTTGCTTTCTGGCGCTGCAATGTCCAGGAGTTCAGCTGACTAATCAAGGCCCGGCTTGACGTAGCACGGCTGTGTGACTTTGCCTCTGTTTCACTAAGAAAATTGATACAGACCTATGAGAGAGTCTGTAAACTAAACCAATGCAGATCAGAAAAGCAAAAACGCAGAAGTGAAATAGTTCAGGTGGTGATCCTCACTGCCCCTTCTGAGGATGTGTTTCAGCTTCCACCCATGCCAACTTATTTACGCTCTCTCAGTCCATATACATTCCTGATTTCCTGGGCAGCCTTCTAGTTATGAACAAGTTCCCGTCTGAGATCCCAAATTCCTGTGAGCCCTTTACCGACCTTGTAAACATCTCCATAGGGAACATGGAGTTAGCCTTCAAGGAGCAAAAGTGAAGTATTGTTTGAGCATCTGGCAACCAGGCTGTGAATACATCTGCTGGCATAAATTCCTGAACTATTGGTCCTTTAGCCAACAATAAATAACTGCAAAACATACAGGTAGACTTTTAGATTCAGAAATGTTTTTGGATGGATACATTTTAAAGAATATAAGAGTTTGCCATGGTCTTTGTAAGGATGTTCCGTGTCTGTACCAGGTATAAGAAGCTTGACAGAAACTAACTAGAAGAAACTTTGCAATCACATTAACTGAAAGACCATAAAAATATATTGGTTTTAAGATTTACACCACATAAAGAAAGGACACATAACAGTTTAAGAAGAGACTTAATAAAATATCAGTTCTCTCCTCAGTCTATACACATGAATAATATTTCTTTACATCATTTTTCTGATAAGGAAACTGTTTTCAAAATGTCAGAGTCCGTGTGGTAGCACTGTAATATATATCTTAAGTGGGTGACATGGGCTAGAAATGGTAAAACTGAAATGCATAAAATATTTGTCCATGGACCACCATTCAACAGTGGACAGGTGTTTTCAAATGCCTTGTTAAGTTGAGGATAGGACTAATAAGGAAAAAAAAAAAGCCTGAAATTGCATCCTGGAAAGTCTGCTTAGGAATTTCTTGAGCACAAAATAAAGACCAATGAGATTTGCCTCTGTGGAAACTGCTTTCATGAAGGCAATTACACATTCCAGGTAAATTCTAATTAAATTCCACTTAAACATGCATGAACTAATGCTCTGTACTGGGTAAACATCATCCAAGGATGACTATAAAGAAAATATATTCTGATTATCCCATGTCTGGACTGATTGGTTTCCTATGGATTTCTCTGACTTTACTGTCCATATTTGAATGATCCATATCTGAATGACATGTAAGTTTTGTTAATGGGAGACAAACTGTGTCTCTTTAATAAGAATATTAGTGATTTCTAGAAAAGCAAAGCAAAGCAAAGCTAATGCAAAAAACATTTTCCGGTATGTAAAACATCTTAAAATAATTTGAGATTTTCTTCTTTTACTACACAACATCTCCTCCAGTAATTTTAAATCAGTCTTGTTAATCATTGACAAGCTGATAAACCATGAAATTCAGTGTTATTACCATGGTAAAGCCATGAAATCCTTCGTCTGCTACCATGATCTATACAAGCCAGTGTATGGAAGAATTAATTGATATTAGAGTAGTATGGAGTTATTTGAATCCCTGCCAGATTAGTTCCTGCAGGTATAAATAAGAGAAGACAGAGTTTATCCATATCATCTGCCCAGAGGATGTGTTACAGGGTCCCTGCACCTAGCTTAAAATCTAACTTTCTCCTATGACCTTCAATGATAATGGCAGGCAACTTGTTAGTTTCAGTCAAGCACCGCCTGAGGCTCCTGGATCAGATGAATCTTTTGAGGCTGCCATCTACCTCCTTGGCCCTAATGTGTTTAACATAGTAATATATCTGGCATATACCCACACTTTTTGTGGGTATAACTCACAAATCATCTATAAAATAAGTTCTGATAATCAGTTGCAATGCAAGTTATACTACCTGTGGACACACTTATCCAAGGAGGACCTCAGCTTCCCATTTCCAGCTCTCTGTTTTCTGTTAGCTCCCCTGCTTCAAACTCCACAGCATCAGAAGCAGTGGGGTGGTGTGGGCTATATGATGACCCACTCCCAACACCCGTGCTTTTAAACAAGTTCACTTCATACAAGTAAAGAAGTATAGGAGAGTATTATGTAGCACAAACTCACAACCTTAATTTCCTTTAAATTCTTACCACACTTAAATTTAGTAGAAAAGAGAGCCAATCTACTCAAGGAAAAGAAAAAAAGATGCAATTTTGAAAAGATGTGACTCTATGGAGGAAATTTATATAGAAACACATTTCTAAAATAAAATGTTTCAGCTACTTTTCCTCAAGAATGAAGGACCTGGTCTCAGCTTCTGTAGTTCTTTCTTCTTCATATGAGAAATCCTACATATTTGTTAGCTCCTATACAAGATTTTCTTTGAGACTCTAACAAATCCTGAAAGCTTTGTGAACTTTCTGCAGAAGTTTGATTTTCACCTATGACATTTATGAGCAAATGCAGGCCCTTGCTCTAAAAGAGATATAAATAAAGCTGGCCCATAGTGTTTATTAGCTTTTTTCAGTTGATGAGAAAAATGAATAAACCTATTCATTGTACTATTTATTTTAAAGTAATAGATATCATGGATTCTTTTTCAAGAGGAATACAGTGGTTCTTTGTCAGGTAACGGTGGTTTAGACTTGAATTCATTAATGCCTGTAAGGGGATTTATATCTCCAGTTGGAATGTGCTGCAGGGGTATAGAGCATTATTACTAAGCATATGACAACAGCTACAAGTCACATACACATATTTAAGATCACAAACTAAACTGGCTGCATATAACATTTATCTGGTAGAAATAAAAACACCTGGCTCTTCCTCACTGTTTAAAAGCATTGCAGGAATAGACGTACCATAGGATATGTGACATTCATTTTTACAGCTTTTGAATTTATTGCTTGGTGCCCTTTATTCCATTGAGCAGTGGCTTAAAGGCATATGATTGACATAAAGAACCTCTGAAATAATACTATTTTAGGAAAGATAGCACTGTGTCAGCCCAGAACAATACGGAGGTTTCATCACAGACTTTCGCTGGTCTAAACTGCAAGAGCACAATTGCCATTTAACGGTGAAGTCCTGCTCTGATGTGAGACTAGGTAATCCTCAGGGCTGCTTGTGATTCTCTGCCTGCCTGCAACCATCTTCCTCCCTCCCTTGCTAACTACCAGGAGCATCTCTCATTTACCTAATTCTGTTCATGACCCCAGAAGAGATCATTAGCCCCAAACAGACTATCACCCTTTGGTCCCCTGATGGTACTCTCCCGCGCCCCTAAGACCATCAGATTGGCTGGTGCTAGAAACGAGGAATCCACTATCTGCAGCGTGTGCAATTCCCTGCTTGCCAGGGAAATAAACAGGAGGTGTGCGCTGTTCAATGTGATTAGCCTGCAACAAGAAAAGGCCCATAATTAATAGGTTTTCCTAAAAACAAAGAGGGAAAAAGGAGCAGCAAACTATCCCATCTAATCATTAAATTAGAGAAGGGGGGGAGGGGGTTGCAGGGAGAAAATCCTAACTAATGCTCTGCCTTTGACTTTATTCAAATTTTGAACTAAGTTTCAGACATATTCCTGACTTATTCATATCAGAGTATATGGGTGAAACTAATGTCATATTCCTGAAATTAAGATACTACACAAATGTACCTCTTTATTTGACTCTTGTTAAAAAAAGTTGATGTGACAATTCATAATGATAAACCGGTGATTTCAGTACCAACTTGCTAGTGTCAAATCTAGATATCGCTCAGCCAGAGATGCTGGTGGTGTTGAGAACAATAGCTTTAACAGGAAAAACTAAATATTTTTTTACAATTAATATCTTACAAATATGGACAGATACTTAGATTAACTTTTTCCATTGAATTTAAGAATAATAGCACAAATTCTAAACCAAGCACATCTCTGCAGCTCCAAGTGATTAAAATTATTCATGAAATGCCAGAATGACTAATTTATCAGTACAACTACTCCAGCCATACTATAACAGCTAATGCTTTTTTTTAATATGCTATTGCTGTTATAAAAATGCAAGCCACTCATTAACTGTCTGTAACAATTTTTATGGATTTATTGCTTAATTAGGTTTGTACCTTTATTAGACAGGGGTTATTGAATATAGCGTATACTCCTCTCAAGTCAGCGTAAAAGTCTAAGTCAGTTTTTATGGGAGCCTATATTAAAGCACAATTCAGTGATAAAATAAAATGTCTTAACTCACTTCAGGGAGTTTTAATATGGCCTATCATAGCGAGTAGCTATTTACATGTTTTCATCATTTTTCCAGACATTTTGTCTGATTAAAAAAGATCTATTTTAAACATTAAATGATGATTTTTCTCCCTCAAAACCCCATCTGCTCCTTCTCTGTGATGCTGTGGTTAAGTAATGATGTTGAATTTATGGTACTTTCCACAGGGAAAGATCAGGTACTGTGAATGTAACGATCCCATTTCTCTTCTGGGCCAAGCAGAAAGGGAACGCTCTTTTTCAGCTGACTTCTAACCCAACCTCTGACATCAGAGGTTAACCATAATGGAGAGAAATAAATATTTCTGCAAATACATATGAAGAGCAGAGAGATCATCCAGACCAATATCTGGACTAGAACAAAATTATCCCTAATTAGTTGTGACTTTTTCTTGTGTGGAATTTAACTATGTCTTGATAACTGAATGTCAAGCAGAATCAATAGTTCGACATTGAGCCCAGTCCTGCTTGTCATGCTCAACAGGTATTGCTACACTGAAGTAAACTGGGTGCGGACTTGACCTCCGATGATGGCACCTCTCTCCCACCTGTGCAAATTCCTGCTTGCACATGGTAAGAACCTGTTATTCAACTTCTCCAAAGATCCTGCAGCTAGTTTAGTGTCAGCCCAATATATTGCCTTGGGAGAGTTGCTAGCATTTCTCACTCAGCAGACACGCCTGCAATGTGAGCACAGAAACAGAGGTCTCATAAGCATTTCCAAATCTCATAGAATTATTCTACCCAATGTGATATTTCTGGCTTGTAAAATAGTGTATTTCTCACATGAATTTTATTGGCCCTGGCATATAGAAGGAGAAATACAGATAATAAAATTACAGAGGATATGAAAACTATGAGGCAGAAACACAAGGATTAATGACAAACTGTGGCAAGTCTTCAAAGTGCTCTGAGGTCTCTGGTGTTTAGAATGAAATCCAATCCTGCTGAGGGCACAACAAAACGTTTATGCCTCACTGCAACTTTGTTTGGAAAGCTTAAAACAGCATCGTGGTTTAACCCCAGTCAGCAACTACGTACCACACAGCTGCTCACTCACTCCCCACCACCCCACCCCGGTGGGATGGGGGAGAGAATCAGGGGGAAAAAAAGCAAAACCCATGGGTTGAGATAAAGACAGTTTAACAGGACAGCAAAGGAAAAGGAAATAATAATAATAATAATAATAGAATATACAGAACAAATTATGCACAATGCAATTGCTCACCACCCGCCGACCGATGCCCAGACAGTCCCCGAGCAGCGGTGACCGCCCCCCTGGCCAACTCCCCTCAGTTTATGTACTGAGCATGACGTCACATGGTATGGAATGTCCCTTTGGCCAGTTTGGGTCAGCTGTCCTGGCTGTGCCCCCCCCCAGCTTCTCGCTGGCAGGGCATGGGGAGCTGAAAAATCCTTGACTAGTGTGAGCACTGCTTAGCAACAACTAAAACATCGGTGTGTTACCAACATTATTCTCATCTTAAATCCAAAACCCAGCACTGTACCAGCTACTAGGAAGAAAATTAACTCTATCCCAGCTGAAACCAGGACAAACAGTTTCTTATGCTTCCATTAGCATGGGCATGAATTTCCAACTTTGATGCATAGTCTAAAAAGGCTTTTTTTTTTTTAAAACTGGGTGAGAAAAAAGAACCAGAGAAAACAATTTAATTTTGCACTTTAAAAAAAACCCTGAAAGTGCTTTGAAATTTCCAGACTAAAATAAAAGATTTATATACAGCCAATAGAATTAGTGAGCAGTTTCAGTGCAAAACAAATGGGAGTAGTTCTCAACACAGATCTAATATTTGGAAATAGGAATAGCTGAAAAGAGAGAAGAACGGTCATAACTACACCTAAACAAATATTTTTGGGAATAAATTTATGTGCCTACAAAAAAGGTAAGCAGGATGAAAACTCATCAAATTTCAAACAGATTGTTTCCTAAGTTTCTGCAGGTAGAGAGAGGTCCTTGGGAAGCAGAAACATTTAGAAAATTGCTATTGGTGTGCAAACATTGGGGTTTTCAAAGCACTAAGGAAACAAGAATGAAAAATGTCATACATTGCACCTCAGAAACCATAAGCAATTGAAAAGACTGAAGGAGAAAGACTTGCAAGTAACAAGGATTTCAGAAGAACCTACAACAGGCTAATGGTAGGGAATCTTGCCTACATCAGGGCAAAATTATTTCCATTATGGTCCTACTGGACTGGGTGTTATAAAGTGGTATTTGACTGAAATTGTAACACTAGACTAGACTGTCCCTCCCCATCGAAAACAGGTTTGAGAGATGTATTTTCATTAATCTGCTGGTAAAGTTTTTCCAAAAGTAAACCAGAGTAATATAACAACAGCCTGTTAGTGCATGGGCTGCATTTCTGTCTCCGTATGGAGGGGTTCCTGGAATTATGAATGCAAAGACCTGGCTGTTTTGCTCCCGTGTAAACTCCTCTCCCGGGAGCTCCTAGTTCTCTTCTCCTATGACCGTACATAACAGGCAAGATATTTTTTCTGCCCCACCCCAGCCACTGTTCCCTCCATGCCTGCCATGCTCTGTTTGCTACATCCACCCCAGGCACAGACAAGAAATCATAAAGAAAGGAGAGATTTTGGCCGGTGCATTGGCAGCAGTTTCCCTGTGCACATGGGTTTGAGGGACAGAGGCGATAGCCTATCATCTCTCCCTTGACCCAGGATCCGCTGTAACATAGACTGTTATTTGGGTTCAGTGAGATTATTCCAGTGCATGAATTTATTTACTGCTATGAACATTGGTAGTTATAAAAATATGAAGGTGTTGTGGAAAAAAAATAGACCAAGTTAGCATAATGACTGTACAAAACAGGATGAGCTTTGTGGTGCTACCGTTAAAGGGGACCTACACTGACTTTGGTTTCATCAGTATTTTTTTTTCCACCTTCACAATCTGGTATTCAGTACCCTTTATCATTTTGTGTGGAGCCCTTTGAAGATGCAATAAATTTCAGAGCTTCAAACTGCACCATGTCAGCTACGGTCACATTTCTGAAAATAAAGTTCCAAAGGATTTTTTTTCTTTCTTAATAATCTTAGTTTCATCAGTAACCTTGCAACTGGCACTGATGCTTGATAATTATAAAGGCTTTTACACAGAGGTGATTAAGTTTTGGCCTATATAAGGGCATTAGAAAGAAATCATACCTGGAGCTTACCACTGACAGAGTATGAACTTGTAAGTCTATATCCATTGGACATGATCACATCAAGACTAACATCCTAATAAAATAAGATTTTAAAATTTTAAAAGGTCATGAACAACAAACATCTTTAGAGAGAACAGTAGCAATTTAAAATAGATGGAGCCTGCTTAGTACCCATTCAAACAGAGGAACACTGCACAGCTTTCAAACCACGTCTTAGTTGCTTATGCAGACATTCCTCACGTTATTTGCAGCACAGAGGGAAAAAAATATATATACAAGAATAATTAGTGAAATTAGCATATTTTTTCTAATGATGGAATGTCCATGAGCAAATAGTTATTCCTCAGAATTTGTTTGTTGGGACATACATAACATATTTTTTATTTTTAATTTTTACTTTGCAGATTGTTGACAGTTTTATATGGCATATGTCCATCACAATTGCTCAAGTAGATGCATAAAGTTGTGTAATATTACTTCTAGTTCTTGACTGGACAAGTGCAATTATAGAGGTGATGAAACACTGAATCCTTTAAATGGAGAAAACAGATAAATGACATTAGAAACTAAATATATATATATATATATATATCTCCCATTGTGGTCCTTGCTTGAGGCAGGATTCCTTAAAAAATTAGACTATTGCAAAATTTATTGACTATGTTAGAAGTTTAACTTTAATTTTGTCTCATCACATTCATATAAAGTAATTCTTCATGTCTGGTCTTAACTGCAGCTCTGAAGCTAGATGCTTGTGTGGTTTATTTGGTTGTCTAAACTCTGGCACAGAGAACAAGGGCTTTGGAGACCTTGTGCCCCACATTTCATATTGTTTCAGTATGCGTAAGTTTAAAATAAAATATCAGTTGCACATGAAAGTTTAAAATTTACCCTCTGTGATCATCTCTTTATTCAAAATTTATTGGAGAGCATATATAGATTTTGAGCAAATATACCTAAAGCACATGGATCATTTTTGTGAATACTCCCAGACCAGTTTTTATGTTAGGAGCTCAACACTGATTTATTCTTCCAGGGACACCCTCTCTGACCTGCCAGGCCTTAGCATTCTGCTTTCAAAACTCCCTCAGGATCTATCCTACACACTTGACCCAGCTTATTTGGGAAGCCATAATCTTTTATGCTCAACTCCTAGATCTCTTTAAGCCAAAAGGGACCTCTCTGGCTGTTTCATCTGTCTCCCCACATAACACAAGCACAGAGGCCTCCACCTGTAATTTCTGCCTTAAGCCCATCACTTTCACCTGAATGGTAGCTTCTCTTTTATAGAAGACACATCATCCTGAAAGCCAAAATAGACTGTAAAATTGGGCATTTGTCAATGATAGGTAAAGCTCCTGGCTCCCTTAAGCCTCAAGCAAATTATTTAATCAGAGGATCTCAGCACTGCAGCTGTTATCTAGGAAGAACCTTATTTTCTCTCACTTACTACATAATCCAGAATATTCTGTTCCTTCTCTCACACTGCTTGAATACTTTCCACTGGGCACATTTTAATTCACCTCGCAGCAAGCAATAAATGCCTTTGTACCACCTCTCATCGTGGGTTCTGCATAGTGTGGTAGGAAGTAAAGTACAAGAAGAACCTCCTTTCCACAACGCCCAGTACTTTCTCACAGGGCAGAAAGCTCCTCCTCATCTTCAAATACTCACTTCGGTGTCAGGGTGGAAAGGGGTAGATAACTAGCAGGGGCGCCCAGTGTTTTTATGTGGGGTGTCTATACACAGTGTGCTTACGGGGCTAGTTTTTGTTTCTCTAGCTGGCAGGAGCCTTTGAAGCATCTCAGAATGAGTGGAAAGAGCAATGCCACCAGGGAAAGAGGTTGGAATTGGCAGTAAGACAAGTGTAGCTGGTTCGTCTATACCATCAGTAGTTGCTGCAAGAGAGAAGAAAGGCTTTACTCTGCCATGTACTGAATGCTCTGGCTATTATCCCGGATTACTTTTAGACATGTTAAGCGTCATCACGGCCTTCAAAAGGATAATGATTGTCCCAAATCCTCACCTTCCTTTTTTTCCACTCATGAGGTTATTTACATGATTACGGCATTTAGCATTTGTCCCAGTTATAGACTAAAGGTGTTTGCCGTGTAAGACAAACAGAGCGAAAACAGAGCAGTCTAGAGAATGATTTTACACTAGCAAGAATGAAAGCACATGCAAGCCTAGTAATGTGAGTCCTACTTACCCCACAGTATGGGTTTATCTCACCGCTTTTCTACAGTATACCTCAGCCACACCCCTGACTCTACACACCATCCCTACAGACTTGAAAGTTATCAAAGACAATATTCTGTAAGACATTTCACTTTCTTCAGTCTGCATTTCTCATTCATGTAATGTACAAATCATCCTTCTAGAAAGGACAATTGTTGTCTGTAACCTGTATTATAAATTTCACCTATTATGTCATCTACTAAGGTCATCTGTAATTCATAAAACTGTACAAGATTCAACCAGGAAGCAAGACCTACTTGTACCAAGTTCCTTAAAAGTACATAGCAAGCCCATATCTCTAAAGAGCTCATGGATAGAAGCGGTTATAAATCTAAAGACAGCGTGAATAAGAACAGCTATGAAATAGTGGACCATCACGTAAAACAGTGAAGTGTACTTGTAATATATTCACAACTAGATGTGGCGTCAGCATCATTAATTAATGACTGGATTTCAAAATACTTCTGGGTTTTTGGATGAAATGAGCTATATCTTTAAAGAATATGTTCATTAGTAAGTGTTGAAAATCTGTAAGCAACAAAAAATAGTGCCATCTACAAGATAAGCAATTTTATCACTAATTAAAGGAAAGGTAGGTAAACCTGTAAGAGTAGAACAGATGTCTATTTTATTCTATGCCTTAGAAAGATTATTTGATGAATGATAGAACTGGGACAACCATATCTTAGTGTTTACACTGCTTGTTATAAGTACAGCATTGATATTATCATTCCTTGCTTACAGTTTGTTTACACAGTTCATTGTGATGTTCTGGAAAATCTCTCAAAAAGCAAACTGAAGGGCTTAAATAGACACACATCAGAGTCAAGGAAATTACGAGAACATTTTGTGGTTGTGTTTTGGGGGCTTGGGGGTTATTTTTCTGCAGGAGAAATCATCCGCTTTTTGTCAGATACGTAATGACCAAATTCACAGTAAGAATATGATAAAAATCTTTCTAATCTAACAACTAAAGAATACCCTTGATAATAACTGAACAACTGTTAATGAATTCATTAGCATAGAACAAAGGAAAATAATAGCCTCATTTAGCAATTTCACACATTATTTCTGTGCATTTTCAGCAACCTTTTAAAATGTATAAAATTGAAAAGAAGCAAATCTTGAATTTTAAGCAATATATGAATAAACAGCATGACATTAAAAAGTGTTAAAATTCAACCTTATTCACAGATGCATCCAGCTAGTCTCTTGGTGTCTTACTGAATAAATCAATAGTGATGGAAGAAAAGTCTCGAAGAGCCCACACTTGGCATTTGGAATACATTTTTTAAAATCCAATTTTGTATTTGAAATCTTTTGTTTAGGTCATGACACAGACAGTATCTAAGAATTTTTTAATGATATAAGACTGAGGGCCTCTTGCAATTGAAATACAGAATCTGATGATGGTGGAGTGGTATTTCCCTGAAGGGAATTGGGCAGTCTAGGCCAAATAATGCTGCATCGCATGGATACCACTCACTTACACAGGTTTGTCTAACTAGAGAACTACAGAATCCCACTTCACCTAATTCACATAACAATGAGGTGTGAGTGGACAATTCTGCCCTTTGTATTACACAGCAAACTGCATTTCATGTCCACTTACTTTGTTTATCTTTCTGAAATTCTGCCACACATGTCTACTTCATTATTGTTGCTTATAATGTAGTAGTTATGAGAGGTAGGACCCCAGTTATCTTGAGTAACTAATGAAAGTGCTTTTGATTTGAAGTATCTTGAGATATGCCATTTTGTTGATGTTATTATTACGGAATAATAACATCAGTTTGTTCCTGATGATCTTATTAGCAGCATCCAATCAGTAGACACAATTATTTGGGATCTTTCCCCAGCCCTCAAGTAGGAAGCATCAGTGTCAGGACTTTCCTAAACGCAACAGCCAGCCATTATGATCAATAAGGAAAGAAGCAAAATCGACTGCTTGTGAATGGCATATTTGAGCAATCTATGCCAAGGTTTAGAAGGCAAATAGAAGATAAAGTAACATGATCCTGCCCAAGAATACCGGAAAATATACTTCACCTTTTTCTCCAATTCATGGGCTATAAAAGGTGAGCAGCCCGTTTGCACATGGGAAGCACTTCTGTTTCGGGGGTATCTGTTAAATATTGCAGGCACTGAAGGTGACTTTTTTCTTATCAGTAAGCTGCTATTTTCTTTCTCCAATAAAGATTAAGGACAAAATATCTGAAAATTTAGATTTAATTATCATTTAAACTCTAGGGAAAAACACGCTTCTCCTTTTAAATATGTTCTAATTAGGGATGACATTTTGAGTAGAATTTACAAATGTATTTGTATATGCACACATGTATACATATAAATATACACATATGCACTCCATACACAGGTGCTGTGCAAATCAAATGATGTTGTCATTATAAGTATACACAGATGTACATGACAGTATCATTTGCTTTGCCCAAAAAAAAGTATTAATGACATAAAGGTGTAAAGAGTGAAAGGGTGTGCCTAGCCATCTGGTGGCCAACATACATCCACTGTTCCAGTAATTCAAAGAGAAAAAAAAAAAAAAATTCTCCTTCCCTCCAGAAGTAGCATTACAATTGGCCTGCCCTGAATGCAGAAACTTGGGAACACAGGGCAGCTGTAGAGGATGTATTCACTCTTCTGGAGGGATACAAAGGTCAGGGAGATAGTAATTTCATCTGAATCAGCCAGTAACTAGGAAATGTGATCTCAGACTTGCCTTAAGTGAAAGAAGCTGTAATTTTTAAAACCCACTCCCCTCCACTGAGGTGTGTGCTTGTGCATAACAAGCAACGCATAGAATTAAGTGATAAACTTTTTTTTTTCCTAATAACATAGCTGTGTCCCTTTTATGAATCCCTGCTTTTTCCTGTGCTGGACTGACTCTGTCATGAAGAAAGCTTACCATGGAAAAGTATTAGTCTTTTATAACCTTTCATAATTTTAAAATGTGTTTTAGAAAAGATTACTCTGAAAGGCAAGTTTCTATTATCACACTGAGAAACCCAAACTTTTACCACAAGATAAGGAATGTGAAAAGTGGGAATAAGTAAAACTTACCATGAAATGTTGCTCCCAGAGAAATGCACAGTGGTTTTACTTCCGACAGCACAATTGGAAAGCCAGACTGCTTCTGCTGGCTTTGGAAAACCTCACCCAAAATGCAGATTCCTGTAAAACAAACTAGCAGTCAGATAAGTGAGAATAAAGATACTGATTCCCTCATACCACTGAATGACTTCAATACAATTTTGTAGCAAAGTGCTACTGGTGAATCACGCAGATTAACTATATGTGTATGTACACACTGAGTTTATTGGTTGGAGAAAAAGAACGAACAAATTATTTGAAACACATCTTTTGCTTTCTATCTGTGTGAAATACCAGTCTTCACAGAACTAAAATTTTGGGTGTAAATTGCCAAAATTCTTCACATAAATTATTCATAGTCGATAATTTCACTGGCTCTGATACCAAGAACAAATGACACACTTTAAATACCCTGCAGCATTATATGAGCCAAAACAGTGACGCTTCCAGCAACAAAATCACTGATGGTCTCCTAAGGACTGTTTGGCTAGCCTCTTAATGCTGTTCCCACCAGTACATCCTCTGGGAGGGGATGCCAGTTTTGACTGGACAGGTCACCTGGTTGGTGACAAACCGTTGCACCTCAGCCTAACTTGCAGATTTTTTTCAACTCCGTTATAAGCAGCCTTGTCCAGAAGGCCGGTGCTGTCATCCAACATGTGCAGTGAAGCAAATGATAAAAGGATGGTATGACCAGACTGAGTGATGAGTAGAGGGCAATTTGTACTAATGAACAGTATTTGTGGCAGACGCTGGAAGCTTGTCTCTATTCCCCAGTAAATCGGAAGACACGGTTGGAGGAACAAAATCCAATTCTCAACACAAAGTTCCTAGAAACAGTGAAAAGGTTAGTCTTTCCCTCCACTAGCTACTTTTTTCTGTACTTCCTACAGTCCTTAAGATTTCAGTTCAGAAGTACCAAACATTTTCCTTGTCATTTTGTACGTCCAAAAGTTCAGCTTGCTACATTCCCATAAGCAATGCTTGTGACTTGATCTCACTCTTTCTATCTTTAGTAAGGACAGAAGTGTTTCAGCTAAGAAAAGGACTGCCAGTTTACAGCCACATCTTAGCAGAGGCCAAAATTGGGGCTTTGGCCCATAAAAGGCTTTTTTATTACTATTTTCTAACACAAGGTGTATTTCAGGTCCAAAATAGAAGCCTGTCCTAGCCTCTTCAAGATGACTTCTTCTGGTGAAGTAAAATCCTGAAGTCAGTAGGAAAACTCACACTTATTCTAACAGGACTAAGATTTCACTGATAATGAGTGCTGAAAGTATCATAAGTAGATACACTCTTCTAAGGTTTCCCATCAACTCATCAGCACAGGAGGGTTAAGCAGCTCAGATAAGTATTCAAATGGTACTGGCTGCCTAGCTGGATGAAAACTAAATGTTAATTCCTGCAGGGAAAAAATATAATAGGTTAAGTTTGTCTCTGGATTGAATTAGGTACAATATTATGATGAGGTGATATATAGCAGTTGAAACTCCACTCATATGGGTGCAAGGATAACAAAGATTGTTGAAGTAGCATGGTATTAAGTATTAATCAAGGTTAATAAAACTGATTCCACTGTACAGAAACAAATGACAAAAAAATTTAGGTGGAATATATT
Source organism: Aptenodytes patagonicus (assembly GCF_965638725.1). Lineage (NCBI taxonomy): Eukaryota > Metazoa > Chordata > Aves > Sphenisciformes > Spheniscidae > Aptenodytes > Aptenodytes patagonicus. The sequence continues at coordinate 79,008,563 of NC_134950.1, forward strand.
TTCTCCTAATTAAAGCTCACATTAGTCTCTGTATTTTTTGGAAAAAAATTAATAACATGTGGATATCAATAAACTAACTATATAAAAATGAACCAGAAGCAACTGTTCAGTGAACTTTCAAAGAATGCTTTGCACAGTATTTATGTTTGGCAGATCACCAGACAGATACAACCGTCAACAAACACTGAGAAACTGCCAACATCAAGCTTAAAGAATTAAACAGCCCAAATGCACCAAACTCTGTTCTTTGAAGGTTTATTAAACTTTAAATAAGTTCACTGGAAATTAGAAGTCCCATTTGTTTTGATCCTTTCTGTGTCATGTTCCCAGACAAATATAAAACTCCATCTTTTAAAGGCAGGTTTACTAAACAGCCTTGCTCCACAAAGTTAGATGCACAAATTTCACTCTACCATGTGTCCATGCAGCAATCGTGACTGTATTTGATCCTGAAGAGCCCGCCTATGCCTAAATGCAGCTGCATGTCAGGGAGGTTGAACATGCTCTGTATCTCACAGCATCAGTCCTTCTCTATCTCACTTACTTGACTTTCTCTAGAGCTATGTAAGCTTCCTCAGTGAAGTGGATAATCTCAAACAAGAGTTAGTATCCTCCGTTGCATCTGTTTGTGTATATTTATGATGTGGTGTCCTATGTTGCTCCTGCCTCAAGAAAAAAACCAACTCTGAAAGCCTAACTGGTACGTAAATCTAATGTGCTGAAATGAATGCCTGTCATGTGAGGACTCATCAAGAAAAGCTGATCCCACTGAAGTCAGTAAGAGTGTGCCCTGTGCTGTAACAAGAAAATCATAAGGGACATTTTAAGTTTGCACAGGAAACATTGCTTTCTGTTGATTTAAGGTTGGGTTTACCTTAAGGCAGGGCTATCTGTATTCAGATATGATATCTGAATTCAGTCTGATAAGACCCCAGCAATACAACGGCTCTTGCATTTCTGAAGAACCTCCTGTGTTTCTGTTTTTTCCTGTGAACTGTCAGACTGCAGTTGCAGGGCACTGTTGCTGCGTTTCATGGATGAAAAGAGAGCACTCAGAACTAAACCTGGCAGTGCTAGAGGTGGCATCTTGCTTCCTACTAATCAGACTTCAGTAAAATTACCAGATCTCCATCAAATCACTCTGTGCCCTCGGTTAAAGTTAATTGCAAACCCTTGTCCAAGAATGCAGATTATACCCCAATGCTATCATAATGGACTTGTACTGGCATCTAAAATTAATGATAATATATCATGTTCAGTGCCAGAAAATTTTAATATTGCCATGGCAACAGTTAGAGACCTTAGAACGACTAATTGCTACATCTACTTTATTATCTATTCTCTCAAATTTTTTTTTAATTATTATTTTTCAGCACCTTGTATCCTGGCATCTAACTGAAGTGCAAAAAATTCACTTCTGCATGTGCAGTCGTTGAGAAGTAATTCCTTTTATTCCGGGTGAAATCTTATTTCCGTATAAGTCAGTGCCAAAATTAATGTTAAGTTCATTGTGACTTTGAATTTCAGTGCTGGTGTAATTATGCACAGAATGCTGGCCTTTCTGAAGTATGGCATAAACTACAGAGCTAAAAGTGATGACTGACAAGACTTTGGATGGGGGAAAAAATAAAATGTAAAATATCAGAAAGCAAACACAGTGCTTTGGAAGTTTATTTATTTGGTCACTGTAGCCCAGAATTTATTTCATCACATGTACCTTAATATTGGTTGGTTATGCTAAAAAAAAGAAAATCTTGGCTGCTTTTCAAATGAAGGGGGAACGTTCCAACATTCATTTTCAGCCAATTTGGTCTGAGTCTTGTGGAGGTACAGAGGTTATCCAGGACTGTGAAATCTGTTTGCACTGAAGTAATATTCATGTTAATGAGAATCAGCCCAATCTGACTGGAGAAAATAACTTTAAAAATGTGCACAGTTTGGTACTATGAATTCAGTAATGACAAAGTAACACTGAAAAACTTTCCTTAAGAAAAACTAGGTTGGATCTCATTAGCAAAGTAAAGACTATGTTAAGGAGCATCTCCATAGTGTAAGCACTATATAGTCTGTATTACTAGATGCGAGAACAACTTCAGCTAAAAAAATTACTCTGTAAGATGCTGCCGCTCCAAGCAGTTCAGATGTATGAGTGTATTAGAAATTTAAGACCTGTTGGCTTCAAGCCATCTCTTATTTTCAATAAATTGGCTAGAAACAGAAAGCAGTTTCACCTTTCACTAACCTTCTACAATGTTTCTTGCCCTCTCTTGCAACTTCAGACAGTGAGCTTTCTGCTGGCAACTGTAAATCATCCAACTTTCTGCATTCATTTTCAGAAGAACTCTTAAGGATCACACCTGTCATCAACGACTGCATCATCACACATGTTATTTCAGTGATTAAGTACCCTTATGAACCAGAACATGTTACTAAAAGCCACTAGAGCATTTAAAAAGTGAGTAATTTGAAGGAAAGCTATAAGATAGTCACTCAACAAAGGCTTTTAGTCATTTAATCAGGAGATTTCCTTATTTTGCATGTTACTGGGGTACAGAAATCAAATTCAGTTTGAGAACAAGTTATAATGTAAGTAAAGTGATAAAGTAGTAATGAAAACAAAGCGTTTCAAGTCACAATATGTAATAGCATTTTATCAGGCGGTTAGACATACCTACAGATTTTATTACAAGTTATGTTCCTAACCATCATTGATCTTTAGAAGTGAGATGGGCTTGTTTCATTATTCTATACTCCGGCTATAATGGTTTGCTCTTTTTTTTTTTAATGCATTCTCAGTTTTTTATTGACATATACAATGGATACAGTGGTTCTCCTGATTTCATATCTAGTACTTCTTTTTTTCTAGGGACTTCCAGGACAGTCATATGTTGTTTTCTATGAGCCTCAAGCTTCTTAATTAGCCTCAAACTTCTTCTTTATTCAGGCCTGATTGATTAGGATTTTCACCTTTACAACAGTGTTGTGATTTGATAAAGATAGAATACATTGATGCAGAAATAAGAAATGGAAATTAGCCCATTAGACACTGATATCTGACAAAGAGAAGTTACCTTTTATACATATCAAATATTTAGCTTCTCCTCTCATTCTCATTAGATGTTCAAAATTTTCTTATGCTAAATTTTTTGTAAGTAAAATGTCAAATAGGTAACTTTCATGTTTTATAGCTGTGTATTACCCACAAATGATTAAAAAAAAGTTGATATTTAATCAGTTAAGTATTAATAAAACAATAGCTACTGTGAGATGGTGTGGTTCATTGGACAGATGAGATGGGAAGTGAGAGAAGAATATATAAAAAATAAATGAAACATATGAAGCATCCCTCAAAGTACACATGGAATCAAAAAGCGTGATAAATAAAGCTGTGTGAGAAAATTAAGCAAATTCAAGGTAGTCACCTAAAGCTGAGAACAGGCACTGTGTTAGACATATGAAAACAAGAAGGATGGTAAATAGAAATAGAGAAACAGAAAGTTTCTGAAGGGACTCGCTTTGATGTCTAGAAGGTGCTGCTGAGGGACTAGTACTTATCTGTGATTGGAAATATGTTCTAGAAACTACAATTTGACATTACCCTCTCCACTCCACCTCATATATTTCTGCCTGTTGATTCATATACCTGCAGCAGATTTCCTTTTGGCCTTGAAACATTAATAATTAATGCAAAAGCTTCAAAAAGGAGCATACAGCACTAGACACTTAAATAAGATTACCCCTCTACAGAAGTTGTTTCTTAATTTTTCTCCTCTCAAAATCATACCCGACATGCTGGCTATTCAGCAGTCTAGTCCACCACAATAGTGTGCATGAAAGTTATGAATATATATTTAATTTGATATATAAAAATCAGAAAATGTCATGACTAAGCTGGCTTATGTTAAACACCAGTATAACCAGTAAGTTCTGCCTGTCTTCTCTCCAGTGGAAGGGTCAGTCTCTTCTGCTTGGCCCACAAATTTACAGAGAGTTGTAAGACTTCTACGCTTCCTTCAAATTCGATGAAAACTAGCAAATAGGTCCCAAAGTTTTTGGAAAGAGAGGGAAAGTTCATGAAACAGGTGGATGGATGGATGGATGGATGGATGGATGGATGGATGGATGGATGGACGGACAGACATCGTGCCAGCACTACCACAATAAATACTACTCCTTTAGGAAATCAGGTTAAAAATACAAAAGGACACATAAAATATTAGAGGGAGAAATCTCCCCAGTGTTTTCCTGCACCTGGTTTAAGGTTGCATTGCTTACTTTGTTGAACGGATGGGGAATGTGAAGCTGAAGAGAAACACTCCTCACACACAGTTACCAGTCAGAATAACCTTAACATTGAATATGGCTTTCTTTTTTTTACAGCTGCGATTTCTATTCCTGTTGGGTTAATTTGTTGTTTGGAAATGTTTTTTGCATGAACGAGCATTTTGCTAGTAGAGAATGATTGTGCCCTAGAGCTCTGCCTCTCTGCATTTCATCATATTATGTAACTACTTCATGTCTATAAAAGCTATCTTCTCGTGCAGTGTGTACATACCTCTCCCCCTGAGGACACAGCTCCCTCCGTTGCTGACAGCTTTTTACCATTTGCACCATGTTTCCTTCCCTCTTTTCCATTTAAGCTGGGAATAAGACCTACCTTTTCCTAGCCTTGTTGTCCCTTCAGAAGGTGAGCAGGCCTACTTGGAAAATTTCCCTGAATTCATTTAATAGTTTTGTTGCTTCTGCGGCCTTATTAAGAGAGAAAGATCTTCTTGGCAAGACAAGTATTTTGAGGACAAGAGTCGGGTCATGAAGTTAATGAGCAAAGACAGCATTAAGTCCAGCAGTTATTATAAGGCATTACAAATAAAACAATGGTCATCCTTTAAAACTTCTAGCAAACATAGAAAAATTTTATCTTTCCTTCTCTCAAATTTAGAAGACATCAAGGGGCAAAAACGGATGTGAGAAGTTAATAAAATCTACCATTCAAAAGCAAGTGGAGATGCATATTCATTAAGAAAACAGCATTACCTGAAACATTCTAGGAACTAAACTATGATTCACTTGACAGTGCTGTCTCACAAATACATCAAGACAGTTAATGAATGGATTTAGTTGTCTGGTTTCAGGACATTTTTAACCACTGACTATTTGCTAATAACTCAGTGCTGGAAGAGATCACGTTGTCCGTGGCAGAAATCAAAGTCTAGTTATGAAGAATATTTCCAATACGCTACCCTTTATGTGAAATCAAAATTATTGCTCTGCTTTCCTCAGACTAAACCTTGGTATTCAGCCACAAAACAGAAACACAACCCAAAATTAAATTTAAAAATGTATTGGGATGCCAACCTCCTATTTATGAGGACAACTTTGACGGACAGAATGAGAGGGAGCACACAAGGAGTATGACAGCACCTGGGACTTTTGCCACAGTTAGATTTCTTTTCAGCCAAGGGGGAAGAACATGGAAGAGAAAACAATATTAATCTGTGAGTTTAATTTATATGTGCTAGTTTTTTCTTCACAAACAGGGGTGGCGTTTGGACAAGAAAAGTAGTTTGAAGTAGCAGACTGTAAATATATGGCTGATGCAGCTTCTCCTTTGGGATGCTGGAGGCAGCAGTGAAGTTTTAGGAGATTCTCACAGGTGGAGTTAGGAAGAAAGCTGCTCTCAGCTCCAGGGGTCTGGGCAATCTGAGACACAGATCTGACTCCTCCACTTGAGCTCTTTTCAGGGCATAGAGCAGGGGTACAGACCAATGTTTTTCCATGCCTTTTGTAGTTGCTCATTAAGACAGCAAATACGCTTATTTCCCACCTTCCCCTCCACAGCCATAGCTGGGTCACAGTCTGAGGAAAATGTGCCAGGGTGTGAAGACAGCCACTTATATGAGATTTTGTCTATGCAGGGCAAAAATCTGAGCTTTATGTAATCCATACAGGGGGTAAAAATCAGATGCTTTGTGAATAATATTTGTGAAGAACTCCCAAATTTGCTGAATGAACTGGAAATCTTGTAACACTATGTCCTGCAGAAAAGCTTTCTGAGATTCATGAGAATCGTGAAAGCACAATCTATGTGAAAACACAAGTTTAGAGGGAAGGGGTTGATGGAAATGGAGACAGGCATACCACAGCTGTCAAACTAGATTAGGACTGTAGCTAGTCCAATAACATGCCTGCAGGAATAATCAGGATCGGTGGCCTCCCATAACGCCCCCTACAACAATCCCTAGAAGATACCTCTTGGCAATGTGCAACAGTTCATGTTTGTCCTAGGACCTAACTGTTGTTATTTTTGAAGATATTCACTTGCAAAGAATCCCTCCAAAAAGCTCCTTGTGTCATGCCAGCACTGCAGCCCAAAGGACACCAGGACTTCTCCTCCCCTCTCCCTTGGGGTTCCGTGCAGAAGAGATGGCACCTCTCCACACTCAAGGGGACAGGGCCAGGAGATGGGGAAGAAGGGCCCATGCAACGCTTGGCAATCGGCAGTTCTTTTATGAAGCGCAGGGAGAACTTGTGCAGGCCGTCTGGGCCTCCCTTTCCTGCAGACAGGATGTCTGGATGCTTCTCCCCCTCGCAGCCACTGCTGAGCATGGGGGGATGTGCCATTTGCAGGGAGCCGGCTCGATGTGGGGTCACTGTTGCCACCATCACATCCAGGGTAGCCCAGGCATGGGATGAGGAGGGGGCTGGAGCCCAGGCACACAAGGGGAGGTGGAGGGCAGTCCCTGTGCCCAAGGGGAAGCAGAACGGCACAGGGGAGTGAGTGCCGGGAAAGGGGCCCTCAGCCCCCCCTGACCCTCCTCCTTCTCCCACAGTAAGGCATCTTTCAGGCCACAGAACCCCCAACTCCCAGAACAGCCATATTTGGCCACATGCATCACCATCACAGTGGCCTCCTGATGTCACGAGCCACCTCACTGCCTTCTGTTCTGGGCTTTATAAATACAGACAGCTGGATCACAATTCGCTGAGCTTCGAGGCCCTTGATTGCCAAGGATGCTTGGTAGCAAGAGGTCCCAGAGCAGCAAGGCGGGTGGCTGCCCACATTTGTGTGGGAGAGCAGAGACGTGGCTGCAGGAACCGCGGAGGAAGAGGAGGCGGCGTCAGAGGGGGGACACCATCAGCCACATGTTGGCAATGGCCATCACTCATGTGGGTGGCGGTGTGGAGCCCATGGAGGTGGATCTACCTGAAGGTCAGGAAGAGATGGTGGAAGTGGATCCACCTCCAGCATGGTTCACCTGGCACCACTACACCGTGCCAGGGCTCCCCTCCATGATGCCATGGCAGCGGCGTTGCAGGAGTGCCCTGCCAGCACCCTACCATCGGCCCAGCCTCCACCTCTGGCATTAGCCAGGAGGCCCAGCCTCCACACATGGCCATCCTGCGGGCTCACCTATAACATCTCCCAGCAATCAGCAATTATTTTGTCGATTGCCCCAGGTGGTGTGAGCCCTTCTTTCCCATCCCCCACCCCCTCACCCTCCCCCACCCCCACCCCTCCTGAAGGGGCGCCGTCTCCTCAGCTCCGAGCCCCAAGAAAAGGGGATGAGACAACCTGGCTTCTGCTGGGCTGCTGCGCCAGGGCAACAGGAGTCATCCCTCAGAGGGCCACCGAGGTCCCTGGGGCCTGGAGGTGGCGTTTCTTCAGCCTGAGGATGACAAGGCTGCCTGACAAGTGGTTGAAGATGAAGCCAGACCCTCTGGTCTTGTGCACGAAAAATAGCAACAGATGAAGCAAAGACGTTAGAGAGACAGCTGTTCCTTTGGAGAAGCAGAAGACTGCAGTTCTGCCAAGAAGAAGTGCTGGCTTTCAGCATTAAAGTCCTTTCTAGATGTTTCATTAGGAGTTCTTTTCACGATTAGGCAGTAAACAATTTTAAACACAATAAAACAAGGAAAAAAACCCAGTAAAAATGCTTTCCTCCTCTCTTATTTGGTATTTTGGCAACTTCATTTGACCCCTCTGTCCCTTCCTAGTCTCCCCAATCCAGGAAGGACACTGATGGGTGGTGTGTGGGCCCAGCCCATGGCCTTCGAGATGCTGAGGGGCCGGGGCACATGGCACATGAGGGCAGGCTGAGGGAGCTGCCTCTGGTCATGAGGATGGTGAAACACTGGAGCAGGTTGCCCGGAGAAGTTGTGGATGCTCCATCCCTGGAAGTGTTCAAGGCCAGGTGGGATGAGGCTTTCAGCAACCTGATCTAGTGAAAGATGTCCCCACCCATGGCAGAGGGGTTGGACTAGATGACCTTTAAAGGTCCCTTCCAACCCAAGCCGTTCTGTGATTCCATGATTCTATGATTCTATGATTTTTAGTTCAGTCTGGGATTTATTTTCCAACCCAGTTTATAACATCAGGAAGTGACTTCTGCTGTAATAGTCCCATAATACTGATCTGTGCCTTCTGATAACCTTTCTAGATGAAGCTAAAGAAGGTCATTAGCCCCTTTCCAATGCTCGCCTGTGAAAATAAACTTTCGAGGCACTAGATTTGGACTGATGCATAATCTAATGTGAGTAATGTGCTGCACTGTGGATGCACTAGTGAATGTGGCACAAAGGGCAATGCATGCTGAAATCTTGTGAGCTATCAGTCAGATTAGTTCAAGCTTCTCACTTCTGTTGCACTGTCTGAAATTGTCATGCTTCATCCAGGCATGGTAAAAGCCTAGAGAGCTGTGCTGTAATGTCTTGAATAGCTGACATGAGTAATGGCCTTCAATATAATGGCATGAGGTAAAGAACTTGCAGTATTGCTCTGCATCTCATTTATCTACAGCTAGCCACGCTACTTACAGTGCGTATTACACTGTTGGCTCTTGACTAGAGCACCTCAGAAGAGCCAATTTGCATGTCTATAAGCTTTTGCCATACATTAGCAGGAAATATGTAAAGTGTTGTTCAGAGGTTTACACACAGAGAGCCTTTCTCTAGAAACTGCTGGGATTGCATTGCTATTTCTCTTTTTATTTTATTAAATGGAATAAATAGAAGCACCTCTTAATGAACTCAGATGAGCTAAAATTACATATTTCTCACCTTACAAGAAATAAATAGTACCTTAACACAGATCCTTAAATCTCCCCATCAGATAAACAATGCTTAGCACATCTGATCATTGTACTTCACAAGCGTGATTCAAAACACGAGAGTCTTGGTGGAAGATTCCTACTTTAGAAACTCCAGATTTTTAACCAAATTTCAGTGTAAATCTGAATTGCTTCTTGTAAAATCAGTTAGTTTGAGAAAAGTTTAAGACTGGAGCCAAATTAGAGTTTCATGACCAGCCTTTACATCTGCAAAATTAGAATCCAGGTGTGACTATCAAAGATATGATGAAACTAGGATTTTGATGTTAGGGTTAAAAAACATATCATCTGGATTTTAACTGTTATGACTCATGCCTGAATTCTGTGTTACAGTCCTGTTGCTCAGCATGTTGTAAGCATCAACAGCATGCCTTTGATATATATTTTTCTTTTTATCCTAACTCTAATTCACACATTAAATTGGATTCCTCTTCTTTTTAGCCAACTCCTATGCAGTCTTGTGATCACAGATTTCCATACAGTTTATACTTAAATGTTTTGATTTATTTGTTTGCCAATTGTCTTTATGCATTTAGTTAAACAGAATAGAATAGAATAGAACAGAACAGAACAGAACAGAATAGAACGGAACAAAAATGATCTCTTGTGTTAATTGTTCATGTTTGCATCATGTTGCTTTCATTTTTGCATTTCTAAAGGAAGCTGTAATACAATGAATAAATGTCCTTTTTGTTCTTATTGATTTCTTAAGCCTTTAAATACTGGTATTCTTAATAACAGACATTATATTATTTAAGATAGTAATAACCTCTTTTATCTAACAGTATCACTGACCTATTGGTGCTATGCCAGAGTTTTGTAGCTTTAGACGATATATAGCAAAATTAAATCAATAACCTAATCCAGCAATGCTCATGAAATATGAATATAAAAGCTGCTAGAAGTTGAATATGATAAGAATAATGTGATAAATAACCTTGAGAATATACTGCAAGATTTTTTGGGGAGGGAAGGTGATTCTTCGAAGTTTTATGAAATTTCTTCCTTCTTTGTTTTGTATTATGATCAACCAATATAAAAAATATATTTTTATCCCCTCACCACATCACAGCTACCCTCCTCCAAAGACTAATATTTTCCAAAGATTAACACTTAAATTCTTAAATATCTAAATCTTAATAAGAAAGTAGAACAGTTTCAACTGTGATACTCACTTAAGATGTAAGAGGCCCAGGTTTAAATCCTCGCTCTATCCAGAGCAGATACCACAGACTCAAATTTAATTATTCAATATGCCAAGTAAATGTATGTGCCATTCAAGTGTTTTTCTCCTTAAATTTTGACCACAGACTGCACCCTAGATCTTAGAAACGTTTCTCTGTCAAATGGTTATATTCTTGCCGAGTAAGTTTTTCTTGCAATAATTCAGCATTCAATTAAAAAAGTGGCTAAAATTTCCAAATAGAGGATTTTCAGTACTGCAAGTGGTGAAGACTTGGTTGGTTTGGTTTTTTTTTTAAATGTCACTTGATCCAACTCTGTGGTCATATGCATAGTGCCCCACAATGGCATGTTGGCTTTTGTTCTCAATAATGATTTTTTAAAAAAAGTTACCTAATACATAGTTGATCTGACTTTTTGTTGTACCCTGGATCTGTTTTGGAAACCTTTCATTCTTGGAGTGAAGGTATACATGAGGTATAGCTTTTCGGTTCCTGAAATGCAACAGAACCATATCTAGGGCAGTCACAGGGGTTTTAAAGCATTCTTTGAAGGTGAAAGGATTTTCCAGCTCATGAAAGGAGCAGACATCTTCTCAACAGCCTTGAAATTGAAGATCATATTCCTTTGACTGGTTTGATTGCTGTTATCAAAGCCTGCATCCTGAAATGTATTATAGCACATGCCTCATGACATGCCTGTCATCTGGGCCTGAGAAATTTAAATAAGTGATTGAATTTACAAACACATACGCATATCTTTAAAGATATTAAGGCAAAAAATGTTTTCTGAATCTTTATCCAGATTACAGCTAGTAGGACTTATCTGAAGGAAGCTTTTTGAGGTATGTTTGCTTGTTTTTTGTTTTGGGAACTACTGTCTCAAACTGAAAATTTTTACTAAACTTGCATCACATTGTTTTCTCAGGTGGAGAGTGAAATTTCTGGTCAAATGAGAGGACAGTGCTTGTTGTATCTGTATCATAGTAGAAAATCCTGCTCAGTTCCCAAAATCCCAGGTAGGAGCTGTAGTCAATGTGCTGTAGAGCTGGTTTTGTACACTGTTCTCTGTTGGAATAGCTCCTCTTTATGTTAACAATTAAATATATATTGATAGGAGTGTCAGAAGAAAAACTTCACTTGGTTCTCACTCAACACACAAAAGTATCCTAATCTCTTGGTGCTTAGTTATTCCGCAGTATGGAAGAGGCTTTGTCTGTGGGGTTTGGTGGGGGAGAAAAATTGGAAAAGTCTCATTTACAGGTTGATGTTGAGCCAAAACTAACACAGAAACATTAAGACTCTTGCAAGTGGAATTCAGGGGACTGTTTGGCTTTTTTTGGCTTTTGTAGGGTAGAAAACAACGGTAACAGAAAACAAACAAACAAACAAAAAAACCCCAGCTTCTCCTCCAGCAAAAGTAAAGAGAATCTCTAGCTTGTATGTCCTTACAAATCCCAGCTCTCCATTTTGCATGTTCACATACAAAGGCTACTTTATACTTTACAAAATGCTCCCCTAACAAAACATAGTGTTCTGTTTGTGCTGCTGTTAATACTGTGGAAACACTGTAAGCACAGACAATTTTCTTTCCCTGCAGCTTTTATTTCTACAGGTCATTTGCTGATGATTTAGTCTACCAAATATTTCTAGGAAGATATAAAAAAATCCTAAGAACCATGTAGTGCTTCAACATGTTTTTATACATTATTTTCAAATGCCACAAAATTCCCCTATAATCAGTATTCAGACTTCCTTGTCTCCATTAACATTCCTTGATGTGCCTTGGCATCCTGACCTTGCAATGCCTTGTCTGAAAATTTTCACCTTTTCTCTCTTTCAATCTTAATTGCCTCTGCTCTGTGAGTTTTCTTGCACACCACTTCTTATAGCACTTGAAGCAGAACTGGCAGAGATGTCACTGCTACACAATAGGGGTTTCAGCTGCTTCTAATTTGCTCCCTCATATATAGAAGTGTTTTCCAGAGGCACTGTTTCTTGTGATTATGTAAAAATATGACTTATCTAATGGAAACAAAGGAATGACAGACATAACTACTTTCCAACACTAGAACAGATAACTTTTAATAATGAAATAATGAATCCCTGCATACTATGTAACATTTTACTTCTATATCCCAACTACAATGTTAAAAGCAATCAAGACTCAGCAGTTATTTTACATTTAAAATGGAATAATGAAGTAATATTTGATGTTGTCTAAAGCCAAGCTTTAGAATACGTGGACCCTGTTTGATGGCTGTCTATCTCCCAGCCATTGTGTTTACACATATAAATGAAACAAATGGTCCATTGAACTAAAACCAGCCAAAACCTTTTCAGGAAATGCAGCATCTTTGGGGGGGGGGGGGGGATAAGAAATCTTGGAAAACTATTAAATCAGAGCATGGTTCAATTCTTTGTTCCTCTAACTGTTTGGGGTACCACCATGGCTTTTATTTTTTTGAGTCTTTTCTATTGTGTTTACTTGACATTAAAGTCATGCTTTTTGTAGATGTCTGCAGCAATTTGAAAATCAACAGAACTCATTGATTTTTTTTCTCTTGTTTGTATTTACAGGAAAGAAGGTGGGTTTTTTTCCCACACACAGAGTTATTAATTCTAGAAAAGGAAAAGTAGGTTTCTTGTTTAACAAAGACATGTACCAAATATAGCAATATGTCCTTCTACAATTATTATTTGCATGTTTAATTTATAAATTATCACAATCTACTGTTGCCACCAATAATAACACCGTCCTAGACAATCCATTGGATGTAAGAACATTGCTGAAATCTCATAAATAAATCAGATTGCCAGGAAAGATCCAAAGAGAGAATTAGAACACACCACATAGAGTAGCTGCCATTTTAATGTAAAAATGTGGATTGGGTATGAAAACCAACTCTTTTCCTCTCTCCTTCCGTTTATAAAGGAAAGAATGCAAATATTGTGGGATCCCCATGTCCTGATACCCAATTCTTTTCTATCCACTTTTTTTTCTTTTCTGTATCTAACCTTTTGTGCCTTTCATTATTACAGCCTGTATGTTCAGCTGTAGCACCACTTGAATCTTTCCCATAAAGTCTGTGGTCCTGATCAGAAAATGAGATTTCTGTGCATTCTCAGTAATGATGACCAACCAAAGCTCAGACTTAGGTCATATAGCTGAAATCAGGACAGGCCAGGACCTATAACTCGAATACTGAGTATTCCAGCCAAAATGGTTTGTTAGGGATGTAATCAGACCTGGACTCCAGGAAAATTGACAGAGTCTACAGAAACTACTGAAGGGATTAGTTGAAGACAAATGTTGTGTCAGGCTAAAGGTTGGAGAGCCTGGGGAACTAAGCAGTAGGACATATTTTCAGATGAAGAATAGGGCCAAAGACAAGAGACAGTGCAGGGCCCTTGGACAGGTACAAGGAACTGTAATAAGGTCAGAGCTGGCACCTAAGGTAAGACCAGAGCAGAGAAACCACAAAGAACAGGAATCTGACAAAACCACAGCATTCAAACTACATCATGAATTGGTAGAATTCCTTAAGTTGTATCTAAGAAGGGAAGAGAGCAATCTCTGTATTAAAAGTTACTGTGGAAACAGACTGGCAGATTATTGCCAAGGTGGGCCTGACAGGGGCTGACAATCATGGTTCTAAAGTCTTTGCTTTCAGAAAAACAGGGAGTAGCCATTCTGTTTTATTTTGAAATGATAACCTGCTGCTCCACTTCTTGTAAAGGGATGCAGATATTCCTTGCCACTCTGTGAGCAAATACTCTTCTAATTGCTGCCAGTTACTGGCACAGCTAAACGTTCTTCCGTGCACAGGCATTCCCTATGATGAAAAATGATCTCTTCTCTTATTTTTCGTAGCACTTAAGAGAGTTCCAACTTTCAGAAACCATCGACGAGACACAAAAGGGCAAATAATAAAATGGATGAGACATACATTGTCTCAGTTAACTGCTGTCATTCCTACCTTCTGGAAGATGGGCAGAGACTTCCTTCCTTCTTACTGAGATACAGTAAGGGCATTTGTAGCCCAGATTCTCCCAAGAAGTTCTGAAGAGCATATTAGACCAACAGAAAATAATGAGCAGCAAACCAATTGAAATTTGGTTGCCTACTGATTTTAATTTTTTACATCCTCTACATGTATCACTGTGACAATTCCAGCTGTCTGAACACCTTCTAAGCCCCTCTGTATTATTAGCACCTCCCTGAGGTGGCATGTATCCGAGTCACATAGCAACCAGCTGGGGAAGAGGTAGCATGTGTTGTGATCAGCTTGGAGATATACATATATTAATTAGACAGCTACTTTATGTGTGCTAGTCAGCAGGCCGAGCAGATCAGGTAATCGATGGTTTCACCATGTTGCCACTATGTCAGGGGTTGCAGTGACACTGGTCTCTCTCCTTTATCCATCACCAATTTTCAGTGATCTTAAGTAATTCAATGCCTTTGATCCTGGTTGAACTTGGCCAGCAGGCATAAACGTCCCTTCAGGAGAAGTGGAAAACTGAAAAGCTGGCAGATGGACAGTGCAATTCCATATGTCACATTTCCTTACAAAAACAGGCCAAAAAGTATTCCAAACCCACCTCTTGAATGTTAATCTTGCAAACAAAATCTGTTCTTAAGAGGCTGAATGTGGCTTGTTGTACTTCTGACTAAACAGAATAAAATTTAGGGTGCATAGGAGGACTATATGTAAACACAAAAAAAGCAAAGGACAGCAGTAACAGGTCGGAAGGTCCAGGTGGGAAAATGTCTTCCTTTTCATTTTTTTAAAAACCTGTCACCATGAAAGGTGTAGTCACCTCTTTATATGGAGAAAATAGAGCAGCTATATGGGTGCTAACAGAGGGTAAATTGTGCAGATGATTAGATGCAAAATATATGGACACAGAACTCTAAGAAACAGACCTTAACCTCAGCAGCATGCAAAGCTTCTGTCCTGGTTGAAGTGCATATTTCTCCTCTGACCCACCTGCCAGTTCCTTCCTCCCAAGCCCACTGCCTAGTACCAATATTTTGTGCACACAATACTCTTCTATACTTAAGGGAACCTGAGGGTATTCAGCATTATCTTATCCCCATATATTTCAGACCTACTGATGGCAATTAAAACTGAAAGACATGAAATTTTTAAATTGTCACAAAACATTGCTATAGTCACACTCAGACACAACAGAAGAGTCCTTAACACGTATTTCCTTATCACTATGTGTAAACAATGATAGGGCATATACATGTGTGTTCTAGTGTTCAGAGATGGGAAAGGTGAGGAAGAAGAAGGAAAAAGATCACCAACTGCTCCAGTGCTAGGCAATACTGAAATATACTGTCAGCATCGATACACTGCCCACAGACAAAGCAGACTACTATTTTGTTTTTCTCATTCAGTTTGTGTGTTTGGTGCACCGTGCAATTCCAGCCTCTTTTACTGTTTGAGCATCACACAAATATTAAAGACTAGCTATGAGCAACAAACACTAAAAACTTACTCTGGAAAGGGTTACTGATAGCACTATTTGGCTCATTCAATTTGTTGAATGGAAGCAAGAATTTCATAGAATAGCCATCGAATCCCAGCTTACTGCTCTGATCTAATGAAATGGATACCAAGATTTTTATACTAAAAAGAGGGATGGATGCATAAGGTAAATTTCTACACACGGTGAAATTCTTCACGATGTGAAGAGGTAAAGTTTGCAGGAAATCATGCACTTCCCACTTGTTTCATGTATCAGTTTTAGAAGAAACACAAGACTTACCTAAAGAAAGCAAGGGAGGAAATCTCTTAACCTCTTTCTTTCCTTGTAAGTTCTACCTCATTCTATCATCCTCATTACAGCAGGTTAAAAGCAAGAAAAAGGCAACTGCCCTCCATAATATTATTGCTACCATAATCTGCCTTACATTTTAGATGACTGAAGAGCAGGAAATATCTTTTGGAGTCAGAAAATGGGAGAAAATTTTTAACAGTTGAAAAACTCTCCTGAAATCTTCAATTATCAAAAAAACCCCACCCTAACAACTGCTGGGTTTTTTTTCCTGCTTCCCTTTTTCCCTGTTTAGCTCTCATAACTCTCCATAGGTCAACATTTTGTACAGATCAAAAGAAAAGCTGAGCGCTTCACTTCAGTTACAGCTTGGGCCTGTGTCTGTATCACATCTAACAGTAACTGCACAATAGGAAAACAGTGATCAACTGGAAGAAAACAAGGGCAGCTGAAGAATATCTGTGTACTTGTTTTCCACATTTTACATGACTCATGCCATATACAGAACTGTTTGCGTACTTAGCCCTCTGTTTCTAACTTCCTGATGATAAACTCCGTGACATTCCTTTCAATGTTATAACTATCCCAATAATAATTCCATTATTATTAATGGGACTATGCACATCCTCTTTTAGGGAGAGGTTGATGTGGGCAGAAAAGGTTTGTCACGCACATGCAAAAACCCCACATTTGTTTATAAACAGTAATGGCATAAGATAAAATTGTTTATCCCATTCATGGTGATAGCCTCTTATCTAAACTAAGAGGAGAGTGAAAGGAAAATTTTGAGAGTTCAGTTCTCATGTTAGCAGAAAGTTTACATTCCTCTGTTAGTAAATCTAAGTGGTATTCTAAATGTCTATCTGCAGCACCGGATGATTTCTCTAACTGTTAAGAGAGACCTGCAGTTCTGTCCTAAGCTGTAGAAACATCATCAGAAGCAGACAGACATAATTTTCCCTGATACTGTCTCCATCTATTATTTGCTCAAATGTTGCTGCGGCTAGGGGGATATGGGCTAATCTGCCAGATTTAAAGACAACATCATTGCCACAAACAATTTCAAAGACGTTACTTTTCACAACTGCCAAGTTCATTATTTTCCTTCAGAGATTAAATAATATTTTGTTCATGATGGATAAAAAAAGGTTAAATATATTGGTAATGAATATACTGAAAATGAAGTTTCAAGGGAGTTTGTAAAAAAACGAATGAACAAAAAAGTTCTCCTCCTCTAAAAAAAAAGGTTCAAACACTCCTTTGTCCAGATGGCAGATACATTTTTCTAGAAGTCGTGATCTAAAAAGCAGGTCAAACACAGATGTCTTGAAAATGCTATGGTAAGAAACTGTCACTACTATGGTAATCTACAGAAATGCCAGTTGTGATACCATTCCAGGATGTTGCTATAAATTGTCTATTTCTAGCCTTTTGAGTGCAGAGTCATAATGACTCGTCTTGTTTATGTCTCCTATACAGGGGAGCTATGGCCCACTAAAGAAGAGCATAAACATACAACATACTGGTTGCTCTCTGCTGTCTGCAAGACGAGCCTCCACACTCAATGTGCAGACTACAGATCTTCTGTGTTAAGCACCAGTATGCTTTGAAAAGTAGAACCACTGGTGTGCTATAAGGTTCCCCTACCCGCTTACTGAGTCATAACCTCCTTGGGAAGAAAGGAGGTTATGCAGACCGTCAGTGCTTTGCAACCTGCATCGTGCAGACAGTGCTTTGCAACCAGCACATGGTATAGAGGTCGTGCAACCACTATTTAATAGGGCATGAGGCAAATATACCTAAATGGGTGGTGCTAGTAGAAAGAAAACAAAAGGGGGAAGTGGGCTATAGTCTCATTTGTGCCTCTTAGTAATATCCATATCTGCAGGTACAAGCTCGTGAAACCTTTCTTTAAATATTTTATGGTCAAGACGCGTACCTAACACTTGGCACTTGTATCCCGGTCAGACACTATTATTTCACAAACTGTGAAGGCAGCAGCAGTATTTTAGAGGCTGTTGGTGTGTGTGTATTATGTATTTTGCATATGAAGAAAAGCAGACTGGTTAGAGAGCTGGCTGGGATTTGGTCCATGTCAGGGAGCACTTTGTCAGCATCCAAGTAACCCTCCGCTGTGGTCTGTGCATTGCCACAGAGAGACAACTTTCTAATCTGTGACAGCAATTCATTCTCTTCTTTTGGACATAGGCCAAATTTACTAAGGCTGAATCTGTCCAAAGGTATGTTCATATCTATTAAACAACAAAAAAAGGTCAGTTTAATGGCCAGTGGCATCCTGGCACTTTCAGGAAAGGTTTAATTAAGACTACTATAATCAAACATATATCGATCATTTCCTCACAGTGTGAATCCTGATTGGTAAAGCTGTGTTAGCCTCTGACTGGTTGCCAAAACATCACCCACTCATGGCCAAAACCTGTTATTTTATCAAATAGTTCTCCATAGGCTTCATGCAGTTGTGTATGTTTCCCTTTTTGGAAATACCAGCATCTAGAATTTCTGGGGTTACTGTTTGCTTTAAAAAAAAAATTGTGGGCTAAAGTGGTGTATGATAAAGATAAAGACTTCTTTATGATTATTACCTCCCCTCTAAATTTTCAGGAAATGACTGAACACTCATCCAAAAGCAAAAAAGTCACCCTGACTTCACTAGGAATTTGCTCTGCAGGAAAAAAAATGTAGGGTTAGTCCTGCAATATCTCAGAATTTGTTATATGCCTGGATAAGCTTTTACAAGTCAATTTGTTAAATTATCAGTATTACACTTTCTTATTCAAAGTGATTAAATGTCAGTAATGTAGAGACAGAATGCTATAAGGGAGTAGACTAAAAGGGCTTTTAAAAGGACAGGGACTGTCACTGTTATGATACAATATCAGTTGTTCATTTGAAGTTGTTTTCCATCTAGCAATTGTCTCTCTAATTAGAGAGATGACTTCTGTCAATTGGGATAAACCTCATAGCACTGAGGAGATGTACGTTTATCTCTTGTTCTGCTCACTTCTTCGTCTCTTATTAAAATTCATCCAGGTTCTGGATAAAATAGATATAATAGCAAACTAAGAATATGTATAAGCTCCCCCTCCACTTCAAAAACAAACTGTCCCCTCATACTATCAATGCTTCCACGTTAGAACTTTCCAGCTTTTTCCTCACTCTGCTGTCAAGCGCTTCATCTGCCTACTCTTTCCCTTGCAGTTCCTTGCAGATGCTACCTCCTACCTGACGGTTGCTTCATTCCTCTCCCAGAAGAAAGACAGGCAAACCAGGAACCATTTATAAAGAACTGAGCTGAATACATTGTTTAGGCTGGGGGGGTGGAGGGGCAGAAATACAACACATCACAGGAAAAAACTTCAGTGAAGTTTCCTGGAGCTGAGAGGAGAGTTGCTAAAACAGGCAATCCCTTAACTTCGGGAAATCTAGTCCCAAACAAGGTTACAGAGTCACTTTTCCCCCAGACTGTCCAAAGTGCTCAAACCAAAATGGAATTATTAACTAATGAACAACAAGACCTTTAAGCAACATAGAGCACAGGTTGTGCTTTGCATTTCATTATCATTCTGCACATGTATAATGTGCAAATGTCGTCTCATAATGTAGATTGATGAAAGGTCTAAATCATACTAAGAAAAGAGTTTTAAGACACCCATCAGTATGTTGTTAGCAATTTGCTTTTATTAAGCACATGTTAATGGAGAACTGGAGACACCTGGTTACTTGAAAACAGATGTATCTATTTGCAAATAACTAAAAGGCATCCACTAAGCTTACGCTTTGATAACTGCTAGTAATAAATGACATTAACTTCTCAGCTTCCTGCAACAGTCCTCAGAAATCTGCAATCACAGGACTGAGCTTTTAGAAATGCATGTTTATAAAGTGCCTGCACACTCTTGGACCAAATCGGCTTAGCCATGCAAATATCTCAGTAAAACCCTGGCCCTATATAAGTACATATGAGCCCTAACAATGGTAATTTTCCATTTGCTGAATTCACTGGTCACAAAATTTTGCAATTTCCAGGAAACAATGTATTTGTTGAATCGGTCTCCTGACCTTCCATTGGCTCTAACCAAGGGGTAGTTAACAACTAAGCAAACTTTAGCATCATAGCCAGTTTTAGTGTTCCTACCGTTATCACTCACTCTGTAACTGAGTGTAAATAGCTGATTTTGTGATCCCAGGAATGACAAAAAAAGAAAAAAAAAGAATTAACACAGCATATGCCCTGGTGTTTTAACTACCCTTAACATTTAACATTGTCATAAACACTATGATAGATGACTTTAACATTTTACTGGCTCAAGTCTCAAAATTGGATGATGAGCAAATATTAAAATAGGAAGGTGTCAAGAGCACTCACAGGTAATTTCCAATACTGCTGTACAGATCTCTGAGCAACAGTGTGATGCAGAAGGTGGTCTTAAGTTGGAAATCAAGCTGCAAAACAGAAATGCCACATAAATGTCTACCTGGTTTATCTTCAATATTTACAGTAAAGTCATTCTGTCTGAGACATCACAGTCAAAACTATCCTGCCAATTTATCACCTACCCAATCAGGATCAAGAAACTGTATGACTGCCTGCCTCTGTTCCCCACAGAGCTCATTCCATATTCTATAAATACATGAGCACCAACAAAATCAAAATTCCTCAAAGACGCAATTGCAGCCTTCACTTTATTTAAAAAATACTGGAGTAGGAGTTTTCCCCTCCCCTTAGAGTGCTCATTAAGGAAAACTGAGACTGGTTTCAGTCTTCCTGAAGAAACCAGCCTCAGCTCTTTTCTCTACCTGCAAAGCAGCAAACTGCCATCTCCTTCAGCCCAGCAGGGTGAAATAATAATCTAAGTAAAGGTTGCAATCAATGTTGTGGAATTTTGTACCCAACAGTACTCTTCCAAGATGTAACAAAGAACTGAAAACTCTGAACCAGGAAGACAATGCAATAGAGGACATAGCTCAGCTGAGACAGAGAAATCCTCTTTTTCCTAAACATACAGTTTCTGCAGGTTATCTCATGACCATATTTGTTCATAATATCTTCTTGCGGAAGCAGCAGAATGAATCTTCCTTTACTGTTTCCCGATTCAATGCTGCAACTTGTAGACTACAGCATACCAACAGAAATGAAGATAACCTTCCTATTCCAATGGCCATGCTTCCTACTCCAGTGGCCAATTCAAGCCACTAAAAAGAAGGAACTAGACACCTGCCTTCCGGAGAGAGTTCAGGGCCATGGTAGGAATAATATTACTTTCCTATATGAGTCTTCATAGGGACAATATTCAAAGATAAATCCTGAGCCTTAGGCTTTTATGCCATCTCACACTATATGTTTATTCACCAAGTGAGCTGACTGGATGATGCTCTACTTAATATGCGGTCTTTTGGGGATCCCATTCAGAGGCATCCAATTCTTCTGTTATATAGGAGGCCTAGGAGATTACTTATAGGTTTGGATTCCTCCACTTGGGTCACGCACTTGAAAGAGTGATGTTATTTTATCTAACTGTTAGATTTTGCAATCCCCTCTAAGCCTCACCCGAAGGCCATAGGGTGCCCCGTCTTTCAGCGGCTCAGGTTCCAAGTCATTCCCAGTGAAGTCAGCAGGTGCAAAGGCAACAGTTACCCTCTAATTTTGCTATGCCTCATAAAATCTTCCCAGAATTTAGACAAATCTATGAGCATCCAGAGTTTTCATTCAAAGAGAGAAAAAAAAAATACTGTTTTTTAGACACACAGGCTTGTAAAGTGATTCTTGTTCCAGTTGGCCATGAAAGGGAAATGAAACAGCTGTTTAAAAGCATTCAGTTACTATTTACCCCATTATACGGAAAACAAAAGGGCTAATGACTTCTTCTGAGCTGCAATATTTGTATTGATTATTAATTTCTGGAGGGTTATTGATCTACACTGACATTAAACTGTGCAGATAGCCATATACGACATATTTTAGATTCATCTGTTAAAAAAGAACCAATCAGCAACATAGCATTAGGAAATTATGATTCATAAGTGTTAGGAACTGTTCTAATGTAACTCATCATGCTTCTAGCAAATACAGTCTTACATAGAGTTGGAGAGACTTTGACAATCCCTCTTTCTTTTGGTAGTCATTAATGAAATTCCAGGACAGGCCCTCAATAAGACAGAATTATCTGTCTAAAGGAAAAGGAAATGTTTTGTATCAAATTATTTTGGTGAACATTTCTGAGCTGCTCTAGTTATGCCACTGAAGAGATCACCAGAAATGAGAAATTATGCTGTCAAACATAACTCTTTGAGAGCTCAGGAAGGCAAAAGATCAAAATTTAATCACAAGGAGTAAATCTGCACGTATCATCAGAAAGACACCATTTTAACAAGTGCTGTCTAAATGAGTAAACAAAAGCGAGTAAAACTGGAACAAACTGATAAACCAGCTCCCATTTTTTTTGTGTTCCTCTGGTTGCATCAATAGGACCATTAAATCTAACACTCAACAAGAAATTTTCCTGGTTGAGAAAATGGCAGTTAGGGCATAACATTAAACTGGTGGCTAGAACCTGTGTTTTCAACAACCCCTAGCTGAAGAGAGGCTCCATACTT
This sequence comes from Aptenodytes patagonicus, assembly GCF_965638725.1. Lineage (NCBI taxonomy): Eukaryota > Metazoa > Chordata > Aves > Sphenisciformes > Spheniscidae > Aptenodytes > Aptenodytes patagonicus. The sequence continues at coordinate 79,031,256 of NC_134950.1, forward strand.
CCTAAAGTGAGTCTGAGACTTTTTCTTTACCAGCAATCACATAGATTCTGGGACCTCATGGAAGATAGGAGTGAATAAAAATGAAAAGCTTTTCTGTTCAAATCCCAAAGCTAACCTTAGCTAAATCCAGAGGATTAAGAGAACAGTCCTCTGCTTCTACAATATTTTTTCCCCATAAGAATAAATAATACAGACCATCTGAAGATTTGAAAATGCTAGGCTGAATATGCATAATAGAAAATCCCATAAGGATGCCAGCTGTGCATTTATGGATGGATGAAAAATACAGGCTGTTAGTTGTGCAGTCATTTTCTTAGAGATATTAAGATCTGCTGCTAAAGAGCAGGAAAATGCAGTCACAGAGACCACAGCTGACAAGCTCTATTGATGAAGGGCTTGTTTTTTTGCAGAGGCTTGTTTTCTAGACATCTGAGGAGGCAAGAAGGAGGTAAGTGATTGACATGACTAGTGAGTTAGACTGGAACAAATTAATATCAGGTCAGAATCACTGAATCATAGAATAGTTTGGGTTGGAAGGGACCTTTAAAGGTCATCTAGTCCAACCCCCCTGCAATGAGCAGGGACATCTTCAACAAGAACAGGTTACTCAGAGCCCCGTCCAACTTGACCTTGAAGGTTTCCAGGGATGGGGCATCCACCACCTCTCTGGGCAACCTGTGCCAGTGCTTCACCACCCTCAGCATAAAAAATTTCTTCCTTCTATCTAGTCTAAATCTACCCCCCTTTAGTTTAAAGCCATTGCCCCTTGCCCTGTCACAACAGGCCCTGCTAAAATGTCTGCCGCCATCTTTTTTGTAAGCCCCCTTTAAGTACTGATAGGCTGCAATAAGGTCTCCCCAAAGCCTTCTCTTCTCCAGGCTGAACAACCCCAACTCTCTCAGCCTTTCTTCATAGGAGAGGTCTTCCATCCCTCTGATCATTTTTGTGGCCCTCTTCTGGACCCGCTCCAACAGGTCCGTGTCTTTCCTGTGCTGAGGGCTCCAGAGCTGGACGCAGGGCTGCTCTCAATCCCCCAGCCTGTACTGATAGCGGGGGTTGCCCCGACCCTGGTGCAGGACCTTGCACTTGGCCTTGTTAAACCTCATGAGGTTCACACAGGCCCACTTCTTGAGCTTGTCCAGGTCCCTCTGGATGGCATCGTGTCCCTCAGTCATGTCAACCGCACCACTCAGCTTGGTGTCATCTGCAAACTTGCTGAGGGTGCACTTGATCCCACTGCCTCTGTCATTGATGAAGATATTAAACAGTACTGGTCCCAATACGGACCCCTGCAGGATGCCACTCATCACCAATCTCCATCTGGACATTGAGCTGTTGACCACTACCCTCTGGATACAACCATCAAACCAATTCCTCACCCACCAGACAGTCCACCCATGAAGTCCATACCTCTCCAGTTTAGAGAGAAGGATGTTGTGGGGGACTGCATCAAAGGCCTTACAGAGACCCAGATAGATGACATCTGTAGCCCTTCCCATGTCCACTGATTTAGTCACTCCATGATGGAAGGCCACTAGGTTGCTCAGGCAGGACTTGCCCTTGGTGAAGCCATGCTGGCTGTCTCGAATCACTTCCCTGTCCTCCATGTGCCTTAGCATAGCTTCCAGGAGGATCCGTTCCATGATTTTCCCAGGCACAGGCGCGAGACTGACTGGCCTTTAGTTCTCCGGGTCTTTCTTTTTTCCCTTTTTAAAAATGGGGGTTATGTTTCCCCTTTTCCAGTCAGTGGAGACTTCACCGGACTGCCACGACTTCTCAAATACGATGGATAGTGGCTTAGCAACTTCGTCCACCAGTTCCTTCAGGACCCGCGGATGGATCTCATCGGGTCCCATGGACTTGTGCACCTTCAGGTGCCTTAGATGGTCTCAAACCTGATCTTCTCCCACAGTGGGCGGCTCTTCATTCTCCCAGTCCCCGTCTTTCCTTCTGTGGCTTGGGTGGTGAGGCTTGAGCACTTGCCAGTGAAGACTGAGACAAAAAAGTCATTAAGTACCTCAGCCTTCTCTGTGTCCCGGGTAACCAGGTCTCCCATTTCATTCTGGAGAGGGCCCACATTTTCCCTAGTCTTCCTTTTATCCCCAATGAACCTATAGAATCTTTTCTTGTTGCCCTTGACGTCCCTGGCCAGATTTAATTCGATCAGGGCTTTAGCTTTCCTAACCTGATCCCTGGCTGCTCAGCCAATTTCTCTGTATTCCTCCCAGGCTACCTGTCCTTGCTTCCACCCTCTGTAGGCTTCCTTTTTGTGTTGGAGTTTGTCCAGGAGCTCCTTGTTCATCCATGCAGGCCTCCTGGCATTTTTGCCTGACTTCCTCTTGGTTGGGATGCATCGCTCCTGAGGTTGGAGGAGGTGATCCTTGAATATTACCCAGCTTTCTTGGGGCCTTCTTTCCCTCCAGGGCTTTGTCCCATGGCACTCTACCAAGCAGATTCCTGAAGAGGCCAAAGTCTGCTCTCCTGAAGTCCAGGGGAGTGAGCTTGCTGTGCGCCCCCCTCGGTGCCCTAAGGATCTTGAACTCCACCATTTCGTGGTTGCTGCAGCCCAGGCTGCCCTTGAGCTTCACATTCCCCCACCAGCCCCTCCTTGTTGGTGAGAACAAGGAGGGGCTTTGTCTTGGGGTGAGAATGGTGAAAAAATACCCAGGTTTGTGATCATGAGGAGAGCATGGGTCAGTAAAACTGCCTGAGCTCTTTCTGGATCAGCGTGGGGGATAGCACAGGCTGCACGTCAGGAAGCAAAGGGATTTATGGGGAGCTGGGAGTTATAACGGTTACAAGATAAAATTGTGATAGATATGTCTACAGTGATAAAATGATGTAATTTTAGTTGTGTTTTGAGCCAAGACAGAGGGAAAGAAGGCAAAAATTTCCACAGGCGTGCTGAGTCCCGCCTTCCACTCACACAAGCTCTGTGGGGCAATCACATAGCTCGTGGGTGGCTGGCTGCCGGCACAGACATTCCCTCTGCCGGCTGGGACACTGGCTGCCCTCCCTTGGGAAAGTATAGCAGCACGCTCCCTGATAAACATGGTGGCAAAAGTAAAGCCTAAAAGAAATGACGCTAAGCTTCACCGGTCTGTTAGATCTATGCTCTTCCTGTCAAAAAATGTTTCCTTTGATACTTCAAAAAAAACAGTAGGAGAGCAATTGATTAGATACCAGTCCAGTGTACCTCTGAATGTATTGATGGAGGGATCAGAGGAAACCCCAAGCTCTGAGGGTATCACATCTCCCGAACAAAGAACTCCCCCTTTCATTCCTCATGTTTTGTCCTCTCCAAAGTGAACTCACTTGCTCTCCTGCTCAGTGTCTGTCAGAAGTTTAGATTCAATTTAGCCTATAATAGATCAAGGAAGGCTTCAAACTATTTGTGAAGCATTCATTGATTAACCTGAAACCAAGATGTCACACTCTTTAAGTCATAATTCTAGGACAGAGCTGTCTGTTACTGGTGTAATTTAAATTTTCATTTAGTGTGACAGCACTTGGTCATAGTCTTGTTTAATTTGCCTTCAATTAGGGTGTTATTATAATTAAATTCCATCAGAACTATTGGATTATCTCTCAGCTGAATACATTGAGGGATTTATACAGCCTTATTTTTCCAAAAGCAGAAGGAAAAAAATGTAAATAATTCACTTCATTTCTTTGCTTAAAAAAATTGTGAGTAAATAGCTTTGGCACAGGCATACATCACGTCTTCTCAGGAAGTGCACATACACATAGGTACACACAGAAATCATCATTCTTCTTTGACTAAGGCTGCTGACAGTTCACAAGGTGCTGGCTGAATCTTGTTTGATGTCTTCTCATCCACGTTTCCTTCCTTCTCAGGTTTAACCATTTGGGGTAGCTTTTCAGCAGAAAGGTAAGCTGAGAAGGTTAGTTCATATACTACTGGTGGCCTATGCCTGTTTTGCCTGATGAACAATTCGTTTGATAACTGAAATATGCCTAAGTTGGGTGTAAGCTCAGGTACAAAATTATTACTTGGTCTTTTACCATTTCATTTTGATTATGACATTATTTCCATGTAAGTTTTTAATCATTAATGGCCTGATAAAACAAATTCTCCTCATTAATACCTAGGAAGTTCTGGAATGATTATAATCAGGTAGCTCTTGCAGAGACAGGTGATCTGATTAGCTGGAGAGTATCTCACCACTGCAGAATCATCAGAGATTATAAAGTTCTTGTTAATTTAGCATGGATTTTGAATTATTCTCTCATATTGTTAGCTACATTCAATGAATACAGGCCATTTTCCTACTATGGGATTCAAAACAAGGTGTCTTTAAGCCCCAGGATAGGAAAGTGAAGTAAAGCGAAGCCTGCTTAATGTGTTAAAATGTGTTAAAAATGAGAGAAAGAGAAGAAAAACTGTAATTTTAAAGTAAGCACCAGGATTTCAGTATGCCGTTCCCTTATGTCCTTGTGAAAGATCCACACCTTACTCTCATGCATCTTTCTTCCAGAAATATGAGGGACTGATTTCCAAAGGTATAATGGGAACGGTACGGTGAAATGAACTGCACCCAAATTTTCCTGCTACAACACATTGCCAGGAGAAAACATAAGTGAATTGCAACTGCAGAATTATATCTCTAGCAAAATAGTAGCTTAAACAGGATCAATGAGTAAGGGAATGCAACTGTTAACAAAATAAATTTCTAACTCACTAAAGGATGAAGCACAGAAGACCTTTTCAGAAGATCACATAAATTATATGTATATGGTATCCATGGCATCTCTGAATTGATTAGTTTGGAAAAATAGAAGTAAGAAATTGCAAGGTGAGCCATGTAGCAACCAGCTAGTGCTAATGATATATAGCCTCCCATTAATCTGAATGGTAAGTATTTTCATGTCCTAGTGGAAACTTTTGGGGTTAGATTAGATTTTTATGTGAAAGAACTAGAAGTATTTTTCCCTCAATCTCATCCTGTATGTTCAATCATTTATTAAATTTTGTGAATTTGGCCCAGATTTCCAAGAAGACATTTAGCTAAACAAAGAGAGTTATGGTGATGTTGACTTTAGAGAGGGTTGGGTTTTTTAATTTACAGAAATAGAAGCTGGGAAAAATTACTCCCGACAAGTTTGTTAAATACAGGTGAACAGAATGGTGGGTCTAATACTGTGTGGAAGCTATTCTATTACTCAAAAAGTTTATATTGCTCTTGTTTATTGGGTAGAAAACAAAGACACAATGTTTTTGTTAAGATAGATAGAATATTCTGGTTGCTTGCTAGGATTACTTTATTAGTAATCCATCTGTAACACTAAGTTTCAATAAAATTATGACTGTGCTGTTACAGTAAATAAGTAAACCTGATCTAAATATAGATACTGATTTTATAGGAAATAAACTCCAGATTCCAAAGGGCTGGTTAAGAAATGCTTCACATATGAAAACGTACAGCAGATTAAGTATAGAAGGTGCATTTAAGTTTATGATTCTTTGGAGTTTTTCCTAAGGTGAGATAAATTGCCCCAACAATGTCTCAGTTACCAGGCCACAACAAAAAGTATAGCTGGTAACAGCCAAGAAAACAAAGCTTTTTCTTCTTTTTTTTTAATAGCTAAGAACTCAAAACTGATTTTTGTTTTACAAATAACTGGTATTATTTTAGTATGTGCTTAGAATAACAGATCAGAGAATAATGGAATAAAATATGAGAACATGTTTGCTAGGTCCTATTCGAATCAAGCTCCTCTGGTAGATGTGGACCTATGTGAGCTGCATGTGCCATTGAGAAACCTCAAGTCTTTCAGGCAGACCCCACTTCTGCGTGCTATCTGAAAACACAGACCATTTTCAAAATCATCTAAGTGTCACACTGCCTAAGACCTCTCTCTCTCACACAAGTTTTGAAATCAGCAGGGACCAATTTGGCAGAGGAAAGAAACCACACATGGGTCATAAGTAAATTATTTTTTCCTAATTCAAGAGAGTTCATTTATGGTTTTAATATGATTTATCAGAATACGGTTCTATAAGAATATGTGACATATTGATTTAGTACATTAATATTGGAGTTTAATGGCCACAAAATACCACATTTACTATTGATAATCATTATATATTTTGATGTTACTTCTTTGATGTACAAGTGATAACTATTTTGGTCTACTTTGTAGTACAGACTTTCGTCTAGAGGTTATCTCTAAGTAATAGCAGATTCTTTTCATTACTTGTAGAAAAATGTGGATATTTGATCCGATGAAAACACTTCTCTTTCTGTATCCGAAGAATTTGTATTGGGACATACAATGTGCCAAAGATAATTTGATACCATTCATATTTGATTGCTTTGTTAGCTTGAGTTTGAAAGGAAAACAACATCTGCCTGTTGCCAAAGTCCATTTCCCTTTGAACCATGCTTGGATAAAACTCACAGCTGAAGCAATTTACAGCATGAAAAAAAAAATCATCATTGTTTTGCTTATAGAACAGTTTTTTTGTACCTTTCATAGTTTGTACTGTGCTTAAAATAGTGGAGAAGATATTAGATTTCTGCCTGAGTATCAAGCTCTTCCTATTTTGAAAGTAACTTTGTAATTGTAAGTTAATATTCAATATACTTGTACTTCCTCACCAAGTCTGAACAGAAAAAATAGCATGGGGGGGCCAACACTGGTGTCTGAACATTGTGTATGGCCCAGCATCACAGGAGGGACAACCCTCTCCAAATGGAAAAAAACCCTAACGGCAGCACAACCTGTCCATGAGGCACCCTTTCAGTAAGCATCGAAGATTGTGGAAGCTTGGGATGATTTGTTTATCTTCTTGATTAACAGTTTTCATTACTGTGCAGTGCATATGTCACTTTATGACTGTTATTTCCCCATCTCAAATCTGTCTGCACTCTGATTGCACCTGCCTGACCCAAACCCTGAAAGATCAGCCCATAGCTCTGAAGTGCTTCAGAGTGAAACAGCACCGATGGTGCTGCTACTAACACCACGGTGTTAATAGTTCTAAATGAAAGGGACTAGAAAGAACAAGTGATCGAGAAGTCACATAAAATGACAAAAAGAAACATATTCCAGGATTCACTGTTTGAAATCCCATATGACAAACAGTGAATGGATATGAACTGATAGACAAAGTATCCTATTTTGTGAAATCGGCTTTATCCACTGTGAATTAAATGTATTTTGATTCTATTGGGGTTGAAATTTCCATCTGTGAATAAAATAGACCTGTGTGTTGATGCTGAATTTGGACTTGCATAAACTGATTGTGGTCTCACAACTGTGATGAACATAAGTCATAGTAGCATTGTCATAAGTTAAAAAATAAAATATTTCTCTGGAAATTAACAGAAAAGTTAAAACAAATGATAAAGTAGACTTAAAAAGTATGGCTTCTTAAAAACACCTCTGAATAGTGGAAATTTTAATTTGTTTCACGTAAGAAATTACAAAGGTTTATCCCATTTCTTTATGAATTACTACTTGAATACTTCTTAAATATCACTACAGTTATTTATGCTACTGTGCAGGCAAGGTGGGACAACAACGGGAGAATGTGCACCTACTCTTCCAGTCTTATCCCACCTTGTCTATTAGTCTTGTCCCATCTCAGCACAGTAACAGAAATAATTGCTGGACAACTTGCAGTTTCACCTTTTGTACAACACTGCTTCTAACACAGTTAACAGAACTGGAAATAAAGGCAAGGACTGAACCTACTTTTAGAAAACTGCCAATGGTGCCTTTTTTCCCAAAAAAATATATACATGCTGTTCTCTTTCACAAACTGAAAGAACAAAAGCGTTCCTACAAGTGATTGAAAAGAAAAAAAAAAAGTCTGCATTTTCAATTTATTTCCTTGGGATCTTTGCCCTCATATGACTTTGGACACAGGGGCTGAAGCACAGTGTCCTAGATCTTGACATTGGCATTGGTTTCTCAGATGTGGGCAGGATAGATGAATTTATCACCTCCTCCTTTGTACGTTTTTTTTTTCATGGAGAAACGAGTGACCTTCTGATAGTTATTGTTGATAAATGGTGAAAGCACACTTTGTCTCTATGGGAGTCATTTCCCTGTTATTACAGGTCAGGTCTCCTACACTCTGCTCCTGATGTGGAGTGGGCTTTAGAGTACCCACTTACAAAGAGTCACTTCCTTGAAAACTATTTCATTGCTTTTTCTCCAAAAATATAGATACCAGGAGACCTTCACCTAAAATAAGAGACAGAGGGCTCATGTTTGTCAGCTGCCTTCTTGCAAGCAAATTAACGATGGGGCCTTAACTAGCTGGTAAGTCAAAATAAATTCCAGCTAATATAAACAAATAAATTTCCCTAGACCTAGTTTGCATTTGGGCTATTTTCCTCATATATAGGAAAGCCCTTATTGGTTATCTGTGGTAATATTTTATGTGTTCAGTAAGGAACACTTACTCCACTCCCTGAAGCACTGATAACACTTAGTCGTATTAAACTTGATATTATTTTGATGTTTCATCAAATAATGCTTTCAGAGTATGCAGTTTTACCTCTTCTCTAATCCCATGTTTTCTTCTGTTCTGTTGCCAATAAAGATGGCTACAGACAGCAGCAAAATTATCCTAAAGAGAACAATAGTACAATATAGAGCTTCTTACCTTTAAATAATTCAGGTACTGCTGACTATGACCAAAATTCATTGCCATCTGTCAGTAAGTAGATTTAATTTAGTTAAACATGGCAATCCCTTCCTACTAGACAGCTGTCCACATAAACCACAGCACCCCACATTGAAAAATCTCAGCAGAAAGACCAGTAAGTGAATGAACAAGGAGTATTATCCCTATCCAGAACCAATCAAGAATACATATATTTCAATTATATATATATTTACATATATATTTAATATATATGTATACTGAACAAAAATATTTTCTCGTATTTTAGGAGCATATGCTTAATGGAAAATATAGTTAAATAATTATGACCTAGTTTTTCTTATACCAATATCTCAAACTGCAGACTTTACACATATTTAAATTAATAGGAATCTCAAAACCCTACATCCCCCCAAAATTACCAGATCTTTTACATTTTCCATTCAAAACCAAGTTTTTTAAATAGCACTGCGGGACCTTCACAAACCCGTTGGTGGAATTTCAGACACTACAGTATCACATTAAGTTCACGCTCTCTTTTGGCAGTTTAACTTGGCACAAGTGAGGATGACCCTCTTTCTGCAGGGAGAGGAATTTGTCAGTCACAAGGAGCTGATCAAAACTGTTGGAACCTATGTAAGTTTGACTGGATCAATACAACACAAATATTAACTAAAATAAAAACTTATTGATCCTAACAACCTTTCAAGATATCGCACAAATTTATAGCAAGTTTGTTATCACTTCTGTGCCTTGAAATCTCAGATCTGCAGAAGCAGACCAATCCATACTCAATGGATGGAATCAAGGTACTTTACTGAGTGCATAAAATTATGCACTTAACTTACAACAGAGAGTAGAAAATCTCTTGTTACTGGTCGTTGATGAGAAGAGAGACTCTTACGTCTCTGCTGTAAACCTCCACAATCACCCGAGCAACTTCCTCGCTTTAACAATATCAGCTTCATATTTGTGTTAAGGGATTTGGTAAGTACCCATGCTTAACTTGAAAAAAATGCCCTTCCTCTAGCAGCTAAAAAATCTGAAGTTCATAGGTGCATGATTATAATTAGACTATGCTTCATGCTTGCACTGCTCAACTTCAGGGACTCTGCTCTTAAACTAGGGTTAGCCAGGAGGACTATGTATCACCACTGCCAGTTAAAAATATTCATCTCCCTACAAATTGTTTCAACTGCATTCACTGAAGTCTGGAGGTTTCAACATTTGCATATATTATATTGCTCAAACATCAATCAAGATACAGTTAGCTAGTTTATATTAAGACTAGGCCTACCTTCTAACTTGGCTGCTGCTGCTACTCTTCTATGAAGGTAATGATACTTTCACATTTTTGTTTTTATACATTGTCCATCATTCTCTGCATACTAAGTAATGTTCAGATCAAAAGAATCAGATCTCCCATGGGAATAACTTGGCTTTACTGCTGCACTGCTAAAAATACCATTCCATACCCCAGGTACATACCCATCCCTACTCTGCTTATTCTTGTATATTACTCTTATACTTAAGAGTGATGTTGAAGTTGCTGCACTCCTTACTTATATAAAAGGGGCAGGAAAATGGCTCTCTAGAGCTGTAAACTGATGGTTCAGGTATAATGCATTATAAGCTCACTGCACAAAACTTGAACATTTAGATTCAGCAAATGTCCGTCTCAGGAGCTGACTTACTTCTATAGGAGTCAAAGGTTGACGGTGACCTCACTTTAGATTCCTACAAGGTTTAGATTCTAACTTCCTGCAAACCATTCTTAATTAATACACTTTAATAATTCATTTATCAACATGCTATTAAAAAAATCAGTACATTTTAAAGATTTGAAAAATTAAGGACTATCATTTTAATAATTATTATGATAATCAAGAAAGGGAGGGAGGATAGCAACAAAAAGCAAAGTGTACCATAAAAAATAAAGTTTTGTAACAAAAACAACAAAAAATGGTCTTTTCAGGAAAAGGCCATTTTTATTTTATTCTTATTGGTTTTCCTACCAAATTTCACATTCTCTTTAAAGAAATTGTCTTAACGATTTTCAATGGAAAGACATAACACAAAATATCCAATTTTTTTTTTTTTTTTTTTTTTACTTGAGATTACTTATTCAAGGCTCTTTAAGATCCTCTGACTGAAATAGATTATAGACACTTTTGAATCTATTGTTTTTATAACTGCTGTCATAATATAGGTCTGTCAGCATCATGGTTTATACATGCTATGATTCAGAAATTATAACTCAGCAATTCTCATGTATTTTGATTCCTATTTCAGGGACTTATTTTCAGGGTATTGAGCTCATTGGCCAACTTTGAAAGTTTAAATAAGAGCCTCTGCTTAGAGAATGCTGGTAAATTAAAATTAATTCTGAACATAAATCAGCTGGCATATGGATTGCTTCTTTTCTCTACACTTTTTACCAAAGCAAGCTCAGTCATGAAGTTGTCATAGTGTAATAAAAATATTTACAACTAGTTCAGGTATAAAATAATAATATGCAAACAATTTCTATCATGGAGCAAATGCGTGGTAAAATAAAGTATCCTTTACCTTCAAATGAAACATCAATGATTGAACAAGAGAACATTATAATCCTAACTTTTAGGCTGGTTTGATATACTCTTTTAAATGTAAATGATCATGTGAATAATCATTTTCATCACTGCATAGCAATATACAATGTAGTATTACTGGAAAAATAGTATTCTTTGAACCTATGGAAGTTTAAAATTTTCAAACAAATCATTGTCCTCAAATTTTATTATTATGCAATAAGTAAAAGAATGGGATCTTCCATTATGACCAGATCTAAAAAAGAAAAGTACTTACATTCCTGAAATGCATGGTTTGACATGATTTAGGTAACTACACTGTCTATAGAAGTCCTGAAATCTTTTGTTTAGCTGACTTCTAACTCTGGAGACACCCACCTCCCCTCCTTTCCCTTACTTCTCATTTGTAATTTCCCAAAGTGCCCACACATGATTTTGCTGTGTATGCAGGAGTGCAACAAATATCGTCTCTCATCTATCTTGCAACACACCTTTTTCAGTATCCAACAACTATGCTTTCACCAAAGATGCTGAGGCTCTTGATCCATGGGGTGTACTTCACACATTCCTCACGCAAACTGTAAGACTGGCTTTTCAAAAAAAATTAACAATGGCTGCAGTTGCCTTTTAGATTATTCACAATATACTTTTTGTAAGGATGAGTAAAATGATGATGAATTGTCACAAAAATTAAAGATATGCAAGAGTGAAGACATAGTTTAATTCTCATGTTACTCAATTTTTATTTCTGCTGATGACTTTTCATCCTCTCTGTAGTTTCAGCTCCACTTTATCTCTTGTTAGCTCTCTATTGCTAGTTGCTGCAGTACAATATTCTATTTCTGCAATAATATTTTCCTCTTTATTGGCATGGCTGCTAGATTTAGCAAATAACTTACTTTCACATCTTTTTGATAAAGACAGGAAGAAAGCTATTGATCAGCGTAAATATCAACAGCCATATTATTAAATACAGTATTCTATATTTACAATATTAATAATTTTACTATATTAATAACTAATAAGTATATAAATGTCCTTTCAGCGTTACATGAACTGCTTCTAAAATGAAAACATTTGCTTCATTGTGATGAAACACTATTCATGGCAGGCTAAAAGTTCTTGTCATTAAATCAACTTCTGTTTTCATGCATAGCCTGAAAAATTCCATTACTCATACTATGTGTTTTGGAGTAATCCATAAAATATTCAAAGAAGACAATGGTATAAGTTTTAACTAGATTATTCTTTATCAGGTGCAGTTAAAGGAAGACACAGGCAGATCAGTCTGACTGGCTCTTACCTTAAAGTAGCAAAGGAGGGAGGAAAAAAACACACTGGAATGGGATTTCTTACTCACTCCCTTTGAATTCTTGATTTACTGTTAATAAGTATCTATGGTTGACCTTGGCCTTTACAAGGAAATAGGCCCCAAACTGAAATGGCAGCATAAATCAATAGCATGTTAGGATCATTGTCATTAGGAGGTGTTTTAAGGTAAAAAAAATGTAAGTTGGTATTCTGACAGGTAACAGATTATTGCATGTATGTGGGTGAATGCCTGAAACTGAACTTTTGAAATCTGCTGCTTGCTAGCTGCTGCTGGTATGGGTTGATTGCAAACATTCATAGCACCTGGATGAAACGGCATGACCCCAGTCTGCCAGTTGATGGAGACAAGAACTATCAATCAGGAGGCTGGTCACACATTGTCCTTCTGCACAGGGAGTATTTAGATTGGGAAACCAGGGGCTTGGGTTCTGGAAAGAAGAGCAAGTGTGAAAAAGAAGGGTTCCCAAGAAGTGGAAGTGGTCTTGGAAAGATGAAGGTGCAGACCCTGCCTGCAGGAAAGACCCCAGAAGAGGAGGAAGATCCTGGACATCAGGCTATTGGGTGGAAATGAATGCCAGTGAGTGCCCAGGGACCTTGGCCACTAACACCCAGGGCTGGTGACTGCGAGCAGTGGCATAGCATGAACCGACACGACTTTCTGCCCAACCTTCCCAGAACGACCTCCCTGCGGGGAAGAAAACTCAAGACCTGGGAATATAGACCAGGGGGGAGCAAGGGAATGAATGTGTGGATGATCAAGCAGGGTAAAAGATCTAATCCCGCTGGTTCTTAAATAAACACCAGCATCCAGATCCACTACGGGTTGTCATTTACTCTGCTTCATCTGTGACAGAAGAAAAATAATTTCTAGAATATATTTCTGGAAATGGGTTTTTATTATCCCAAGATGGCATCTTTTTTTGTTTTAGGGGAAAAAAAAATTGCATACATAACTTGTTAGAAAATGTGATGCTTCAAGAATGACCCTCTCCTTCCCCTCTCCTAAATGGCAAATTAGTTAAATTAACAGGAAAAGACCTTGACACAGAAGTGCAGGAGGTCTAAAAACAAACTTGCATTGATCTACTTTTTTTAAATTATTGTTACACATTTTTTACTTAATGGGAAATTGGTTTAGCTGGCTGTGCTTCAATAGCTTTGGGGAATAAAACTGATTGTTCAGCAGAAAAAAATCAAGTATTGCGCCATAGAGTCACTTGGTTGATATCAACCAAAATTTGCATTGCTTCTGGAGCCACCCCAGGAGCCTCCATGACCCAGAACAGGTCTCTGAGCAATGTTTATACTGCCTGCATGTAGCCATCTAACTTACAGCTCTGAGTCAGCTCTAAGAGACACCTGTTCTCTCCATTTACTGTATAAGTAATTAATTACACAAGAGTTAGATACCTAATATAACCTGACATGGACAGCTTGGAAATCTCTGTGCTTCCTTCTTGCCCCTTATAAACAGTAAGGCACAGCTCACCTTTCCTCACAGACTTATACTTCTGTACACCGTGACCGAAGTCCCAGCCCCAGGTAGTTCAGCAGAACGGGGAAGGGAGCGTCTCTTTTCCAGTCTGACTCCCCTGCACCGATGCCAGTTCAAGAAATAACCCCATCCACAGAAAGAGTACATTAAAGGATTTATTTGGCCATCTCAGCCCATCTGTGCTGATTTTTGAGCTTGCGACATCAGCAGCATGCCCCATATAAAATATTTTGGCTATAGAAATATACCAAGTGAATAACACTTTGTAACATTTTTCCTCCTAACACATGCCGGGTATAAAGTTATGATCTGTAACAGTAACTGCTATATGACCAAAACCAGCAAAATGAAAGAAGGAAAGAAATGACATTTTTCCTCAGCATTTACCTCTCAAAAGAGGAGATAACGTGTTCTGAATTAGTTTGTGAGGATACATGATCTTGACAGTCAAGCTTTACTGAGGATAATTCCTGATGTTGTTGAAATAATGTGAATTCTTTCACGGATAAGTAGAAAAACAATGGTTCCTCTGTTAAATTATTTTGATCAATCTTTTTGTTCAATTAATTCCCCGTGCCTTGCAAACATAAGAAGGCAATTATTACATGTAAGAGTCGTAGCTTCAGAGGCAAAAATTGCTGTGTCATTCTGCCAGCTATCTGAGTAGCTCAGGGCAGTCTTACATACACCAACAAATAGCTATAAATGTACTCGCCTGCCCACGCTCTGTAAAACTAGGCCGTAGACTTTCAGAGCCAAGAAAGGTGATTATGGTTTAGAAACACTGCACTTAGAGTACAGAGAACAGGATAGGTTCTTCGTGGAAATTTCACTAGGACAAGAGTATCGCATCAGAAAATCCTAGGTGACCTTCTGCAGCTCGCTGAACCTCCCCTCAACACATCGCTTTGGGCAGTTCAGGGCTGGCTGAGAACCTGGCCGTTCGCTGGTGACTTTGCTGAACACCTTCCAGCAGGAGCAACACGAGCAAGAAAACCAGCCAGTGCTCACACAGAGCCTGGCGATCTCTGAAGTGATTGCATGGGATAGAAAGGGGCTGGAATAGTCTAAGTTTCTCCAAGTCCTGTTTAAGCATCATAGCAATAAAACATCAAAAAAAGGAAAAAAAAAAATTAAAAGGTACTTACATTTAGCATGCGGTCATATCTGAGACCACCTCTTCCCTGCTGTACTACTGCAATATTCCCGTTCAAACAGTGTGGTTTGGTTTGATTTAACACAGCCAATGCGTACCGCTTCCAGGTAAGTCGGCTTGATCTTTTTTCTAAATTAGCAGGGATAAGCTCATAGGACATAAACAGAAAGTCAACGTGTTCAGCCTTCAGCATAAGACAGAAAACATTTTTCACCGATGACAGAATTTCAGCCAAGGCCCCATGTTTTTGCTTAGGTTAGAAGCAAAAGAAACTGTCAAAATATTTATTTAAAAAAATCCACAACATTTTAGTGCTTTTAATAGATGTTCGCTTGTTCTTGAAATAAAGTAGTAATTCCTGTCACCCTTTTATCTTAAGCTCTTTCAGCTCTCCGTATGTAAAGCCAGTCATAGACTTAGAACATAAATTTCTGTCTGTGTACAAGCTCTTTGTATAAAATGCAGATAAGTAACACAGTATTGTTGCAGCTGTATGCATACGCTTGCTTAAAAAAAAATCTCCAAACTGCTTTAGCATTCAACAGACAACTCACATATTAAAGTAAGTATATATGAGATTATTTATAATGTTGGTATTGAAATAGACACAGAAAAACTATATTGGACTGATGAGACACTAAGCTGAGAGTCTTAAATGTGTTTTTCATTTAGCATTAGAGATGGAAAAATTAATATTCTAAAAGTTATTACAGGCATATTTTATACCATATGTGAATAAATTACCTCTGTAACATTGCCTACCAAGAATGAGTAGTTTTATACAAAACCGAAACAAAATCCTCCCCTCCATTTTGATTAACCTAAGCAACAAGAAAAGAATTTATGTAGCTGCACTGATCTTGAACAGAGCTTGGCTGAGCTGGGGCTTTAATAAATTTAAATTCCAAACCACAGTGGTTAACTTTTGGTAAATACAAATGAAAAACAATTGGAATGGTAACACTTACCAAAAGCTTGATGAGTAAGTCATGCCTACTTCTGCTCTGGCCTTTGGAGACATGGCCAGTCTTGCGAAACAACAGAGGTGGGAGGTAGATCACATCTTTTTTAAGCTTTCTGAAGCAATTCAGGAAAGTTTCATGTCACTGGACATTGTTGTTGGTTTAAGTTGTAAATGGGAAAGTAAATCAATGGTGATTGAAAACTTCCCTACAGGACAAGAACAAAGAGGACACCTATTAAGCAGAGAGCTTAGGAGTTTCAAAGAGATCATGAAGAACGGGCATCAGAGTCAAAGGACCTCAGGCCTTGCTCCTCTAGAACAGCATTGCCAATGCTTCCTCATCGTGCTATGTTAGAAATGCATAATACATGACTCTCTTACTCCTAACATTGGACTTATCATGTAGCCAGGCAGGCCTATCAATTATTTTTGGAAATGAGTCATGATGAATGTATTCTTCATTTTTATATGTCTATCAAGGCAGAGGTAACTTGCTAAAAAAAAAAGTTAAAAATAAAAAATCAATGCCTCTTTGCTCTGGAATGCGGTAACTGTAAGGTGTGCAGCTCTGAGTCAAATCAAGGTGCAGTTCAAGCAATCAATTTTTCAGTAAAAATCCCCATCCACAGCACTAGGGATTTCTACTGAAAAAAAAAAAGAAAAAAAATAAAATCAATGCTTGACTATAGCCCCAGGATCTACTGAGTAACACGTGCTCGGTACTGTAACATGAGACATTATTATTAAGAAAATGTGGCTATTGCTATCACAGGTTGAAGATCCCCTGAGAGGAGATGTAAGATAGAGGCCAAAAAGGGCAGAGAGGTAGAAAAATGAAAAAAAGAAACATCATGCTTTTAGAATTTCACTGCTGTGAATGGCAGGTGTCTACCTGCTTGTGCTGGTTTTGGCTGGGATAGAGTTAATTTTCTTCATAGCAGCTAGTAGGGGGCTGTGTTTTGGATTTGTGCTGGAAACAGTGATGATAACACAGGGATGTTTTCGTTACTGCTGAGCAGTGCTTACACAGCGTCAAGGCCTCTTCTGCTTCTCACCCCACCCCACCTGCGAGCAGGCTGGGGGTGCACAAGAAGTTGGGAGGGGACACAGCCGGGACAGCTGACCCCAACTGACCCAAGGGATATTCCACACCATATGACGTCATGCTCAGCATATAAATCTGGGGGAAGAAGAAGGAAGGGGGGGACGTTTGGCGTGATGGCGTTTGTCTTCCCAAGTCACCGTTAGGCATAATGGAGCCATGCTTTCCTGGGGATGGCTGAACACCTGCCTGCCCATGGGAAGCAGTGAATGAATTCCTTGTTTTGCTTTGCTTGTGTGCGTGGCTTTTGCTTTAGTTATTAAACTGTCTTTATCTCAACCCACGAGTTTTCTCACTTTTACCCTTCCGATTCTCTCCCCCATCCCACTGTGGGGGAGTAAGCGAGTGGCTGTGTGGTGCTTAGCTGCTGGCTGGGGTTAAACCATGACACTGGTATAAATTTACAAACCTCTGCTGGTGATGCTGTGCCTGATATCAACTGAGGCTCAAAGTTTTGAAAAGGAGAGATTTTTTCCTTATTGTGGCCTGCTGAAATAGTGCACCCACTGTGTCTATTGCTTTTGTGACACTATAATGTCCATGTCCTGACGCTGCAGCGTAAAAATTGAATGGCTTTTTAACTACAAAATTAATAGGACTTTCATCTCACATAGTACATCCTCATTAATACTAAATAGGTTAATTATGGTAAAAATATTACCATAAATTATATAGGGATTAATAATTTAACACCTATGAAAGTATTGCCATTTTTCATAAAATCTTATGTATAAAGCTCACCTAATCACCATTTGGATTGCCCAGAAGTTTCCATGCAGAGTAGCCCAGGGTTTGCACTGCCCTTGTTTTGCACGTTTAAAGCTCATGTTATACTAAATTAGGCTCTATGAACGTGACCAGATCTGCTTGACACAGCCCTGTACCTGGTGATTACACAAGCATCGGGTAGTTCCCAGTTTAGGAACTGACTCTATGGTTTCCTTGTCTTTAAGTAAATGCTATGGCTCCAAGTTAGAATACAGGATTCAATCCTGAATCTAGTCCAAGTCTAACCGTACAAGTGACTTTAGGCACAAGAAAAGACTTCTTCACATGAACGTCAGATATCTTTTGACAGTGATATTTTACTGCTTCTTGGGCCAGGCCTAAGAGAAATGCTTCCACTTATTGGTCTGGATGCCTGGGTGAAGTTAGCCATCTGCTTATTCTTCATTTTGTCATTGCCCATGAAAAACTAATGGTGATGAATCCTTCTTCCAGTCATCATCTGTGTTCTCTATTTAGAACATAAACTGTAAGCTGAGAAGGTAATGGGGAAGGATCTAAGCATGCCCTGTTCTCATACTCTTCTCTAAGCATCCTCTATTGTCTGCTACCATAGGGTACAGGGTTCGGTGTGCCTTTGGACCACCTAGTACAGAGCTACATGGCTGAAAAACATAAAATAAATATTGCCCTTACATGCAAAGAAAGAACTGAAGAACAAAAAGGGTTTGGAAAATGATGATCTGGGACCTTGTGCTGCCTGGAATAAAAGGTAAACAAACCCGAAGGAAATCAGAAATTTTCTTCCCAATAGTACACGACAGAGCTATTAGTTATAACAACATTGTTTTCCAGAAGTACATTCACATAAAAACAGCAGTACTGGAGCTTGAGATAACACATGCACAAAATCCATTAGCAGTTTGTAAGAGCTGAGCCATGCTGACAGACTAATTCCTCTCGACAACGATTCTGGGCTGAGGTGTACAGCATTCACTACAGCATTTCACTGAGCGGCACTGGCAGGCTTGACACAGCCTGCAGCGAGCACCTCCAGAAATGTCAGTAAATAACACCCTTTTTTCTAATGCTGCTGACGTAATTGCCCAAAGAGTCCAGGTGGGAATAGGTCCTACATGTACTAGATAGGCATATGTTGACTTTAAGAAGGCAAACCATTTAACATGCCAAAGGGCGAGGGAGGTGATGACTAATGTCTGCCTATACAAACCCAGTCACTCTCTCTCTCTTTGCTTCTCTCTGGAGGGAATATTACTATCCACCTGGTGGCTCTATGCCCACTGCAGGGAAGAAGTAAGGCTGGAGGCAGGTTACCTTACCCTATAGCCTGGCCAGCAGTTCTGCCCTCTCTGCTCTACAGCCTGCTGGAGCAGGAGACAAAAGCTAGGCTGTGGGGTCAATTAGACAAAAACCTAAAAATTTTCATACTTTTGACAGAAACTCAACATAATTTTCTGTACAAAAATGACACGAGCTCTAGCCAGGTGAAATATACTGGTAATATCTTTGTAGGTATACATTACAGAAATAGGATAACTTTCCTGTAGGCATCTGACAAGCAGTTTAGCTGAACTGCACCAGTTCCTGGTAACGAGCCTGAATGAAGATCCTCAGATCTCAAACATGAGGGAAATTCTGACATAGTGGCCAAGAGTTTCAAAATTAAGGACTTTGTGTGCCTCGCTATCAGGCATTCAAGCCATGGTAAGAGATTTTGCTTTCACAATGTGCTGAGCACGTCTGAAAATCAAGTTCCTTCATGGTACTTCAAGATGGGTGGTAAGAATCAGAGGACCTTAAAGTCAACCTAACCAGAATTCATGTCAAAATTTCACCTTTTTAACCTATCTAATTTATACAACTACCATCAGCAGTACACGCACTGAGAGGCAAGAAAAAGGAATTTAAAATACAACAGTATAGTCTTCCTGCTTTGCTTTATTAGCCTCATAAAGTAATACTAATTTTTTACTGTTCTCATATAAAAATCCAAAGGCTTTCTGTTACAAAGAGAACTGGTTTTTCAAATTACAGATTACACTCCAATTAATATGAAATTATTATGATAAAACATCATAAGCAATATGTAATAAGAAGATTACTTAAAGGATAATAACTATAACACAGACAATATGTCACACTATTTTTCATTATTCTAAAACTGTTGTTTTAGCTATTTTTTCAATGGTTAAAAATCTTCAGAGACAGGAAACTAGAATGTGACTGCAGTTACACTGTTCTAATTTGTGCAGGCACATTAATTCATTACTGCAGAGTTGTTGGTGACCAATGGGTTTGTAGCACTACCTATTTACTTTCCAAAAAGGAGTATTGGAACATTTTGTTTAAGCCTCCTATATACACAAATAATTATTCAAATGTTATGACAAGATTTAAGTCCTGGATATAGAGTCTAAGAAAGGAAAGGAATCTTTTAAAGGTAAAAAACTTCTAAACCTTTCTGTAACCTTGATATCACTGTAGCAAAATCTCCAATGAAAGATACAGCTACAGTGTAAGACAAATAGTAGAATAAAGAGCTCATCTTTGAGTGCATGACAGAAAAAATAAAAAGAAAAAAAAGGAGTGCCCACCTGCATTACAAGGGCATATCCAAGGATTTAATAGAATTTCTATCAAATCTTTCAGTTTTTTTCCAAAACTCAAATGTAGCTATGTTTTGTGAAGCTGGGGTCCAAAGCAGGAAGAGAAGATAGAGTTTGGGAGCAGATACATAAGATGTTCCCCCTATCACATGCAACATAGGATTTGGAAGCAAATGTTTCTAACACCACAAATAGAAAAAGGGATATATTAAAAGAAAAGGATAGGTTACATTACATTTCTCATTTTGAAATTTTTCCAGAAAAAAAGTCCTATGATTGTCAAATTGCTTGTTTTGACTATTAATAAAATGAACATGGAGGGTCAAAAAGATCTTTCATGCAGTGTTTTTTTGTTCTTTTAATTTATTAAAAACGTATAATGAAATGAAGTCTTCACAAAATATCCTGAATAATTTTTAAACTTAATTGTACATAATTGTACTTAATTCATGTCATTATTTATTTTTCTTTCAGCTTTGATTTGAATTCAGTTTTCTTAGATTTTTTTGCTTCTCTTTCCCTCTCTTCTGAGTAAGACTTCTCTTTCATATCTCAAATATTCATCCAGGATAGGAAAACAGTTTCTCAAGTTTACTCTCTTGGTTATTGACAATATTTGTCCCACCTTTTATTTCAGGATGCACAGAAAATGTGGGAAATAAGCTTGTATAAAAGAGACATTTCTCCCCATTATTTTCTTACTAAATCCTAAAACAATGTAGCATAAGAAGAGTATCTGTGCTTAGACCAGAATTTTTTAGCCATTTTCTCACCATTTCATAACTTATTACCAACAGCTCTGAGGAAAATGCTACTGCATACATGGCAGAGCAGATGAGCTGCAGTTCCCCTCTAGCAATTCAAGGACGTCTATTTCTACTATCAAGAATGCAGATAACATTTTGAAGGCCTCAGAATGCAAAGTATAACAATGGAACTGCAAGTAGCAGGCAGGAGTCCGCTGCACAGGTTTTGCAGCACAGGGTCAACAAAAACAGGTCATGACCATAAACATACATGATGTTTACCTGTGTACACTTTCTAAAGTAGGTGTAGAAAGGGGATTTTCTGCAGTGGACCCTGTTGGGACAACAGGGGCTGGTTCAAGTCAGGAAAACAGGGAAAGTGCTGGGCTACAAAGCAAGGCTGGAGAATGAAGTCATCCTGCCCAGACACTGTGGGCCTGGGGAAGATTTATTTTCACAGCTTCATTTAGCCTCTCTATTTCAAGAATTATTTTGTTTCAGTAATATGTTTATGTCCTAATAAGCCAACCTTTAATAATTAGCAGCATTAAAGGTGGGTTTGGTTAGCTCACTTTAAAAAAAAAGAAAGCTGTAGTTTCACCTCAGGACCAGAGCTGATTCCGGGTCCCTTTAATCAAACAGACAACAAGCTCAGTCCACCTCCAGGGACACAGAAATATACTATAGAGGGACTCATGGTTTTTTTAGAACAAAAGTGGAAATGAATGGAATATGTTACCTAGGCAACAAAACATCTGCTGCAGTGGTAAATGATACAGAAAGCTGGCCAGCAGGGAATGAGTCTGGTGACAATGTCAGAGAAAGAAGCAAGACTTCCCCTGTAGTAGAAAGAGAATAAAACAGAATACTCCAGAATTCAGCAAACATTTTAGAAACAAACCCCAGTTAATTTTATGTAGAGGTAGAAAGGTATAAACTTACCTCACTGCATTGTTGTACAGCTTGGTCTATAGTAATGTAGGGCTACTTTCAAAGGACATCCTTCCCTGTATTTGTTTTAATCATTTAGCAGTCCTTTCAGGATGAACCATCAGACTTAGACACAGCTCCTAATACTGAGGGAGGGGTGTGCAGAAATAGTATACCCTAAATAATTATTTTTAAGCTATGTTCCCATTAAAGTCAATGCCAAAGTTCCCATTGACTTTAGTAAGGTGAAGGTATCAGTACTTTAAGAACAAACTCAAAGTCACTAAGCTCTGGGGAAGGCTTACATTTGGGAAGGCTGGCTTTACCAATATTGACTTAGGCCATGGCTGAGAATAATTTCCTTTCTGTAATACCCTTTTGTAATATCAGGAGGGGTTACATTAACACTATTTTCAACTTCTGAATATTTTCTAACTTCATGCTTTTCAAATGAGCTCAGAAAAGCAGTTTTAAAACAACAACAACAAAACATGTCATTATGGGGGAAAAAAGGAGCTTCTATGACTAAGAAATGAAAAGATTTCATACTTTAGTCACTTGCACATATAATGAGACTGGGGAAAATAAAAGGGCAAAATTTATTTTATCTTGGTATAGAAGCTAAAGAACTATTTGAATAGAGGAGCTATGACATCTTCAGTGTCACATCTGTTTATCTGTATGTGGTAATCTAAGGAGCTTGTCAGTGCTATGTGTCAAGACTTTATATGTGTGTGTTCCTGGGTGTGTGGGGGAGATGTGCATATATACACAATAAAAACGATAAGTGGAACAAAAGAAGAGAATCGAAGGGCTTCAGATGCGTAACATGGATAATGTGATTGACAAAGAATAAGATAAACAGAGGACAGAGAAATCAAATTGACATCATTTTTCTATTTACCACATTCAAAAATAACCCATTTTCATGTGAGAATGAGATTGTAGAAATGGAGACAGATAAAAAACAGCCTGTCAGTTGGTGACATAGCCAGGTAAGTTAAGACCTTATGAATTTTAATAAGTATGTTGGCGTGTGCAAATTCTTTTTAAGATAGTGACAAACCTTCTGAAATGAAATAAGATGATACTTTTCATACTGATTATATTGCTTAGAATTAGGTACATGCCAACCCTCCCTTTCTCCCCCCCAGAACCCCTCTCAAAACAAACTGAAATCTGGCATTATATCTGGCATTATATCTGCATATATCTGCATATAAAGAATATTCATTATTAGCAGGTAGGCAGAGATTAAACATTACTCTTTTGTCCTTAATGTCCTCTTATTGTACTTGTTGTTAGACTAGAGAGAACATTTTGAGGTGGTGTACAATGAGGCAACTGAGAGGCTGTTAGTCACGCTGAGCTCCTCAGTTGAATTTTTTGTTATAGCAGTATGGAAGCAAAATTGGTGCTGTGTCAGCTCACTGAATGTAAATCATATTGAAAGAAGGAAAATGTTATAATGCAACCCTTGGGAATAGAGAAGATAAGGTCAGAGATGAGGCAAGAGAAAAAATCTAACAAGTATGTGATGAGCAAACTTTCAAACATTGCGCAATCTAAATCTACCCTCCCCAATAAGTAACTCCCGTACTGTGTCATCCTTGGAGAAATCCATCCGACCTCACTCTGCAGTCAGCAAGGACATTTAGCTACTGGGGACCCTCTTCTTTCCCGTGTCTCACTTTTCTGAGAGAGGGCTTGGGGCTGGGGGAGGTGAGGAGGAAGGTGTTGATTGATGAGAGCAAAATCATGAAGGTCTGTCTCTCTTTTTTAATTTTTTAGTTGGGCAGATGGTGTCTCTGTGAAAGAATTTACCCATTGCTTTTTGACCCATTGACAGAAGATTAAATGGATTCCTTAGCCGTCTCCAGTCCTACACCTGACCGATTCAGCTAAACAACCAAGTGCCAAAATATGGATATTAAGCTCAGCTCAAAGCTTGTTGAATTCAGTGTAGGACTTTCTACTGAATCAGTGCTCTCTGTATCTGCCCCAATATGAACAGAATTAAACCAATATTAACAGCTATATGCAAGAATTATTCCTAAAAACACAGTTGTCTAAATATCTACTTAATTGTTTATGAATACTGTATGTCTTTCATAAGGTACTGACCTTAGTGGGAAACCTGTTTTCAAGGAGATGTGTGTACAGGACAAAGGATATTGAATGAGGTGATTGTAAATACATTATTCATTTCTAGTCATTACTGATGACCTTATGTATAACTTGTGAGTGACAGAGCATAGCACAGCTATGAATGACTGTTGTGAGGTCATCAGTCATGGGCAGAAAATAATTCTGCATCTATATGTGCCTCACTGCAAATTTCGTTTAGTATAACCACACTGTTTCAATATTTATGATTTCTGTATTTCTGTATTTTTATAAATTTAAGTATACTGCCTTGGGCAATGTCGCATGGAAAATATATCCAACAGGTTTTAATCTAGACATGTGTTTTTTATCCAGAACCCTGAGACATCAGGGTATTGTTGGTCTTCATATTCTGGGAAGGGACAGATCATTCCTATAGGAAACTATATTTATGTTAATAGGGGCTGTGTCATTGAATTTTCAATAAGGCCAGTGGCTCTGAATTTAAGAGTAATCCATATATTTGGAAGTAGCACTTAAAAACAAGTTTATGAAAAAAGACCTGATTTTTAATTTCCATAGGAACAATTATTAAAGAATTAAAAATTATCATAGTATTTTATCATGTTTCATATACTAACCTAAATACTTTCTCAGTGCACCACAGCAGTAAATTAATTCCATATTAAGAAGTAATCTTTTGTGTATTAAGAGCTGCTCTAATGTTAATGGTGAATTCCTGATAGAAACACTTTTGCCCTTGAAAACTGCCTCAACCACAGATGAGGATTTGTCTGTACTAAATATTCAGAGAAGTTATAAGAAATTAAGAAAGCTCAATTGATTAGATAGGTAGATAGACAAACAGACAGATAGAAAGAAACACTAAAAATTAATGTAATAAGTTATCACTGTGGAAGTAAGTTGAAACCGCTGCATATAGAAAGACTTCAAAAACTTAATTTAGATTACCTCAAATAAGACATACTGCTAAGCATGTAGAAGTAGATTATTTCAATCAAGTTACACACACATGAATACTCTAAGTAAGAATTAATGTAGCCGATGGCAACACATTGAAGCCTAGTTCTGATTGAAGATTGTTATAGAGGAATTTAATACAAATTAACTAATCAAGTAAAAAATATTTTCAATATATTTTACTGAGACTCTTCATAAAGACACGTCTCCAGCTAAACTGTATTGTGGTCAGTTTTCCTTAAAATGCAGTTGGTGTCCTCTATAATCTAGACTTATCTGGATAGTATGGAAGAAGGCTTTAATGTCCAGCCTGTTGAAAGTCTGGCTTCCAGACCGAGGTATTGTGCAGATCTCTCTTCTGCAGTTGTTCCTCTAATGCCCTAATGGAACTCATTCACGTCTCAAGAAATACTTCAACTGAAGCCACAGATTTAAATGGCTCAAAACATCCTGCACAAACTTCAGGTTACAAAATCCTGTATCAGGCAAAACTCAGATCATCTGAGGCTTTATTAGGAAACTTGTAATTGAGAGCAGCTTACCGAAAGACCTTTCAGATGAACTTAAGCCCAATAATGAAGAGAGGTGAAAGCATTTGAGTTTCATACTGATAGCTGTGCTAAAGCAAGGCTCATCTGAAATGAGAGCTTGTTTGGAGAAAAAACATTCCGAAAATCATAACTAGAGACAATACTCACCCAAGCAGTGGTGGAAAGAAGCTACTACACATCAAGCTCCTTGACTTAACAGCTGTGGGCCCAGTCTGCTGCACTTCAGTGCTGATAACAAACTACTCCTTTGTTTCTACAGGAGCAAGGTTAGACACATAATGACTAATAACTGGGATTATTAACAACACATAAAAGTTTGGCTTTATATCTAGGCATTTTTATTAAAAAATAAAAACACGTCAAGAGATAAATAGGCAAACAAAACCTCAGAAAACTCATCACTGTATTCCTGTACTTAAAGGGCAGCTACAAAGAGGATGGAAGCTCTCTCTTCACAAGGAGCCACAGGGAGACGACAAGAGGCAATGGGTACAAGGAGAGGTTTCATCTTGATATAAGAAAGAAATTTTTTTACAGTGAGAACAATCATCCACTGGAACAATGTCCCCAGTGATGTGGTGGAGTCCCCATCACTGGAGGTTTTCAATATGCAATTGGAAAGTGTGCTAGATAATCTCATCTGGCTCCCTTTACCATGAAAGGTTGGATCAGATGACCTTTCGAGGTCCCTTCCAATCTGGGCTGTTCATCATTCTATGATTCTATCACTATCGCAGCTCATCAGACAGAACTTTTTCAACAATTTTCAATAACATTTTAAAACCCACCATAATTCCCCAATTTCTTTGGCTTTTCAGGAAACTATCTAATAAATAGTGAATTCTAACTGGAATTGTTTTTGTTTGTTGTAATATTTTGTGTTTAAGGAAAATAAAATTGAAACTAGCATTCCTTACAAAACATTTAATGAATAAAGCTGCCAAACTATTTCTCTTCAAGTGGTTTGGTTTTTGGTTTTGTTTTTTTTTTTTTACCTAGTCCTCTCCACATTATTTATATCTCTGGTCAAACCTAACACGGATGACCAGAGGTATCTCGTCATGTTCTTGTTAGTCCTTAACACACTATTTTCAAAACACTTACTCCTTGAGAAAATCCCATGAATAGAAGACTGCCAATATCAAGGTCTCAAAGACAGAAATTGCTCCATCCTTTGTTCTGTAGTTTGAAAAACCACACAAACACCAAATAAATGAGTAAGTACAGGAAGTTCTCTCTTCCCACACTAACCCAGGCATATATCATAGCACTAAATGTTTGGACAGCCAAAGAAAGTCCCACAGAGTAGCAAGTTACCCCATAGCAGCAACACACAAGGTCTGTCTTTTGGGCACAGGCTTGGTCTGTGGCTCCCACAGAAAATGCAAGGTATATTGAGGTAATTTTACCTTTTAGCAAAAGAGACATTTCCTCAGGTGATTTGCAGGATGCTGCTGGGCAAGAATGAACACTTAGGTAGGTTTTGTAGAGCAGGTGATGCCAGGTAATTTGCAACCCCACAGTAATCTGTATATGCATCAAAGCTCTAAAGTCTCTGAAACAGATTTAGTTTATTTCTGAAAAATCAACATTAATTTAAATACAAGCTTTTAATTTCTGATTCCGTCAAAGAGTTTGGGTGTGACCTGAGGCAAGATGCTTAACTTGTGGGACCTGAGGCATAGGGAATTCATGACAGACTAAATCTATAAGTAGTTGTTACAGATTTATAGACAGATTATATGCCGATCCTGATTTAAATACCTCTTCACTGGACTTTGTACCTTTAATATATTTTATCTTTAAATTCATTTACTGTGATGGTAAAAAAAGTCAAATAAGGCTTCTATCAGTAAATTTAAATAAACATAAGAAATTCAACAACAAATTATGAGATCTCATGAGACAGTTAGGCAGAACAGGCAGTCATTTCAAAGCCCACTCTTTTCCAAAGAAGCTGCTAAAAGAAATTAAAATGCATAACAAAGAGTGGAAACATACTTGGATTGGTCTATGCAGAAGGTGTGAAATAATTAAAGTAGCAGCATTTAAAACTGATTCTCTTGCCACATAAGTTTATGCAAGATTCTAGCTAAGATCAGCTTTAAATTTTAAAAATCAGTTTTTGTAAAGTTAATTTGAACATTTTTAACCTGATTCCTGCACAATTCCTCTCTAACATCAGTAGGTTCACCCTTCTCTACCCTGGTGCAAGTAACTAGAATGATTTAGGTAGCTCAGCTTGCCAACTAGGATTGTGATTAGGCTTATAGTGACCAGAGCTGTCTGGAAATGTTTCATTAGCACATGGTTAATTTCTGACATACATTTTTCCAGGAAAAAAAAAATTATATTACCTAAACATCATATTTCAAAATGGGGAAAAAAAATCCTGAAATAGCAAAATTCCCCATAAAACAAAAAAACACAGCTGTAACAGTGAGCAAGAATGTTTACTGAAACATCCTTCTCATTGGTAGGGTTTTTTTAATCTCCTTCTCTTTCATGCTTTCTTTCATTTTATTTTTTTAAGAACAATAAATATCGTTATTTCTATACCTCCTGCAGTTCATTTGGAAAAGTGGTTTTGTTTCTCTTTGTTTACAGAGAGCAGAGCCTCCATTCAAATTCAAAGCTTGGCACAACTTATTAACATCTAGCAAATGCATATTGCACTACATCTCTCAATAGATAGACTTTTCAGTGTCGATTTAAAGTGAAACTTGTGGCCTTTCCTTACTGAAACCCTGATGGGAAAAATCTTTTCTTTATATGCAACTGTAATAGTTGCAGCAACAACAGCAGTGAAGATGTGCATTCATCCAAACTCCACCTCCGAAACTCTGAGATTTCAATTGTTCAGAAGCTTCACAAAATGTTCTTGTGTCTGGATTAATCTGTGGAGACCATCTCTGTGGATAAAAAGCAATCTCATCTTGAAATCCAGTGGGTACCACAACAACAAAGGGTAAACAAACAAATTGAAAACAGAGTAAAGAGAGGAAAAGATATAAACTTCTGGAGATAAATCTGGTATTACACAGAAGGAGGTGCATAACAGAATTTCAACATGAAACAGATCTACACGGTGAAACAGAGATTGCTTCCTTTGGCTACTTCCTCCCCTTTTCAGGTTGAATATGCTTCCTGGAAAAAACCTCTTCCTACACTTTTGTTGCACTGAAGAACTCTACATTGTCTAAGTAGTATTTAAATCAAAAGCGGGCCAGGCCTATATACAGCAAAGTATCTCTCAATATATAATGCACATATGCTCAAAATATGCATATACAGTTTTCTTGTAGTCTTTGCAAGTATAAATATGGGCTAAGAACAAAATATAAATGGCCAGATACTCAAATTGTATAACAAATATACCTCCACCGAAGCCAACATGAGACAAGCTGGGGAACTGGCCTGCTTTTTCGGAGGGAGTTCAATAGGAACACAAGCTGGGAATAGTGAGGGGATTCACCACCGCAGTTACTATGACTACCTCTTGATTATGGACATTGCACACAATATTACATAGCTCTTAATATTTTCCCTTGTTAAAAAACAAAAAAACCCCAAAACCCAAAACCAAACCAAACCACCCCCTCACCTTCCCCCCGAGTCCCAAACAACAACAACAACAACAACAACAACAACAACAACAACAACAACAACATGTTTTTTGTTCCAAACTAGTATAGAAGCACCCGAAGTTTCAATAATTACTAAAGTCTTTTCCTCTGTAAAATCACTGTCTGGTACCCTTATTTGAGGAAGATGTCACACCATCTCCTTTTGACACAAATGACTTTTGAACTCGAGTTCTTTCATCTTCTGCAGTGGAAATCTTAAGCAGCAGTGGTAGAAAGTACAGCAACAACTAACCTGGGGTATTCACATACACTCTTTCTCAGGCTTGTAAAGGCATTTACAGGTGTAAACCGTGGGGGGTAACAGCCTTCTTTGGCTTGTTCAGAAAAGTAAGCAAATTGCTCAGAGTGTGAGTTTGACTTGGAAGTCAGTTCTCTGTGGGAGAACACAGTAGCCATGACTTTATACAGCTACTGAATAAGCCAATGTACACAACTGACACCATAAAGTTCAGGACTAACCCTTCTTATGTCACATTTATATGTGATATGATTTTTCATTTAGGGCAACAAACAGCATATTCAATAACTATTACAATAACAGCTAATAATTTAATTTTTTAAGATACAATAGGGTAGGCATTATCAGATAAAAACTTTAAGTCAATGAAACTACTGAAATTTTATTTGGAGTGTCACCCACAAAAGCCTAATTTTTAAAATGCAAGGATCAAGCCTAATAAATCTGTATTTAAGCATCTAAACAGAAAAGATATGTTACAGGTGTTCAGACATTCACAAATCGCGACTCAGTCAAAGGATTTCCACTTAACAATAGATTATGTTGATTAAATTCATATATTTGTGTTGTGAAGACTATGCTCACAAATTTAAACTAAGCATTTTCCCAGAATGAAGAAGATGACACTTCTTTTGCTAGCTTCTATTTTCATGGGTTAAAACATAGTTAATGCTTGAGATCTACCTTCCCATCACATACTATTTTTCATGTTTTCATGCATACTTTGTCAATTTTGTCTTTACATGCATGAGTACTGTCAATACTCAGTAAAATGGCAAGTATTAAAGCATCTTGATACCCTTCTAAACTAGATATTTACTCATTTGACAGAGGCAAAAGTAGAAAAACAAACATCACCCTCGCAAAAGATGGTACAGTGATTACATGTCAAGAGCCATGATTAGAAATTAGGTATTCTGTTGCTCAGTATTTTGCTCTAAGCCAACAGAGTCCCTCCTTTCACTCTCTATGATCTACTGCATTTTTAGTATAATGTCATCATCCCAAAGTACTCATACAATTAGAGACTTTTAACTTCATTATTACTGATGGAATTTGGACTAATTAATAATTCCCAAAAGAACACTTAGCATAATCTACATTTTGACAATAGAGCATGAAAATTAAAAGAACAAATATATGCACTTTTCCAGCTGTCTTTGAATTATGACAGTGACATTAATAGTTTGTTATATTTATTGCTTAGCATTTATTTAAACTGCTCATAGAGCATGATAAACATAATTAAAATTAATGAAACCTAAAGAATACACAGAGGAACAGATGTCAATGTCAATTGTATTTGCTACTTAAAGAGAACTCTGAAGTTGGAGGTTTGCATTTGATATTTGATTTATGTGATAGTTGACTGGTGTATGATTAATTGATACAAGTTATCTTTCTTATTTCACTACTACTGAAATGATAGTAAGAGGTTGCCAAAATGAGAGCAATTATTTATGAAACAATTCTGTGGTAACTTTTGCGTGTTACTCCAAAGTAGTTCTTGTAGTGATGGAACTTATACAATTTTAATATCTTACAATGAAATTCTCCTGACTGTTCTGACAATATTGTGGCTTCAGTTTTAGTTAAAAGCAGATAAGTTGGCATATATCTAGTACGTGTTCATTTCAGCTGTATGTTTATTATGTGGCCTGTATCTAAAATCAAGTTTGGGTCCCTGGCTCAGATATTTCAAAGGTCTTTTTCTGAATTACATTCTGTAACTTCAGTAAATTCTTCTTTGGATACAGGCTTTAAATCCCAAGCTTAGAATAATAAGCTTGTGGCTTTAAGCTTGTGCCTTGCCCATAATCAGGAAGTAGAAGACTGTTTTCCAAGGGTTTGCAGCACAATAGTATTTCCCCAGGCTATAAAATGTATCATAGGGCTTTGACTTCACTTGAATTAATCCTTTCCAAGGTCGGTCTCATCAGGTGCTATAGAAACCTCATACTGTTTACAGGGAAGGCTTAAACTTATGGAAAATGTTAGTTGCAAATAATGCATCATAAGGTTTAAACAGAATTATGCAGTAGAGCTATGTCACATCCCTCCAGCTGAGGGTATAGCCTGAATTCATCATTGGAGGCAAGGAATCAGGGCTGCTGGTGTTTCACTACCAGGCCTAAACTTGCCAGTTCTAATCCTGTCCTTTGACCTTTGCTTTATAGCTACCTACTGTCTGGAGAAGCAATTGAGTTGTTACCTAAAGCACAACTTAGTGAACAGAAGAAATACATGGCTGATGTTAAATGGTTTAACTTTCCCCTCTGTTTTAATTGTGTTGTCCTTAACTAATATTAGAGGGATGAATACAGATGAATAGGGTCCTATTTTTAGGGTCTAATTTTAGACTCCCCTTAGCCTGCTGTTCAAATACATCACACTGAGCCTAACTCATGCCTGGCCTGAGCTAGGCCAGCCCTGCATGATGCCAAGCCAACACGTCTTTTTCTATCTCCACCACAACACTACATAGTAGAAACTGAAAGTAAAATATAGAATAGCTCCACTGGGCACTTTGAAAGTCTAGCTGATCTGGATATGAATGATCCGGAGATATTTACAAGAGGCTTAAAGTACCCAAAACTTCTATTTGACATTAATTTGGATTTGGTTCATATACTGTTTATGAAGAATGCAGAGAGACAGAATCATTGTAGTACTGTTTTGAAGGATAAACATACATACATATATATAAACAACTAACCACTGAGAAGCAATGCTGTGGAAGATAGAAAACAAGGAAGCTAACAAGGAATTATATCTCTACCTCAGAGCCTTGCTTTTTATCTCCTGTTTTTCAAAGTTCTCATCTGGGATGTCCTTTTCAGACTGCTTTATCTGCTTGGCATCTGTGTCTATGGCAGAATTTTACATAGCTGTTGCAAAAAAATTATGAAGTCAGAAAAAGTGGTTCCAAAAATAATCCACAAGTGGCTCCAAAAAAAGATCATCTTCCCATTTAGGAAATGAATACATTTAGAATCATTTAAACTATGGCCTATTATTAAATTCAACCTTCATCTAAAGGGTTTGAGTACTCTCATTGGCAACTTTTGAAATTACAATCATGTGTACAAAATTGCATTTGCAGAGGACTTGCTCTTTTATTTTTGAATACTTCCTTCCCCACAGCTGAGTGCAAATCAAACATGTTTTTCACCCACATTCTGCGATTTTTTTAATGAATAAGCAACAACAACAGTGTATGCAGATAAATCCAGAAGCTGCACACTTAGCCTTGTAAAATTTGGCTCACAAGTACAGGCAAGTAACATGTATTGGTGTACATCAACATTGTATTTCTCTGAGTTGTTAGCTGCTATTGCTTTCTTGAACTGCCACAGATTTATCACATTGTACTATATGAGAAAGAGACTTACTCATATTGAATGATGTTTCAAAACCAGCTGACATGCCGTCCTATGAGATCTCTGATGTTCATGGCAAGAATCATTCTTAACATGAATGGAAATGTAAGTATACAGCTCATAACTTCAATTGACTGTGCACCAAGATGTCCTGCAGATTTAATAAAGTGATCACCATAGTTCAGATCTCTGAATAAATGGAGTTCATTTCTGTGATTCTACAGTTCCATGCAATTCACTTATTGCTTGCAATTTTACTTGGCCTTGACTTAAATTGTAAATTATTGTTTTGCTCAATTGCCCAATGTAAAGGACTCTCTTCATTTTGCTACCAGAGCTTTCATAAATAATGCCATGATGTTTTTTCCTAATGAATGGTGAAGCTGTGCAATTCTAGATTTCAGTGAAATTGAAATTATCTTCTGGAAGCTGCTTTGCCTCATTTTCTCAAGCCAGTGAAGAGACTAATCACTCTATCTTATTAATTGCATACCTCCACAAATGATTTTGCAAACCCTTATGTTGACAAGCTTGCTTTTGAAACTGGTTTCCCTACTGTACTAACCATCCTGAACAACATCATCTGCTTAACCCCTACCTGAAATCCTAGGAGAAGAGCTCCTGACTGATTTATAGTTCCTGCTGGAAAAACAAAGTAAAACAAAAATCTTAACAAAAAGGAAACACTGAAAGGCTTCTAGCTTCATAAATATTTAACAAAGTTTTTTAAAAAAAGCAAATGTTAACATTGTTTCTCAAGATGTTTTGAAATAAAAAGAAATACCAGAGAGAAGTGGGGGGAGGGGGGAAGAAAAAAAGAGAAAGAAAATTTCTGCAGATAAAACTCTTGGGACAAAGCCCTCCTTCTTGAGCTGAGGTTCTGTGATCCTCTATTTGTTTTAATGCTTTGTCGGAACCAATACTACTGTGCTCGTTAGAATTGCATTTCATTCATTAGTGATTTAGATATTGTGCCAAAATACCAAGACACATATAGACAGCAGCGTACAGACAGTACTTCTCTTGACAAAGCGGTCACACATAGACGTTTTTCCTGATGTTTTACTGTCAATCAAGATAATGAATGAGCTAACCATCAATGGTTTCTGGAGCATGCTTGAATACATATAAAGCCACTTACAAAAGTACAGAGAGGACTCTTAGTTCTGAATTAGGTCATTCATTTGTCTTGTTTTTAAAAGAATTGTGAAAAAAATAGTAATTTCATTGCCTAGGGATGCAGAGATGCTTGAAACAGAAACAGAATACCTGTTGTTATGCATGCATGTATAAATTAGGAGTGATTTGCTCTGAAGATACTACTTATTGAGCTACTAAGAAAAAGCCTAACTAAGGCCAGAGGCAGTGCATTATCCACAAGAGAGCTGAATATGGGATTCAGTGCTCTGCTAAGCTAATTCCCTGTAATGCTTCAACCTATGCAAAGTACCTCTCAGAACTTACACCACAAAATGTGTGATTTCTTTGCATATCTTAAACTCCATGCAGCAGGAGAGTGACCAGCAATTTTTGTGGTGTTCAGAGTAGAAGATGACTTTAATGAAAAAGTATACTGTTGTAACCAAGACACTGAGCATTTCCATACTGTTTTTGTCAAAGGAGCACTAGTTGTTAAGTTTCATGGAACCTTTATGAGATACAGGAAAGATTTGCATGCTAAGAAACATGGACACTTTTGTTTGAAACGACTAGTACCACTGTATAAAAGCAAAAAGTGTATGTGCAATGATGAAAGGTACCATAGGCTACTGAAACTACATTTAAATGACAATGTTGAGGAAATTTTATTTCCAATATATTAACTGAGCAGCAGTCATTCCCCCAGTTTATGCAGGATTTTTCTTAAGAATCATAGATAAATTCAGGTTGGAAGGGACTTTAGGAGGTCGTTATTCTAACCTCCTGCTCAAAGTCAGCTAGGAGATCAGATCAAATTGCTCAGATCCTCTCTTATTTCAATTTATGCCCACTGCCTCTTATTTTTACACTATGTACCTCTGTGAAGAGCCTGGCTTTATCCTCTTGATAATCACCTCATGGGTATTGGAAAGCTGCTAACAGGTTAAACGCCGCCAAAGCCATCTCTTCCCCAAGCTGATCAAGCCCCAATCACTTGGCTTGTCCTCACAGACCAAGTGCTCCAGCTCCCGATCATCCTGGGGGCTCTTCCCTGAACTCACCCCAGTTTACCAATGCCTTTCTTGTACCGAGGGCACCAAAACTGGATGCAGATTGTGGTCTAAAGAGTGCTGAGTAAAGTGTTATGATCTCTTCCTGCAATCTCCTGGCTATGCTGCTGTTCATACAGCCCAGGATGCTGTATGTTGGCTGTCTTTACTGACAGGGCATGCTGCTGGTTCACATGCAGCTCACTGTTTGTCATGACACCAGGGCCTTTTCCACAGAGCTGCTACCCAGCAAGCTCATCGCTAGGCTGTGTCATTGCAGGGGCTCTTCTTTCCCAGATGTGGGGCTTAGCATTTGTCCCACACTCTTGAATTACATGAGGTTCCTGTCGGCCCATTCCTCCAGCCTCTCTGGGTCCCTCTTAATGGCAGCTCTTGTACTCGAGCATATTAGCTGGCCACTCCAATTTGGTGTCATCTAGGAACCTGATGAGAGTGCACTCTGTTGCTTCCTCTAGGTCATTAAGAAAGACGTGAAACAGGACAGGTCCCAGGGTTAATCTTTATGATCCTTGTGATACTCCACTTGTTACTGGCCTCCAGGCAGCACATGATCTATTAACCACGGCCCTCTGAGACCAACCATTTCTTTTACTTATCTACTTGTCCACCCATTCAGATGATAATATCCTAACTTAGACACAAAAATATTGTGGGAGCAAAGTCTAAAGCCTTGCTTCATTTCAGGTAAATTACATCCTCTCCACCTGCCGACAAATCCAGCCACTTTGTCATAGAAGGCAATCAGGCTGGTCAAGCATGATTTACCCTTGGCAAATCCATGTTGATTACACCCAGTCACCTTCTCTTTAATGTTCCCAGAATCGTGCTTTAAGAGGACTTGCTGCATGGTTTTCCCCATGGCTGAGGTGAGGCTGTCTAGTCTGTAGCTCTGCAGGTCATCCTTTTGGCTCTTTGTGAAGATGGGTGGGACATTTGCTTTTCTCTAATCATTGTTGACCTTCTGCAATCTCCCTGACCTTTCAGAGATGATAGGGAATAATCTTACAATGGCATCAGACAGCTCTCTTGGCACCCTTGCGTACAGCCCACTTAGTTTTACAAACTTGCATGAGTAGAGCTCTCTCAGGTAATCCCTTTCTCAGTCCCTGTTCAGCTGATAGTTGATCTCATCATAAAGTTTCAAGCAATTTGTAGTGCAGGTCTGTGGATTATCTGTGGGTTCCCCCTCTAGCTTTTATTTCTTACGGACACACTGTGGTTCATCATTGTAATTCTAGTCCCACAGTGCACCATGGAATTTGTAGGCTGGCTGAAAGATATAGGACATCAAACTGAAATTCAAAAACTGCCATAGTGGTTTTTTACTTACTGAATTTTGAATTATAGGTCAAAAAATGAGACCTCTGCAGGGGGAAATGGATGACATTATTCAGGATTTAGTCAAAGATGAAAAGAAAAATCAGCAGACTTCAAATCTTTCTGCATGGTTTGTTGGTTTTTTTTCAAGAAAAAGTGTAATTTTCTGTGACAATCCAATACTTCCATAAAGAGAATAACTGTTTAAGAGTCAAAAACCTGACTGGACACAGTCCTGGGCAACCTGCTCTAGCTGACCCTGCTTGAACAGAGAAGGGGAGCTAGACTAGATTATTTCCAGATGTCTTTTCCAACCTCAATAATTCTGTGAGTCTATGAATTTACTTTCTACTTTGAAACAACTTTTGCAGAAACAATCTAATAAACTCTACTCAGGCCAGTCTATCACCACCAGTCAAAGAAGTATGTCATTAAATCTTGTTTCAGACCTCTAGACTCTATGTTCTTTAAAGAGAAACCAGGAAGGACTAGAAACATTTTGGCTGTAGGCTATAACACCAATGATGCTTAAACATAGAACTATGACAACAAGAAAAAACAGTGTACGTATCAGAGGATTTGGAGCCCTTATGTGTCTATATGTAAAGTTCAAGATTTAGTTTATAACCTCAAACTATGTCCTGAAGTGCTCTGTCAAATTTGAAGGGATTTTTCTCATAAATTATCTGGGAAGAAGTCAAGAAGAAATTTCCAAAACATACATAATTTTCTTTCAAAGTGGATTATGTTGTCTCTAAATACTGTCACTTAGGAAAGACATTCTTGCAACTGTTGTTAGCAAAACAAGAGGACTGGACTTTTCTGTATCATTTCAACCTGTCCAGTGTGAAGCAAGACCCCATGATCATGCAAGTTCAGCAGTACCAGGTTGTCCTGGTTTCGGCAGGGATAGAGTTAATTTCCTTTCTAGTAGCTGGTACAGTGTTTTGGATTTAGGATGAGAACAAAGTTGATAACGCACCGATGTTTTAGTTGTTGCTAGGTAATGCTTACACTAGCCAAGGACTTTTTAGTTTTCCATGCTCTACCGACTGAGAAGGCTGGAGGTGCACAAGAAGCTGGGAGGGGGCACAGCCAAACTGGCCCAAGGGACATTCCATACCATGTGACGTCATGCTCAGTACATCAACTGGGGAAAGCTGGCCGGGGGGGCCGCTGCTCGGGGACTGGCTGGGCATCGGTCGGCGGGTGGTGAGTAATTGTACTGTGCATCACTTGCTTTGTGTATTATTATTATTATCATATTATTATTATCATTTTATTTCAATTATTAAACTGTTTTTATCTCAACCCATGAGTTTTCTCACTTGTGCTCTTCCAATTCTCTCCCCCATCCCACTGGGTGGGGGGGAGTGAGCGAGCAGCTGTGTGGTGCTTAGTTGCCGACTGAAATTAAACCATGACACAGGTGAACTAGCTATGAAAGATATGACGTAAGATCAGGAATCTATGTGAAAAACTGCCTTAGTCAGGCTGTCAATGGAATTTAAAAATTTTCACA
Source organism: Aptenodytes patagonicus (assembly GCF_965638725.1). Taxonomy (NCBI): domain Eukaryota; kingdom Metazoa; phylum Chordata; class Aves; order Sphenisciformes; family Spheniscidae; genus Aptenodytes; species Aptenodytes patagonicus. The sequence goes on from NC_134950.1 coordinate 79,069,497, forward strand.
TAAACCCTTTTTCCCACCTTTATAAGCAATAAAGGACTTTAAATAATTTGGGGGTTTCTTTAATCTACATCATATGATAACGGTGATAAAATCAATCAGTCCTTAGAGGATGTATGCTCCAACAGTAAATCCAGAATGTGACTAAGCATTAATCACTTAACAGTAGAATATATAATGTTCTTTAACTCATGTCTTTTTTCCCAATTTTATGGTACATTCTTATTGCAGTATGCAACATCGTTACAGTAGTGAACTTGAGAGCCAAAAAGAATGAGTCTAAATTAAATAGTAGATATTAAGATTAAGAACTCAAACCCCATTTTATGTTTAATTAATCCATATATTTTTAATAATTTAAATGTCACAGGACATACAGGATATTATAAAATATAACAACTTAGAAAGTAACTTAGAAAGAGCCGTAATTTAAGCAACAATTCCTATTTTGTGGAAATAGGAAACTAAACGCTCAGCAAAAATGATATGAACATGCAGAATGGTTAAAAGAAAACTGCTGAACAAAATTGATCTTTTTTAAATCTGATGATATTCACAGGAGAAGTTTAACTTTATTAAAGAGTGAGTGAATCTGTGTGGATGTGTGTGTGCGTACATGAGAGAGGAATATTGACTAAAATAATCACTACCTTGGGAAAGGCATTTGATTAACATATAAGCAATTAAAATAAATAGTCTAAATTATTTCACATTTCTGACTTAAGAGCTAGTGTTTGATTAGACTGTCACGGAAACTGTCATATATGATCTGATTAGTATTTAACAATGACTTGCTTTAAGAATACATAGTCTCTTTGGGATAACAAAATCATAGCCCCAGAGGAAAGAATTAGAGATAATTATCTCGTTTTTTGATGAGTGAATTGAATTATTAGGCATTAAGTCTTCCTGAAAAAAAGTCATGACTGCTTCATTTTAAATTCATACAGCTAACATTATTATTACTGCCATCCAGTCTTACACTGATTACTCTAATAGAATGACTGACTGCCAAAGTTAATTTCTAGAGGTCCTGCTAAATGACAGCCTTGAAGTTTGGCTCATTTTGTGTTGCCAACTACACAAAACTTAAATATTTGACCTTTTGTCCTCCCATCACATACCTATTACAGACATAATGCTCTCTCAAAACTAGATTATCTGCTAAGCATAGTACTAGTTCTGGAGTCAGAGAGTGATACAAGGGGCATTAAAGTGCAGATGGATACTGAAGGAAGGGCAGACTGCCTGCAGCCAGAGTCAGCCCACTCCACAAAAGGTCTTTCCAAATCCATGCAAAGCACTTTGAGCTTGCTGCTGCTGCTATTCTTTTAGTGGTAGAAGGCTAAATGGGGAGGGAGACTAAGGACATTGTATGTTTCTGTGTTCAGGAGTGGCACCCACGCATTGAGTGGCTGGGAATGGCAGGTCTCAGATGACCCTGGCACTCCTCTCCAGTTAGACACAGAGGGGTCAGTTAAGAGAAGAGGTCTCGCTTTCAGGCAGCTGTGGAAAGAGAATTAACAACTCTCACTCCTATTGCATAGTACTGGCAACCGCAGCACAGCTTCACTGCAGTGGTGTCGGCAAGAGGGCAGTAGACCCTAAGGAGGGACTAGACAGCTAGCCCTCCAGCACCGAACCTTTTGCTATGGTGGTAGCAATGGTGACCCCAGCAGCGGCCAATTAAAGCCTAATCTGCAAGCTGGACAGACTCTAGCCTGGCCATCCCAAGGAACAAGTACACTGTGTAGAAGGAAAGCACACCTAACCTCAGTACAGAAGAGCACGATCCCCTTAATGGCACAGCTATGCTCCCGTAAGGACTATTGGTCAGTGCCATAACCACCTACTGCAGTTATCCAGGGTGTGAGAAAAGGGGAAAAGGAGGGTGATCGACTTATAGGAATAGGATTAATTCCTTCAAACTAGCATATACGTATTGACAGATTTCAAGCACTGAAGAACACTTCTGTGCCACATTCTGTAAAAGTGGGTGCTATCACCTACTAAGCAGGGAAAAAATAAAGCTACAGGGTGAATGAGCACCAGTGCAAGCAACGAGCCAAACGTTCCAAGCACAGGAGCTGTTGTTCAGCAGCAAAACCAGGAAACAAAACAGGACTCCCTGGACTTGAATATTTTCCAGGAAACCAATTTCTCCAGTGAACTTTGTTGCCTTACAATCAACTCTACCTCAAACAAGAGATGTCTGAAAAACTCAAAATTGGGCAAGTTCTGTCACTGGCCTGCTGGATTAAAATAAACAAGTCATTTTTTTATGTTATTCCGTAGCTTCACGGCCCACAGTATTGGCAAAATGATGCCTGCCCTCTGTTTTGAGCATATTGAGTCCAATAGAGAACTACATTATTCATGTTTCCAGTATGTGAAGGACTTCTTGTACTGATGGATGTTCTTAGTTCTATTTTTATAGAATTCCATTTTTAATGTATACATTTCTCTCTCTTCTTCATTGCCTGGGTGATCCTGATTTATAAGCACTGTAGGTCAGGTCAACTATAAAAAAAGTTTTGATTTTCTGGGATCTCTCTTTGAAAATGAAATTACTGTTTTGAGGAGTAAAATCTGGCATAAAGCAGAGAAAAAAGTGGAGCACATATAAATAAATACGTCCTTGTAGCCATAGAAGAATGATGATGAGGGTTATCAAAACTAGATACGACCTTTATTCCCTCTGCTTCTGGCAATTTCTGGAAACCAGAAAGCTTTGCTGCAGTTACAGCTGAAAACCCAAAGGCATATATATAGCTATTATAGTGTTTCCATACTGAGATGTTCCAAAGCTAGGAAAGTTTTTATTGAACTGAAATTTTAGAATTAAAACTAAGAAAAAATAATCCCTGCACACCAAAGAGGACCTTAAAGAAACATAACAGGTATTGACAATTAATAAATTAAAGTTGAGGCAGTTTGGGCAAATCTCCTCCTTATCTGCATGCGTAGATGGCACAATAAACCAACAATTCTGATTGTGAGATGTCTCAAAATATATAATGATTATGGTGTTACATTTGATTAGAACAGAATGCACGCAATGATTATTTCAATATCATGCTGAGACAGTAGGATATTGTCTGAGCCTTTCTGACCTTCTTAAATGTTTCACAATTCCTCCAGCAATTTCCTCTAAAATTTTTACTAGCTTTACTTTCACCTTCAATTAGGTCATTCTAATCAAAAGCCAAATTAAAACACTAAGCCTAAGCAGCTTCTAACGTATTTTAAACATCAGTGAAAAAATTAAACCCAGAATATGTACAATGATCTTCCATCAGCCTTTGTTTTCCATGTCATTACAAAAATGAATAATATGTTATCTTAGATGACTTGGAAATGACCTTTACCAAAACTTCTTATTTTAAAGGACTATATTCCTTGTTATGAATTATTGATCTATTAATTGTAGATTTCTGTCTTCAGTGTTGAACTGCAGGCATATTCTGAGGCATAATATTTATTGAATGCTACAGAGAGTGCTCAGATTAATTTACTTGTCTTGCTGCTGTACTAAGTCAGTTAGTTTCTCAACAGTGATTTTATGTTTGAATTTCCTACACACAGCAGAAAAGCTGTGAGTAGATAAGGAAGTGCTCCTCTCCCACTTTTGCTCTCCATTCCACAGGGACACTATGACTAGCAGGGGAAAAGAAAGAGGAAAAGCCACAATTTCAATGGTCTGTGCATTTCACCTAGGAAAGTCCCTTTCATTCCTGCTCTCTCCTCTAAGAACACTAATAAATGCAGTATATAAAACAAAGTCTTGTGACCTGCATTGTTATGGCTCAGTTATTGTCTTCTGAGAGGAGAAATGGAAAATTAGCCAGAATTCATTTTACTACATTGAGATGGAATTACATAAACTAGATACAGAGATACCAATGAATATTTTAATAATGAATTATTGAAAAACTACCTCAGCCTGACGCAATCAGTTACCTTTATGAATCAAATACCTTTATGACCCCGGAAAGCATGCTAGAAGGTTAGGTTCTGTTGCATTCTTTGGGTATATTATACCAGTTGATGATAAACTCCTGTCATTAGCTCAAAGACTTTTGATGGTTAAACTTCATATAAGCCGTTTCTACACAAAATTGGTATCACCTCTTGGTAGCAAGTGATTTCACACCATATCAGGTATTTCTCATTCTCTTGCAATGATTTGAAACAAAAATAAAATTATACAGGCAGCATGCTACATTTAACCAAAAATTAAAGTAAAAATAAATATGTACCATGTCTATCTGGACCAAACTAGTACTGCTGCATGGTTTAGCACAGATTTAGCATTAAAAATCCTGGCATCACAACATCAGGAAAAATATTGATAAGTGCTAAAAGAAAGTATAAGCAAGCTGTACTTTATCTGTGTAAGAGCTGATGGAGCTGTGATATTGCTTATACTATCTGAGCCACCTGTTGAATGTAATGTTTATTTTCCTGTTTACACAAAACAGTAAGCAAGGGTTTGGAGGAAGTCAGATGCAAACACACTATGTTGCAAAATAGAAAATAACGCAGCAAGAAATTAAACAAAGAAAAGCAAGAAGGAAGATAAACAATAAATTGTATAAGCTGCAGCAGTAAAACACTGCAGACGTGAACCGTAGAAAGGAGAGAGACACCTTTCATAGTACAATATAAGCAAAAGTCAGCAAAGTCTCATGGATAACTTAAAAAAGCAACACAAAGTTAACAGCCAATCATGGAAGACCTAGATCAAATAAGTCCCAACAGCTCTACTCTGAATCCAACTGATCCCGGTTTTACAGAAACAGGTGCAGAAAAAGTACAGAACTCTTGTCCTTCAAGGAAATTGTTGCATACATATGTATCATCCCTGCATCAAATGAAAAATCTCACCATTGGTTTGCTGGCTTTCTCCCCATAGTGTTTCACCAGTGTTATTTACACTTTTCTCCAACTCTGCAGATTACTGTCCTGAACATATTCTTTCTTTGAAATTGATAGGATTTTGTGAAGAAGCATAATTTATACTTGTGCAAATTAAATGGATTTAATTTTCTTGTTAAATGTAGAATGAATAATCAAACCCAAATTCTATGTGTTTTCCTGTGAAAATTTAACAAAAAAATCTATAGAAAACTTTAAGGAAAATGAAAAGACAGAGCTATTATGATGTCTTGCCTTGTTTCTGCAGATATTAATGTGATTTCATTTTGGCAGCATCTGAGCTCTACCTATTTTTCACATCAATCATATATTTCTCTCTTCTCTGGGAAAAAGATTCTCAGATTTCGCTACAAAAGAATGCAGCAAATTATAATTGGGAAAAAATGAATGTCCCTTAATAGTGGTTCCACTGTATAAAAAAAGCAGCATAGTATGCTGTTCACATCCTACCATGCCCAAAATGAATGATGAGCTGCTCTTAGTGAGCTGGAGGGAATGTGGAGGCATAGGACACTTTATGCATATTTGGAAGCAACATCCTTAAAAGAAACCACTCTGGGAACTGATCAGGGAAACTGTTTATAAAATAAGAAAAAAACAACAAAAAGGGAGCCTTTTCCTTCAGGTAGGTTCCAGCATTCACAGAGTCTGTAGCAATCTGTCCCTTTGTGTACACAGAACTGATGAGCTAGCCTACTTCTCTGCTGGCAGCGAGAATCACTCTTGCTCCATATTGCAGATCAAAAAACACACAAACATGTGTGGCCCATACTGAAGATGAAAAACATCCAGCCTTGAAAGGAAACAGAAGTAATTAATCTATTAAAAATAATTATGCATATTAATCATACTGCTGTAACTGGCATCTGTCTTTCAAGTTTGAGGGAGACTTTTGAAATCTCAGTGGAATCTATCAATTTTTCTTTCCCAAATGTAAGTATAACAGCCTAAGGGTTTGTTGGGTTTGGTTTTACACTGTGTAGCACTCACCCTTTTCATTCGGCCAGTTTAAAGAGAACAGACTTATTTTTTTCTTAGTAGCACAGAGAAGTGTAATCTATACTTCCCTGCACAGTCTCCAATTCAGCTGAATGAAAGGAAGGTTCATTGCCAGCGGGGAAGAATCAGGGAATACACTCCAATTAGCACAGCCTCCACAGCCTTACTCTACAGTTCTTCCTACTGAAGACCCTTTTCTAAGGATGCTAAATCAGCCAGATATCTGATTTGAGAACCCAAATCTTTGCGTCACACATACAATCAGCATCAGCTTACACTGAATCCAGCCCACTGGGCTTTGTGGTTACACAGCCACCAAAGTAGTTGGTTGTTTTCAACCTCATGAGAGTCAACTTTGTAAAGAACAAATAAAGTAATTAAAAATGTTTTTTTTCATTTATACGTTATGGTAAAAAGACAACTACAGCTGCTTTAGGACCTGATTTTTTTCCCCTGAAATAAGAAAAAGTAAAGAAATAAACTTGCTTCAAACAGAGCAGAACCTAAAGCTAATTTTCACTACTGCATGAAATAGGTCCTCACAGAGGAGGTTATATCTGTTCCAACATCAGCAACTCCTTATTCTGCTTCTCACAGAGATTTATAAACACAACCGAGAAGGAAACAATCTAGTATCTACACTGATCCTCATTAAGATCTTTGAAACACAGTCAGAATCAAACTGCCACCCAAGAGATGAAAACAACACTTGTGAAAATGCTCACTGAATTTTTTTTAACCCAGTTTGGGTTCTTCTTTTTCCATGTTCACATTTGGTTCTGCAAAACAAAGTTTCTCCCTTTCCTCCACTCTATAATTACAGTTCTGCACTCAGTTCTGCAACATGACACAAATTCACCGTACTGTACACATCATCTTTGGGAAGGTTACTGAAACTGGACTCTATCTCTCATCTGTAGACAGAGACCGGTCCACAAAGGTAATTCAGATATGAAGAGGACTAAATGTTCCTCATCAGGACCCACTCTCTCCCCGTTGACTAGAGAGAGAACCTACAGTGACTACACACCTAACTAAGGCTCTTCAGCTGTGGGGGGTTGATGCAGACTGCCTATTTACATACTTAAAATAAAAAGTCCATTTCCCTGCATTAAAAAAATTATACTAGACTTAAATTTTTTTAGTGAATATTTTTCAAGTTGGAATGACAACTTGGGATACATATTTTGGGGTGCTAAATTTGGGTAAGAAAAGAAGCAGGGCTACGGAAAATCAGGTTGTAAAGGAGAAAATGCCACCAGAGGAGGCCTCATTATCTTCTTTTGTTTCTCCAAATCTGCAGTGAAAAATTTCTTTTGTACAAACTATCACTATTTTTATCAACACCTCAACATTTAAGCAACCGAAATTGAAAGCAGCTAAACTTCAGTTCTGTTTTATTTTCCCTCATGAAACTTCTACTGAGATCAATTTGATACAAATAAAATTGACTTTGCCTTTTTATGAGGGCAAAACTGAGCCTCTGTACCTTCAACTACCCCTTTACCTGTAACATGGCTTCACAAGACATCAAAACTACAGCAAAATGCAATTTCCTCTGAACAGCAGCGTATGAAAAAGAAAAGGATTTGATTAGGGGGGACAAAGAGATGAGGTGTCAGTTCCCATTTTGAAATGAGTTATCAAGAGACACCACTTGAGGAGAGAGATTGAATGAGCATATTTCAGTTCTAACAGGTTTACTTCCTGCCATGACACTAAACAATAATTATAAGGTATTGTAAGTGATCCAGGGAGGGCCTGTATAAATCAAAAAAACCCACATTTTAAAAGGGGCAGGAGCTAACGCCTCCTTCAGTGACTGTAATTTGATAGTAGTAGAGGGTTGTAAAGAAATAGAATATTTTCTCATTACCTTCCTAACTGGTTTGTTACGTAGCTCAGACACCCGAAAATTAGACACTGTACAAACAGGATTATATCATGCCAAGTTTACTTTACAAATTCCCCTGCCTTGCTTTGCCTTCGTTTTATCATTAAAAAAGCATATTATGTATTGGCTTTCTTTTGCCACTTCACGATACAGCTTTTATAGTGACAGATGTGCCGCTTTGGCAAGCTGCAAACATTGCTCAGCACTTGTATCACCAAGACCCATTTCAAGGGGTTCGTAACATAGCTTGGAATTAAAAACATTGCTGTATAAAGGAGTCAGTCTCAAACATGGAAAGAAAAGGAAACTAAAAGTAACAAACACAATGGCTAAAGACAAAATACAAACTTTTTCTTCAAGCTTTCAGAGCTACATGATATAGAATTGAGTGGATGGTAGTTCTTTCTGAAAGATTTCAAAATGTTTCTTTGTTTCCTCTACTGTCGTTAAATCAAAGCCTTCTGAACAGGATAGAAACAGCCCACCGGTGATTTTCTCTTGAACTCACGCACTGGACTCCTGTACTTCTTATAGGCTAAACATTCACTAGTATAAAAATGTGACCCTTGTCACTAGCAAGTAACCCGACAACCGGGTTAGACAGTCAGGTTTCTTCCCCCTTTCTCCTTCCTGCTGAGAACCGTACCTCTTTCAGCTATAATTTATGGGGGAGTACAATGACCAATTTAACTCATGGTTGGAATTATCATTTATTAAATATGCACAACTTTTTTAGTGAAAAACAGCTGAAAATTTCTTCAGTGTAATATTACAAGATAGGATACTCCAGGAGATTTTTGTGCCCATTCATGTGTCTAAATTTGATTCATATGTCTCATTTTGTGCTTTTGAACAGTCACATGCATTTCAAATATCAGCCACTTTACTGTGGTACCTTGCAATTTCCCTGTTACGCATAGGCAAAGCAATCCAAATGATGGCATTACTCACACTTAAAAGTACCTTACGTCATCAACCAACCAGTGAACGGTGCAACGTAAGCTACCACTCCATCAGTAATTAATCTTCTAGCTAAAACCTTTTTGAACAATAGGAACGTTATGGATGATTATACTGCATGTTCACATTTGGAAGCCGAAAATTATATTAAGATTGCCTGGAAGATACAGATAATAAAATAGTACTGAAATCTATTAAAATAATGATGTCAATGGGGGAAGGGAGAGAAAAACCCTGAGCAACTTGGTCTGATCTCATGGCTGACCCTGCTTTGAACAGCTTGGAATAGAAACCCTCTGAAGTTCCTTCCAACCTGAGTTATTCTATGGTTCTATGGAGAAAGGTGCCACCACTTAAAATGCCAGCCAGATTTTCACTTAGACAACCCAGAAGGTATGACATCAAAAATAGAAACTGAATATCCAAGAGAGAGAACAAGTTATTCCAGCAGTATCACATTTGGACTTCAAAGAATTAAAAATCGCACCATAAAAAAACTTATGCCAGTTAAAAATCACCAGGGGAGAAACATCTGTGGCCACGCAGTTGATCTGCACTGAAATCTTTGCACAACCGATATCAGAGAGAGTTGCAAGAATAGTAACAGTGGAGCTGATGGACAAATCTAAGAAGACACAGTGCGCTGGAAAAAATCAAATGTAATATAGCCTTTAGCAAGAGGAAAGGAGAAATGTCGGAGAAAGAGAGATATATTTGCAAACTAATGTTCAGTTTTGTAGAAATGTTTTCCGCAATGATGTTCATTTTCAGATAGTTCAGACAATTTCTTATTTAAAAGCAAACACAAGACTTTCTTACAGAAATGACAAGGTACTTCTTTGGGATTTTAAAAAATATTTTGTATTCCTCTTCTTTCTATTCTGTTTCTGTAAGCTTTTAGGAAATTTTCACTCTTTTGTTTGCAAGGATGAGAGTCCTGATATCACAATACTCACTTACACAAACTGGCAATAACGGATCTTTATATGAGAAGCACAAATAACCACTGTGCAACCACGTACTCTTAGAACAATCTTTTTTGGCCTAACCAGAAAGGATGTGTCCCTCCTCCAAAACATACACTCAAAACAAGATAAAATTTCTGAGATGGCAGCACTTCTGTCCACTTTTCTACACTCAGGTCCAGACAGGAATTTTCAGAGGACCACAAGTTCATTAAACCTCTGCAGATTTAAGCATTCACGGCTTGATTTCAGTTGATTACTATTACAATTGATTTCCATTTTCTTCTTGAAGTTCTGGGATGTTTCCAGTTTCTTATGCTGACCTGCTGATTTGTCTTCAGCAAATCTTTATCGCATCATCTCACAGTTAGGTCCCATACTGAATTTTTGTACAACTAAATTGTGACATAGACAATGTTATTTCAGCATTACAAAAGGAACAGGTATTTTATTATTTGAAACATGGCCATTGGTGTTTTGGAAGCACTTTCTAAAAATTACATGTAATTGAAAAAAGATAAAGGATTGAGGAACATCATGGCGTCTGAGGCTTGCTTGCTTTCTTTAGACTCTAGACTAGAAGAAAATCTCAGTAACAATACATTCTTTTACATAACACTTACAAATAAAGCTTAGCATGATTTTTTCCACTTTTCCCTTGTGTTTCTTTTTGCTTCAAAAGACTCATCAAATGCACTGAATGGCTTTATTTTGAGAACTGGAACAAAAGTGATATAACTATAAACAATTCATGCATATATTTCCACTTTATAAGATGGAACTTTCCATCTTAAGCTATTTCTGTTTAGCACTTGTGAGATCATTGTTACTCTCTTTTTTATTCAGTTGTTTGTTTGGATCCATTCCACTTAATACGGAAAACAAACAGTTTAAGTAAAGAGAATGGTGTAAGTCTGGTATTCAGACAGTGCTATTCTGTTTAAAACACAGGACAATCATCTCCAGCATTGCCTCATTCCAGTCTTATATTGGTTACTGGAAAGTTATTGCCAAACCAGCAGTTGAGTAATGGAGTGGCAGCTAAGAACAGGGCATAGGGATGTTTCTGATTATGCACCTCCGTGCTGCTGACCAGAGGAAAAAAGTGTGAACTTACTGTCCGCTACCAGTGAATTTGAGGTCTTTGCTTTCTGCCCTTGTCTCTGTAACAACACTCGACTACAGTTTGAGCTACCCAGATCTGCTGACACCGCAGCACATTTAGAACAAGTTCTACTGAAGAATGATGATGTATTTCTGCCAGGAAAACAATGCTGAATCTACACTCTTGCATGTGCCTAAACTTCTCTTTATGTGGACATACTGAGACCAGTAGGCAAATCCAAAAAAACCAGACTAATTTCCTGGCAATTATGAGAAATTTACACTTGTTCTCATCTGTGATTCTGGGGCAATTAACTAAAAACTTAAATATGTAATTATTTGATTGAATAAAATTTACCCAATTTGATAAATCTGGAAAAATACTGTAGCCATTTGTGACCGTTTGGAAAACAGAAAGAAACGTGATAACTAACACAAAAATATAGAATTCATGTCAAGCCAAACTATCTACTTCTATTGCAGAGTAACAGGCTTTGCAGACAGGGAAGAAATCATAAATCTTAACTAAAGCTTTTGAAACTGCCTCAAAGTGGCTTTCTGAAAAATAAATTTGTTGATGAAACTTCTAGAATGTGGGAATAAAACTTCACAAAGCAGCTGAAGACCAGTTACAAATGGTTTACTGTCAAAGTGGACAGCTGTACTAAGTGGGACACTGTGAGGGTCTGCACTGTTACCTTCATCAGCAACCTGGATGGTGGAATGTAGCCTACATAAAACTTATGTCCATTAGATTTGCACATGGCAGGAAACTGAGAAGGATCACAAGTACACTGGAATTTATAGAGACCAAGTAACTGTAGGTAACTTGGGTTACTAGGTATGGATAACCACCTGCACATATAGAATGAGCAGCAAGTGGTTAAGTCAGCAGGTCTTTAGAGAATGATTTGGAAACTGCAAGCTGAGCACACATCAACAGCGTAAGGCAAGCCAAGCAAATGGGCTGAGGCAGAAGTACAGGGCGAGAGGCATGGAGGGACCCTTCTGCTTTACTCAGCATTGGCATGGCTTCAAACAAGGTGGCTTTGTTTCAGGCCATGTATGAAGTGCTATGTTCACATAACCAAAACAGAATTTAAAAAAAAATTAGAAAAAGGGAAAGTATTGCATCTGTATTGTTGAAAGACAAAATTATGTGCAAGTCATTACGCTCCTGAAGTATTCAAACAACTATAGAAAAAAGGGAGCAAACTGTTGAAAATTACCATCCATACCATAAAGGTAATAATCCATATCATAAGGCAAATGCACAACACTTTTCCATAGAAGTCTGCAGAAACAAGGGAAATATGATTAAACTAGTAGGAGACATTTAAAACAAATAAAAATAAGTACTTTACACAACAGGCAGTGACCTTCTGGAACTTGCAACAGGAGACTGAGGCAGCAGACGTTAGTTGCACTTTCAAAAAGAGGATGAGAGAAATATATGGATCTGTAAGCAGATAACAAAAAGACTGAACCCTTTAAGGGACTGCAGAATTAGGCGTGTAAACTCTGGGTGCTAGACAGAAGGGCACAGAAGGCAGCTACGCTGATGTGTTCTCCCTAAACAGCATTTCTCTGATGCAGTGAGGCATTTCTTATGTTCTCAGGGTATGTGGGACAAGAAGAACTTACAGTGAAACATCCTCTCCTTCCAATTACATACTGTTACAGTATAATTAGTAAAGTATTAGAACACACCCTTTTGATCATTAGGTAAGCAAATGATATTCATAAAATAACAGAGGTACAGTTGATTCTGCTCTAGGACTACAAGATCTCTCAAGGTGCGTTTCAAATCTGTGGTGCAGGACCATCAATATCTTAGATTGTATTGGACCCAACAGGTCCCCAAGGTGACAATATATACTGTTTACTAGTCAATTTAGCAATCATTTTACCAGTTCAGGATGTGGTTTTACTTTATAAAGCTAGGATCCTTTGATCTGCCATTATCTTGCTGTTCAGATTTCTGCTGTTGTAAAATTAACATTGGCTTAAATCACAACTTTGCAGCCATTATAAACAAGAGTATAGTTTTATTCTAAACTATACTTAAGAAGAAATTGAAGATACAAGATAATCACAGAGGAACCCAGGGAAATATATCCTGAATTTGAACACTATTTTCAGTTCACTGTCAAGAGTCCATTCAAGACTAGAAAAAGGTAGGTAAAGATATTTTAGAAATTGGATGTAACCTTTTATTTTTTATCCCTGAGATACTTTAACAAACACAAAGGGATTAATAGAAAATAATAAAGGTAACAAGCTGCTAATAAACAGATAACCATTTTCCAGAAGGGACTATGTTCACTACTGGCATGGTAAAAGGATATTACTGAAATAGTAAATGAGTGATGAGAAAGTTAATAGGAAGGTGATATATTTTTAGAAGCTTTTCACAGAGTTTCTGCCTGAAGTTTATTGTTACAGTCTGTACATTTATGAGATAAGATGAAATACACTTGTTAAAGAAGAAATTATATCAGGATAGTAAAAAACATTTATGATGCAGATTACCTTGATATCTTGAAGAAAACTGGGGACAACTAGAGGAATATGATGCTAGTCAAGAGACTCTGGTGTATTTCCAGTGAAACCATAACAGTTACTGGCAGCTACAAACATTGTAAAGGCAGAACAAGTTGTTAGTGCTATAACCTATTCGTTTATAGTAAAATGAGGGAGGATTGGCAGAGTTGATACATTCAGGATTCTTAGTTCTGAGAAAATGTATAAAATAGTTTTATACATTGCAAGACTAACAGTGGTGAAATTAAAGGATGGATCCTTCTCTTTTTGATGTGTATATACAAGAACATTAATGAAAATCTGAACGCTTAGCTCAAGTAGTGTGATTCTTGACTGGTCTTGCAAATAAAGGGAAGAGGCAATTGCTGAATGTATGCCTTCCTTTTTCAGTCCAGAAATTCCAGTGTGTTTAGAGAAATGGGCCTGATGACTTAATGAATAGCACATTTCCTACTTTAGCTGGCAATGAATATGTAACTCACTGATGTATCAGATTCCCTATAGTATTTTCCATATATTTTATTAAATGACCCTTAAGACAAACTAAAATGTCATCATTAGCTACTCTACTATTTATCATGAGTCTCCACTGACTATATTCCCTAGAAGATATACTCAGATATACTCAGTCACTGTAGACTGAGTTAGGATAGAGTATTCCTTTTTTGCATTCTGAATCCTGTACATGTTTGGATGAGCTCTCTGTCCCTTCGAAGCCAAGAGTAGCCAGAGATGACTTACTGTTTGCATTTTTAGATACCTTAAGACTAAAACAGGGTATAGATTACCAGCTTAGCATAGGATATTCAAACAATTAACATGAAGCTGTATGTTTATTAGTAACTAATCTGTCCTAAAATTTATACTACTAACCACAATTACAGTCATATCTGGAATTACCGGCTCCTCTCCACTTCTGTTTTGTAGAAAGCTCTGTATGGAGTAATTTTAAAAAATGAGCTTCTTTTACATGGTTAAAAAAAATGAATTTAAAAAAAATATAAACTCCAAGTTTGTAATTAGCACAACAACACTGCAAATTGCTTGGGATGTATGCAATCAAAACCAGAAGGACTATGTCATTTATATTGAGTACCTGGGCTAGTATACAGCAAATGCAATTTTACTGCAGATAAATGTGTACCTATTTTAGAATAGATACAGTATCTTAATAAATCTATCTGCACAGATTCAAGAGATAGAATATAAATTACACTAAATGGAAGAATGGTACAGCATAATGACTTAAAAAAAGGCCTTCAGCATCTCAGTCAAGTATGTAATCTGTAAGTTTCATTTTCCCTGCCTGCAATTCCCCATGCAGTTTCAAATGTCTGTGATATTTATCTTCACTTCTTCTCCTAAACACTTTCAACTAATATTTGAGAAATAGGCAATTCACACATTTCTAAGGACTGAACACCTCATGGGTAAACAAAGATTTCACCTGAAAATATTTAATTATTAATCAACTACAGAGTTTTCTGCAATTTAGAAAACAATCCAAATGTTAACACTGGTGGGGAAAATTACAAGCCGCAGGGGATACATTGCCCTTATTAATGCATTCTGTGCAAGACCTGAGGAGTCAGTAGAATTCAGAGTCAGTGAAGCTTTGTAGGGCAGAGCACACGGCAGAGCACAGCAGAGCCACAGATGCCTAAGAGTTTCCCGCTATCCACTGAATGGCCACAACTGGTTATTGTAGAGTGGAAATTCATCTCAGTCACAAGGTAAAATATTTAGGGGAAAGGGAAGTGAACTAACATTGAGCCTGCACCCCTCAGGCACCCAGACACAGTAAGTGACCATGTACACTCTCCTACCTAGTCCACTGCAATGTGAAGTCAAGCAGATTGGTCAGAAAAGCAGTAACTTCTTAAGCTAAAAAGCTAAGTAGTAGCTTCCGACACTGCCCTTATCTTAAATCTCAATGAAAGAGATTACAGTTACGCATTTTACCTCATAAATGTGATGGTAATTCATAAGCAAACAAGGCCTTCCTCTAGTTGTTCAGTCCCAACAGTTAGGAGGCTAGGGTAAAACTGTCAATTTATCGTATTTTGACAGATATCATATGTGGCAGTTGCAGCTACACTCAAATCTTTCTATGAGACTTTTCTTTTTATTTAATGAGAGATGAAAGATGCAAATAATTGCTGAGTGGCATTCCCTCATCTATCATTGGTGCTTCTTTCATCAATGTGACAGGACCTCCAATGCCCAGAGACAAGATGAAGAATTGTTTATTGAGATAAAGAGTGTGCTGGAGAATAGATGGCATTGCTGGAACAAGAAAATGCCAAAGGTTTAAAGTCAAAAACATTGTGACCCAGTCATAATGGAGTGCTTTTTCTCCCCATGCCATCACACAAATACAGAAAAAAAAAAATACTTTTCAGGTGTGCAAAATAGCGTCCTGTATCTAGGATATCTTGCCCATTATTATTAGTTATTGCTATCAGGATAAAGACAAATGCTTGGACGTAGAATTGTAAATCAATAGTTAGTCTGAATGACATGATTACCATGGACACAAAATAATTACAAGAGAAGAAAATCTGGGGAGAGCAGACCTGTATCCTACTCAGGAAAGCTGACAATGTTTACCCCTTCAACCTATTTGCATTCCAAATAACCATCAGTGGTAATAATGACAGACACCTTGGTGACTTAAAGGAAGTAATAAGGTAAAACATGAGACCCAGTGGAATCATCTCTTTCTTTCCGCATACATTTTCCCCCTAAGTTTGCTGCCTTGCCTAATACTCCAAGAAGCAATATTATGTATAAAACTAGTTCAGCTTTGGCCTCCCTCTGTCATTTGCCCTTTAGAAAACATTGTCTCACCAGGGTATGAGGATCCTCAGCTTGGCAGAACAAAATAAGTCAAAATAAGTCACTTTTTCTTTTGTAAATGATTATTCAATTACCTAAACATTTTGTTTCATTTCCCAGTAGACTGGGCTTCTTTTACTTCCCTACTTCCATTTTGTATCGGACCAAAACTGAAGTTTCAAATGTGTGGCACTGCCAGTTCATTATAAGGAACAGTGAAAGTAGTTTCTCTGGGGATATATCTGTGACAATCATCAGGGAGCAAAGAGCATGTGGAATATTTTTGTCATTCAATACCATCTTCATTATACCTATTATCAATGCGTACTGGTCTTTTGTAAGAAACTTTCACGCACGTACACACACATTTCAATAACTTCTTCACACATTGCTACTAAAGAAACATATCCATATGACTTTCAAATAAAGAACCATAGGCAATATCCTTCTTCAGCAGGTTCAAACTAGATTATCAGGTGGGGAACCAACAGGTTCTCTCTGGTTCTGTACCAGACTTCTTAAATGACCATGGGGAAATCACCTACGATGGATAGAGATTCTGCCACTAATGCGGTCCATATCATCTTTCTGTGATTTTTGTGCAAGGGATTTCTTTGTGCTGACTCCATTTCTCTACTGTAAAACACAGGTATGGCTCACCCGCCTTTGAAAACTACAGATGAGCAATGCACTGTAAATGCCAAAACAAATTATTTTAATTCTCAGTTACTTGCAATATTGTCTTTGACAAGAGTTTTACTAAAGCTTTATCTACAGGGTTGTCTATCATTCAGGGGCAGCTGACACCCAGTTTGCTCAGAAGTGAGCAACAAAAACTCAAGGATATCTGCTTGTCTTCAGATGTAAGACACACATTCTATAGAACTACAGCCCAGAGAAAACTCACTTATGTCAATAGAAAGGCTGTTTTTATTGCAGAAGAAGGTTGTGTGGATATTATTTGTGATATAAACTCAGTTGAAGAAGTATAAGGGAGGCATAACTGAGTAGGGGAGGCTTTTTAAAAACATTTTAAGGCTTTTGAATTTTAAAACTGTTCTGTAAGAACAGACAAATAGTGAGCCCATGAAGCATCTGAGATGCATGTTTGTTCTTAGGTTCTCATGAGGGGCTGTCCTTTGGGCACACTTGTACAGCATAAGGGAGCAGGACGCAGAGGCACTAAGCTAGTGGTGATCAGTGTCACTACAGCACTCCATCCATGACAATATACTTTAACTCTTAATAGAACTATGATCTGGTAAATCTATTAAACTATTACTTATCTGAGTGAGTCTATATTAATGGGGTTTTCCTGTTTATGGGACCTGAGCTGCTTTGCATTTTGTGGACTTCACAGACCCAGTGGGCAGTATCTCGAGCACTTCCAAGCCACCTAGGCAGGGTCTTTTATCAGTTTTCCATTGATGGAAATTGTGGGTAATCTTTTTGCCAGAGGCAGCAACAAAGATGAAGACAACCTGTCTAACAACTCTCTTAGTGGATTAAAAAGCTTGTGGATCACAATTTCTGTATCTACATTTTTTCCTCCTCTGCCTCCCAGCCCCTCCAAGTCTCTTCAGAAGAAGCAAGACTACTTGTCTTGATCTTTCAGCTGGAAAAAGGAGAAACATCTATTCATGTTACATAAGGGAAAAATCTCAAGCAGTTGTAAATACAACAGGACGTTGGTTATTGACTCTACTTCCAGGACTCAGATAATACATGATACCTTGTTGGAAACTCACAAGTCACTAATTCCCACTCAGAAAATATTCTACTCATCACTGTGTGAGTCTAACTCAAGAGCTATGTTTTAAGTAATTTTGCTGTGAACTCATGGCATCTGATTACTTTTATTAAAGCCTAGCTCCCATTGTCAAATTATTATAGTCAAAAGTCAAGATTTCTTTCATCAAAAAGTATGTTTTCACACCAAAGCTGCAAGACAAGTAATAGCAACTGCATCTATATTGTTCTTTTTTAAAAAAGCAATCTCTTATGATTCTTATAATGTCATAATTTATGGAAATGTTATAAGGATTTTAGATCTCATGGGCCTGAAGTAACCAAAACAATTATTTAGTATACAGTTCATAGAACAGAATAACAGAATATATACAATTATTATTTTTATGGTTACAGCAAGGAGTGGAGCTCTATGAAAGGGACATTATCTACCCTTAATAACCTCTTAATTTATGCTACAAAATGATATCCCTTTTGAATATTACTGCAGAGGAACAATGGCAAGTGGATTTGATAATAAAAACACTATTATAGCTGAACTATCTCATCTTCTGGGATACTTACTGTATACCAAAGCCAAGAGAAAATCAGAAGGGAAATGAGTGGTAAGTTTGGGGGAGGGGGAAATCTGTCTATTTTCTTAAGGAGAGAGAGAAAATATCTAATCAAAATTACAATAATTTTCAATTATGATTCCCAACACTCATTGAAAGGAGTATTGCAAGTTGTGCCCTTATGACCACCCATATAGCAAGCAATATAATATACGTAAACTACACAGATTTTTGAGGATTCCTTTCTATAAGTTGTCTACCTCTATAACAAAATGTGAAGTGCAGCTTGATTCTGTCAAAGAACACTTGATATCAAAGTATCCGAAATTAGAATTAGAAAGAAACAAAATATGACATATATGGCAACATGTCAGATTCTCAGATAAATGATTTACTTTGTTTTGCAGTACTGAAGAGTAGGGCTGTGCTGCACATTTTCCAAATCTCAGATTTCACTGTTCTGGGAAAAAAAAAAAAAAGTTCCTTGCAAGACTTGGCAAGAGCAGAATAAGAAGTTGCAGTCACCAGAACTACTCAAACAGGATAGAAATTCTCTACATTTTGTTACGTATCATCAGTTAGATCCTATTTTTTATTCAGAATTTACATGTAGTGTATAATGCACCTTACATTTGTAGTGTCATGTAAATTAGTTTCTCCTAAGAGTATCACCATGTGACATAAAGAAGGCTTATACATTCTGTTAATTTTCATTTATATACTCACACGATTTTATCTTAATTCTTTCAAAAAACAAGCAGAGAGTATGTATTGCTTACCTAGCAACAATCCTGTAGATGACTGAATAACCAAGTGCACTAAAGCATACCGAGGGAAAGATTTTTCAGACAAGAAAGAGCAGATAATTGTTAGAGAGAAATTAGAATGTATTAAGATAACAAGATATTAATAAGTCCAGTCTAATAGAAGGAAAGATTATTTGTTTTAATTGTAATTCTATAATAAAATTAAAGATTATTTATTTTTAATTGCAACCCTCCTTTGAAAAGCAAAAAGAAAGCCTTGTTATTGGTTTCCTTGTTTACTATCTCTCAGCAATTGATTTCCATACCAAGAAGTGCTCATTTTACATACAAAAGCCTACACCTTAACTTTGAACACTCTCCACATCCATTTTTTCTGTTCCAAATATTGTCATTATTAGTACAGATACAGATCAAAGGGCAAACAACACCACTTGAGAAAATCTCATAAAACTCAATCACAAAACCTACTGTGAATGTACAGTTATTGGCTTTATACTTCAACATCAGCAATCATTTCACTCCCTCTCTAGACAGGAGAAGTAGCCTTCAGTGGCCAAATCAGACAATGTTAAATTCCTAATATCCAAGTCATAACCTGGAAGAGATTTTTTTTTCTCTCCATCATCTATAGCCTCAGGAAACTAGTTTTCTGTTACTAACTTGGTTAAACAATGAAAATAATCCAAGTAAACAATTCTGTTGATGTGAAAGAAATGTTGAAACCTGGTTCAGTTTCAGCTTTGTTGGTTTTTTTAAAGTCAAAAGACTAACCATTAGTTTCTGACAGATGAAGACCCAATATAGTTTTGAAAATTCATTAAACAAGCAAAAACTTGTTACCATGAAAAGGGTGAGCACAACATTTAGATGACACTTTCTCTATGCTCTAGCTCACTGTCAAAGTAGGTGAGTGGTCTCTAAGGTGACCTTCCACTAACTTTGATGCAAGATGGGCTTCTCCCATAAAAAGAAGACTTTTCAGAAACATTCTATTGAAATTCTATTTCAATATTACAAGGACTGAATGCAATTAAAATACTTCTTCTTTTAGTCAGAATCTGTATTTCTTCAAAAGGAAGAATTTTTATCTATTTGGATGTTTCATGAGAACAAGACTATCCCTTGTATAATGAAAATGGCAGTAAAGACCACAGTGAATCTTTTTCACCTACATATTCTTAAATATTTCTTGAGAGAACAGAAGTTGCAATTACAGTCAGTCTTGATCTCATTGAAAACTTGTCACAACTGTTTTGTGGACTAGTTAGATAAAGAATAGGTTAATTTTCTTCTTTAATTTTGAAATATTACACAAAATATCTAAAAACTAGTAACAACATTTTAAAAAGTTATATCAAATGTCTATACCCTGCTACATTTTAAAACCTTTTCTCTTACTTTTTGTTTAAACATATTCAGAGAATGGGTTTTGTAAACAAATTTCATATCAGAGATTAATTTCCCATCAGTGATTCAGATGGAATGCTTCTGGAGTAAAAGAAGGCCAAA
Organism: Aptenodytes patagonicus; assembly: GCF_965638725.1. NCBI lineage: Eukaryota > Metazoa > Chordata > Aves > Sphenisciformes > Spheniscidae > Aptenodytes > Aptenodytes patagonicus. Next base: position 79,090,315 of record NC_134950.1, read on the forward strand.
GAGGAAGGATGGATTTCATTTGAACTGTAAGTGAACCAGACTGCTGCCCTTTAAAGACAAGAAGGTTGTAAGTGAATTTTTAAACTGAAGAGTGGGGGAAAACTAAGATGTACAAAAGAGTGTATCTTTTACAGAGAAAACCATACAAATTCTCTAACTCATGAAGGATAAGAAATAGTCATATAAGAAATGCCAGAGTGCCATTTAACTGGGATGCCAAGAGGACCAAAATGCATGTTTTAACACCAATGCTAAAAATTTAAGAAATAAGAGAGCAGGAAAAGAATGTCTAGCTGAGAACGAATAAGCACGCTGGAAACTTGGTGGAAGAAAAACACTGTCACACAGGAATATCAAGGTACAAGAAATACAAGAAAGAGAGGGTACGCTGTGCTAATGATGAAACACTGTCTCTTTAAAAGGCTGGTCCTATTATGGCAGGAGCAGAGAGAATATCTTTATGCTACTCTAATACATCTACTCACATCTGAGGTTAAAATGGAAAGGTTCAGAGAAAGGCTACAAGGTACAGAATGGCTTCTGGATGAGGAAGAAGTAAATTGGGACTCTTTAGATCAGACAAGTGACAACAGTTTTGTGCGATCAGAAGTGGCAGGAACCGTGGTGCTAGGGTGGGCCGGCTGCTCATGCCCTCTCCGAGGACAAGAACTGAGAGAAAGCCAGCAGCCAGGCTCAAATCCAACAGAAAGAGGAAATTCTTCATTCCACGGGATGTTAGAGAGAGAATACACAGGCTCAAGTTCACAGAAGAAAGTTATTGATAGCTACTGAATAGATACAGATAACAACCAAGTCAGCAGTCTAGAGGAGTATTAAATGAAGTATGCCTGCCTAACCTTACTTTTCCTCTAGGAGATGCTCATGACCACTGTCAGAAACGGGGTACTGGGCTCAACTTCGTAGAGCTGTTTTTCCAACTGCAATTTGGGGAGTCTTTTATTCACAATTAGGTACTTGTTATCTGTCCTTGATCACTGGTCTCACAGGGTATTACCTCTGCTTCTTGGATGAACCCCAAACCTGAAGGAATAAAAAAGTAATCCCTATGAAGTCTGCTTCCAAGCTCAAGTTCAAGTATGCATGCAAATATACATGCATACGTTATTGTGAACAAAAAATTGTTCTCACCAGAAACAGACATGCCCACAGTGGGAAGGAAAGAAGTTCATGGATCACTGGCATGTGTAATTTTTTTAAACAAAGGCTTACTCTGTCAAGATTTTGATCTGTTTCTATTCCTCTGAACCTTATTCCATTAGAGCAAAGAGGATATAAAATACAACCAGTCAGAAATAAATGTCACTTTCATTTGTACCAATATTAATTTATTATAGCTAGATACAACAAAACTAGAATATAGAACAAAATGACTGTTCTTGTCTTCACTCTTCCTGAGCCTATCTAACCTACAACTGATTTAGCAAAATCAGTATTTTATTACACTATTGGTCATTCCATACAATAACTCAGATCTTTGGAGGACGTAGAGCAAGTTCTGTCCTCTGAACACTGTATGAATCACAAAAAAGTTGCTACAATTTACTCATTTTTGTTAAACACCATTGTAATATATTAGCTTTATGCTGCGTCATTTGTCTCTTATTTTAGCATTAAATACAGACAGCAGCAATACAACAATTATCCTGTCAGAGATTAAATTTTTAATTTTACTGGCTATATAAGCAACTTTTATTAAAGAGTTGCCAAAAGAGATCGCAAGCATGCTTTTTAGTCTCTAGATCCCATATATTCAGGCAAACAGTACTAGCTATACTGCTTGCAAAAGCACTAAATGGTGACACCCAGTATTATTATGGTCACCAGCTAGAACAGGAGGATCAAAATGATCCAACTAGAAGACTGGCAGTTGCATCTAGATAGATCTCTCACCTATTTCATCTGCTTTGCATAACAAAATAGTCTTTGATGTAAGCCTTTCCTCACTGCATGTATTTCTGGTACTGTTCCACTTTTTGCATTTGCAGTACCAGTAAATAATATTCATTACTCTGCCTGAGACACCTGAGAGGCATACTAGTATCTCCTGAATAGCTGTCTTCAGTATTCCAGTTACTCAATGGTAAAGAAAAAATAGGGAAATTAAAATGAAACCTTCTCAAATCCAACGTCACAGCTAGGCCCACTGGGCTAGCAAATAATCCATTGATCTACATCATGACTGCAGCCATTTCATGTCAAGTGTCTCATCTACCTGAAACACCAAACCATGCCCCTCCGGCCTCAGAGCGACACCATGTTTGGGCCAATCTTTCTTTTAGTTTGACGCCACCAATACTTCCTTACTTGCTCATTAGTTTTCCCAGATGGACCTAGACTTCTATAATCATAAGAAAGGATAGATGCCATACAACAAAACTGGAGTTTTGCCAGTAAAAACCAAGTCAATATGGTGATCACAAACCTATCTCCAACCTCATCAAATTCTCTATTTCATATTTGTTATCTTCTAGCTCTCTTTTGCTCCTTCTGCCAAGAACAACTCTCCCACTTCTTATTAACGTCTCAAATTTCTCCTGAGTCTTTCCTCATAGGCTTCCTCAAATCTCCCTTTCATCATGGGAGATAGTCACCTCAGATTTATCTTTACTAAGGCTCTGATCCAATTGCGGAGTCCTTCTGAATTTCCCAGGAAAAATAATATTTCCAGCACAATAAGCGTCAAACTTTCCATCACAGGACCGCCTATCCATATGCCCTTGCATTTGTATGGCTTGATCATCATAAATCACAGTTAGCATTGGTTTAACATCTGTTCCCTTGGAACACTACTATCTTTCTGAAGACACTGCTGAAATCCAAGAGAAACTGGTATAACACTATAAATGGGAGGATTAAGAGGGGGCACTGAAATATAAACTGTGCTAATAATGCTATAAATCAAAATAATGCAATGCTGGCTTCTGGCGCTGAGGTATTAAAAGGAGTAAATTCCCTCTAAGTCACTATAATGGGGCAAATGCATCAACATAATCTTGCTGCTACTGTACAATCAGCCACAGAAATAACTGCAGACAATTTACTTCTGCAACCCTTCTAACTCCTCAGCACTATAAAAGCCCTGTGTTTTCGCCCTTTTCAGACTCCAGTTCTTGACTGCTGTTCTACAGATGACTTACTCTCTCTTTCTGTAATACAATCTTTTATTTATATGCAAGAGACTCTATTACAACAACTTGGAACAAAGCCTGATTTTGTCAAGTAGTTGATTTAAAGGATTTGCATTTCTAAACATTCTGTATGCATTTTAACGCACTTAAATAAGAAAACCATCTGTGCATTTCTTTCTTTATTTGAAACTATGCTTGGCAAACAATCATTACAATTATAAGTAGCATACCATTAAGCATATGGTTAAATGACAACATACTTGCTTATTTCAAGATCAATTCACTTGAAAGCACTGTTTTGTTTACTATTAAAATTCATAAATCAAAGTTTTATAATAATAAAAGACATCCACCTATAAAATAATGCTGCTTTGCCTCAGGAGAAAATACATGACCATTGTGTCTAGAGGTTTAGAGTTGTACATAAAGTTAGGTTCTTGGCACAGTTCAACATCCCACTTGGCCTCTTGGTCAAGGAAACATTTGTTAAATTCTGACAATCTCAGACATTGTGCCTGGAAAATATTTACCACTTCTATTTGAACTTTAGGAGACCCCATGTGAGCTGCAATATGTATTACTGCAGTTCTTGCCAGCCCATAATGAAATGTCACAGTCCCCAGACGAAAGATATTGTATGACTGTATGCAATATCCTACTTCCTCACAATTTTCTTTTACTCCCAGGATACAAGACAAAAAACAGGCAGGAGACCAGGCCTTATTATATAAAAAAGGAACTCGTATACAAAATTAAGCAATTTAGAGGCTTAGGTCCCCTTTAACATTTATTCGTTCTCAGTTTTGTTATGGAAGATGGTAAAGTCTGCCTTTCCTGTGAAAAATATCACATAAAAAGCATAATTGTGCATTATCTCTTAAGTCTTGAAAAAAATCTGCTGCATTTAGAACTAAAAATATGATTCCACGGAGCTGTTTGACCTGCAAATTCAGCCTGGGATCTGATATTTAAACTACATTCTTTCTTGCTCCAGTATCACTCCCAGGTTAATATTTTCTGTTAAAAATTGGATGGGAGATGCATGAGCCGAAAGTTTCCAACACATTTGCTCAATGACACATTTAATCAGCAGAATTAACAAGAAAACATATGGAAGTAAGAGAAGAAAATGGATTTATGACTGTCTAGTCTCAATTACCTGTATAGGATGGTGTCATATTTTCTTAATTACGCTTTTCACATGTAAAAATTAAAATAAATTAACAGAAGTAGATGCAGAAACATTTACTTTGGACAGTGCTGAACAAACTCCTCTGTAAAACAGCTCTTTCTGTTTTACATCAGGGAGGGTGTGTAGCAACAAACCACAAGGTGTCAGCTTCAAACTGGCAAGAAAATATGTACGTGAAAATAAAAACATTAGGTGGTCACAAAGGTGAGAGAAAGTGATATATCTGAACTTTTTGGTCCTGAAACTCCAATTAGAAAGTACACACCTGCCACAATCATGAAAGCTGCAGGAAAACTATGGCTTTTTGACAGGGCCAGCTGGAGACATCAAGTAACATGAGCAACATGTGTACTTGTTTATTAGTTACTAGGAACAAGCTACTGAAGAAAAAGAAAAAACAACAACAAAACAAATCAGATCATGTTCTCCTTTCGTATCATTTGTCAGAGGAGACAAATGCACAGCTGATGTAAAGCAAAGGTAGTGCTTTGCATATTTAGGATCTAAAATCTAGTGTGGTGAAGGGCAGTTGCAGTTTTCCATTAACCCAATGAACAGGAACACCTTAGGGCACAAACAAACCTTCCCTCATGAGCTGTTTTGTACATAGAGAGCAAGAGAAAATATTTTCCAAGATCTATGCATGAGAGCTTCGGCCAGTCAGCTCAATTCACTTAAGGGAATTGATGCAGCTTGTTTCCTTTTACTTACTTTCTCTGTGCTCCATCGGAAGAACAAACCTGTCTGTCCTCTTCGCTCTTGCTCTGATCAATCTTATAAACTTATCAAGCTATATGGAAAATTGACTTTTTATTTGTAACATGAAACCAAGGTGTTGGCTAAATCAATTTCTCCTCCTTTCTTGTCCTCTGAAAATATATTTGTTTGTATCAATAGAGTAATATCAGTAGGAGAACCTCGGAGAAGCTACCTTCAGCCTTCACTATAGCCACCAGATTATAGAGTCTTCCTCTGGCATGTAAATCATGGGTTCAGACCCTGGTCAAATCCACTAGACATCCTAACTGAAACAAAACTCCACTATGATATTCGATTAGAGATCTAACTTACTAAGACCTGCATAAGGACAACAAATGAACATCACGATATCTGGCCTGTTTTTACTGTAATCTTGTTCTCTTAACCCACTGTAGCCTGACAATTGTTCTATGCTGCTTTTCACTGCCCTGCATGTTTCTTCCATAGCCTCCTTAATAAAACCTTAGAAGAAATTCCATCTAGTTCTGGAGACTTGATAGCTTTCATTTATGCTAAATTACTAAATGCTTCTGCCTCACTGGTCACAAAATCATTCAGAATACTGCATACACAAATAGTGTCAGATGGCATATTTTTCCTGATCTCTCAAGTAAATACACCGGAGAAGCATCCATGTAATTGTCTGCTTTATCATTCCCTCCATCTTCTTTTCTAATCCCCTCATCTGATATTTTAATTTCTTTCTTCAGTGAATTCTGTTTTGTTATCTAAAAAAAGTCTTGTATATGTGTTTCTATAGGTCTAATTTTAGTTCTCCTGGCATTGCTAATGCATTCTTCTTTTTATAGCATTCAGTGTTTTGCTTAAATTCTTTTTATTATTTATGTCCTCTTCTGTTGTTGCTTACACTTTTCACATAGTTGTTGACTTTTTTTCTTGTCTAAATTGGTCTAGGGATTTTACACTATGTTTAGTCAGGATCGTTTCTTATGCTGAATAGATATTTGTATAGAACTAGGATATTTATTGCTGAGTCTTTCATATTTCGCTCAAGTTCATTTCAGTCCACTGGGAACTTTCAGATGCTTGTTTTGTTCACCGTTACAAATAATTATTGTGTAAAATTTTAAGTCTGAAGTAAAGCAATACTAGTAATGCCCTGAATCCAAGACGTGATCTAGAGGCCCCATCTCCACCACTCCAATTCTGTTTTCTTGGTAGATATTGATAATTTCACTTTCTATTAAAAACTAATTTAAACTTTAATTCAGCATTCATTGTTTCATCATTTCCAAGAGTGACAAATAGCAATATTTTGCCCTTTGGATGACCCAGGCAGCACAAGTAGCCTTTGGCACTGTCTCTGACACAAGCCCAAGTTCTTAACCTAGGATGCAGGAAGCAGGAGATTCGTGACATACAGCAATGATTCAGAAATTTCTATTCTGATTTCTGTGCCACAAGCATCATTATGGGGAACTCAGAGCCAACAAAGATGCTCCATGTCCAGAATTAAGGTCTCCCCTGCACAGCTAGAATAAAAGGTTTTTAAATGAACGATGGATCAGTCCTTCAGGGAAGATTTTATGTAAACTGTAAATTACAACAGTTTAGACTCCTTCAGGCTAATCTCTGATTTTGGCCATTAGTCCTTCTCTGCTGTAATGCAAGCCATAATAGATTCATTCACTTTAGTCTTTTAATTATACACATCTAAAGAGTATTACTAGGCTTTGTTTCCCTCTTGTATTCTGTCTTTCTGAAATATTGCATGACCTGAGCTTACAACCTCAATGATGGATCTTTAATGATCTGTAGGCAATGAGCCTCATAACTTCCTCTTGCCAAATAAGCTTTCATTTCAGACAATTTTATTACTCCATAGCATTATAAACACAAGCATGTCTCTCTTGTTTAGAAGAGTTTCCATTCTTGGTGCTTTATCCATCCCTCGTCCATTGAATTTCTGCAGTTATAATAGCTTTTTCAGTCTAAAGGATATCCAACTAGAATGCCCTAGAATATCCTTTAGAATACCCTAAAGAACAGACGAATAGGCCAGCAGGCTGACTCACGCAAGCTATTCAAAAGCACGTGGTATGTGGATGATGTTTTACAATGCTTAAAAATACCTTGCATTGAAATGAGAATATCAGTATCTGTCCTTAGCTGGCGTAAGGGTCTATTTGCTCTAAAAGAAGCATAAGGACCTTCATTTACCTCTGCACATTGAGAGCTTCTAAAGGACTTTCCTTTGCATGTCTCAGACTGGGAAAGACTAGTGCCCTACAAAGGTCTCCTCCATACAGTTAGTTTCTTTCCTTTCCCATCCAGAGCACACACTAGGACCCCTGGTCTTGGGATGTTTGCTTCATCATATCACCTTCCATTATTTGGGAAAAATAATTTGTGATTAGGACAGGCAGAGTTTAAAACCCGAGCAGACGTCTCCTGCTGACCCGAAGGCCAAAGTGGGTAGAGAAGATGGTACACTATTAAACATTTCTGGTTTGAGCTGATAGACAATTTGTGTCATAGCTGATAGCTATGCTGAATATTCAGTAGGAAATCAATGTCCTGGCCCATTGTGAGTTATAGGGCTGGATATAATTCTATTATACTTGCAATGGGACTCACTCAGGCTGTAAATGATGCCAGATATTTAATCCAGGCACCAGGGTAGAACATCTGTGCTCCTGAGTGCTCTTAACTAGGAACCTTCCTCACATTTACTAGTATCCTTCAGGGGTGGGTGGAAAGTGAGGAAATGCCACTGACTATTCAAACCAGTAAGGTGGTAAGCGGGGAACACAAAGATATAGGAAACAATGCATCGTGTGAGTTTTCAGGGCAGATTTTGCCTTCTGGAGCGGAGGATTTTCTCTGTCATTTCAACATAAAATAATGACACACATGCGTAGTCTGGTCTAATCTGCAATATTCCATCTCATCTGCTACAGGGTGTTGACCTGTGCCGTTAACTTCTCCCGTAGTCAGCTTTACTACTGACAAAATATAATATCAACACTACCAGAACTTACCCTAGAAGTGTTCCTGGCAGATATTCAGTATGCTCCTATGCTATCATACCCATAGTTTCCCATATACCATCAAAAGGACAGAGAGGCTAATAACCAGATACTCCTCTAAGTTCTATAAACAGATCTTTGAAAGCAATAAAAGTCTGCTGCAGTTCAATTTGGGCCCCTCACTACAAGAAGGACATTGAGGTGCTGGAGCATGTCCAGAGAAGGGCAACGAGGCTGGTGAGGGGTCTGGAGAACAAGTCTTATGAGGAGCGGCTGAGGGAACTGGGGTTGTTTAGCCTGCAGAAAAGGAGGCTGAGGGGAGACCTCATCGCTCTCTACAACTACCTGAAAGGAGGTTGTAGCGAGGTGGGTGTTGGTCTCTTCTCCCAAGTAACTAGTGACAGGACGAGAGGAAATGGCCTCAAGTTGCACCAGGGGAGGTTTAGATTGGATGTAAGGAAAAATTTCTTTACTGAAAGAGTGGTTAAACATTGGAACAGGCTGCCCAGGGAAGTGGTTGAGTCCCCGTCCCTGGACGTATTTAAAAGACGAGTAGATGAGGCACTTAGGGACATGGTTTAGTGGGCATGGTGGTGTTGGGTTGACGGTTGGACTCGATGATCTTAGAGGTCTTTTCCAACCTCAATGATTCTATGATTCTATGAATTAGAGAAACAGACTTCACTGAATATATCTGCCCACAGAATCCGAAGAAAAGACGTAAGAATATTTGCAAAAAAACCCCTGTCTTTTCAATGGAAAATTTCAGTACTGACTTTCCTCAGCATCAATAGTTGCATATACAGAAAAAAAAGGAGTAACAAATGTAGAAATATTGCTGACTTGATATTGCCAGATGTTAGATGTGCTCTACTAGATAGGGAACTGTTGTGGTTTAACACCAGCCAGCAACTGAGCACCACACAGCCACTCGCTCACTCGCCCCCGGTGGGATGGGGGAGAAAATTGGAAGACTAAAAGTGAAAAAAACCTTCGTGGGTTGAGATAAGAACAGTTTAATGATTGAAATAAGATAAAATAAAATAGTAATAATAATAATAATGATAAAAGAATACACAGAACAAGTGATGTACAATGCAATTGCTCACCACCCGCCGACCAGTGCACAGCCAGTCCCCGAGCAGTGGCCCTCCCAGCCAGCTTTCCCCTAGTTTATATACTAAGCATGACATCGCATGGTATGGAATATCCCTTGGGCCAGTTTGGGTCAGCTGTCCTGGCTGTGCCCCCTCCCAGCTGTTTGTGCACCTCCAGCCTTCTCAGTCAGTAGAGCATGGGGAGCTGAAAAGTCCTTGACTAGTGTAAGCACTGCTCAGCAACAACTAAAACATCAGTGTGTTATCAACATTATTCTCATCCTAAATCCAAAACCCAGCACTGTGCCAGCTACTAGGAAGGAAATTAACTCTATGCCAGCCGAAACCAGGACAGTATCCACCTCTTATTCTGTACCATCTACGTCATGCCCAGGTCCCGCACTTTCCAATACATTCCAATTAATCACCACCACTTTTCCTGTCTTTTGATATATACACACAGATATCATTCCCTTAGTCTACAGGCCATCCTTATAAAATGTTTGTTGTGTTCATTTAATCCATGACTTTGGGCTCTATCTGCCATAACAGTCCTTCAGGGCAGGAGAGATGGTGTGTGGTGTTGGATTGTTGCATGCTGAAGCCAGTTCCAGTTCCATCACCTCTGCACTTGTCCAGTTCTATCATCGCTGCACTTTGCTTGGTTTCATCAAAGTTCATTCTTGATTAATCTAGGTGATTCTTACTGTAATACTGTTGATATGGCATATAGCCACCATAGAAGTGATGATATACAATGTCATATAGCAATTAACATCAGACAATTTAATTTATTGGCTATTCTCATCCAAAATCAAATCCCCTTGAGGTACACATCGGACTTCCCCATCCTCCTGCATCACCCACCAAGTGCACCCAGGTCCTTGAGCAAAAGCAATCCCACAGATGGGTTTGCCTTCGCCCGAGGCAGAAATAACCCAGGCTGTCTTCCCCAGCATATTTTTTACATGCACTACAGGGACTTTATTCCCATCTACAGTACATAAAAGTTCTGACTGGGCATGGTCCCAATGAATGGCAGATCCCCGAATGTTGGCTAACCAGGTGGCCTTTGCTAAATGTGTGTCCCAATGCTTGAACGTCCCACCACCCATTGCTCTCAGTGTAGTCTTTAACAGTCCATTGTATGGTTCAATTTTCCCAGAGGCTGGTGCATGATAGGGGATGTGATACACCCACTCAATGCCGTGCTCTTTGGCCCAGGTGTCTATGAGGTTGTTTCGGAAATGAGTCCCGTTGTCTGACTCAATTCTTTCTGGGGTGCCATGTCACCACAGGACTTGCTTTTCAGGCCCAGGATAGTGTTCCGGGTGGTGGCATGGGGCATGGGATGTGTTTCCAGCCATCCGGTGGTTGCTTCCACCATTGTAAGCACGTGGCGCTTGCCGTGGCAGGTTTGTGGGAGTGTGATAGAATCGATCTGCCAGGCCTCCCCATATTGATATTTCAGCCATCGTCCTCCACACCACAGAGGCTTTAATCGCTTGGCTTGCTTGATCGCAGTGCATGTTTCGCATTCCTGGATAACCTGTGCAATAGTGTCCATGGTCAAGTCCACCCCTTGATCACGAGCCCATCTATATGTTGCATCTCTTCCTTGATGGCCTGAGGTGTCATGGGCCCACTGAGCTATAAATAATTCACCCTTATGTTGCCAGTCCAGATCCACCTGAGCCACTTCAATCTTAGCAGCCTGATCACCCACCTGCTGGTTGTTTTGATGTTCTTCAGTGGCCCGACTCTTGGGTATGTGAGCATCTACGTGACATACTTTTACAACCAGGTTCTCCACCCAGGCGGCGATATCTTGCCACAATGCGGCAGCCCAGATGGGTTTGCCTCTGCTCTGCCAGTTGCTCTGCTTCCATTGCTGCAACCACCCCCACAGGGCATTTGCCACCATCCATGAGTCAGTATAGAGATAGAGCACTGGACACTTTTCTCGGTCAGCAATGTCTAAAGCCAGCTGGATGGCTTTCACCTCTGCAAACTGACTCAATTCACCTTCCCCTTCAGCAGTTTCTGCGACTTGTCGCATAGGACTCCACACAGCAGCCTTCCACCTCCGATGCTTTCTCACAAGACGACAGGACCCATCAGTGACCAGGGCATATTGCTTCTCATTTTCTGGCAGTTTATTATATGTTGGAGCCTCCTCAGCATGCGTCACCTCCTTGCCACCACCTGGCGATATTCCAAAATCTTTGCCTTCTGGCCAGTCCATGATCATTTCCAAGATTCCTGGGTGACTGGGGTTTCCTACTCGAGCCCGTTGTGTGATCAGTGCGACCCACTTACTCCACGTAGCATCAGTTGCATGATGTGTACAGGGGACCCTCCCTTTGAACATCCAGCCCAGCACCGGCAGTCGGGGTGCCAGGAGGAGCTCTGCTTCAGCACTGATCACGTCTGAAGCTCCTCGAACTCCTTCATATACTGCCAATATCTCTTTTTCAGTTGGAGTAGAGCAGGCCTCGGATCCTCTCTATCTCCAACTCCAAAACCCTAGGGGTCGACCTCGAGTCTCTCCTGGTGCTTTCTGCCAGAGGCTCCAGGTAGGGCCGTTCTCCCCGGCTGTGGTGTAGAGCACATTTTTTACATCTTGTCCTGCCTGGACTGGCCCCAGGGCTACTGCGTGAACTATCTCCTCTTTAATTTGTTCAAAGGCTTCTTGTTGCTCAGGGCCCCATTTGAAATCATCCTTCTTCTGGGTCACTTGATAGAGAAGACTTACAATCAGACTGTAATTTGGAATGTGCATTCTCCAAAAACCCACGATGCCTAAGAAAGCTTGTGTTTCCTTTTTGCTAGTTGGTGGAGACATGGCTGTTATTTTGTTGATCACATCCATTGGGATCTGACGACGTCCATCTTGCCATTTTATTCCTAAAAACTGGATCTCCTGTGCAGGTCCCTTGACCTTACTTTGTTTTATGGCAAAACCGGCCTTCAGCAGGATTTGGACTATTTCCTTCCCTTTCTCAAAAACTTCTCCTGCTGTGTTGCCCCACACGATGATGTCATCAATGTATTGCAGGTGTTCTGGAGCTCCACCCTGTTCCAGTGCAGTCTGGATCAGTCCATGGCAAATGGTAGGGCTGTGTTTCCACCCCTGGGGCAGTCGGTTCTAGGTGTACTGGACGCTCCTCCAAGTGAAAGCAAACTGTGGCCTGCACTCTGCCGCCAAAGGGATTGAGAAAAATGTATTTTTCTCAATATTGAAGTATTGAAGTTTTAGCATGTCCGGCACGGCAGCACTCAGCGGTGGCGTGACTTCGTTCAGGCCACGATAGTCTACTGTTAGTCTCCACTCTCCATTAGACTTTCGCATTGGCCATATGGGACTGTTAAAGGGTGAACGCGTCTTGCTGATCACTCCTTGGCTCTCCAGTTGACGAATCAGCTCATGAATGGGAATCAGGGAATCTCAGTTGGTGCCATATTGCCACCAGCGCACCACTGTGGTGGTGATAGACACCCGTTGTTCTTTGACCTTCAGCAACCCCACAATAGAAGGGTCCTCCGAGAGACCAGGCAAGGTGGACAGCTATTCAATTTCCTCTGTCTCCGAGGCAGCTATACCAAAAGCCCACCGGTACCCTTTTGGGTCCTTGAAGTACCCTCTCCTGAGGTAGTCTATGCCAAGGATGCACGGAGCCTCTGGGCCAGTCACAATAGGGTGCTTTTGCCACTCATTCCCAGTTAGGTTCACTTCGGCCTCCAATACTGTTAGTTAGCTGTTGGGATCCGCCCATCACTCCAGAAATACAGATGGGTTCTGCCCCTTTATAGCTTGATGGCATTAGAGTACACTGTGCACCAGTGTCTACTAGAGCCTTATACTCCTGTGGGTCTGATGTGCCAGGCCACCGAATCCACACAGTCCAGTAAACCCGGTTGTCCCTTTCCTCCCCCTGGCTGGAGGCAGGGCCCCTCTAGTCCTGGTCATAGTATTCGTTACTCACTTATTGTAAATACGAGTCAGAAGTTTCTTCATTAACATCTGGAGTAAGATCAGCCCTTCTACTCTCTCTGGGGAACTGCCCACTGGAAACTGGAGCAACAATTTTCCTGGAAGAACCCCCTTTTGTGACTGTTTTTCCTTGCAACTCACGTACCCGTGCCTCTAGGGTCGAGGTAGATTTTCCATCCCACTTTCTTATGTCCTCTCCGTGGTCATGCAGGTAAAACCACAGGGTGGCCCATGGTGTGTACCCTCTATATCCTCTCTCTTGAGCAGAGGAACGCTTACTCCTAATAGTTGAGATACTGGTCTGTACAGGTGGGGAATAGGACCTATCCTCTCTGAGTTGCTGGACCTCCTGGGACAGTTTCTCCACAGCTGAGATGCAAGCCCGTAGGGAGGAAGAGAGACTTTCTTTGTATTGCAGGAGTTGGCCAGCCAATTCATCCACCATTTGTTCCTCTCCGTCTTTCCAGGTGATTACTGCCAATGAGTTAGCATATGACAATGGTGCACTCCGTACAAACTTCGGCCACATTGGTCATGTGCACTGGACTTCATCTGGATCTTTGGATAGCTGCTCATTGTTCAGGACATCATAAATCACCTCCAGCATGGCTAATTCCCTCAGGTACTGGATACCTCTCTCCATGGTGGTCCACTTGCCTGGGTGACATACGACATCTTACTTGAAGGGATACCTTTCCTTCACGCCTGACAGGAGTCGCCTCCAGAGGCTGAGGGCTTCTGCCCCTTTTCCAATCGCTTTGTCAATGCACCCTTCCCTGGAAAGGGATCCCGGCTGCTTGGCTTCCCTACCCTCTAATTCCAGGTTATTAGCCCCGTTATCCCGGCATTGGAGCAGCCAGGTGACAATGTGCTCGCCCGGATGACAACTGAAATCTTTTTGCATATCTCGCAGCTCACTCAGGGATAGGGATTGGGTGGTTACCTTCTCGTTTATGAGTTCTTCCTCTTCCTCCTCCTTTTCTTGTGATGGCCCTGCTTTTTCATCATCCCTTACTAAATGAGCTGACTTTTTGCTTCCAACGTTTCTTCTTGTATATAGGGACAACTGATACCGGCATGGGTTGGTTCCCTGGTTCAGCTGCAGTGATTGTTGTGGGGGTTGGAGTAACTGCAGTATCTGTTGCCGGGGTTGGAGTAGCCGCAGTGCCTGTCGCCGGGGTTGGATTAGCCACAGTGCCTGTCATTTTGTCATCAGATCCAGAGACCTTCTCTTCCCCTTGAGGGTACTGAATAGTGTTGAACAGGGCTCAGTACGCATGGGTCAGGCCCCAGAACATTGCAGTGATTTGTGTCTCCCTAGAATTGCCAGGGTGACAGCATACTTTTTCCAAATATTCTACTAATTTTTCAGCGTTCTCCACTTGTTCAGGGGTGAAGTTTCAAAACACTGAAGGTGCCCACCATCCTAGGCATTTGCCCATGCTATCCCACACACCCTGCCACTGATAACTATCCAACCTTGCGGCGGATCGCTGGATGATATTTTTAAATTGCTTATTAACCTTAGACAAAACTGAAACAATATTCCCAAGAAATACCAATAGAAGTATCTTAACTACCCAAGGATGTTCAAGATATTGAAAAGTTATTGTAATGAAGGAGGAAACATCATAGAAGAAGGTAGCAAAGGTGCCATTCTGTATTTCCTCCATAAAAAACCTCTCAGAGGAAGAATTATAATTGCTAATTGTCTCCACGAGATGGTAGCCGAAGTACAGTAATGGCTTCAGTACAAAGATCAAATACCAGATTAAGCTCAAGGCCAGTGTTTTAATAACAAATCTCCCAGGCAAAACATCACTAATCACTACAGAGCACAGCAAACTGCAAAAACCAACACCAATCTTTAACATGTACAGCAGAAAAAAAAGAGCATGGTGCAGGTCAGATAAAATAATATTGAGAACAGATGAATCAATATTGTGACCTGCAACTGTTAACAGATATAAATTCCTTAATACACTCTGGTTAATCTGTTATTATCACAAACCCTTTGTGCCCCACGTTGGGTGCCAAAAAGGATTGTCGTGGTTTAATCCCAGCTGACAACTGAGCATCACACAGCCGCTCTCTCACTTGCCCCTGGTGGGATGGGGGAGAGAATCGGAAAAGTAAAAGTAAAAAAAACCTTTGTGGGTTGAGATAAGAACAGTTTAATGATTGAAATAAGATAAAATAGTAGTGGTAGTAGTAATAATAATAATGATAAAAGAATATACAAAGCAGGTGATGCACAATACAATTGTTCACCACCCGCCGACTGATGCCCAGCCAGGCCCTTAGCACCGGCCCCCTGGCCATCTTTCCCCTAGTTTATATATTAAGCATGATGTCATATGGTATGGAATATCCCTTTGGCCAGTTTGGGTCAGCTGTCCTGGCTGTGCCCCCTCCCAGCTGTTTGTGCACCTCCAGCTTTCTCAGTCGGTAGAGCATGGGAAGCTGAAAAGTCCTTGACTTAGTGTAAGCACTACCTAGCAACAACTAAAACATCGGTGTGTTACCAACATTATTCTCATCCTAAATCCAAAACCCAGCACTGTACCAGCTACCAGGAAGAAAATTAACTCTATGCCAGCCAAAACCAGGACAGGAACAAAGAAAACAAGCAGGAAAATATCTTTGATATATCTTGATAGTTTAACAGTCTGTTCTTGTCAGCAACCTCTTAGAGACTTCATTGTAGCGAAGAAGCTGTTGCCCAGAGATGGGTGGTGAGATGTCTATTTGGTTGGGAACCACAAAGATTTTGGTGCTGTAGGTATGTACTGTCATCCAGGAGAGGAACTGCAGGACTATAACAACCTACTGTTTGCTTTGATCCCATCTGCAGCCCTGAATACAGAACGCTCTGCAGTCATGCCAACACAGCCTTCTTTGATCTGTGCTTCTGTAGGAAGGCATAGTAGTATGGTGTCCTGGTTTTGGCTGGGATAGAGTTAATTTTCTTCCTAGTAGCTGGTACAGTGCTGTGGTTTGGATTTAGGATGAGAATAATGTTGATAACACACCGATGTTTTAGTTGTTGCTAGGTAATGCTTACACTAAATGAAGGACTTTTCAGCTTCCCATGCTCTACCGACTGAGAAAGCTGGAGGTGCACAAGAAGCTGGGAGGGGGCACAGCCAGGACAGCTGACCCCAACTGGCCCAAGGGACATTCCATACCATGTGACGTCATGCTCAGTACATAAACGGGGGGAAAGCTGGTGGGGGGTGATGCTGCTCAGGGACTGGCTGGGCATCGGTTGGCGGGTGGTGAGCAATTGCATTGTGCATCACTTGCTTTGTATATTCTTATTCTTAGGATTTTATTCTATTTCAATTATTAAACTGTTTTTATCTCAACCCACGAGTTTTCTCAGTTGTGCTCTTCTAATTCTCTCCCCCATCCCACTGGGGTGGGGGGAGTGAACGAGCGGCTGTGTGGTGCTCAGTTGCTGGCTGAGGTTAAACCATGACATATGGCAAAAATGTACAATGAAAAGCACTATTCATCCTCGTACCAATACCTGAGAATAGAACTGCTGCCTTCTTTTGGGATATGAATATCTGTTAGGTTAAAGCTGTACCTGGATTCATATATGCCACATGAGAACTTTTTACAAAAGAAAACACTGACTGAAAATTGTAGTAAATCATAATAAAGTGAAATCAAAGAGAAGAGAGGAAGACCACCCGTGGCTTTGAGACACAATCGTTTATCTAGCAGCAAAATCAGTCAGAAATATTGGTCATAAATAAAACCAGGACTTTTCTTACCATCATTATAAATGAATCTATCCAGTTTTACATATTTATATCGGATAGTAATAAATCATGCATATGCATGCAAGACCTTTAATTAAAGTACTCTTTTTAGTATAAATAAAAAGCTTGTATATTTAGGTAGAAATCTACAGGTGTATAGAGAAAGGCTAACTTTACTTGTGGGAGAAGACGACCTACTGTCTTTTGTCTTCTTTTATAAAAAATGGAGAAACATAGAACTGTCTGTTAGACTGAAACAGCAGGAGAGTAGGATGCACTCAGTTACCTTCCTTTACAAGTCAAGTTCACTAGAGTTTATTACTCTAATACTAGTTTATTACTCTAAATAGCAATTACTATGCTATTTTTTCTGAACACCCCTCTTCACTATCTCTGTTTATTATTACTGCTTAATAAACAAGTTTAGTAAACAAGAAACTCATTCTTATACATGAGGTAGGTGAAAAAGTCCCTGGAGATAGCTTCATCAATCGAGTCAGTCAACTTCAAAGAAAACTTCATTCATTCTTTTAACAGATTGGATGGGAACATGCTTTCTCTTATCTCCAATATCAACATTATCACTCCATCCTACATGACTTCAGGAACACATACTGGAGGCTGAAGTAACTGATTCATTTAATCATCTAAATTGAGAGTCACCTCTTCTGGTAGACTCCTACAATTCATACTGGTAGGAATCAGACCTCAGCCATCTCAACTTCACCCAGTTCAAAAGCTTTGTAAAATAAACCTCAGATATTTACTGTGTGCCTGATCTTCTATGCAAGGTAAACATACAACTGAATATCACCATTATATTGAAAACACTGCAGTTGTATTTTTATTGTAGATTTCCTATGGATTTTAATATATTGTATCAAATATAATCAGATATTTATAGACAAAGACTTAAGAGAGAGCTCAAGATTTTTAAAAATGTCCAGTTACTCAAGGCTTGCCTATTAAAAGCAGTTAGAAATATTCAAAAGTAGCACTATGCCATCAGCGAATGACTACAAATGTCCCAGCATTAATTAATAATGCCAGATGGTTCCATATGGTCAATAGCCACAAACGCTGCCCATATAATATGATTAAAACATATGCCAGCACTGATGGCTGGGATCAGCTTCCACCCCAAAGCAGATACGACTCCAAACTCAGATTAAAACTCAATTCACTGACATCCAGGAAACCAAAGCGTTCAAGAGGCTCCAGAAATTTACCCAGATCGTTCTGTGTGATGATCCTTCCCATATAGTAGGTTGGGTCTGGGCTGATAAACACCAAGTCTACTACGAAGTAGCGGTTTCAGAAATATGGAGAGCATTTTACCTACCTCGGAAAACGAAAGTGCCAAGGCTTTTGTTTCAGTTGCCACACTGCAGTGGCCTTTCTCAGTCAGACCGAGGATTTGACACAGAGACTCCCTAGCAGAACACCGGCTTCGGTGTGTAACACAAGCAAGAGAAAAATTGACCCGTGTCCTATCAAGCATTTGCTCTGTCACCCCTGGACGTCTGCGGCCTCATGGCCCCCCACCTGGGGGATCTGACGGTGGGTTCCCGACCAGCCTTGCCCAGAGGCAGCCACAGGGCTTGGGCCTGACAACTGGGAGGGAGCCAGGTGGGAGTGGGCTGTGAGGAGCCCCTCAGGGCCTCCTCCCCCCTCTCAAAGCTGCTTTAAGCTCAGCCATCGCTCCCGGCCTGTGCCATGTCACGGCCACCTCCCTCCCTGCCCTAAACCACCAACGTGCTTTCCCAGCCAGGCATCGTCCTGGCCTCATCCCTGCGGCCGCCACTGGGCCCCGTGTCAGTCCCCTGGCTGGGCTTCATGGGGCTGGGGCAGGGGGTTAACACCTGCCTGTGTCATGGCCCCTGGCTCCCCCACCCCCTGAAACCAACTGCCAAAGGAGAAAGTCTCCCATCAAACCACAGAAAATTGTTGTTCAAGGAAAAGGAAGTGATTTTCCAAAATGCTAAATCTGGATTTAAGGCAGTCTAATCAGAAGGTACCTGGTTTGGCTTGTGTTTTCCTTAGCAGCTGTGGCCAATATTGCTCCATAGCTGTCATCTGCCCAAAGTCACAAACATTGGCCCTCTCAGCATCTTCTGTGTCACCACACAATGACTTTCTTTACAGCTGTGGGGGGAAAAGTGCGTCTTCACAAAATTACCCTTTGATCGCACTTAAGATCTTACACAACAAAATGAACTTGCATTTCTAACCCTGTCTACAGCACAGAGTAATTTTTGTACCTGAGGCTGGATATTGAAAGTGTGGTTGCAGTCACTGTCTCCATCTCTTCTCATTTTGTACCTTATGTTAAGCTGCAATAATGTGCAGCAACAATGGTCCTAATGCATTCTATTTCTTACAACAAATACGTGTATATATATTACCTATATTCAAATATGCAGTTGTCCTGACTTCTTTTATTCAGTAATCTCAAACCTGATTTCAAAGTGGTTAATTGCAGAGCTGTGTGTTCACTCCTACCACTTACAGCAGGATTAGTACACAAATATATCTCGCCTTTTACACCCACTCATCCCTCTGTAGTCCCTTTTCTTTACTGAATATTACTGGCACTTTCTTATTCAATTCAGATTTCTTGTCAAACATCATTGTCAGATCTCAGGAAAAAAAATCTTTGCAATTTGTGGTACTAGAGATACCACAAAATAGTATATTTCAATATATTTTTAGTGAGATAAAAATGCTATATAATTTTTTATAGATGTAGGAAGGAAAACAATTTTTATTATAAAAGTTTAAAAAAAAAAATTCTGTAACACATACCCTGAAAGCCTGGTCAACATGCATCTTCAAGAACAAAAATCTAGAATCAGTTCAATTTTTATTTGAGCTTTCCAGTTCACTTTTATGACAGATTTTCAAACCAACAACTAGTGGAAACCTAACTCTGCACTGTAGCGGTAGTCCGAGTACTCACAGATGTCAACTGCTGGGGGGTGTACTGCTTTCATAGAATCATGGAACAGTTTGGGTTCGAAGGGACCTTAAAGATCATCTAGTTCCAACCCCCCTGCCATAGTCAGGGACACCTTCCACTAGACCAGGTTGCTCAAAGCCCCATCCAACTTGGCCTTGAACACTTCCAGGGATGGGGCATCCAGAACTTCTCTGCGCAACCTGTTCCAGTGCCTCACCACCCTCATAGTGAAGAATTTCTTCCTTACATTTAATCTAAATCTACCCTCTTTCTGTGTAAAGCCATTACCCCTTGTCCTATCACCACATGCCCTTGTAAAAAGTCCCTCTCAATCAACATTTCAATCAACATTGTCTCAAATGGAAAAGAACATTCTTTTGATTGAACTGCCTCCTGTGAAAATCTTATAAAAGACAACCCACTACAACAATTAAGTGTCTTGTGTGGATTAAAAACACTTGAATTATCTAGAAGAACATTTTTAAACTAATAGCTGAATCACTTCTTGAAAGTAACAATAAAAGCCCTGGCCTGGATAATTTTTTTCAACTTTCTCCACTTTGCATAGAAAACCTTCCATGACATTACATACCTTTCTATGTAATATTTTTCATAACCTGTGTTGTACAAATCACAAGGCACAGTGACCATTTTAAGATTTCTACTTTATTCCTAATCATGTATTGAAGAACCATTCACCCATAGTTGCCGCTAACAATTCAATGTTCAGTATTTGTTTCTAGGCCAGTGGTACCTGACGTTATACCCGCAATGAGGTACTGCAAGACAGCATGGCCACTCAAGGGCACAGGAACCAAGTCCTGCGTAGCAGGACAGTAGCTTGAGATGAAACTGTGCTTCCTTCAATCGCAGGTAGCAATGGAAATCCAGTACTTCCCCATAACCTCTATATGTGCTATATGACAGCCCTCAGAAGCTGTCTTACTTAAATCAATTAGCAACTCATAAAGTTGTCCAAAAGGAACAACTATGCAGCCATTACAGTGTGCTCACTTACTCCCATGAGGAACCAAAGAAGCATCAAAGCAGCTCCTCAAATTCTCTTTGCAAGCTGTACTGAGCTAAAGTCAGAGCTGTACGTAGGGGACAGAGAATATAATCATCAAAATCCCAACAAAATCCATGTAAATTTAGAAATCTGCAGAAGTATAAACCACTATTCCACCAGAGGATACAAAAGAGAATCCTAGAGATATGGATCTGCTCAGTTGTACATGGAGTGGCATGCTGTCACTGAAGACAAAATAATGGTGGAAAAAAAAGATGAACAGTTATTGAAATTTTTCAAAGCACTGAAGTCAGATCTAGCTTGATGGAGATGCCAAACCACCAAATTGAAAGAGAAAGGGGCAGGTCAAATACAGGAGCCATATTCAGCTGTCAGTTTTTAAGTTCCCTATGATAACAATGGAATTTTCTTTATGTGCCCTCAGGAACTTAGTAATAAACTTGCTGATAATTGTTGAAGCTCACATTCTTTCCTATATAACTCACTCATACAGAAAAACAGTATGTGAAATCCATCTGAAAAATTCCTACTGTTTCACCAAGATTTTTTTAGATTTAAAAATTGACCTTGTTTATTCATCAAAGTTAAACTGAGGGTGTCCAAAATCCAAACTGCCTTTCAAAATTCTGAAAAAAACCCAGTAATATTTGCTCCTGTTCAGAATAAGCTCTCTGGAGCAACAATCTGTCCCACTTCCCATAAAGTCTATGTTGTTAACAATGATCATAATTGCCAACAAGAAAACACAGGGACACTACTGACTTTCAGACTTGCCGCTCCTATTTTATGGAAGATTAAGGTGTTGTTCAAACTGTTCCTTTGCATGTAGATGATTCCCCCCTCCCTTTTAATTGAGGGGTTTGACTCTCCTTTGCTTTCACAATTTCAAAACTCAAAATCAAGTTTAGAGAAACTCAAGAAACCAATGGTGTGAGTCTTCAAGGACATCAGCTCTACAGTATACATTTCCCAAGAGAAATAAAAACTAGAGAAACCTGCAATGAGGTGATGTATGTATAATGGCTGCAGTTTGCTGATGCCCTTTAACTACTTCAGGATTTCATTGCAAGAAAGAAAAGTTGCATAAAAATGCAAATTGCCCCTTTCTTGTAGTTTCTGAATGCACTGGCACACTTATGTATCTAAGGCATCAGTTTACGAACTACATTATCAAAGGCTCATTCAACAAAAAATAGCAGTTCACCTAAAGCAAGGTTCAGGAACATAAACCTGAGATTATTAAGATGGTTGTTTTGAACAGCCAAACCTGTGCTATGTCTGAGTTCAAAGCTGTTTTGGCTGCAGTGTGTGTATATTGCTGTGAAATTGAAGCAGGCGGTATCTTCAGACATGGGTAAAAATAAACAAAAAGTGTTGAAATCTACACATTGGAGAAAGTATTTGTAACTATGCTCATATAACGTCCCCTGTTACATGATTCCAGGAGACATGCAGGTCTGAAACTATTTCAGCAGTGGTAATAGCATAAACTATCATCCTGAGACATGATTAATAAGAACATCTGATTTATGTTCTACATATCACTCATTGCTCCTGAGTCTATCACCTGTGGAGACAGTCTGTCTTCTTTCTAACTGCATGGCCCTGGGATTTTAAATTTTTCTTCACACAGGGCATTTTCTCATGTTTTTTATATCTCTTTTTCAATTCCCTCCATTCCTAAGGTTTTTGTTTGCTTTGCTTTCCTTTCTTTTTAAGAAGGACTGTTACAGAAGGCAGTAGCCACAGGAGGGCATACTATTGGTTTATATAATGGAAACCTATCGGTTTGAGTTTGACCTGTTGCTTTATGTTACAGGCTACCAAACTCCTACGGTTGAGCCCGATTGCCCTGTCTGAAACAGAGTATATATCCACTCTGCTGTCAAAGGTGGGACTGCAGCTTGTGTATACGCCTCTGAACTACCTTTAAATGCCTTAGTTTGGGTGAGGAAGGTATAGTGGTTCAGCACAGGCTATAAAGCCCTCCTGAGAAGCTGTGTAAATATTTGGGCAATTAGTCTAGGCTAAGCTCTGTGTTGCCATAGCTACGCTGCCAGGAGTACCTGAACCAGCTCTTTTAAAACGAGCCTGGGCAATGTACGCGAGCTGGAGTCTCCGCAGCCCTGCCAGGTAGCCCTAACCCTCAGTGCAAACAGGAGCTACAGAGAAAGGACGGGAGCAACCTCAGCTCTGTGTCCTTTGTTATCTGTTCTGTAACATGCACCTGGAAAATAGGAGGCTTTCGTTTGTCACGTAGATTCTACACTGGTTGAGCTCTGGAAAACAGGAGCCTCCATGCAGCAGCGAGGGCAGTGCATATACTCAGCAGACAATACAGAGTGTGTATATGTAGCATCGTACATAAGAAGTGTTAGGCTTTGAATACAGGTATCTGAGACTGTGCTGCTTTTTTGAAAATAAAGTCACACATTTAAATATATAAATAAGGAATTAACAACTTAATTTTAGCCACCCGCTTTCTGTAATATTTTTATTTCAACTGTAGTCTACATGACAGATGTTAAATTCCCTAATTCTGACTCTTGCTTTCAGTGTGAATTGTTTGCTTGTGCTTCTTCTGAGATACATAACAGGGTTCAAGATAAACTCTGAAAATACTGAAGTGTAAAGAGAATAATACCCTTAATTAAGGGTATTTATGTGGAATGTAACATTTAAGATATCCTTCCTCAGTATGTATGATGAATTACTTAGTGATAGTCCCAGTGCACAAGTAATTAATTACCTGCATATCTTTGCTGTAGAAAATAAAAAAGTTCATTTTATGCAAGTGTAGCAATCTATTACTTAATGATAGCTTCTGCTTCTGTGATTTAGGTGTCTACTAGAACATAAACCTTTGGAGGAAGTTCTTACTTGGAGGGAAGGGTACAAGGATTAATTCTGAGCAAAACATCAAGTTCTGAAACATCCAATCTAGATCCATACATCGGGGGAAAAGAAAACAAACCAACACCAAACCATTTCAAGTTATATTTCCTGGAGTGTATATAAAAGGTCTCATATTTTACCTATCATGCAGGAGGGATACTTGGATTTGTACTGTGATGTGAATACTTGTAGGACACAAGTCATAATGTACTTTGTTTTCGAGCATTATGAAAATGCTTGCAGACAGAGCGTAACTCAAGTGGACATAGTTCATAACTGAAAAATTGAGAGATGATGATGATTGCATATCTGGATCCACAAAGTTGGGGTATTTGCATAAGGATTCAGATCAAAGATGGATGGAAAACAGCCATTTTGGGACTAATTAGCTACCTGTAGTGGTAACACGTAACATTGAAATATCCATTCAGTCAGGGGAAAACAAACAAACCACCATCCATTTTTGCTAAATCACCTACTTATTCTGCTTCTACAAATAGAGTAATATGACTGCAAATATAAGGTTGGTGTCATACCTATTGATATAATTCTGAATGTGACAGTAGTATCTAGAGACTCCAACTAATAGGGAGGCATGATTATACTTGGATACTGCACAAACACACTGTAAGACAGGCTTCTGCCTAAGGAGCTCAGCTATATACAGGAGAGAGAAAAGCTGGGAAGAAGCAAACATTAATGCCTCCATTTTCTGAAAGGATAATGTGGTACACAAAACCTTAATGAATTGCCATGTCAACTGATCAATGTCAGAGGAACTTAGGTATCAAAATACTTTGAAACTGCAGCCTGAAGTGATGTATCCTGGTTTGCAGTTAATTAAGGAACCAAATTCTAATCTGCTGAAACTCGGTTGAGAGCTTTAACTAAAAAACATACAAAATCCACCAAAGCCAAAAAACCAAACATTCTCCGACCTGCCCCCCCCAAAACTCAGAAGAGACTCACCAGCATTCATATTGCTATTTCATCAGTCGTCTCCCTTGTGTTTCAAAAGATAACGCTAATGACACACCAATTGACATAGCGCATTTTTGCTTGTTTTGAGTTCATTTGAGACAGGTAGTAAATGATTTTGTTTTGGTTTTGTACCTTTTGTTTTCAAAGAGTAAGAACTGTCATTTTCAAGATGATGCACAATGGGGACACAATTTCTATTATAAAAATGAAAAAAAATACCCTTCCTTTATATCATTGCCTTGAACTGGTGGTTTAGGAAGTCAGCCTTGGTGATGTAAATATAAACAAAGCCTTCGAGCTTAAAAGCTATCTTCATCTTGTGTTGAACAAGATGTGTTAAAACTGAATTTTAAAACCAAAGAGATGGGGCTATGCAGTTGTATTGGCAGCAAATCTAATTTTCAAGCTGCCCTCAGGCACCAAGACCAGCAGAATATTTGAAAGGACTGCGTAGAGGATCGTTGTTTGATCCCCAATTCAAGCTCAGAATTTGCACTATGCTTCACTCTCTGATGATAAACATCTCTACTCTCATAGGCAAAGCGAGGCCCTTTGCTTTGACTCCAAATGCCTTCCTTGAGATTAGGTGAGCTCGCAGGGAGCAGGATGCAGCTCAGGAGATTAATATAAGATTTATATCTTACTCCATAAGTTTAGGAGCTATTTGCTTTTGTAAGTTTTCTACTGTTAATGATATATCTTCATTGCCTCCATGACACCTTTCACCTTCCTTTTGTATTTATCAGGGAAATGCAATGTTTCTTCTCTCAAAATTGGTGTGAAGTGAAGAGGAAGAAATGGGGAGCAGGTCACCTTTGCACCATATAACAGTGCTTTTTTTGTAAAGTAATTCTTTAGTACTACAGATACAAATATTATGGGAGGGAATGAGAAACCTTCAGGTTTACTATTCTCAGACCAATCTTGTGACAATAATTTTCACAGGAATGCCATTAGTTACAGAAAAAAACCACTAATGAGAAGTTAGGCCTATCGAGTTTTCATATCCCGTACCTCAACAATTTTTTTAAAACCACACAAATTATTTTTCCTTTTTCTTACTTATTTTTACCAGTGCTTCATTCTGTTTGTCTTTTTTATATAATTGAGTTTTACACGTAGTTTTGCTTTACATAGTTGAGACTAGACTAAAACAGTGCTACTTCGTTGCCTTAAGAAATAAATTTCAACAAAAATAATCAATTAATTGCTTTTTGCTGATCATTATAATTGTTTCTATAGTTTATTCTAGCAATTACTTATACTGCAATTTGAACTCAGAGACCTATGAATATTAAATCCAAATTTCAGGACTTAACATTTAAGAATGTTGAGAAGAAAAATCCAGTGAATATTTTCTAGCTTCCATGTTACTGCTTATAATGGAAATATGTGAATTGATTAGAGATGACCAATCTTGTCCCTGGCTCCTAAAAATACGTCTGATTATTAACTGTAGGTTACATTTCAGCATTGTCATACTGAGTCAAAAACATAAAAGCTGTCTGTTCTGTCTAGCAATATATGAACAGTTTTAATTTATGTACACAAGCATGCACATACATGCATACATCCACTGTAAGCACTATTACTGACTGGAAGACGGAGGGGGAAGAAAAGACTTTAAAGACTCTTTCCAAGCTTAACTTTAAACAGACAAATTCTCTCAGCAGCTGTTGCTATTCATTGAAAAACAATGTTCATAACAGTCAAAAAATGTGCTGTTCTTCACTGGATGTTCAAGAGAAATTCTTTGTAGAAAACACAGAATTGACCTGTGACAAAAAGAGAAAGCTTACAGTGAGCAGAAATGAAGAAGGCACAAGCAGGGTCTCAAATAGCTTTCAAAGGCTCTGATAATTAAAATTATTTAATAAGAAGCATACTTTCTTCTCCCCAAATGCGCTAGGTCCAAGAATTCTATGCTTACTGAGAAGACAGGCTTCATATTTTGTCCATGAACATATAGGGAGAATTCCTATAATAATTCAACTTCATGACAAACAGAGAAAAAAATTAGACTGGACAGAAAAATTGCCTATATAAAGGACTTTCAAAGTTAACATAACTTCTTTATAATAGATACAAACTTAACTGACAACCTGAAGTGACAGGCACTGTAATTGAAGAGACTTAGGTTAGAATCAAGTTAGATTGAACTTTAAAGTGCTAATCAGAGCTATAGCGTTGATCAATTTTGAACAATTTTGAACAATTTTAAGCCTACTTATCAAACGATCTGGACTGACAATTAGTAAAGCATTAAAATAATGAGTTCAGGAAGAAACAAAGGGTATTGATCAGAAATAGGGAGGGGGAGCAGAGAAGCAAAGACAGAACACCTGAATTTCAGAATGAAAAATATTTCTCAGGTGATGGAAACACAAGTTTGTCGCTGCCTAAATGCAGACAATAAACAAAAGCTTAATTAGAAAAAAAACCCAAAACTATTAAGTTTAGGTGACTGCTGCAAGAGAAGAGTGGTGATGGGAATTATTCATAGTGAATAATGTATTCAGAATGAATAAATGTTTCTGGCTGAACATAAATTATCCAAACAGCTCACATATCTACAGATATTATCTAGGCATTTTTAGAAGCACGTTAGCCTTTGGAACACTGCAGTGCTATTTTCTGTGCTTTTTCTGATGCCATTGACCACCTCTAATTCACTGCTGCTATTGGGCAAACACTATGCTTCCAACATATTTCCCTGTGCAAAGGGAACTCTGGGGGCCCAAGATCTGTCCCAGAAAATTTTATTGCCATTTTGCATTATCGAATAGCTCAAAGCAACCGCAAGCGTAAAGAGAGAACTGTCTTAATATCCACTACCCAAAGAAAAAGCGTACATATGTTAAGTAAATGTCTATTAGAGACAAGACAACACAAGTAACAGCATCTGAATGCACATGGAGAGAAACTTAAATTAGAACCACTGAAACAGTTCAAGTGGTGAATGTGCAGATTAAGACACTTTCAGTCAGACTGACATATGTCCACTCAACACAATGCCCAGGCTGATGCTGTCCTTTGAAACAAGAATATGCTGTGAATACAAATAACCCCTAAATAGCAACAGGTCTGAATGCCTGCATAGACTCTGAGCACTTACAAACTGGAGATCAAGGTTTAAAAATACAGCCTTAAACCCAAATTAACACCCATGAGTCATCCCTGTCTGTCCTAGCTAAAAACAGAAGCCAACAACAGCTTTCAGGAAAATATTTTCAAAATCTTCAGCAGCGTTATCATACCAGACTAATGACACCGTCCTAAAAAGATTCATTTTACACAGCACCAGGCCAGCTATTTGGGAACAAACATCAATTGAACTACACTTTCGGCATCATATATATTGGAAAGTGACTGATTAAAAAGAGGGGGACAAACAGTGTTCAACAAGTTATACTCTTTAGATTTCTTCTTGTTGCAGTTTTAAACTCTTGACTGAAGACACACATTGCCTTTGTTTATCTCTCTGAAATGCAAACATGCTCCAAACCACTCAGTGCTACTTGCACTTTCAACTCTATTTTTTGTGGGTTTTGTAGGATAAAGCTCTTCATGGAAATGACAGTCTCTAGTACACACATCAGTTATTCTCTGGCTGCATCAGTAGAATCATCCCTGACCTACTTTCCCTTACTTTTTCCATCTGCGCTTTTAATTATGATTAATTTTTGCCATCAAGGCTGCCACTTGATGCCTTTCATTTCTTGTTTGAAAATGCCTCATATATGGGAATATTTCTCTGCTACTGACCTTTCCAGACTCCATTATTTTGAGACTTCCCTCCATGTTATTACAAATAATCACGCTGTTTAGGTTAGTGACTAATGGCAAATCCAGAATGGGACAGCCCTGTAACAGACTGTTAAACAGTAAAGGAAAATGTATGACTGCAAGTCTGAAGATTTAGGTATCAAGCCACAACTGAAATAATTCTCCTTAATATCCTATTTTAAAAAAGAAAGGAGGCGACTTTGAGCAAATGGAATACTGTGGGCAAGATAAGAGCCTTAGCCAAGTTGTTCAGGTACACCTCTGACAGTGCAAAATGTTTTGAAGCATCTATAAACAGAGATCAGCCAAAGGAACAGGAACTAGTGGTGCAGGTTGAGTCATACTTTTCATAAGCCCAATGGTAAAGATACACTTTCAGAATCATAGAATACACATTATACCTTCTTTTTTTGTGCATCGTTGAAATATAAAACCGCCAAGTTCCTTCCTCTGAGTTTAGAAATATCAATATATGCTCAAAGAAGAACCATTTGACAAAGTCAGTAAAGGTAGATAGTCACTACAGGCAGAATTCGTTTAACTTAACTTTCCTTATCCAGTCTAAATTAATCATTTATGCTTCCTTTGGAGATGATGGAGACATTCTACATCTTCCCAGAAGATGATTAATCCCACCTGTTTTATGATGGGAAGAGAGCATCTAGAGAGACAATTTACTACAGAGAAAAACAACATGACAAAAAGAATGTTAGTTCTAATTTGCATATTCTGAAAATAAGGTAAATAAAGGAGAGAGATCTATAGATTATGCTGGCTGAAACAATGAAAAAAACCCCATGCAACAACACACATGGGAAAAATAAATAACTTTAAGAGCATTCTTGGGATATGGCGTAGCCAATAGCAGCATCCTGATTTTCATTTACATATTTATTTAAGACGTAATGCCAAATCCTCAGCTGCTGTAAACCAACATTATTCCCTTGAAGTCAATAAGACTTCATTAATTTACACTAGTAAGATGTTTGGGCAATAAAATTTACAATCAAAGGAAAAATTAGAGCAGATGGCAGGCAGGAAGATTAAGGGACTCCGTGAATTTAGCCAAAATAGAGAATATAAAGAAACAAGGCCTTTATTCTTTGAAAAATAAACCAATGGACCTCATTCAGAAAACGCTGAAGGAGCAGGGACAGGTGCTTCAACATTATTTGAACATATGTCACATGAAAGAACCCAGGGTACAGACTGAAACTTAAGGAAGCTTTAGGACCTAAAAAGAGAAAAGCCTACTTTCCTTCAGGGGACCATTTAAAATATCAGTATACACTCAGGCAAATCTATTCAGACTTTTCGTCAGCTGGTTCCCATAATCCTTAACCTACCTGTCCTTTTTGAACCCTGACATGACTGTGCTACTCTACTTTCACAGGACACCCTGGAATTTTATGTGCCAAGGACTTTGTTGTTGTTTCAATAACAGGAATATTCACCCAAGAACAACTGTACACAGTAGTATGACTCACTTTACGACTGGAGGAAGCAAAGTTCTACATTGCCAAATATTTTTTACAAGCAAATTACTGTGTGGATTTTTTAGGTCTCAACCTGAGTTTATAAAAATATGTACAGTATGAACTATTTTACTTGAGGAACATAAGAGCATATGAATTTGAGTAACAGGAAATCTAAATAATTCCAGGCACAATTGTTAGCATTCTTGAAGTGCTCATAACTGCATTTGCAAGAATAAAGCATTGCCACCTGTATCTACAACTAGCTGTGATTTTGTGTACACAAAGCTCCTTGTGAAGATTTGCTTTGAAAGGAGTATGAAAAGTTAAAATATTAAGAGTGCGTTGCTCCCCTGGGGACCTAGTCAGCTCCTCTTCCATCTTAGCTTTAATTCAAGCAGTCAACATGTCAAATATTCTTCAGACATACCAGCAAAGTGCGTATACAGCTATGCATATCTGACAAACAAGAAGTTTGTTTGTCATCAACATATTTTACCAGACCTTTCCAGGGATCACTGAAATACTGAGGAGTTCTAGTGGTATGCATGCATACATGTCTGGGGCACGGATGTGGGGATAGTTACACAAGTAGTTTTCTGGTCTAACTCTGAAAAACTCAATAGACTTGGTATTTGAAATAAATCTTAGGTTTGCTATTTGTTATTATTAAGAAACATTTCTGATGCTGCTACAAGTAGAGGGACACGGGCTATGCTGTATTTCTCATCCTTTGAATTTAAATAATTGTGGACACTTTTTAATAAATCCTGCCACAATGCAGAAAGCAAGGATTTATACATATCTCTATATATTTTTATATATTCTCTCTCTCTCATTACATACATAATGTGTGAGTGAGAGTATATATATAAAAAATTATAAATAAACTCCATATATAAACCTTCTCACCCCCACAAAGAAAACCCCTCAGCCTACAGTACTGCTCATACTAAGACCCCCATACACCATGATGAGGGTTCCACCTAGAGAAAGAGAAGAGGTGGTGGCCTACCTAGCTCATGAAATGCGTCAGGAGGGAGCAGCAAACAGAAACAGCATTCTCAGAGCTTCCCCTTTTTAGATTCCTGTAAACACTTTGTATTCTGTCTTTATTTGCTTTAAGCTTTCCCAGTTTAAAGATACCAACATAAATCACTCAAAAAGTGCTGCCTTGGGTATCAAACTGCTGTGCACTCACAAGCTTTCTTTGGGTCTCCTCCCTCCCATCAGTTCTGTCTTCCTGAGTCTTCACTTTTCAGTTTCTTTGGCAAGCAAGACAAGACAACGCATTGTTTGTCTCTGCATACAAGATGAAAGCTTTCCACTTCCCCTTCTGCCCAATGCTGATGTTGCAGCACAAAATACACTTTCAAGATGAAAAACCTGTAAAAAGCCAGCACACGTTACAGAATTTCTGTTCTGTTGCTGACTACAAAAATTCATGAACATATGGAATAGCAAGCACCCGACTGCATACCGAAAAGCTGCCGCTACAGTGGCAGTTTCCCTTGGGACGTTATGTATCACAACAATAGTACTTTATGGATCTGATTAAAAACTGCCAATTATTGTGAATCACGGTATTCTGAATGTGCCAACATTTCCATAGCATATTCTTAAATATCCAGAATTATTTGCCAATCGTTCTTGCATATACAAAGAGTTAAACCTACTAAACCCAATTATTAACCACCTTAAGTAAGGTATTTTACACTGACAAACAGAAGATCCTGAGAGGAAAATGTCTCAATACCTAAGAATTATTCATAGATCTTGCCAAAAAACTAATGCAGTAAAACTTGCTAGTTGAAGAATATGATTGTATGCAATATAATAACGTACTACAGAAATGGCTTAAGAGAAGAGAAAGGCTCTCATTTTTTTGGAGAAGGAGTTGCCATTAGACTGAAATAAAGAGGTCTCCTCCTCTTGGTATCTATAATGTTCCTTGAGAATGTATGAAAATACCTAAACTGATAAGAAATCTAGCTGAAGGTTTTCCAGTTTATGCATTTGTCAGAACAGCTAGCAGGAGAAATAGGATATTCATCTATATTCGATCTTACAACTTTGTGGCCCAACCTGATGTCACTGGATTCTCAGAATGGTTCCTTCTCTTCTTTTCCATGATGGACTTTCAGGTGGCATTTTCAGAACCAGATGCTTAGGCAAAAAGGAATCAGCCATTTCCATTAGTAGGTGCATCCCTCCAAGTCAGAGGTAGCAAAGGAGTAGAAATTCTTCTGTTAGTGCCAAAGTATAGAAAGCAAGTATAGAATGATCTTACAAGTAAAACCTGATCTCCGTAGTATCTCTTTCCTTGCCTTTGTATCTTCAAAGCTTTTAAATATACTGGCAACATTACGATAAGGCCTTAAAAGTATTACATTTAAAAAAAATAATCTATAAAATGTCAGAATATAACAAAAGACAGAAAGTTGTTTCCTCACATGGAATCACTTCAATGGGAAGAAATTACACAGTCTATTAGAGTAACTGAGAACCGAGAAACACACAGGCAACCTTCAATGCCAGAGGCACAGTTGTTGCTGCCAGCAGAGTTTTAATGAAAACACTTCCTGAGATTTTTTTGCTCCTTAACATTGAGAGTCTCTTTAACTTCATTTAAAGGAATAAATGAGAAAAATACAACTATGTGTTAGCGTCTCTTCCTTTCCTAAGTACAGCTGTAGAGAGAAAATAAAGAACAGCGTTAGAAAATTAGCCCAGAGGAAGGATGATTAGCTGAGTGAAAAAATTACCACAACTAAAGATAAGCTCAACCAGTTCAGTTTAAACCAAGGGACTTACTTTATCATGTTGTGGGTATGCAGCCTGAGACCACTGGTGCACTTTATGAGAAATATTATGCTTTCAAGTAGTGCCACAGAATTTGCTAAAATTTAAATTTTTCAGGTTTATTTTTGGGTTCAGATATAAAGGACTAATAATGCCCAGTGGTAACTACTAGTATGTTACGACTGGAAATATTTTGTGAATAACTATCCTATGTGCACTAGGGGACAGCTGTTTGAAGCATCTCTGGTGTTTTTCCAATAGGGGATAACATAAAAATTCTGTTAAGAAGATATTGCTGCTGAAAGGGCTAGTCATCAAGTATACTTGCACTCTTGCAAATTCTAATAACTCCTGGGCCTTATGCAATGAGGATTATGGGATTCTGCAGGGACTCAATGCTTTTTTTTGTTGTTTTTGTCCGACTAATTCAGAGATGTGCAGCTGCAAATAGAGAAATAGCACATATGATGTTGGGTTCACTTGTGTTCTATCAAAGCATAGAGCAGTGCCAGATCTTGTACTGTACTATAAAGACAGTATTAATTTGTCTTTATGTGGCAACAAAAGTTACACTATATATAAATATCACAATTTACATTATAGCTTCAACTTAAACTAGCAAGAGGAGAAACAAGGCTATTTTCTGCATTTGGTATAACAGTTCCACAAAAGTGTACTGTATATAGCATACAACATGCTCTTGACTTTTTGAAATTTCATCAATTTTGTTTTGATTTTGGAAGATCAGCTGATCAAGGCACTAGGAGAGTTCGACAGGAAAAAGCAATGGAATCAAATTAGAGAAAACACAGCTTGCATTAGGTTGGGAGGAATTCACTGTTAGGAAGTTGAGTAGAGAGATGCAGCATCTTAGAGTGAAGGCTCAGAGCTGACCTTACAAATTCTTTTCATGCTTTTCTGTAGATTCACTGGGGTATTCAGTATAAACAGCCTAATACCTCTAGACTTTAACGTACTTATCAACAGTACCCTGAAAACAACAGTGCTTCTGTACCTCACAAAGACATCAGAGCTGAATGCTGGGTGATAATGAGTTGAAATCTGGATACTCTTTTACATCAGATCCCCCACTTCTCTTATTCCTACATCTGAGTAGACCTGCCCTGGCTATAATTAGTGAAAACACCAAGTAACACCCACAGCCTGAAGCTTACATCAGCTTTGCACTTCTACGATGCACTGAGCATACAACTAAAGAGATAAGACGAGCTGCCATAAACCAGTTTGTCAGTCCAAAAGAGATTTGCACGTCACCTAAAGCCTTCTCAAGTATAGCTTTACCCCTTAAACCAAATACACTGAACAAAACTTCCACATATAAATCTTGTCTTTTTCCCTTGTCCAGAGCAGGCTGGAAGACATCTTTCTTCTTCTGTAGGCTCTCTCTTGAAGCTTTTCCCTCCAGCTGTACTCAATAGTCTATTATAAGAAACAACTGACTCCTTCCCAGCTGTCACTGGTTTCTCCATTACCATGGCCATATAACTAGAAAGGGTATACCTCCAAAAAAAGTCTGTCTCTGAATAAGCCTGGTTGTCTGCAGAACAAGCTATACCTTAAAGTCCGTTGTTGCACTTATCCTGAATTGTTATCTGTGTTTCCACTTGGTTCTGAAGCCCACATCAAAGCAATGGGAAGTCAAAGGAGCGTGCTGAGACTAGGGTACTGAAGTGGTATCTTGAGGGCTCCTGATATCACCTTCTGGCCAGTCATAGCTGTGCAATAGCTCTTGGTTTTGTACATTTTTGAGCTTCTAATGACTTCCAGTCAGAAAGTCATTAAAAACAGCAACAGAAAATTAAAATCTGCTCAATGAACTTTTTGCTCATCAAAATACCTCTTTTCTTCTCCCCCCCCCCCCCCCCCCCCCCCCTTCTTGCAAGAACATACTAAAAGAGGGGGGAAAATCCTAAATCTTTCAAAGGACTGATACTGGTTGTAATAATTTGTAATTCCCTGTTTGCAACAAAGTTTGCCCAAGATTGAATGGAAACACGGACAGACACTTTTACTTCAGTGAGATACCTATATAGGAGCCTAACTATCCAAAACTCCCTATATTAGCAACAGACAGATAAAGAGAGATGGGCTGAATCATTCCTGGGGTGTGCTTCTCTCTTCGTACTGATTGCAAACCACTCTGAGGTGACCACGCTTCTAACTCAAGCTTTGCAGCTAAGTGTGTCAAATTAGATTAGATGAATCTGAGCCAGAGTAAGGAAAGATGTCAAGTTCTTTAATATCATCAGGTTAGTACGCAGTCGAGACACAGGTAGAAATCCATATCAAATGTCTCTGATGTGTGTGGTCATGTGGAGCAAAGGCTCTACTCCTGGCAGTGAGCGTCCTCTTGGTCAAGTGATCTAAAGCTGTACCAGTTGTGGAACATGACAGCATGTATAGGATACAGTTATTATTGTCTGAGCACTAAAGATTGCACAAAACTCCTTGATTGTATAGCGAAGACAGCATCCCTTTTTAGGAATTGTGTTAACATACAGTTTAAATCTAACTTGAAATAACGTGTGAGAATCAAATACAGGCAACAGGGAAAAAAGAAAATACACAACAAAAAGGAAGGATTACTTTATCAGTCAATAAGACAAAGCAGTTATTTACCTTGCCGATGTGTCTCTCTGCCTTTTTCTTTTACATTAGGATATGCAGTCTCAAATTAATTATTTTAAGGACTGCAAATTTCAATAAAACAAAAAAGAAAAACTAAAAATATATGATACTTTCAATACTGCTGCTGAAGGTACCTTGAAGGGCAGGCCAGATTTGACCCTTGAGCCTAACTACTGAGTTCTACTGAGTTTGAACCCCCCTAGACTGAGTTTCAAGACACAGCTATAATCTTAACTATCGTGCACTTAAGGTAGGCGCAGCTATGATGAAAGAAATATCCCTAGAGTTCTTTATGGTTAGTTTCTAATGCATTCCACTTTATATGAACTTAAATTCAAAGAGTAGCTGGGTGAAGCAGCTCCCAGGGCAAGACATCATTCTTTATTATTGTTTGGCCTATAGGTTCTGTCTAAAAAAACAACCAAACAAACAATCTTGTCCTCAGTCTTAAACTATGATTAACTCAGAAAGGCTTTTTATTAACAAACCAACCCATTTCTAGTCTATGGGTCTGACTTGTTTCCACTGAAAAAACTGCTAAAACTCCTGCTGATTTGAAACGTGTAGTTTTTTGCCCTTCACAGGAACACAAATGCCGTCCAGTTTCACTGACTCTGTGAGAGGCCAGCGTTAGTTTCAAAAGGACCAGTTTCCCTTTTCTCATTAAAGGGACACATTTATGTGCTCACAAATGAGAAGGTGTGCTGGTTTTGGCTGGGATAGGGTTAATTTTCTTTATAGTAGCTGGTACGGGGCTATGTTTTGGATTTGTGCTGGAAACAGTGTTGATAACACAGGGATGTTTTCGTTACTGCTGAGCAGTGCTTACACAGAGTCAAGGCCTTTTCTGCTTCTCACACCACCCCACCTGCGAGCAGGCTGGGGGTGCACAAGAAGTTGGGAGGGGACACAGCCGGGACAGCTGACCCCAACTGACCCAAGGGATATTCCACACCATATGACGTCATGCTCAGCATATAAATCTGGGGGAAGAAGAAGGAAGGGGGGGACGTTTGGCGTGATGGCGTTTGTCTTCCCAAGTCACCGTTAGGCATAATGGAGCCCTGCTTTCCTGGGGATGGCTGAACACCTGCCTGCCCATGGGAAGTGGTGAATGAATTCCTTGTTTTGCTTTGCTTGTGTGCACGGCTTTTGCTTTACCTATTAAACTGTCCTTATCTCAACCCACTGGTTTTCTCGCTTTTACTCTTCTGGTTCTCTCCCCCATCCCACCAGGAGGGGAGTGAGCGAGCAGCTGTGTGGTGCTTAGTTGCCAGCTGGTGTTAAACCACAACAGAAGGTGACTCAGAACAGTCAGCATGGATTTACCAAGTGTAAATGATGCCTGGCCAGCCTGGTTGCTTTCTATGATGAAATGACTGGAGTTGTGGAGGAGGAAAGAACAATGGATGTCATTTACCTTGACTTTAGCCAGACTAAACACACACAGTATTCTCCCACAGCAGTCTTTTATCCAAGTTAGTATCTTATAGTCTGGATGGGTGAACAAGTAGATGAGTAAAAAATTGTTTGGATGATCAGGCTTGGAGGGCCATGGTTAATGGATCATATACTGCCTGGAGGCCAGTAACAAGTGGAGTATCACAAGAATTTATCCTGGGACCTGTTCTGTTTCACGTCTTTCTTAATGACCCGGAGGAGGCAACAGAGTGCACTCTCATCAGATTCCTAGATGACACCAAATTGGAGGGACCAGCTAAAATGTTTGAGGACAGAGCTGTCATTAAGAGGGATCCAGAGAGGCTGGAGGAATGGGCCAACAGGAACTTCATGCAATTCAACAGGGACAAATGCCCAGCCCCACACCAGGGAAAGAAGAGCCCCTGCAATGACATAGCCTGGTGATAAGCTTGCTGGGGAGCAGCTCTGCGGAAAAGACCATGCCCTGGCAGTAAAGATGGTCGAGAGTATCCTGGGCTGTATGAACAGCAGCATAGCCAGGAGATCAGAGGAAGGGATTGTACCCCTCGTTAGTCCACATCTAGATACCGCATCCAGTTTTGGTGCCCTCACTCAGTACAAAAAAGGCATTGATGAACTGGAGTATGCTCAGGGGAGAGCCACGAAGATGGTTGGGAACTGGAGCACTTGCCATTTCAGGAGAGGCTGCAGGACCAGGGCTTGTCCACTGTAGGGAAGAGATAACTTCAGTGAGGGGGGTACCTGATAGCAATCCCCCACTGTCTACGGGGAGGTCATCCAGGAAACACCACCAGGTTCTTGACGGCAATGCATACCACAAGGAAGAGACACATCAGGCATAAATTTAAATAAGAGAGGTTCAAACTGCATATAAGGAAAAGCTTTTTCACCATGAGGACATTCAGGCATTAAAACAAGTTGCCCAGAGAGGCTGTTCAGCCTCCATCCCTGGAGGTTTTCAAGTCCTGACCAAAAAAGTCTTGAGTAACCCGGCCTGACCTAGCTGGCTCTGCTTTGATCAGGAGATTGGGCTAGAGATGTTCCGAGGTCTTTTCCAACCCAAAATAGATCCTGAAATATGAATGCAGAAAACCAAGAACAGACAAAGCGGGATAAGGGGAACTGCATGTCAAAATAAAGTGAACCTGGAGCAGTGAAAATGTAACCAAGAAGGCATTTAACAGACATTCTTTAGAAGTCAGGCATACAAGTCTCATCTTCATAGGCCATATTTCAAAGTTTTCTCTCTTGCACACATGTAAGGCTTCCCCCTCCCAAACCTTCTTTCTTCTATCACCAGGGATGCATCCTTGACAATCAGAGGATTATAGAGAATTTAACAGCTGTGATTCTTACTGACACATTGAGTCCTCTTACCGATATGCACAAATCAGTAATTCTACCTCAAGCTAAGTCTCTCGTTGTAGTAGGAACTGTCTTTCCAAATATTTCATTACACAATCCCTTAGTAATTATTCTACGAGATCCCTGCCTTGGACAGGCGGCTAATCAATTAAACACAAAGCTAATATAAGACAAGAGAGCTTTAAGGCATTAGACCTGATCAGTGCCTCCAAAATTTACCTTATTGAGGTTTGATCTCTGTTAGCCTGATTCACACATGCAAGTGCTAAACTGCTGTCACAAAGGAACCCTCCTTTAATTCTTCAGTGCTTGGCTTTGTAACCATAAAACCATTTTGAGTGTCAGAGATACATGCAGAGCTGGACTGCGTTGGAGCCAATGAAGGTCCCAAGCAAAAGGAAGGCCCTGAGCGTCTTCCCTGCTCATGTCTAACTCACACACTGGAGGACAGACAGCCAATGCTATCAAACTTAATCTAGGAAGGACTCATGCAGCATCAGGCTTCACAGAATTGCCCTGACTGCTGTCTCTTTTAAAATGCTTTGTTCATACAGAACAGCAATTACCCTCTTGAAAATGACACAAGAGAGTGCCTCCCTGCCTGTCAGAATTGGTACTTTTCAGAGAGAACAGAAAATTATTCTTTTCTTAGTAAGCATGTCCCATCATGGAAGCAAGATATATGAAGAACACTTTGACAGGCATAGCAACTTTATATCTTGCATGTATCTCCATGTTATTGGATCTTTTTTGGCATCATCCTGTGTTTTCCCTTTGATGTGCTGAGATGGTTTCATTTTTAGTATTTCCAAAGCTTATTTTTCCTTCTCAAACCACTTCCATATACAAACTTCTATAAGGCAACATAATATTCTGTTTACTATACAAACAGATAACTTTTTAAATTGAAGTCATATTTCTATATAATGGCTCACCCCAAAAACCTCTTTCAAGCTCCCACTACACCTTTCTTCAATTCCTCCCTTGGTATTTCAATTATCCTGTCTTGAAATTATAAACAATAAAACCCTCTTATATAAAAAGTAGAATCACACTTCTAAGGTTTCTTTTTTATGATAACAGCAAGAAAAGTACTCTTTTAAAAGTAGAATTGTTCATTTAATCACCTCTGAGATCAGGGTGTTTTCTGTGTTATGTGTTCCAGTACTGTTCACTTAATTGTTCCTTGACTATTTTCAGTACCATATTCGTGACAAAGATTTTATAGATGTGGCAAAAACCTCCAACATATATACAGCATCAGTGTTAAACAGATGCCAAAGTCTCACAGAGTAGCTGTGGCAAAATAAAAAATAATGGGGGATATCCACAGCATACAATTTGAGTAAGTAACTTCGGCGCAGTTCAGAATCTAAGATCTGTATATTTGGAGAAAAGAGGTAGGTGCCTAAATGGAGTATGTAGGTGCTCCTTTATTTTAGTTGGAGGCCAATGAAGTCATCTGAATATCTCCAAAATGTCAAAGAAGTGTTTCAAAACACTGCTAATCCCAGGAAGGCCTTTTCTTCCAAGCCATGTCCAGGTGTGAGGATGACCACTCTAGGAAATGAGGGTCATGAAAGTAAATGAATGGCTCATGTCCTTTGTCCTTTGTCTATCTAAGTCACATGTGGAGCCACAAAGTAAAAAGTCGTCCATCATTACTGCAAATTAATTAACTGAAGGGTCAATGTATCTTTACAAACTTGATGGAGAAGCTCTTTTAACAGTATTTTTTTTTTTTAATTCTCCAAAACTCTAAGCACAGGCAAGCAAAACTAAGTAAGAACAAATTCATTTTCAACTATCCTATGTAGACCTAAATTATTCATACCACCTACCTGTTGGTGTCTAAATGCACCAAAACCATGCACCAAAACCATGCAAATCCGTAACAGCAATAGTAGTAAGCCAGAGAAAACTTACAGAAGGAGAGCTAGTCAGCTGGTCTTCTAAGCTGGGCACTCCCTGGCACTGTACCTTTTTTAAGTTTGCCTGAAATCCTGGGGTCTATTTAATGTCTTCAGAATGTGACCCTTGACAACATCATTAGGGAGGGATTCTCAAATTCATCACTCCAGCCTGACTGAAAAGCCTTTTCTGGGCATGGTCTGTAGGCAGTAATTTGGCTCATAAGCATGCACTTGATCCTCAAAACTCAAGGTGCTCACTTTAGCTTTAATAAATCCCACATTCAATTTTAGCAGATGCATATCCGTTGCCACTAGTCAACTAAGGAAGACAAGTATTTCAGGTCTCCTCTGATATGCTGGGTCTGATACCATTTCCCCTTTAGTTACTCACACACCTTCAGTGTAATTGCTCCCACTCTTGCTAGAATAACTGGAGAGAGGAGAGGGGAGGCCATTGGGAACTCTAATTTTATTTACTAAACTACTGAAATAAAACTCATTATATGGTTTCTCTTCCTAATGGATGTCTGTCCACTACAAACTGTGGTAAATATAGGCATGAAGTCACAGTCTAAGAGCACTGATATGACTTTAAGCTCTCTGCAACCATCAATACTGTATCACTTCCTCTCTGCGAATTTATAAAAGGCATTCTTTTTCAGTCATAGCCAGACTGCTAATCTGTTAAATGCAAGACAAACTTTTACCTTCAAACAACTATAAACTTATGGTTACAGGCATCTCTTCTTTATTGAGAAAACTGTTTTTTAAAATCATGCATGAAATTAGTCAAAAAACCCCTGACGCTCTGGGTTGTCATTTTCATTCACAATCATTAAAGAAAACTAAAATTTTGAAGCTTTTTAGTGTTGGTTAAATGTTATGTCATACTAACCTGATAAAGCTGAGGAACTTTGTGATGAACATTAACAGATCAAAGGTATTGGCAACTGCCTTTAGCAGAAGTGGGGAAAAAAATACTAATGATTCTGCTAGAACTGAAACTTTTTTTTTTAGTAAAAACACTTCTTCAGACGGTGCCGCCTTTGATGGCAAGAACAGTTCAGGAAAAGTTGCTAGTTCCTTTTATTGTCAAGGTAATTGGTACATACTGTTTACAGAATATCTATCAATGTTGCCATTGTATAGTGTACCATCATGAGAGGGAGAAAATACAAACTGTAATATACATTACTAGCAATTTTGAGGGTTTTTTCTGGCACTAGGTAAATAATAGGCTATTACACAACAGCAAAAAAAAAGTGTAATGTATGAAAATCCCTGTCTAGGCTTAGCAGACTTCATAGCTACAGGAAAAACACCGAACCCAGACCTGACTCACCCAGAGGTGCTGGTGTGGTGGCGAAGCCATTCTTTGTTCAGCTGAAAAACCTCACCCCCACCTTGCAGAAGCTACATCAATAGCAGCTGCTTTTCAGTGGGGTATGTGCATCTGTACTTGGGGCCTTGAACATCTCAGATGGATCTTCACATCCTCATTCAACTTGGGCATGCTGGCAGAGCTTAGTGTTAGAAACATAGCCTAAGACACCTGAAGCATGAGGCAAATAAAGCCAAAGCTTGACTCTTTCTATGACAAAAAGTGCAAATCTGCAGTGATGGATGGCACAGCATCTGAAGGCCAAGGTAGTTCTATGCTTTAGGTTTTGGGTATTGCACAGGGCAAAGGCACTCTCTAACGCTTTGTGAACAGCTTAAGCACTGCAGCACACATTCTCCTGGGACTGGCACACGAGTACCATGTTTTATTTCCATGAGCTGGGCTGACTAGAAAGGGCCCTGCATTTCAGATGAGAAGCAGCACTGTCTCTCCAGAGTGCTGTGTGCTGAACATGTTGGCCTCTCACTCACTTCCATTCACTCCTTTCATATATCAAAGCGGGGCAGCAAAAGAAAGTAATATTTTTAAAAGGCATACCCAACTATTGTCTCAAACATCAAAAGAGAGCACGCAGAATACTTACCTTGTTAAAGAGAGGGTCTTCCTTAAGTAAAAAGCTATCCATTTCCCAGCTTGTCATAGACAACTGCTAGAGGAAGGAAGCACTGATGTCAAATACTCAAGCAGAACTAAGCTAATCCAACCTATATATCTACCTATATAGATATAATAGAAATCAAAAGCTATTCCTTTCTCTTTCAATAACTCAAAAGAAGGGACACTGGGCTGGATCTTTGAAGTCTGTGGCAAAACTTTATTCAATACTGTATAGAGATAAAAAGGCTGAACATGTACTTTTTTCGATCTTAGATGAATTGCCTGATTTTAATAAGTGCTAAACACCTGCAGCTTTTATACAAGTGGAGACTGTGAAGGCTGAATTTTTCCAGGAAAAAAATAGGCTAAATTCCTCTTTCTGAAAGTCTTTGACAATAGTTGCGTAATTATCAAAACAGCAGCATATCTGGAATATCAATAAGATGAGCTAAAACTTTACCCATTTTTAAGAAGTCACATTCACTTAATCATTGCTCTGTAAGTGTAAGTATATAAAAGGATTACACAAAAACAGAAGTAATTTACCCAATAGATCCACCTCACTTATTGCTTCTATAGCTCCTTATCACAAGTAGGGAAGCAATAAACTGAGGGCATGTGACCATGCCAACTTTCCCAATTTCCATGACTTACAATAAACAGAAATTCTTCCCTCTCACAGCTGTTATTTTCAGACCTTTCCAATCTTCAACATTATGTAAAAGTAGAATTACTCCAGAGTTAGCAACTGCTATGAGTTCATACCAGGATATTTGAAAACTCTTCTATTTTTCTTTTTTAATCAGAACATCTGAAAGTAAAATGTGGTTCTTTTTTCCTCTATGAGAAATAGATAATTAAAAAAACCCTGCACTTATGAAAAAATATTTAATTAAAATTATAATGAAAATGCATAAAGAAAATGTATTCTCTGGCTTTGAAAAAAGAATTAGAGTGTAAGTACATTCAAGTAGGAATTCTTTCATTATTACCCTGGATAATTTACAAATATTGTGACCTATTTCATCCAAGGCTTCTTGTCCAATGATTTCAATCACTTCATTTGGAAAGCCGCAGGGAAGGTAAGATCTGTTTTATAGAAAAAAGTATACAGTATA
Source organism: Aptenodytes patagonicus (assembly GCF_965638725.1). Classification (NCBI taxonomy): domain Eukaryota; kingdom Metazoa; phylum Chordata; class Aves; order Sphenisciformes; family Spheniscidae; genus Aptenodytes; species Aptenodytes patagonicus. Next base: position 79,133,681 of record NC_134950.1, read on the forward strand.
CAAGCATTTATAGAGGCTGCCCTCCTAGAATAGCTGGAATCCCAGAAACCCTCAGAAAACAGAAAAGAAACAAAAAAATCTTGAAAATTAAAGTTCTTATCATTTTAGCTGCATCAAGATTGTGAAAGGATGGAAGACAGCAAAGAAAAGAAAGGTATATCAAAGGTGCTAAAAAAATAAACTAGCAGAAAAAATTAGACACATTCAGAGTCAATGTTAAGCTTGTACTTTGAACACAGAAGGTAATTAATGGTTAGAGCGCGCTTACTCAAGAGCATGGCTGACCCTCCACTCCTAAGCACGGGACACTCAGGTGGCTTCGTTTTCCTATGATCTGCTCTGACTCAGCAAACAGCTATGGGCTTGGTGCAAAAGTTGAGATCTTACCTGCAGGAAGCCAGATCGGATGATCAGAAGAGTCTTAAAACAGCCCATAGCCTGTGAACCTGTGGCAACAGTGGCCTGCATAACTGAGGAGAGTTTGACTTCAGAAGGGGACAGAGGATTGGAGTAAACGTCTCCAGATTCTTGGATCCAGCTAGGCAACCATCCAAAGGTGAACTTCAAGTCCTTCTCGTTTGGGGAAACATTTTAAGCACATGTTAAATTTCAAGCATGCATTGAACTCCCTTGTTCTCAATGAGACTTAAGTATTATGATTAAAAATCTCTTTCAGTGTTGTCTTCAAGAAGGGTATTTTCCTAAATTGGGATCTGCAGTGACTAAGTTAATCTTTAGGAGCAGTGCTGTACTGTTAGACTACACTGGGGAGGAATATGCTTCAGCACAAAACCTTCACTAAGTAATAGCAGTAGTGCTTCTGGCCTTACCTTCTCAGTCAAACACCTACACTTCAAGAATAGTTCAAGCCTCGAGTCAGGCTTCAAAAGCCTTCTTGAAACCTAACCTCCCACCTGATTTTGAAATAAAGTTTTGTTTTCATAAATAAGGACACTTAGAAATAAATATTTAAAGTGCTATTAGAGGAAAGTGCTAAAGGATGTCCAGTGGAAGCACATGCATCAGGCCAGGGAAGAGCCCTGCAGAGAGAATTGCCAGCTCAAGGGAAGAACTCTGTTTGCAGGGTTGATCCCATCACTGCAGCAGCTCTCGCACTGCAGCGGGAGTCACTGAGCACATGCCTGGACCTTGTTCAGCATATCACTGCTTCACCACACCGTGGGGTGGGCTACAGTAAAATCAGAGGACGGTCTCTTGCGAGCAGTCTCCTTGTTATCATCCAAGGAAATATATCTAAGTCGGATAAGCATGCCGCAAGTAAGTAAGTGAGAATCTTCTGTCTTGTAATCATGTCATCATATTACCTGTTCATAGCAATAGTGGAAAAATTTTGGATGACTACGTAGTAGTTTTGGAAAAATGCTAGATAATTTAGAGACAATAGCTACCAGGGGGCTTTAGATTGTAAAACACAGAGGATTTTATTAACAGGACTAGAAGATCAAACTTATGTGCATTTCACATAAAAACTATGGGCCTGTCTTTATTCTCACATCAGTGGAAATGAAAGAAATTTCTTGGTTTCAGTGGACTTACTGAAGTTACCAAACCTCCTTACCAACAGCTACTGAGAAATTAGAGAGGTAACTGAAAACTTAGGCAACAAAGGCCAATCATCAACTGGTGTAAATTGGCTTACTTTTGCTTACTGTAACAATAGTGGCCAAGAAAGCTGAGGTGTAACAAAGATATCAACAAATATAGTCAAGAAATAAACTCAAGCTTATACAAAGGGTTAACTTTTTTTTTTTTAATTTTTAAGGGAGAATTTAATTGCAAGGCAGAAGCTATTACAACAGAGCTACAATGAGAGCACAAATATTGAAGTAAAATGTACTGTCTGCATGCAATAGGGAACTATTAAAGAGAGCTCTACATCTCACTACACGCTGGTTTTCATGCTACCATTAGTCTTGTGAGTGAGAACTGGCACTGCTGACTGTCATATTGTTGCTACCTTTAGCAGAAGTATTGCAAGAGCAAGGCCAATACAGTCAACATGAAAGTCTTGAAGTGGCTACTCCTGTGTAAATAAATTAGATGAGGGGAAAAAAGCACGCAGAGAGTTTCTTCCCACTTCACCCTTAGAAGAAACAACTGTATATGGGAATTTGTCCTGACTCCTGCTGACAGTGCTGTAAAGTCAAAATAAAGCATCTCCCGGCAAGCTGGGAGAGACAGAAGTCCAGCGCTCTGCACTGGGTACCGCCTGCTACACACAGTCTGCATCTAATAGCATTCCTCTAGCAAGGACTGCAGACACCTGCCTATCCCCGGTTCCCCCACAGGCCTTAGGAGTGGGTGTAACCTCACAGTCGCCTCAGACTGTACATTAGTAGGCAGACTTCAACTTCATCTCCAAACTTGTCCTGCTCTTCATTTATCCAAAGCAGTGCTTTAAGATTCCTAGAAATATAGAGGAAAACAGGAAAGAGAGCGCTTAAATTTATTTACTGTCATGATGCTTGTGGTGCCACATGAAAAACGGGCTTTTTCAGTATCGTGCAGTTGCATTTACAATTCATTGTACTGGCAATGTTGTTCACAATCCCAGCAGGGATCAGCCAGTAATATCCAACACGTTGAGATGAGAATATTTCCCCAAATGTCTTTGACTTTCCAAGGCTACCGGCAGATTGTTATTTAGAAGAACATGCAAGTGGGTTAATCCACTTAGGTAAAACATCTGTTTATAGGCACAGGGTCAGTTCTGTGAATAATCACAACAAAATGCTATGCTCACCAGAACTTATTATCATATTCTAGAGATAATATTTATATGAGTGGGCAAGGGGAACACTAGAGAAAATATTCTCTCATCTGTAACAGTCTCTTGGTGCATACCATCTCTTTTTTTTTTCTTCTAAGAGCAGAAAGATTTAGGTCAGGAAATATTGTTCATGGGAAACAGCTAGTTCATTTGCAAATCCTCCTTGGAATGCACATGCTCTTGGCAGGTTAACATTTGCCTAAAGGGATCTCTGATGAGGAGAAACAAGGACTTTGGAATCCATCACACTCAGTCCATTAGCATTAGCCTAGATGAACACACACTCAGCATTCAGAGACATGAAAACAAAACTATCCCCTCAAAACAATAAACAAAAGGGGGGGGGAGGGGGGGGGGAAGAATCCTAGTAGTCTTGGGGGGGGAGGGGAGAGGGGGGGAAAAAACCAGAAAAACCCAAAGAAAGAAACAAAAAGCTTGTAAGAGATCACTTGGATTTTGTTTTTGTTTTGCGGGGGTTTTTTTAATGGTGTAATAGCCTCTGCTTTAATTACCTTCCTGGTATGGCAAACTTACTCTCAGAGGATTCAACCTCCAAGGAACCAGCTGCTCTTTCAAGAACTTTACCTTCTTGCTCCCTCTAGTGCTCCGAGAAATCATGCACAGTTTTACCCAGCCCTAACCAGAATATTTTTCTCATTATTTCCTTTCCCATCACGTCCAACCAGAGTGACCTGATAGGAAAGGACCGAGACTGACTTTATTGTGGCAATAATTTGAGATGTAAACCTTCAGCTGGCATGCCGCTAAGTAACCCAAACTGTTGTAAGGTCCTTTACGTTGCTCAAATTAGTATGTCTTATCTTTTGCAGACAAAGCAATGTTTGGACTTGAGAAACGAAGTACAAATATATGCATTACTACAGCTGCTTTTAAGCACACATTTTAATTAGACATCAGTGTCATAGACCCAAGTTGTGATCATCAGTTAAACTTTCCTATAACCAAAGAAAAAATACGTCTGCACGTTGTACTTAGTTACTTGTCTGAATTATGGTGCAAATACATAAAACTAGCGACTATCAGCTTCAAGAAAACAAGTTTCTAAGCTTAAAGGAAAAGCAAACCTCCACTACCTGTCATCATTAACACTTATAGCCTGCTATAGATGGCGGCATTCCTGAATAATGAACGCCTGACCTATTTGATTATGTATGAGAAGCAGTACTGCTACACTTGCACAGGATAGCAAGCAGCAAATTCATATTATTCCCCAAACACCCCTGCTACTACCTTTTAAAGGTTCATCTTTATCTTTAAAAAGAAAAGTTGCAAAGCTAAGATCCAAAACACGAACACAGCATGACACACTGGCTGCCTGTAATTCCAAACTACCTAAAATAATGCTGCTTCCAGGCACCTCAGTGGAACAACTTAAAGTCTGAAACGTCAAGCTAGCAAGATAAGACTGTGTTAATTAGCTTCCTGATAAGTAGGAGTACTTACAGTATGAGCATCTGCAGAATCTACTGTGGAAAACATTATTCTGTGGTCAAAACACGGGCAGAGCCTAGAAAACTAGCACTTGTAGTTTTTCCAGTCTGACTTTTCCCATTGGCAAGCTGGAAGCATCCCCAGGGCAATAAAACACGAAGGGACCAAAGCCTTTTCTGCTGCATCAGCACAATCCTCCTGCCGCTGTTTAAATTTGAGATGGGGAAGAGCAGAGCCTTTGCTTCTCGTAGTTTTCAAATACATTTGTAAAAGCTATTTTTGATACGCACAGGAACATCTTGGATCAGAAAGATATTAAATAAAACCTTTTCTTCTTTTTTCTACATCTATAAATTATTGTGTCAACCTTGCCATAGACAATGGTGGTCTTAATATATAAATATTATTTCAAGTTCCCATTTCTAATCGAATGTCATAGTCCTTAATGATATATCAGAGGGCAAAATTTTTCACTTGCATACTTCAATTTAAATTCTATTTCCTTCACCATGATATGTGCCTAAGACTTGGAAGGCAGCCTTAAGCCAACTGCTACGTAGAAGGAAAAACTATGAGATAATGATGAATACCAGAGAAAGTTTTAGCTTCGTGCCTAATGTTGAATCACTGATACAGTGATAGATTCTTTTGATACACAGATGTACCTTTTGAGAAATCAACTCAAAACATTTTAAAGGGTCCACATAATGCTGTCTTAACAAACAGGGTCATATTCCTTTCTTTACAAAATCAATTCAATGTGATTCAAGAAAATGAGTCATCCCTATTTCCTTCCAGTCTTTAATGTTTCTGGCTGCTCATAGCTTGGTTTCAGATCAAAGGAAGATAAAAGTGAATTAAAGATTCTTCTAATTTGTTTTTCATATCTGACTAGAAATATATTTCCTTTTACCTACTGCATAATATTTCATATATTTTGTTTTACTGTGTTTTGGTAAGAAAATGGAATACAATATGTTTGCGGAAAATGAAGTTTTATTTAAATTTAGTAAATAATTTATCTGCACTTACAAGGTAAAAACACATAAAATCTCTACACAGATAAGTAAATGAACTACAACAATCATGAATATGTCTATTACCAAAATAATTGTTTATGTTTATTTGGTCAAATTTGTAGGGTAAAAAAGCATAGAATTTTCAAAGGCATCTAAGGGATTAATTTTCAGAGTCATATTCATTTGGTAGACTGAAAAAAAAACAAACTAGAGGCTTACCATGGTTTTAAAAGATCTTCTATTTTGTTTTAAAAACTTTATAGCCAAAAATACTTTCTTTGTCCACCTCTGCTCCCAATCTTCCACTTTCCCACATGGAAAAAAAAACCAAACAACCCCAACAAACCCTACACAAACCACCACCCACCCACCCCCCCAAAAAAAAAAATAGAAAAGAGGAAAAAAAAAAAGGAAGAGGCAATAACAAATGAAAAAACAGAATGGCTTTTATTTTACTGGTTTCTTATCACAGAATATTTGTTATTCTTTGTAAAAGATAACTGTCACTGCTTTTCAGTAGATTAATGTCAATAATTTCAGACCAGATGACCCTAAAAAAGAACATATTACCCGGACAACCCTAAAAAAGAACATATTACAATATATGGAAAGTCCACATAAGGATTGTTCCTTTCCGCAAAGCAAATAATAGGGAAAAAGCACTGTTATATGCTGAACAGTCACAGTCCTGCCTTTGCAATGCCACTAGCTAACATAACTGCTTTCTCCTGGAAGAAACAGCATGAAAGAACACATCCTTGGTTTTTCTTCATGCTCGCCAGTACACTGCCATTATTTTCAGACATTTCTGTATCTATTTTACACCTGGTTTAGTGGATCTTCTCAGCAGGTATTGCCCTTTTGAGATGGCTCTTGCCATCACACCTTGCTGTCATAACATAACTAAGACTTGGACTGCTACACCCCCTCTGGGCTCCATTAAAGCCAAAGGGCCACGTGCGAACATACTATTTGCTTTTATGTCACTGCATATTACTGTGATCTAAATCAGTGTCATAACTATTGTATATACTGCTTAGCAACAGAGGCAGAAACTGCAGCAACCGGGGTCACCTGCAGCGTTTTGTACATTTCTACGTTTCCCATTCAGTTCAGAAGGAAAGGACTGACCTGAGGACACCAGTCAGACTGGTAAACGCAGCCCCACCTATTCCAATCTCAGAAGATACAAACCTTGAACAGAAACAATTAATTCTACAGTAGATTTCCCAACTCTGCTCAGACCCACTGAAAAACCCCTAAAACCTGTCCCTGACTTCTGAGACACTTTGACTATTTGCGCTCTTGGTTGTGTCAATACGGACCTTTCTGTGAGACATGCACATTTTCCACCACTTCCAAAGTCACATGAAGAAAGGCTAGTAGTCAAACTGACATTTTTCCCCAGCCCATGAAATCAAACTAAAACTCTAATTTGTAGAGCAATCAATGAAAACTAGTTGCCAAAAGCCCTCCATAACTTTCTGCAATTATTGAAGAAGCATGTTCAAACCCTAGGGCTTAGATCTGACGAGGCGCATAGGCAATGTACATGAGAGTGGTAGAGCAAAAAGAACTCTGACTCTCACCCTTGAATCTTGAATGTTGGCTCAAATAGACTCAAAATTTTCTTTCTCTGAATATTATGTAATGTTTGTAAACAGTTGCTGCTCTTGTGAGCACAGCTACTAGGAAACACTCTCTAATAAATGGACCTCCATACACATTTTTTGGAAATGGTGCAGAAGCCTCAGTGTTTTCTTTCAGGTCTTCCTCAGCACGGTGTTTTTCACCGGACACCTGCTGATGCACTCCCTGATGGAAGACACTAAGAGCAAGTGTGAGATCTGGTACTGAGCAGAATAGATGAAAGACACTGCCAATGTCTCTGAGCTCTCCGAGAGCAGCAAATTTATTTAGAGAAAATTCTCTAATGATTCAGTAGAAGTGAAACAGAGCAATGATCCACAGAAAAAGTTCCCGCTCTTCAGTATTCCCTACAAAGACAATTTAGGGGAAGCTTTTTACATCCAAGATCTGTCAACCAGTATAGTGAGCAAAAGGCAAAGCAGCTGTCAAGGGAAACAGTTCCCTCAGATGCTGAGGCTATTTCAGCTGTGGTGTATTTAAAGACCTGTGTAACACATAGTAACAAAAAACCATGAAGCGAGCTGCAGCTTGACAGCAGTGGGGCAAAAGCCAAAGACTGAAAACATTGATTCATAAAAGCCTATTAAAAGAAGAATAATCTTGAGCAAAGACCTAGCAAATGCAACCTTGGTGCAGACAAAATCTAATCCTTCCTGAAAAACTTGTGGCAATTTCTCTGCTACATCTATATATGTGCAGTTGCAGGTATTTATAAGGGAGAAAAGCTCACAGCAAGAAGCTTTCCAATTCTTCCCATGGCCTGTGCCTTGAAGTAGTTAAAAAGAGGGCTCTTGCCACTTTCTAGAGACATGCACCCTTCAGGCACAGAGTAACGTTAGATATCTGCTGTCAGACTCTGTCCCTGAGTTCAGAGATGTAGCAGATGCTTGGTGCTCCTGCTACTCTCACCTGAAGGTGTGAGGCACAGAAGTCAAAGAAAGGAGAAAGTGCACAGAGGATGGGGAAAATCCAAAGCTGAATCAATTTACTGAACAAGTTCAAAGCCATGGTAGTCTTATTCTTTGCCCTTTCTAACCTTTCTTTTCTAACACCCTTGTTGAGACTCTGCCTGAAAGAACCCATGTTTTATTGTTTTCATGTAGCTAATTCAGTGAACTGTAATCGCAAATGAATAATTAAGGGCTTGTTAGTGTTTGGAGAAATTGCATGTCGCTGGTCTTTTGCCCTTTATTCCTTTCCATTACATCTTTTTATATAATAAGACCGTAGCCTCTAGTCAGCTGTTAATAATAGCTGTGTAGTCAGTTCTTTCCCAAACACTGGGTCACATTTCTTCATTCTCTTAAGGCCAAAAGTCACCTCCCTGCCTTCTTATCTGCAACCACAACTTCATTAGAAGAGGCATTTAAGATTGAGATTAAATGCTGTGTAACTTGTAAGATTTTTTACATATTAAATCTAACCTAACTGTAAACAGAGCATACACATGGGTATAAATCCAATTCATGATCACATGAGCAGAATCCAAGGAAAAGGGTGTGAGGGAAGCAAGTGAGTAGAAAATGATGTAATTTTATATGAACAGGAAAGTCATAGAATCATGGAACGGTTTGGGTTGGAAGGGACCTTAAAGATCATCTAGTTCCAACCCCCCTGCCATGGGCAGGGACACCTTCCACTAGCTCAGGTTGCTCAAAGCCTCATCCAACCTGGCCTTGAACACTTCCAGGGATGAGGCATCCACAACCTCTCTGGGCAACCTGTTCTACTGTCTCACCATCCTCACAGTAAAGAATTTCTTCCTAATATCTAACCTAAATCTACCCTCTTTCAGTTTAAAACTGTTACCCCTTGTCCTATCACTACACTCCCTGATAGAGTCCCACCCCATCTTTCCTGTAGGCCCTTTTTAAGTACTGGAAGGCCACTATAAGGTCTCCGCAGAGCCTTCTCTTCTCTAGGCTAAACAACCCCAACTCTCTCAGCCTGTCCTCATAGGAGAGCTGCTCCAGTCCCCTGATCATCTTCCTGGCCCTCCTCTGGACCCGCTCAAGCAGGTCCGTGTCTTTCTTATGCTGGGGGGCTCCAGAGCTCAACACAGTACTCCAGGTGGGGCCTCACAAGAGCGGGGTAGAGGGGGAGAATGACCTCCCTCAACCTGCTGGCCACGTTTCTTTTGATGCAGCCCAGGTTGGCTTTCTGGGCTGCGAGCGCACATTGCTGGCTCATGTCCAGCTTTTCATCCACCAGTACCCCTAAGTCCTTCTCGGCAGGGCTGCTCTCAATCCACTCATCGCCCAGCCTGTATCCATGTTTGGGATTGCCCCAACCCAGGTGCAGGACCTTACACTTGGTTTTGTTGAACTTCATGAGGTTTGCACAGGCCTACCTCTCAAGCCTGTCAAGGTCTCTCTGGGTGGCATTCCTTCCCTCTAGAGTATCAACCACAGCACTCAGCTTGGTGTCATCAAAATGTGCAGGGTTTAGTTTTGTTTTTTTTCATTATGTCTGCTTGAAGGTTCAAACCGACTCCCAGTTTTGTGGAACAACAGGCAAGGTAAGATATTTTGCTAAAGTCTTGCCAGGTCCTGACTGAACGGTTATGGGAACACAGTGAATTAAGTTCTTGAGAAAACAGAATTTGACTCTTATTCTTCGTAGGGATGTATTTGGCAACAAAAAGCAGCACAAGAAATAGCAATGAATACATAGGGTCAAGCTCTATGAGATGCTGAAGTAGCCCAATTTCCACCGAAGGCCAGGTCCTGATTCTCTATTGCTGCACACTTACCTGGGAATACAGAATTCTGCCATCCTGATATGTCAGTGTTTCATCCCACAATTTCTATTGGGCAACAGGATGTTAAAAATCAAACAAAAAACTAAAGGCCTTAGAAATGAGCAGGATTTTAGGTGATCAACACAATACCAGCCAAGTTCATATATGGAGCAACCCTCCAAATGGAAAATAAACTTGGCCTAGCAGTGTTCATAGACATTAACACGGAGAAGAATATCGTATTCTGTCAGGTTTCTTTTCCACTGGCATTAAAGATTTTCGTTGTTATCTTATGAAAGTCTTATGAAAGTCCCATCCTTTCCTCCCCAAAATATTTTACATGATCTTATTTCTCTGGCTCCGAGAAAGACAACACCACTGGCAGGCTACTTCCAAGGTTCCTCCACTTCAATCTTACAGCAACACAAATTCTGTCTCAGAAAACCTTTTTCTTTCACTCTGTTCCCTCTTTCCTTTACTTCATTCCTCTTTCCTCTGCTACTCTCTATCTTTTGGTCTGGCTGCATACATGGGCTAGGTTTGAAGAACTGACTGATGGATAAGACGCTGGGTCTCATTTTCAAATCCACTGACCTACACAGTCTTTATATAGTCCTAAATACAGTGAAACCTGTCTTATGTGACCAATGGACTGAAAAAATCTAGATACTCAGGTAACTGGCTGTCTCTAAACTCAGTAACAAGACTGCATATGTGTTTTACTAATCTTGAATTAAAAAAAATAGATCTGTAAGGCATTGTTAGTATATGGTTGCGTTAGATCCAAAACTAGTTTTGGAAGATTTTCATTTGCTTAACTGTGATACTCCAAGCTCTGCTGTAAAGTAATATCTTTATTTCCAATAAAGAGTTCATAACGGGGAAAAGAGATCAAGTTTCTTTGGGCTAGTCTGTTAGTTTCCTCTAAAAGCAAAAACCAGATGGATGAAAAGTCAAAATAACTGTTTTATAACACTTTTCATCTAGGTGCTAGAAAGTCTTGCAATAATGTATATTTCTAACTAAACTTTTTGGATAGAATTCACTCGTTATAAGTTGTTTTGCATTCTTCATAATATAAAGTGACCATGGGGCTCAAGATTACATACCCATCCAACAGCACTCCTCCACTCCTCCCATCCTTCAACAATCACAGAGTTCTTGTGCTATTTTGATCATTATTTAGCCTGGCATTGGGACAGGCCCAACTTAAATCCACAAACAATATCACATTATAAATCAAATTTAACTGTCAGAATTCTTAAGTTTTGGAAATTTAAAGATGGAAATACGTATGTTTTTCTTACAATTAGCATGAATAACAGAAATAGCTTGGATAATTGTCAGAACTGTAGAATCAAAAGTGTCCAAATGGCTTAAATCTATCATTTTCACAGTTAGAAATATATAATTATGGACATGTTTACTCACACTTAAAACTGGAAAAAAAAACCAACAAAACAACACTTCAAAATGTTGTGCATGACCCTGATTCTTACCTTTCATATACTGAGAATACTCTTTTCTCTAGATTCAACCTATTTTGGATTCACACATTACTAACAGAATTATTCATAAAAACAGACTCCTACGAAAACAATTTCAGGTTTTTTTATTAGATAATTATCATTAGCTACAAAGTACTAGATGACTACAATTCCTCAGCTAGATCATTACATGCATATTCCATTTGATTCAGAATAAACGTCACACGCTCCTTCACTCAAGCTCTCAGTTATAATTATTAAAGTCTTAAGAACCAGCTCTGAATAAAATTAAAGAAAAATACCCCACAAACTTTCACGTTTTGTAAAAGTTGAATCAAGTTCCAAAAGATTTAAGTCTAAGGAGAGAGTTGAGGTTTTTTGGGGGGTCTGGTTATTGCATGTAGTAAGGTATGTAGATCAGGAATTAAGAGTGGTGTCAAAATGCTATATGGAATAAAGTTTCCAATTTCTCTATTTCAGCACAAATTAAAGGAAAAAGTGTTTCTGATACTTTTCTTGAATTATATGCAGTACACTTAATTATAAACTAGCATTTATTGCCTCAATATGAGAGTGGAATGATTCCTGTTTGATCTTATCTTACACCGCAGCACCTTAGAGGATCCTATTCTTTTCCTGCTGGAATCATTTGCTTATATAGCTTATATTTCCTTTTTCTCCATTTGTACTTTGTGGGAAAGCAGATATGAACCTCGCTGATTTGATCTGTCTAAGCTAAAGACGTGCATAAACTTCTACAGCGCAGATGGCTCTGATTATGGCTTTTATAGAGCCATCGTGAAAGGAGCCAGAATTTACCCCAACATATATTTCCATGTCGCAATAGGCATGAGGGCACTGATGAAACAATATTCACTGTGATACTAAAATTTAATAAAGAAGAAAAATGCATTGATTTCTTTCAATGATCCATATCATTATTCAGTATGGAGAAATCACCTGTTTAAAACATTCAGCACTCCCTTGCCTGTTGATAGCAGCAGACTGTTGCTTTCTCTGCAAGAGTAAGATTGCTGGGATTTCTGCTTCGTACCTGCTGCCCACCTTTCATTGTACTTGCAGCACCAGTTTTATTTGTAACATAAGTATTTAACACGTAAGTCAGGAAGCATTTTCTCTTTAGTTGTTGTAAGTCTCAGGAAAGCTGTCTGACCTAGTCAGCTTTCAGTTAAAGCAAGATCTTTGCACTGCTAGTTTTGATCTCCCTATTCTTTAGAAAGGAAAATTGAAAGTGCTGACATAAAAAGATTAAATCATATTAAACAGAAACAAAGAAACTGTCAGCTTTACTACTTATTAGGAAAAGACCAGGAAAGCAATATTCTTACCTAAATTGGATTTAGACTGATCTAGGAGTTGAGCAGTTACAGCAAGAGTCAGAGTCAACTCCCTAATTTATGAGATTTCAGACCCCAATGATTCAAATTTCACAAGGACAAACAAGCTCAAAAAAAGTGCCCAATTTCTCTGCTGGAAATCACATTCCACATCTTCCACTACCCTGAGGGAAATTTATCATCTTTGGTCATGATGGAACCAAACCAGAGAAATAAGTTCTCTCTTTTCAGGACAAAAATCTATACAGAAATTTAATATGTAGCAGAATTCAAACTGATAAGTCATGAGTTTTGCCATCCTGTCCACTGCTACCACCATCACCCCTCCACCTCCACTGAATTTGTGGCCCTTTGATTGCAGGTTCAGACCTACAGTTTATTTTTGCCCACCTCATTCTATAATTGTATGAAAACTAAATTAGGGCATGAAACAATCTGTTCTATGGTTGGCAGAAGCCCTTCTTTTGCCTTAGATAATGGAATAGTCCCTTAAAAGTATGAAAATCATCTCCCCAGTTTTAGTGTTGAGCATTTCAGACATTCAGTTGATTTTCTAATTTTGAGCTTAATTCTACTTTATCATTCAGGGTGAAGGGCACACTTTCATAGTCAGAGAAATTTCCAGTTGAAAAAACATGAAGTTTCCCTAACAAAAATCTCACAAGAGAAGTTATTGTTTAAAATCCTCAGCTGTCTTTGGTTCAAAATCCAGGGGTGTTAGAAGAAGAGATATTTCTGTGTGATTTATGAATTCAATGATTCTTTCATCATTAACATATAAATGACCTTTTCTGTCCAGACTCCTAGTTTAGGAATTTATTTAAAAAAAAAACCAAAACAGCAACACACAAAACCCAAAAATCTTCAAAAGACTTTTCTTGAAACTTACATACTTCAGGAATGCAGCAAATCAAGGAGATGGAAAATATCCTCTGAGCCAGAACCCAGAACACTTGACCTTCTTCAGCCATAAAGGATTGGTAGACAGACATTGTTTGCTACTTGCCTGAATTAAATTGGGTCTCCTGAGATGCATATGAAGCAATTTAAAAAAAGAAAAATGCTGTTAACCAAATTTACTCAACCATCAATCTGAAGTAAACCTTATTTACTGTATTCATCTATTAAACTAATATAATCATTTGCATTTTAATCAGAAAAAATGACATTTAATTAGTGTTACAAAGCCAAACCCTGAGAAAGCTCCCCTATCTAAGCATACAGCTAGGCCACCATTTTTCAGTCTCACCACAGTGAGTCTTGTACGCTTTTATGCTTCCCTTGGTCTAAGCGAGCTTCAGGACTGTTTTATTAATTCAACTCCCTGGCACACTTCCGAAGCAGGAATAGGCGCTCTTGTCACAATTTCATACAAATGGGGCCTTCTTGCTCAGCTGCCTTACACCCTGAGAACTGGCACCATCTCCTTCCCCAAATCCATCCTCTAAATTTCCTTGGGTACAGTTCTTTTTCTTAAGGACTTGTGATGGTTGAGAGATAGTAGTTTACAAACAAAACAAAAAAACAAAGAAAGCCAATCAATCATAATGTCAGCAATTTACAGATCTAGACATACCAATAGAAAAAATAAAAAGCCCTGCGCACATGTTCTTGCCATACTTTCCCTTCTATTTTTTTCCTCTGAGCAAGAGCTCCAGAAATGTTCTCCTGTTGAGTGGTTTCAGACTATGACTCAAAGATGCTTGGCTGTGCCTTGTATATTCAGTTTTTTCCACCCCAAGATCCTGAAATGAAGCAAGACACTTTTATGATAGCATACCCCTGTTTCTGCCCAGATTTCCTGCATCTGCCTTCTTTTTCTTTCACCTCCACTATTTCTTTCACACTTTGCTTTATAGGATTGACCTTTTTTTGTTCTGACTGGGGACCTTAGAAACTTTCCACTCCCAGCCTCATGCAGAAACTAAAGACAGCCGGTTTCACCTCAAACACAATCCCACTGTGCCATGGCATTTCTACCAGGATGGTGACTGTTGCGGTTTAACGGCCCTTCAGTGCTCTGGATCTTGAGGAGCATGGCAGAGTTCTGATATTATGCAGCAGACTGTATATACCAAGCCATTCTAATGATAAAGCCGTTTCATAAGCTCGCTCACTCTGATCCATATGTACATGCACACAAAGTCTGTAAATCCTCACTTTTTTTAATTTTTCCAGGATTTAATTTCACCTTCATAGAAATAGGTAACCGGAGTTCTGACTTTAAAAAAGCATAGTGGGCCAAAAACACACCAACAAATCAAGCCTCAAGAAACAGTCTTCTGAGTCAGCTTGCAAAGCCTAAAACACAAATATATATTTTTTAATATTTCATCACTGTACAGTAGGGAATTAGAACAGCAGCCCTGCAAAATTGTCCATTTAAAATCAAATTCTTCCATCTCAAAGTACACTTCCCCCTCCCCTGCCCACCCCAGAATTATATTGCAGCAATTCACTTCTAAGTCACCGGTTCTACAATTTCAACTATCAGACAACACAGTCCAATGAAAGTGGCATCAGCTACTTCTCACAGGAGCCCCAAAGACTTATTTTGGAAGAGGCAGCAATTTACTCCAAAATTTTTTCATAATTTTTTTCTCCCACCACAATACACAAGGAGATTTTATTCATTAAATGTTCATTTCTTTTACGCATATACAGGCTTAAGGCTGCGGCATGAGCGTGTCTGAAGTATCTGGCATCATAATATACATTTATTGAACAGTTTATTGATCAATGTCTGAATGCTTATCTTTCTTTTAAAATGCTCATTAAACAGAATTTTGACATTCTTTTTGGAAAAAAAAGAAACAAAAAGATGAGAAAAAAGAAACAGATCATTGAAAAGATACTTGAGAATTCCTCCAGCAGCAACCTGCAGGCATAAGGGAAAACTCATTGCCAAGTATGATTTATGAAACCTTGTTAAATTTACTTAAGATAACTGGGAGGCAGACTAGTACACTAATAACCTCTTTAACATAAAACCTTATGGAATATAGTGCATCCTTTATACAATAAAAAGGCTAATTTAGCTTGTCACAACACAGAACTGAATTAATACAGAAGTCAAAAGACTCTCAAATTGTGCTATTAAATACAAATGAGGGGGATGGAACACCTCTGCTATGAAGAAAGGCTGAGAGAGTTGGGGTTGTTCAGCCTGGAGAAGAGAAGGCTTCGGGGAGACCTTCTTGCAGCCTATCAGTACTTAAAGGGGGCTTACAAAAAAGATGGCGGCAGACTTTTTAGCAGGGCTTGTTGTGACAGGACAAGGGGGAATGGCTTTAAACTAGAGGGGGGTAGATTTAGACTAGATATAAGGAAGACATTTTTCACGCTGAGGGTGGTAAAACGCTGGCACAGGTTGCCCAGAGAGGTGGTGGATGCCCCATCCCTGGAAACCTTCAAGGTCAGGTTGGACGGGGCTCTGAGCAACCTGATCTAGTTGAAGATGTCCCTGCTCATTGCAGGGGGGGTTGGACTAGATGGCCTTTAGAGGTCCCTTCCAACCCAAACTATTCTATGATTGATTCTATGATTCTATGAAATGTTGGGTGACAGCCTAGCTATTGCTACCATTCAATGTGTTTTTCTTGCCTTGTCATGTAAAAATTAGATAAGTGTGCATGCAAGACAAGATTACTGTAGTCAAATGAATGTAGATCCACCACAAAAAAAAAATCTACTATACAGTGTGACATTTCACATCAGCTTTTTTTTCCTTTCTTATTTTTTTTCCCACAAAGCTGCATTAATTAGGCCATTTATAGTATAAAATTCCAGCTAATTAAAAAGCATTACTTTTTGGCAGATTTTTGGTCTGCATGTAACCAGTTTCTTGTTTAACTGAGAATTGGTAGCATTCCTTCCGGCCTACAAATGCAAACTCACCTCTTCTTCTACTATTTGTTTCTCACACACAAATTGTTAACAGCTGAAAAGTTATTGCACGTAAAATGCACGTATATATACACAAACATACACACACACATATATGCTGCTGAAGCTGTATCCTATTCTGATCCTAGACTGGCAGGTGGTCATGATGAACAACAGGAGATTCTTGTGAAGAATGCGAGACGCCTTGCTGTTGTGTAGCAAAATTAATGAATACCTGTAAGACATTAAAAAAAAAAGTAGGATTTTCAAAATAACAGTGCTTGAACTGAAACTTTGGAGACATAGCTGATGATATTTTTCAGTTGCTTTCCTAAGCTTTGGTGACACAAAAATTAATAGTTTATGTTGAGGGAACCCCTATAGAGATATGTTTTGTAAGCTCTAGAAATGATCCCTCTTCACCTCTCCAGCTAACACAGTGGTTGATGAATTATAAAAATAATGATAAAATGAGTTACTAACTTATGTATGAAAATTATATTTTACTGCTGCACAAGTTAGTGGGAAACAATTGTTTTAATTTGCTTTGAAATGACACACCTAAGGAACTTGAGACTGCTGTTTCTACCAATAACCATCACAGATGAGGGTCCAGATATTTCAAGGTGAAGGTATATTTCTGAACATTGCAGAGTCATGACTCAACAACTAATGTGCCTCCTTGATTTTTCTTTTAAACAGATCTTACTACAGAAAGGCTTGTTTGCTTTTTAATCACACAACTATTTGACAGCAAGGAATGGAGAGTAAGAGATGGCTAGTCTTGATTCAAATGATCATATTCATATGCAAACAAACTTGGGATGCATTTTAAGGGTGTTTGTTATTCAGAACTATTTTCCTGTTTCAAACTGACAGTTAGTCAGAGAGAGGAAACAATGGTAGGTGACTGAGGTGATGAATCACCATGAATAATGGAGAGGAATTAAGCTAGAGTGAACAATGCCTGAACAATCAACAGGCTGGAATGACCTTATATACAGGCATTCATTGAATAGATCATTTACAAGCAGTTAACAGATCAGTACAGATCAGAATATTTCATTAATGATTTGCACATGGGAAAAAAGAATAAGTTCACACCTTCTATCATGGTAAAATTAATATTTGGACTGGATGTGACTCTCAGTTTGTAGAATACATAACAAGAAGTTGCATATAAAAACACTCTAACACATCACAACCACCCAGAAACCCCATCCTTGCCATCGTTCTGTTCTTCCTTCTGCCCCTATAGGATTTCACAGTCTTTACAAGTGGGATCTCTTCTGTCTGCTTGTGCACTTCCGCTGTTCTCTAATGTGCAGAATGATACTCACTGCAAAAGAAAAATCTCAAAGGAAAATGTCCCGTAAGTCTAAGGTTTACTGTAATTTGCAGAGACTGGTTCAGCCTTTTCCAGGACATTGGTAAGATCCCAACTTTTGGACTGTGGACATGGCAGTTCACAGTCCCACCTTCTCATCCCGCACAGATCTAAATGTATCTAAACACTGATTATGCTTGCACACAGTACAAATACGTGGCTTATTGTGATGCTTTTACTGTGCTAACCTCCAGTGTAGAAGCAGTAGGGTTCATGAAATTACTGTGTAGACCTGAGATGGCCTGGAACTGCTGGTTTGTCGCATACATTTGGGTAATCCAGCAAATGATATAGTATACTACTACATCAATAATTACAGTACACAGCATGTTCAGACAAAAAAAAAGGGGGGGGGGAGAAGAAAAAGAAAAAAAGAAAGAAAAATAATGTCCTGGTTTCAGCAGGGATAGTTAATTTCCTTCCTAGTAGCTGGTACAGTGCTGTGTTTTGGATTTAGGATGAGAATAATGTTGATAACACACCGATGTTTTAGTTGTTGCTAGGTAGTGCTTACACTAGTCAAGGACTTAGCTTCTCATACTGCCCTGTCAGCGAAGAGGCTGGAGGTGCACAAGAAGCTGGGAGGGGGCACAGCCAGGACAGCTGACCCCAACTGGCCCAAGGGACATTCCATACCATGTGACGTCATGCTCAGTACATAAACTGGGGGGGGGTTGGCTGGGGGCGGGGGGGCTGCTGCTCAGGGACTGGCTGGGCATCGGTCGGCAGGTGGTGAGCAATTGCATTGTACATCACTTTCTTTGTATATTCTTTTATTATTGTTATTATTTTTTTTTTATTTTATTTCAATTATTAAACTGTTCTTATCTCAACCCATGAGTTTTCTCACTTTTACTCTTCTGATTCTCTCCCCCATCCCACCGTGGAGGGGGGAGTGAGCAAGCGGCTGTGTGGTGCTCAGTTGCCAGCTGAGGTTAAACCACAACAAATAAAAAAGAAAAGAAAATAATACCTGCTCTAATGTGTTTTGGCTAATGGAGTAGTGTTTGATTTGGAGAAAAGCTTTGTGATTCTCTAGGACTCTGAAGAGCTCTGCTAAGCACCCCTGACTTCGTGGTACATGGTACTCGAGCAGGTTAAGATGCTGTCCCTTAAAACAAGAAAAATGATAGAAAAAGATAAAAGTGAATGCACATTCTGATGAACTTACACTTGCTTATAACCCGTCTAGTTTCAATAGGCTCTTATTGCAGTTTAACATGGAAAATATGAGCTTTTAAACAAGAATGGATTTTGTCTACATTGGTAGCACAAAGAAATATTCATACTCAGAGCACACATTTTGTGCATGTTCTGAGATGACATTTTGTTAATCTCATAAAAGATATATAAATTTAGGACAATTTTATGCTATAGGTTTTTAATCCAACAGACTACTGCTGTTACAATGCAGCCTGGGAAAAGGCTGAGCGAACACACACACACACACACACACACAAACATATACACAAACAGGTTCATATCTAAGGTAGTCATAGTTTTACATTATTCTTCTCCTAAACATGGACAAAGTAAAAAAAAAAAAAACAAACACCAAAATAATTAAAGGCCTTTGAGAGTTTTTCTTGGAATCTAATTATTATAGGTCTTTTGTAAGTCTTCATATCAAATAAAAGAATCTCAGTAGAGACTGAGACTTATCATCTATGGACCTTATCAGAAAGCAATCAAAGCAAATGCTCTCAGTGACTACACTGCACTCCTACTTCAGGTAAACACAAAGGTGAGTTCAACTTCATCAACAATAAAAGCAAAAGGAAATTTTCACTCAGATAAAGGGCTTGTTTATTTATGTTGCCTAAATGGCTGTTTGGAGTTGATCTAATCAGAATCACAAGTCAGATTTTTAAGAATTACCTAATAGGAAAATAAAAGGGACGCTCATACATACTTTTTCCAAAAATATCAATATATCCAAATGTGTATATATTGTTCTTACCAGCCCATACATAATCCTGCCATAGAATAAATACTATGATCAGGAGTTTTATATTGTACCTTAAACTGTGTTCCAGGAAAATGCAGTTGTAGACGGTCCAAAATTATTCTTCGATAGTTTATTTCTTCACTAAGCCAAACTTTGACAGAATAGCCATCTCCAAACCTGAGAATGATACACAAAAACATAAATCCATTTATCTACACTATGAAGACAGGAAGAACATTTGTTTCAATTGATTTTCCTATAACGATTATGTCAAATAACATCATTTATGCCTACTATATTATCACTGTGATTTTAGTATTATACTATTGAACAATAGCATTTCAATGAGAAACTTGTTAAATGAATGATAACAAACAGAAACAAAAAGAAGTGTTACGCCTACGTTTTAATTACTACAGGATATTTCACTATCCAATGTACCTGAACTTATGCTAAAGTATGCTTTAATTACTATATTTCTTTGAATGGTTAGCAAAGAACTACGAAGATTACCAATCACAAAAACAGAAGAAAAAAAAATCCTTTAACTTTTCTAATGAGAAAAATGGGCATGTAGCACTATTTTTCAAATCTTTTAACAAAGCTGCACAGCTTTTATTTCAGCAATGTGAGTACAATTGTGTTTTACAGATACACAAAGGCAATTACAAGGGTATTTAGAGAGATGGCAAAGTTAATGAATTTTCTTTAGCTCTATGGCCACACAATCTGTCTCAGAATAATTTAGGAAATGAACTTCTCTTTCTCAACATACACGTGATAAAAGTTAAGCACAGGCAATCTAACCAACACATTATTTTTTATTAGATTTACTCACTGCTAATATTTAGTTGGGGAAGTTGCAATAAACCCATAAACACTGAAATGGCAACCATATTTTTAAGCACGTTGCTTAAGCGATGGAAGTTACGCAGCACCAGTTCCCAGAGCAGGGTGCAAGGGGAGAGCTCAGCAGAGAGATGGGGCAACATGGGGCTGCTGCTGCATCCCTCCCGTCCCAGCCCTCCTTTGCAGCTACATGTCCTCCCTTTGGGTTCACCTTGTTGGTTAATTTCTAGGGAAAAAAGAGGAGCAGCAGCAGGAGCCAGGTCAGAAGATCTTTCCTCTGCCGCTGCTGTTCCCTGTGAGCAATGGAAAGGCAGAGCTGGGAGAGGGACAGGGAGCTCGGACTGCATTGCCCACATCCCCCCAGAAACTTGCCACTTCCTCCGTCTTCCCACTGACCACCACTCCCACATCCTTCACTCCAGCGTTACTTCCTTTTCTTCACTCTCCAGCTCCACGATTACTCATCGCCAAATCCTTTCCTTCAGTTCTTCGGTTTCTAGTGGCTATCCTCTGTATTACTCCCTCATGCCAACACCCTCCTCTCCCATGTCTTTTCCGTGTACAGCTTGTGATTCAGGGTAGCAGCTGGGTTAATTGGATCGGACAGGCGTGAAGCGCATTTTCATGTGATCAAAGCAGAAGTATGTATGACAGCACACTCGATGATGCTGCCCTTTTCCAATATAGAAAAAAATGTCTACAGAATATCAAAGTGTAATAAAAATAGAAAGGACTATTCTGAGACATATGTCCAGTTTAACCACTGTCTGAGCAACTCCCAGCAAAATACTTCACACGAAGCACGACATGTTCCTCATCTATAATATGTGTATAGCAGTGTAAGGGCTTTAACTTTTATTTTGTGTTGGACCAGAACCTCTGTTGGTATAAAGCAATAAAGACTTCACTGATTTCAGAGCAGCACGAGTTTCCACAATGAAAAATTCTAGACTGCAGATTTTATTCTATTAAGAATTTCACATGAATTCAAAATATAATTTCCAAGGATCTTCTCAGAGAAGAATCCTATTTCTTTGTGTAGAATGAAACTGTAGTTGCTACATTTTAGGTATGACAGCGGCAGCTTCTGCATAAGAAGTTGCACTGTATGAAAAGCCACATTACAATAAATTATTGTAGGGTTTTTTGGTCTTTGGTTGGAGTTTTTGTTTGTTTTTTATTGCAGTCAAATGCAACCACTGAACTTTGGAAATGGAGTAAGAAGAAACATTCCCAATGCAGTGTCCTGTTTGTTGGTTCCCGAAGGACATTATATAAATTAAATCCTATCGGGTCCAAGCTGCAGGGTACCAAATATTCACTGAGCAATAAGACCTGACAGATGAACAGTGCTGCTGTTACACCAAAAAGATCCAGAATAAGGTGGCATCCAAAGCAGTGGCTGGCTGATTTACTTTGCAATGATTTACTAACACATAATAGATCTCTAATTAAATGTTTTAAATGCATAGCATCATCCCTGAAAAAATACGTGTGACAATAAAAAAAGATGTTACAAAGATGGATATAGTTAACAAGGATGTTCAATTAGTTGACAGCCAACCTGAGGCAACATTTTACAAGAGATCATTGATTCTGATCAGTTTTCTGGCATCTCTACACAGCCACCATTGAATTACAGTTTGAAAAATGCTGGCTTATGGAGACGTTCAACAGTCTCATAAAAAGAAATTGTTGTATGCAATGAAGTTTCCAAAGAAAATGAATCAGAATTCTGATTAGCAAAGACAGAAAAGTCTGTGCAACTTTGATTTAATTCTAAATTGTGAGCGGCATAAACACCAGCATGGCACAAATAAAAAACTTTAAAAGATTTTTTTCTTTTGGCTAGTCAAATTATGATGCTTCTATACCTCGATTTTATAATTCATTTTAGTACAAGAGCTCCCCATATAGAGTAAGCCGGTAAGCAATAAGCATTTCCCCTTGCTATAATTGAAAGCAAGCTGCTTTCAGTAGCAAACGGAGGCAATGGAAATTGAGTTGACCATTTTTTTCACTGTTTTCCTCTCTGATTCAGACAATATAATTAATTCAGAAACCCAAAGTGGAATTAGAGGAAAGCACAATCTGGTTTGATTAGCACTGTGAGGATCAAACCTTTAGCACCTGATAGTTCAAGACCTGAGGAGGGAAACATTGTCATTAAAATGGCATAAGCTGAGCAGGCACACCTGTTCAGCAGCCATCTGCTGCAGAAGAATCACCATCTCTTCAAAGCTATTCAACAAAGATATTTTCCACTGCTAATTTCTACCACATTACTTTAACACCACCTGCATTTTTATTTGTGTATACACACACACACACACACAGAAACACATATTCTGACAAAAAATATTTTTTCCTCTCTATCCTTCCTCTTCTCCCTCAGTCAAACTAGTTGTTCACGTCTGACTTTCACCTCATTGGCGGTTCTGGGAGTATTATGTATTGAGTGCTTTACCTACTAAAATGCCACCATGAGACTGAAACTAAAATATAAATTCCCAGACTGATTGTAAACTAATTAACCTGAGTATTAACAACAGCATCAGCTGCAGAAGCATGAGCTTAGCAAGGACTACAAAACACATCCAACAGCTCCACACCTTTAATTACACAGGTCCTCAAGCTAGCTGAGCAGCTCAAATAACAAGGGAACAAAAGGAACATCAAATAGCAACAAGGAGTGGAACAATTTCTGTATCAGGAATTACTAAATAGGCTAAAACTTTTCAGCATCGAAGAAAGATGATGAGGTGGTAGAAAGGTGTTTTTACAGAGCCCAGAATCACGGCTGGCCTAAGGAATGTAACTAAGGAATGATTAACTTACAGCAGGGTCCAGAACGACCAGCTCATTGAATCACACTCTTCCCAAAGCCCATTTACCATCTCTTCTCTCCCCCAGTCAAAATTGCTGAATGTAACCTCAGGAAATCAAGAACATGGTCCTATTTCCTAAATGTTGATGAATAAGAAAAGCATCTAATCATCCATATGCTTTTTTTCCACTAATCAAAGGTTACCTTTCCTGGAGAATGTTGTGCTATATATATACACCAAAAAATTACAGCTCCTGGAAAGTTTACTGGTGGAAATATAATATGCATACTTTATGTATGCTCCAGTCTCACTGATCAAAAATTACTTCAAAGTGACATGAATGGATAACAAATTAAAAAATAATAAAGAGAACACTGGCACTTAATATCTGCAAGGAACTGCATCTTTTAGAACATATGCCATAAATCAAAGAGGGGGAATAATTTACTGCTGTGCTGTTTGCCCCTCTGCTTTGGTTTACATTCATTTGCATACAGACACGGTTCTGCTTTCCCTAAGTGAATAGGCCTCATCTAGACAAGCTAATTTAGTTATTCCAGTATGATTGCTGAAACACGGGATACAGATTCAGGTCATTCCCCTCACTGCCCTAGACACAAGTACAATTTATGAAGAGAACAAGACTTGAACAAGACTGAAAATAAAACACTTTGGAAAACATTGAAAAAAGAAACAAAAAATGAAATAAAATTATTAAAACACATGCCTCACAGTTTAAGATAATTTTAAATCAGACAATAAATTTAGTTATTTCATCTATTAAGTGGCAGGTAAAGACAATATCTAGGAAGGAAAAAAGGTTATTAAATTTGAAATAATTGCTTTGTTTTTAAAAAAATGCTAAAATCAAATGCAAATATACTATCACTTGCAAAATGTGAATTCCTTCTGCAATTATTCATAACAACCTCAGTGTTGCTGAACAGATAAACTTGATTAGATGCAAACAAACAAACAGACATAACAAATAAATTATAAAATACATCTTCCATATACTATTCATGGATTTTGTTTCATCATTTTTTAATTGATTATGTTTTTTCCAGGGTAACAATAGAAACATGAAAACAGTTATTAAAACAACGAGTAACACTTGTTCAAGTATATTGTACGTGCACTATTTGTTCACACACACTCCAGGCTTTCATATCAAGCCATTTAAAGTTAATTTCTGTATTCAATAATATCAATATTTCTGTATTAAATAATATGGCATTGCCATAACAGTGACAGCCTCGGGTTATGAGCAATGCAGGGTACATCTTTGCCTTGCTCTCTGAATGTAAGCATTTAAGCACTTAGGTGTGATTTCCAAATATGCGGTAAAACCCTCAAAAAATCTTGTTAGTTGTTTATACATGTGCACACACAAAATCTGTGTGTATACGAGCTTGTATGTCTGCACATACAGGCAAGTACCAGAGATCTGTTACTCTTGTATTATTTATATGTTACATTCTCAGAGAAACAGGAACAGCAGCACTGTAATTCTGTGCAAGGCTGATGGCACAGCCTGCAAAGAACCAAGTTCTTGGTTGGTGGGTTTTTCAGCTATGAGAAGTCTGTCCAGATGGCCCTAGAATGAGGGATAGTATTCAAAATGTTGTTCCCAGAGGACTGGCCAGCTGTATCTAATGTGGAAATGCTTCTGTGAATTTTTAAAAAAACATTAAGTATAACAGAGGATACTGGAGGGAGCATTTAAATGTAATCTGTTCACAAAGAACCAAGTTCTTTGCAAGGTACAGTTCCTCAACTGTACCTTCTGGGCCTCAACAGTGAAAAAAGCAGGAGGAAGTAACATTATCATTGTGTTGCTATCACTGTTTTCTGGCGTACTGTTTTTTAAGCGAGTTTAAAAAGAAAACCCAAAAATCAGGATATTACACACTAAAATGTTTATTAAAAGGACATTATCAACACTTCGAGGTCAAATTCTCAAGTTAAAAAGTGCTAGAATGGAGACAAGCTGTGAAATTAAAATTTAAACCACTGGTATATTTGCATTATGTAATAAGCTTTAATTACATCATCACATAGCATCTCTTCATGAAATCCCTGTCATGAATGCCTTACAAGATATACTGGAGGTACCAGCTCAGAAAAGTGGCTTTATTTACTGCAACATCTAGAAAATGTTGCAAATAAGACAGCAGATTGATGAGAAAAGGAAAGAAAGTGCTTCACGGTTCTGGTACGGCCCTGGGGAACCGAATCCTACCCTTCCACCCCAGCACATCTGTGTGGTCTGTGGTAACTCACTTAGACCACGTTTTTCACTACTGCTTTCCTATCTTGTCAAGGGCCCACCTTGAGACCTAGGGCTCCATTTTGCAGAAGGAATTTGTAGTACTTTCAGAAACACCCACAGCTACAGCTGAAGTTAACGGGCATTGTACTTTGAATGCAATATTTAGCCATAAACTGCTCAGATTGACTACCCAAACCCTTTTAACTTTAGCATCATGCTTCACTTACTCCCCTATAAAATGGGAATAATTATTTCAAATCCAGTTTCCCAGAAGTATTGCGGAAACCATAGATGTTGATATTTATGAAGCACTGTTCCCATGAATGCTGATAATACTGTATTTAGAGACAGGTTTGAAAAATGTCCAGTAAAACAGTACACAGATCACATACTAGGGAAAGAGGAGAATATGAAATCTTAATTAGCTGCTGATCATTGAATGAACAGGTACATAGACAAATATAATGCAGTGTCCTGTGGAAAACATCATATAAAATTACAAAAAAATGCACTGTAATGCACATGCACTATAGGGCTGAATTAATGTTTCACAAAGTTTTATGAGAGTCTAAAGATATTGCTCATTTCTGAACTTTCGATCTGTGTGTTTTTAAAGTGGTAAGAACTCTTTCTTCAAGCTTTCCTCTGGGAAGATGAACTCATAGCTAGATTACATGAATACACATCCACTGCCTTAATACATTTTTCATGTACAAAAGGAATTTGTTTTCTAGTCAACAGGAATAAAAATTATATTCACTTCTATATTTTATGGCATGTAAGAAACTTACTGCTAGTACACCTGTTAGTATGATAACAGTTTCCACTGAAGGCTGAAATATTGATGAGATCTTTAAACTTAATCCTCTCTTTTCCATTTAAGAAACCTACATGTGTGAGTTTGAGAAAAGCAATAAAATATTCTCAGTCAACCTTTTTAAAAAAAGGTAAAGTGTAAATAGCTTGCCAACACATTTTCCATTCTAACTCTGATATAACAAATGGATTAATTGTTGGGTAATTTAATCAGATGGCTTGCTGATAAAATTTGAGCAAAGACTTGATGTGTGTCCAGCACTTGAAAAATTGGTGGGTTTGTCAGCTATGAGAAGTCTGTCCAGATGGCCCTAGAATGAGGGATAGTATTCAAAATGTTGTTCCCAGAGGACTGGCCAGCTGTATCTAATGTGGAAATGCTTCTGTGAATTTTTAAAAAAACATTAAGTATAACGGAGGATACTGGAGGGAGCATTTAAATGTAATCCGTTCACAATTTAGAGTAATTGACTCAGTTGGCAGGAGTCGTCTGAAATTAGGTTTTAACGGGCACAACTGCTAACACATCTATCTCATACAAACTACATCTAGAACTAAGATGCTAACATTTTGGAAATTGCCCTTCAGTTCGTTCTTTCCAGCTACCACCTTTCTTGGCACTATTCAGAAATTTGCCACCTGCATCAAAAGGCCTTTCTAAAGAAGTCCAACACTTGTTATTCTACTGAGAAACATTTCAGGGTACTTTAAATCTGTTTAAACATAGATAAATATAGTCAGGTCTCAACAGTTGGGAGCAGAAACCCAAACACCTACATTTGTAGCAAGAAGACATTTTTGGATGAGCATTTTGTAACAGGCTTCCACAATAGCTGGAAAAATGAATCAAGTCTCACACATTAGAAGCAGCATGTGTCACTTTTTATATCCCTATGAAGCTTTTATGTTTCACATTAGCATCTTTCTGGAGCTCACCCATACCCTTCATAGCAGAATTTTGTACTGCCATCTGACAAAGCTGTATTCAGTCCAAGATTATAGTCTTTCACATCTGCCAAGGGCTGAAAGTATAGTGAGAGAGAAAGCTGAATCCTTGAAACTTCCCACCACAGCAAAGAAGCAAATTTAACAGGCCCCCAAGGAAAACCCATTAAGACCCATCATGCATCCATCAAAAAGGTGATCATAATCTAGACTTTACAGGCTGGAACAGTACTAAAGGAAAAGCAAATAAAACAGTTCTGAGGAATTCCATCAAGACAGACAGAATCACCAGGAAGGGAATAAAAAATGTCATTTTAGTGGATGTAGCTACATTTAAAAGAGGAAAAATATTCTTGATACATGCTAATGTAATTGTGTGTAATATCAAATTGTGCTCCTTACGTTATTTCTTACAATACAGGACTCATTCTATCATAAATAAAAGCTGTATGAAAGTTTTCTTTGGTTTAAATGTTCATACAGTGTTTAGATTTCTTTCCTTCTTCCAATTTTCAAAGCTAGATCAGGTCCCTTGCACTTGATTTTAAAATACTTGTTCAATTTGGTTTGTAGAAACAAATTGAAGACAGACTAAAGGATATCAAGAGCTGCTTATAAATAAGAGCAAATTAAAAAAAAAAAACGAGCTGTAAAATCTAACAGAAAAAAACTGATAATCTACAACTATGGTCTCCATTAATTTATTTTAGTACCATTCTTGCCTGTTAATATAAATATGTATATTACTAGCATAATTCATTCACACACATAGCACACAAAAGCACCGTCAAAAAACAATTTTTATGGTATGAGTAATTTAGATTAAATCAGATGCAGCAAAATCAGTTTTGCTTATGCTTTCCTTCAGTTCCATTGCTTCATGGAACAGTTTTGTTAAACAAAATATAAGGTGATGCTGTTTTTACTGTGAGATGGTACCAGGGACAAATACACTAGACAGTGCTAATTGCAGGAAAACGCTGAAAAATAGAACTGACTAGTGACTATACCAGCGGAGGTGGCTGTTAAGGAAAGTGTTCTTCTGCCATTAGGTGTTTCTTAATAGATTTAGAAATCCTTACGGTCTATCACTTTAGATGGAACAACATTTTGCTCTGTATGGCAGTGAGAATGATAGGGCTATTAAATCATAGGGAGGGAAGGAAAATGGGAACAAAGGAGTAACTCAATACTCTTTCAAGTCCTGGAAGTTTTTCAGGATGTTCACAGGTGGAGTGGAAAGTGAGAAAATGAAGAGATTAAAATAATTTAAAGCTTAATTATTTCAATGGGGTTTTTTTGAGTAATAAGAAAAGGAATCCTGCTTCTCTTCTCCTTTCCCATCTCATGTAGATGTAGATGCAGAAGCCCTCCATACGGTACATGGTAGCGTATCTGGAAATTGTCTTCAAATAAGTTCGGAACATGAATTACACAGAGGTACTGGCTTCCTTGATCTCCTAACAATTACTTTATTTATTACGTGTGTGATAGCCTGGGGTTTATGATGGAGTACTGTATTGGCAAATAAAGAAAACCACAGTCAGGAGTTCTGTCTGGAGGGAAGTTTGGAAGCTAGAGTAACCAACAAAATAATAGGAGTACAGGGACAGTCTTTAGCTTCTCCCCAGTACTTATCAAAACTTTTCCAAAGAAAGCATGGAAATGTCCTTACTGTATGCTTAATTAAGGGGGGGGGGGGGGAAAGCTTTAACAGCTGTGTGTATATGAGGTTTTAAGACTGTGCTCTCTACAGTAGCTTTGGTCCCAGAAGCCAAGAAAATGAATTAGACAGTCAGAGCAAATTCAGACAACTGCATGATTTTAATTAAATCTTTTGATAAAGCTAGTGCCTATTTTTTTCTAATAAAAGGTTCTAAAGTTTTAGAAAAAATCAATAGGTTCCTGAACAATAAGTGTGGAAAATCTGGGGACTAAATCAATCAATAAGCTAGAAGTTAAAGGGACTTTAGTCCTGCCTTAAATGAAAATCTTAGCGCAGCTTCAGCTACACAGTTTCTATGGAAAGCCTCGGCAATATTGGTATCCAGTGCACATATTATCCCACATGAATGCCACTAACATATATTAAAGAACTGTCATGGCAATACAAGGAACACAAACCAGCTGATAGTATGAAATATTCTTAACATAGAGAAGGTGTGCTTTTTTTAAAGTTACAAGGATTTTAAACAAATAATTGCTATGAATATGACTGCCAAACATTCTTATCATGACCTTGCTTTGGAGAATTTAAAAGAGGCGCTCATACAGCCTTGATTCTTGAATGGCTGATCTGTGGATGTCTTGGTAGCATCAGAATTAATCTGAAGATACTTCCAGCATGTCATATAGTTTATTCTTCGGCATTGATTTGCTTACTGTGATCTGAAAGAGGTATAGCTACAGAGACAGTGCAGCAAATTGAGAAATAACTGTTCTATTTATATGAATATGGTGCATAATTATGAGTATGCTTATGATGTCTTGCTTCCTAAGAAGGCAGATGAAAAGATGCTGCTAAAGGAAACATCAGGAGTGGCAAAACAATGACAAAGTCACTGAGAAGATAAAGGTGAAGCTAGCCTTTGTGGAATGCCTGATTTTGCCCTCTCAAGGTCAAGCTGAGAAAACAGAAACACGCTCACTCCAGAGGATCTGAAACATAAAAAGCAGAGACCCACATTTATCCCAGCTAACTTTATGCACTCAACTGAAGTGCCTAAGTAATACCATTTTTCCTTATTAGGGGAAACACACACATCTTCCAAAAATAGTTTTGCCTGCCCAAGGTCTGCATTGTCCTCTACAGACATCTGTCTCTCTTACTACAAAAGAAATAAAGGGTGCCTGCACTCCTGCTAAAGTACTCCAGCTAGTGGAACAACAGGCCACTCTATGAAATTTGGGAATGAGAGACAGGATGGCAGATACAGCTAGATAAAAAAGAAACAGAAACTGCTGAAGAGCGATTGACTTCTCATGCCTCTAGAAAGCGAGGCAACTACTCTCTGAAAGGTACACAAACATGAACAGAAGGCTATGATCACACAGAACAATCAGAAATATAGATGCAGACCTCAATTTTTTTCACCATCTAGTTTGTAAGGTGTCTAGCTGAAAGCTTGTCTTGATGAAAAAAACCTTGGAAGGAGCGAGCTTATTAAAGTAAATGTTAATCAGGCCTGTCATGCTAATATAGCTGCAAAACAAGGGCCTACAGATCTACCCAAAGGGAAGGACAGAAAGCTAGAAGTGCCCTCAAGGGACAAGAAGTTATCTGAGACACAGATAACTTCTGCCCTATAACCATGGCAGGCAGCAATTCCAAAACATCTCTGTAGAGCTTGCTTACATTGTCAAATGTATCTGCACTTAAGAGTGCTAAATGCTGAGCTAGTACAAAGCAGTGTAGCTTTGCTGCTTGTAAATGAGCTGTATCATTTTACACAGCTGACTGTCTGGCTGCCGTAAAAATTCTGCTTATTACTGAATGTAAATGTTCTAGTTATAAGTTGCAGCAACTTTCCCCTCAGCTTCTGACCCTGTTTCCTTTATGGTGGTTTGAGCCCATCCTCTAAATAAACATCCTCATTAACAGATATTAAATTAACTCATGGGCATAGTTGAAGCAGAAGAGGGGCTCATGCACACGAGGAAAAGGACGCAGAAAACATAGCATAAATATCTGCAATTGCCAGTGAATTCGGCAGGAAGCAGAGATGGTTCAAAATACATTGTCTTACTGGCTACTGACCTGTTAAAAGTGCTTCTTCCTGTTACAAGAAATCCTCACAAGGAACCAAAGCGTATTTCACCTCAACATGTTCAATTCTCACAATGCATTTCTCAGGTTGAGTGCAGAAGTGCTTCATTGTAGATACAGATCTGTCTCTTTCAATTACCAGTGCAGACTACAAAGCATTTTAGTAATGCCATATGTCAATTTAGCTTGCTAAGATATCCTAATTGGCTCTTTTTTAACTTCAGTGATAGCAGGAAAAGAAAGATGTGCTTAGCAGTCATAAGTATTTATGCCTTGGCACCATTAAAGTGTCTAGCCAGCTCTTAGATTGAATGCAGCTGCAGAAGGTTTGACGTTGATATATAATACCTGTTTTTAATGTGCTGGGGAGAACCAAGACACTTGAAACTTCCATTGACCATAATAGCAAGTCGTGTGCAGAGGGCCTCGCATTCTTCCATACTACAAAATAAAGTGGGGGGAAAAAAAAAGGTTAAGAGAATAATAGTGAAAACAGAGAACATTATTTATACGTAACTTTAATTAAAGTGGAAGGAACCTGGACAGCTGCAAAAATGGGTACACAAAACCTTTGACTTTAAAGGCAACAGTCCAAATTGTAACTCTAGTCAGTACATACCTAAAACGGAATTTATGTTTTTAGTCCAGAACTAATTGGACAATTCTGGCCACAATACAAAGGTTTTATTACCACAGGCAAATACCTGATAGGCAGTCTCAGAAATACCACTGAGTGTGAAAGCCATGAACTCTGTTATTCCCTGTACTATCTGTTTGTGGTCATTCTGAGCTAAAGGATGGAGGGAGAAGAATGAAGAAAGTTTGCTCAGCTTGCCTCTTGCATGGTACACACCCTTAAAAAGTAGTTACCCTTAGTATGATTGCTGGATAGAAGAAGATGCAAACCACTACAATCCAAATAGAATTTAGGACATGGAAATGCAGCTGAATAGAAAAGCAGGATGCTGTTAGATGCAACTGCTTCAGATGATAAATAATAACTTTGACTTGTAAAGCTTAGGGCAGATGGGCTGTCATTCTACATATTATACAGAATTGTGTGAGCAGTTCTTCCAAAGCATCACTTTAGACATAGGACGTCAGTCGGGACATATGCATCATCTCAAAGAGGAGTCAAAGTTGTCTGATGTTCCTGCAATTCACTGCGTGCACTCCCCAACCCTTCTGAGATAGCTAAACAAAAGTTGTCTTGTGTGCCTCAGCCATGTGCCAGTCCAAATTAAAGTGCTTTTACTGAACAAGCATGGCAATTAAGTACCCTCCTAGGAAAAATTTCCTTAAAACAGGACAGGGATATCGTGAGAACTGCCAAACCACTATATTTGAGAGAGATGGGGAGAGGACTTGCTAACAAATCAGGAAGTTAGCTGAGTCTCTTTGGGGTGCAGTAACTCCTAATGCTCCCCTCGGCATAACACTCCCCAGCTGTGGCAAAATAACAGAAATTTAGGCCTGTATGGACAGTTAATACAATCTCACTCTTCCCCCCCCCAAAACAAAAGTTAAGCATTTTCTCTGAAAATTAAGTGAATAGGCCTCAAAAACTAATCTTTGCACAGGAAACCTTCTCTCTAGCTTATGCACTTATTTGCTGATATGCATGAAGATTTACTTCCTTTATTCATACAAGTAGCCTTTGAAAGAATCTCAAATAAATCTCCAATGGCCTTCAGCAAATAGTATAAATAGTATAAAAGAATTTCTCCTTCCTCCACCCTGGCACAACAATGTCTTATTAATTGGAAATGAAATGTGTACACTATCACTGTACTTATATCTCCTTCAAGTCATTAATTTGTAGAGCTAAATGAATAATTAGTAACAATTTGATGGTTTTGTTGGTTTGTTTGTTTGTTTACAGCATATTAGTAACGAGACCACAGCTCTCTTCTGTTTAGCTGGTGTTTGACAGCTAAGGGTTCTTAATCTGGACTGAAAAGTCAAAGGACACTGCTTCCTGAAAATCACTCAACTTAATTCACAATGCATAACTTGTGTTCCCTAAATGAATGAGCTGGTAAGCACTTGGGGATCAAATACAGGTGTGTGATTTCAAGATTCAGCTTCCCGAAATAGAATACTAGAAACTTTTGAGAGCATTTTTCCATCAATAATGTAGCACACACATGTACAGGGACAACAAATACATTTTGAGAACATCTGAAAAAATTTAACAATATCTGGAAAAAGTTGAGGGAAGTTTTGCTGCATTCTTTTATTGATTCATCTATGCTTCAAATCTCATTTGGCCAAAATGTTACATTGCTGTTTTGATTAATGAGTTCTGTCCTCTCTGGGCATGTTTTCATGACCTCTCTCTCACTTAAATGATATATTTTATATATAATTATATGTACTATACCATATTCCCTAAGGGAACATTTAATTTTTTCCATTTTACTATAGATGTTACAAAACAGTATTGGTGTTTCCTCCATTAAACTGATATACCAGTGACCATATCAGAGAATTGACAAGATATTTAATGTAGATTGACCCCATCCTCTTAGAAGAGTCTCTCCTACCATTTCCAGTAGTGCATACAGAGAATAGCTGAGGCATCTGGTTTTAGGATGCCATGGCATACTCTTTTCATACACTGATGCAAAACAGAATCCTTAATAAAATCAGGAGAGGGTTTTTCATTCCCACCTCCCTTTGTAAGGATTTGTAAAGTGGCCAGCTGCAACAGGGTAACCTGGTGTTCCAAGCAAGAAGAGACACTGCAACATTGAATAGAAAGAGCATAGAAAAGGAAGAATTCATTGCATCATTTTTTCTGTGCCTGCAGCCACCTTGAGCCACATTCTAATCCTTGAAAATTAAATATAGAAAATATTTAGGATTTAC
The DNA here is from genome assembly GCF_965638725.1 of Aptenodytes patagonicus. Lineage (NCBI taxonomy): Eukaryota > Metazoa > Chordata > Aves > Sphenisciformes > Spheniscidae > Aptenodytes > Aptenodytes patagonicus. The sequence goes on from NC_134950.1 coordinate 79,167,745, forward strand.
ACGAGTTCAATTTTCACAAGCAGGAAAGAATTGCCATAAAATACCAAGACATATTCCGCATTTCACACCAGGGTGTGTATATGCTCTTCTGCTCTCAGTTGACAGCAGGTGAGGAGAGAGAACAGGAATATGCTGGCTGCTGGGATAAGGGTCTTACCTGTGGGATGTCAGCACAGCTGCACAGCCATCCTGAACTTCCTTCAGGATGGTTTTCCAAAGGTAGCGTTTAGAGCAGGGATCCATCCCAGAGCTGGGCTCATCCTACAGGAAGAATGGAAATGACGATACAGCAGCATGGGAAAAACATACCACAGCTCCAGCCCAGCATGAAGAATTAACAAAACTCACAATAAAATCATATATTTTTGTCTAAAAAATCTATATTTTCAGGAGGTCACTTAAAAGAGACCCTGGACAGTTTTTTGCTTTAACACATACAGTTTCATAGAATCATAGAATCATAGAATCATTAAGGTTGGAAAAGACCTCTAAGACCATCAAGTCCAACCATCGACCCAACACCACCATGCCCACTAAACCATGTCCCTAAGTGCCTCATCCACTCGTCTTTTAAATACGTCCAGGGATGGGGACTCAACAACTTCCCTGGGCAGCCTGTTCCAATGTTTAGCCACTCTTTCAGTAAAGAAATTTTTCCTCACATCCAATCTAAACCTTCCCTGGCGCAACTTGAGGCTATTGCTAATCATTTCTAAATTTATAGAAGGCATTTTTTATTAAAGAAATTTATATATAAAAATTATATGTTTGTATATTATTTAATAATATAAATATATTATTATTTATAAATATACCTATATATGTTTAATAATATATATACACTTAAACTTTTTTTAATAGGAGAGACTTGCAGGTGTTTTTCCTCACTTTCTGGGAAGGTTTGGTGTCTGTTTCTCCCCTACATGCACATCTGCCATGAGCACAAACAAGTGGAGAAGTCATCCTGTAACTCCCAGCTGCCTGCACTGCCCATCCCATAGCCAGATGTGGAGAGTATGTTTGGATTCAACGTCCTCCAACAGTTACTGCCAGAATCCCTTTGAGAGGAACTCTCGCGCATGGTGGAGAGAATCCACAGGATTAAATAACAACCCAGTCAGTGTTGCCCAAAGCAAACCACCTGGCAAGCCCATTTCCCACTTGGGTGGCTTTCATGGAGAAAAAAGTGCAGCTACAAAAACTACATTTCTGCTTCCTATCTAATCCTGCTGTCCTCACTAAATCAAATTTTAACTTCATCTACTCATGGAAGCAGAAGGAATGATATCTGATTGTCAAAGGCCAGTCTCTGTCACTACAAAACTAGGGAGAAGGAAACTTTTCCAGTTGCTTTTTATACTATGGAATTTCACGAGGGGTGTCAGCACCTATTAGGGTGGTATGGCCTTGGCCAATGTATTAGCAGCAAGGAATCCCAGCTGAAATCTGGAAGCAAAGTTCTCAAGAAACAAAGCAAACAAGACATCGAGTTTGATGCTGATTTTGGTGCTTAGCTATCAATGGTTGAGGTGAAAAAAAACCCAAGTTCAGTCTCCTATTATCTGTGGATAGCTAACAAAGAAAACGTAAAAAGCAATAAAAACAAAGCAACCCACGCTATTACTTAAATTGATGGCTATGATCCTGGATGCAATCTAGAAGCAGATTCAGTGGTTTACATCGGTGTCTTTGCTTTCAGACAAAAAAAAGCGCCTTTTAAAATACTGAATAACTCCTTTAAAATCTGCTAGCTTTCTAAAGCCAGCCAAATGTTTTAAAGCATTTGACATGTTTACGTATTTTTCTTTCCTCTTGTCATTACATATGCAATAGTCTGAGCCCTACAGCAAGAAGTAGGTTGAAATGGATACTTGCAGTAGCTTGCTGTCATAAAGACATTAAAAAAAACTTGGAGCATTTTCTAAGATCAGGAAAAAGCACTGATTTAAGATTATCTCCTCCTTTTACTAACTGAACCAGGGTCAGTTTAAGCATAAAATGTAAATAAAATAATTCAGCTCAGAAGTGAGGCAATGATAGGAAGCAGCAAAATGTGTCCAACCTTCTGAAACATGAACCCCGTGAGAACGCCAGTTTTATCTAGTTCTACTTAGCCTGCGATCTGTTACTGGAAGCACTGTTTCCCCCCCCCAACTCTGGGAAGAAGATTCCCTCCCTCTGACAGTTCTGAAAGGTTTATTGTGCTATTGAACTGGTTTAGCTCTTCCCAGCCAAGGCTTAAGAAAGGGATGTTCAGTCTTCTCTAGTGAAACGATAGGCAATGATAAGAAAGAGAATGTGGTGTCATAATGATGCAGTTCCCAAAGCTTTGTAATTCCCTGATCTTCAATACAAAAGGCATTGTTTAAACTGGAAAGGCCAGTTTCAGGCCTAAATGAGCAGTAGGATGCAAGCACCAAAGCAACATGCGATAAATAATTCAAATTAATATCATTCAGGAGTATTAGTTTGATTGTGTGATTTGTGAATCCAACAAAAATATAAGAATTAGCCAGATTTATGAAGCATGACACAGCAAGGAATTAAATATCCTGAAAAAGATGAGTCAATAATTAATAACACCAGCTCCAAATTACTAATTAAAACAAGAATCTTCCTTAAGGAAGCCAGTAGAATTGCTCATATATGTTTTTCTCATGTTATATACAAAGTAGAGAATACATAAAGCATTAATATATTTTACATTAAACTATTTTTTTCTTAAAATCTTAAAAAAAAAATTACATATCCATTTGGGCCATGGGATGCTACAAGTGCATTTGTGTGTGTTTAGGGTCCTTTTTTTTTTTCCTGCTCACCCAAATACCCCGAGGAAAAAAAAAGAAAGAAAAAAAAGGAAAGAAAAAACAACTTCACTTTCTATTTTTGTGAGCACTGGAGAATAAAATAAGTAGTGTTCATACAGCAGAACAAAGAGAACAGTTGTACATCTGTGTATCAATTACTCCCTAACTGACCAGGAAACTACCTGATTTTCTTTAGAGCAACATACAAGACAACAAAATTCAATATAATCCGTTTTTCATAGGCGCAGTATTACCTTTACTCACCAGTAAAAGTATTTGGGGTTTACCAACTAAAGCCACGGCAGTAGAGAGCTTCCTCTTTGTGCCAGCACTGTATGTTCTCACCAGTTTGTCGGCATGGGCTTTGAAGTGTAACCGGTTAATAAGGTCCTCTGCAACCTGTGGTTTAGAAATTTGAAGGCCAGCAAAGATGAGCCAAATTAGGCAGTGTTTGTGCTTAGATTGAAAAAACACTCTGTTCATGCATATTAAGCAAATGTACACGTTGTTTCCTCATTTACCCCTATTTGCTGCGTATTATTACGTTTGAATCCTAGACACATACAAAAAGCTGCTCCGGGACCCCTTCGTTCTCCACAAAGGATAAGGATTTTCTTATACAGAAAATTTGGCTTTGTCATTGCTTATAACAGTTCTTTGCATTCATTTTGTGTTGATGGGTCAATTATCTAAAATATTCCTCATTCCACCTCGCTCTCCGGTATTTATTTGATCAAACATCTTAGTGACTGAAAATTCAGGAAAAAAAAATTCTACATCAGCCACAAAAACATGGAAATTGCAGAAAAGCAGGTCACAGGACAAGGATTTAGAGTTTCTTAAAGACAAAAGGTAACTTAGGGTTAAATTAATATACCTTTCTAATAACTCAGAGGGGTAAGCTGACCCTAGCTGGTTTGGTTGTAATTGCTTAAAAAAGTATGTGATCTGAGTAAGCTGGGCAGGCACATGAACACAGCTGGAGACAATTTTCATGCTGTCCTCTATGGCCTTTCTTCCTTACCTGTCAGAGACAGTCCTAACGTACAAGGTTCCCTCAATTACTGGTGCCAGAGAATTTTAAATGTAGCAAGAGCCTTGCTCCACCTATACCAACTATCACTGCTGTACCATCCTACGAGACCTCATACAAAAACATGAGGGACATAGCAGTGACTTTTCTACACGCCACTGCCAGATGCACCCTGCAAAGCAGCAGGTGTTTTTGGCGTGCTGCTGGGTGGCTGTATCATCAAGGGGTGATCAAATTTGTAATAGAGCCAGTATGTCTTCAACCTGGATGTACCGCAGTTGGGAGATTCTTGTAAAACAAGTAGTTGCATGGTGCTCTATTACCTGAGATCAACTGCCAGAGCATCCCCAGCAGTATGGTGCATTCTTTTTGCTCACTCTGCACTACCTTCAGCAAAAAGCAAGGAAGGACTGGAAGGATTAGTCAGATCAGATGGACAGTCTCCAATTAATTCAGAAAATCCAATAGAAAAAAAATATATCAATAAACATTATTGTGAATTAATATTCACTATCCATTTCAAATAAACTGCCATAAGCATAATAATATTTTTATAAGACAGTTTTATGCAAACTCCTTAGAAAATGATCAAAATGATCTGTGACCCTTTTAGCAAGATTTTTCAGTGCTACGTATAAAAATAAGAGACACCTCCAAGAGCAAGTTCTCTGTAAGCAGGAACAATGCTGCAGTGTTGAGAATCTGCAGTATTCTAGTGTGGATCCTGGCACTGGTATTAACAGTCGCTTGTGTTCGGTGTATCTTAATGTATAACCTGACAGCAATGCATGTTCTCAGACAAAAGCTACATTTCATAAATATTGCTCTAACTACATTAAATACAGAGAGTTTAAAAAAAAAAAAAACATTCAATCAACAGCCATTAAACCACCCACAAGTAACTTTATACTGAAAAGTTTGAGTCTTTTGCTATTTCAGGGTTAATTCACAGTGGTTTACTTTCATTTAGACACTACTGCTGCATACCAGTAGAAGTGCTATAAATTCAAACATTATGTGGCTTTAGAAATGGTCAAGCGTCTAAGCTATATTCTAAGATATAATAGCTGACCTTTTTTGTTGGTTTGTCATTTTGGTTTTTGTTTTTGTTTTTATTTACTTCCAAACATAGGTCTTATTATACACCAAAACAGCCTGTAAAGTGAACATCTCTAAAGCATACGGTAGACAGTTTATCCACTCTACTAAGCTGACTTGACTTTTCTACCACTGGGAATGCATGCATGTTAGTGACAACAGGATTATCCTCCTACAAATCCACCAACAATATACAGAGAATTGCACAGAAAAGCTCATAAAAAAATTAAGACCAGAAAGTGGAAAAATATGCGATCTATTGTTTACACCAAAATAAACATATATTGCAAACTACAAGAGGATTCAAGAGTTATTAAAACAATAAGGAAAAGAGGACTACGTATCACGGTTGAAATGTGGTAAAAACTATCCTTTAGCTATGACCAGAACCACTTTTTCTAAGACCGCTTTGAAGTGTTACCAAAACTCTTAGTCTAAGTCAGCAAAATGCCATTCTTTGAAAGAGACAATGAACAGGGAAGAATTTAGAAAGCCAAGGAATAGTGCCAGAGAGAGAAGAAAAAAACATTCAAGTAAGCTAAGTCTTATTGTAGTCTGTAGCCCTCAAGGAGACTGAATCACATGTCAGGTATGAACATAATGCTCTTTGTAGGGAGCAACATTAAAAAGAATCAACTTTGCAAGATTTACAATTCTACATGTAAAATCCTCCCAACTATCTGGTATGCACTCAAGCATTCAGTGCACCTATACCCATGACTACGCCATCTCCTGTTTTGTACAAGGGGAGAAAGCCTGGCGAGTCCTCTGCTATGGGAATTTTGCAAGACAAGGTTTACTTAAGGTAAAAAGAGAGGGGTGGGAATCATTTCATAGTACCCACTTTGCTGCTGCTTTGAATGTTTAGAGCTTCCAAGATAAAGCTTGCAGATCATTGCAGTGCACACCACAATCTGGCTTGATATCTAGATACACTTCTCTGGTGCAAAACGTATCAAATTAGAACAGGTTTGGAGCTGAATCACATCAGCAACATAATGGCAGAAGGATTAGCCAGCTTTCTTACTCCTAATCATTTCCCAGCTGCACCTAAAAAAAAATCCTCTACTCCTGCTATCCTCCTCAACCCTTACATTTCAAAGGAACACCGCAGAGCATGCTTCAGCAAACATAAGAATACAGAGCTCATTATTCTTTCAAGAGATGACCCCAAACCTTTTTCTCTTTTCTTTAATGGATATAATAAGATTTCCAGAAATAACAGTCGCAGCTTCATCAATATGACCTAAACAACAAAAATGTCATTTGAATGAAATTAGAAATATTATGTATTAGGTATATTGTGGAGGATCCTGCACATCTCCATTATAACTTCATTTATCTGTATAACCAGTGGTATCTCGTGGTTTGCATCATAGGACACTATAAAGTAAAAATGAAAATCCCTTTTAAACTACTTTAAATGAAATTCAGAACTGAACACATGACAAATCTTCAAACAGATACACACAATTATGCAAGAGATTTACAATTCTAATGGTTTCCTTCCTTTAGTGAATGTGAGATATATACACAAGCACCTTCTCTCCCTCCTTGTCATATTCATCATGATGTTTTATTTCTGGTTTCAATTACTTTCAGCACTGAAGAGTGAGGAGATACATCAATTTATTTAGCAAGTTGGTAACATTGAGGCCAAATTAAAAGACACAGAGTTACATGAAAATATATACACTGTGAGTGCACTTAAACCATAAAGATGTTTTACCTCCAGTCATGGCTGCAGTAATGCATTTAAACTCTTTCCTTCCTCCCCCCCCCTTCCCAATCCATATTATAACAGACTTTACATCTATCAGCTGACAATTTCCCTCATTTCCAATATTCCTTAACATGATTTACTTTTCCCTCATCAATTCTAACACCTTTAGCAAAAGTTCTTTTTCCCCAAATTAATTTAGACTAGTTCCCCTAGCTCTGGAATAGGCATTGGAATGAACCCTTCAATCTGTAAAATCTAAACCAAATCCTCCAATACTTTGTGCATTTCCTAAATACTACATTCATTCCAGAAGAGGCAGTAAGGTGACTTGAATTTTTGCACACATGTTAATATTTGTGGGAGTAAAGGTTAAAGTAGGCATGGTGTCCTCTATCCACCAGGGAACCAAGAGGCACATCTACCTCACTGAAAAGCAGTAAGTGATGCTAATTATGTAACCACTAATGCTAATGATTTTCCACTCTCTTTGAAAATTATCATTAATATTCAAGTAAAAAATTAAGTGGTACTGAGAGTTTTCAGTTAGTATGTCTTCCAGAAAAACTTGGAGTTAGCGAAGACTTAATCTATTAGAAGACTAGAAATGTGATAGCGTGTCTATCCTGACTTGAGAGGCTGTATGCATCAGTGTATTAATTTTGCATCATTTCTGACAAAATAAATACGATGTATAACTTCTTGCTATTTTATTTTGAACAAACCCTTATAAAGCAAACCTGACCTAATACTGAAAATGTGTATCATACCTAGTAAAAATTATAATAAGCATGGGATAAATTCTAGAGTCATCTGAAAAATAACTATACACTTCCAAAATAGTCATTAAAAGTGTCAGGTTCTGGGTAAGTGAATGCAGTGTAGTTTGAACATCCTAAATAACAATCATTCATCAATTCCACACCAAACAGTATTCATTCTGCTTCAGAGTAAACTCAGAATTGTTAGATTTCTTACATTAGGAAAGTGTATACTGATGGTCAAACTTCTAGGGAAAAATAGTTCTTTATCCCAGAATCTTATAAAACTGTACACACTAATTCTGCTTGGGGTCCAAAAAAAGCAAGCATGCAAAGAATAAATGAATTTACAAATTCCCGTTTCCAGCAGCTATAGAATATAACATGTAAGGAAGTCAATGAGATCCTAGAGTCCGTGCAAAAGCCCTCCTGGAGAGTTAACGTAAAGAGAAATCATACTGACATTCCAAGAAGTTGCCTCTGAAGGCCTGATGAAGCTTGTTTTGAGATTTGCAGCACAAGTTTTAATGCAAATGAGAGATTTCATTTAATGTTGTGTTAATATTTTATATTTTTTAACAAGCTGTATGCTGTCTTTTGGAACAAATTGAGATATTGAAACTTGATATATTAAAGAAATAAAAATAAGAATTAAAAATACTATGTCACATTAGTAACTGTCTAAATAGCCCAAAAGCTCTACTCTAACTTTTCCAGTTTTGCAGCAAAAAGAAACTTTCAGAGCAGATTTGGGAAGTAAAGTAAAACTTCATATTACATGAAGCTTAACATTGATAGCAAATGACCCGTTTTTCTCCTCCTTTCCCATTCAGTTAATTACTGTTTTGGACCATTAAGTGCACTCAATTTTATGTCAGGCACTTAACTCCTGCTGCTGATAAATCTGGCTAGCAAAGGATTTGATCCTTGAAGTTAGTACTTCAATGGACTACTTTAGGAGCAACACATCCTGTAAGTCACCTGCCTGCTTGCCAGTTTATTAAAAACCAAAGTGAATGTATGTTGCTTTCCACATCAAAACCACGTATTCTCTAGAATTTATGTGTGTGTGCGCGTTAGAATAAACACTCACTGGTAAACATTCAGAGGCAGGCTTGGAGCGCCATATCATAGGCAGGAGGGAATGAGAAAATAACAGCTTACATTTCCATACAGCTGCTATTCCAAAGAGTTCCCAGGCCTTCTTTTCTTTATAGACAACTAAAATGCACACTTTCTCCAGGCACCAGACATTTCTGCGTTGAAACACAGCAGCTGTTCAACACTTGACAGCAATGCCACACAGTCTGAAGGGCCCACTGACAAAAACATTTGTTTTCCTCTGAGATAGTTGCATTTCAGTTTTTGATGAAGGTAAACCAGATGTCGTGGTTTAGCCCCAGCTGGCAACTAAGCACCACGCAGCCACTCGCTGCTCACCCCCACCCCCAGTGGGATGGGGGAGAGAATCAGAAGAGTAAAAGTGAGAACACTTGTGGGTTGAGATAAGAACAGTTTAATAATTGAAATAAAATATAATAGTAATAATAATAAAATAATAATAATTTGCAATGAAAAGGAAAATAACAAAAAGAGAGAAATAAAACCCAAGAAAGACAAGTGATGCAAATGAAAAACAATTGCTCACCACCAACTGACTGATGCCCAGCCAGTCCCTGAGCAGCAGCCATGCCCCGGCCAACTCCCCCCCTGTTTATGTGCTGAGCATGACGTCACATGGTATGGAATGTCCCTTGGGCCAGTTTGGGTCAGCTGTCCTGGCTGTGCCCCCTCCCAGCTTCTTGTGCACCTCCAGCCTTCTCAGTCGGTAGAGCATGGGAAGCTGAAAAGTCCTTGACTAGTGTAAGCACTACCTAGCAACAACTAAAAAATCAGTGTGTTACCAACATTATTCTCATCCTAAATCCAAAACACAGCACTGTGCCAGCTACTAGGAAGAAAATTGACTCTATCCCAGCCGAAACCAGGACACCAGAGTAGCTAAATATTATTTGCAGGAGCCCGTTCATGCCTTGATCGCAAGCATATGGCAACAAAGTCTGCTCAACATCTATGCAGACAAAAAATTAGGACAACTGAAAGGAAGAACGGTCTCCGTATCACAAATGTGAAACTAAGGCACAGAAGGCTGCTTAAAATAGTCTAGGCCTACACTTAGATCATCTAAGGTCCAGGATAATCAGAGGATTAACATCTATCTTCTCCCAGTGCACCACAGTAACATAACTCATCTCTAAATAATGCAGAATTGATTTTGATTCACTTGAAGCAGGACCTGTACATGAATTACCACACCATTTGAGGCACTGTTCCCCAAATGGTTTTGAGAACTGCCATTGGAGCAACTGTGTACTAACTGCCCAGAGAATAGCTGGATCTGAACATAAAGTGGAAGCTCTTAGGTACACCAATTATTCATAAATGTTTCTGCATTTGAAATGGGTTTTATGAATGCCAGATATTTCAGAGAGAGCACTACACTCACATTATCTACAGAGAAAGTATACGAAGCCAGGTTACCCTTGTGGCTCCTCACCAAACACAGACAGGAGGCAGCATTTGCAGTAGTGTTCGTTTACATATGCGCAAGCAGAGAGACACCCTGCAGACACAGCATAGAAATCTGTTGGTATCGTCCTGCTCATCGCAATCTGGAAAACTTCCTAGGCACCTGAGAAAAGCCCAGTGCTGCATGGGACAGTTTACTTATGAAATCCAGGTCCTTAAGCACGCCACAGATCTCTCTCCATTCTCAAGCTTCCACATAGCTCCTGATCCTACTCCTCATCCTCCAAAACAGTTGCTGCTGGGAGGCCAAATGACCTGAAGGAGTCACAAATCAAGCAGTCACAGCAGGATTCATGTGCACACGCACACACAGACACTCTCCTCTACTACCTGGCGTTGATGGAGTTTGCACAGAGTGTAAGATTAAAGCATTAACGGCCCATTGTAATGCACGGATCAGTTCACATTCCTCAAAGCTGTCTCCAGTTGTCTGCAGTTGAGGTATTACCAATAAGGTGGTGTCTGCCAGTGCCACCTGAACAGCTTTTCCTCACACCTGTGAGTACTAAAATAAAACAACAGCTAAGAGTCTGTGACTCCAGGACTCAGAAAGGTAGCACAGCACTAAAAACCCTATTCAGCTCTCACTCAGACACCCCTCTTGGCAAATTCAAGTCAGTTATAAAAGTAACTCTTCCAATAAGGCTGAGGCAATTATTTTAACTGTGGGGAAGTCCTTCTTAGCCTGCCTCATAGGCTCATTCCTACTCCATTTCTCTCTCAGAGGATCACCACCCACCTGGGTTTATGTGCTTCAGCTTATTCACAAATGGGGAGTATAAGCATTATGGGGAGTATAAGCTCTTCTCCTTGAACTCTATACTCTGGAATGAGCTTGCTAAGGGTAACACTGTATGTATATGACCCAAGGTATGTGAGTTAAGTGAGTCCCACAAAATTTAATTAAAACTATGTACTTCTATCATTCAGGTGCTTCTGAAATTTCCATTCTTCTTAGGGTGTCTTAAAAACTGCTTCATTTATAGCACATGGTGTACCATTTGGACATATGCATTACAAGAATATATTGTCTTTTCTTATGAAAATGATAAGACAGAAAAGCTTAAAAGCCATGTTTAGAGCATTTTAAGAGCACTGCTGCATCATTAAACCATCAAACTTTGATTCCTGTTTTAAATTACGCATAGGACCAAAAGCATTCAATAACATGGATATTTAACAGCAGCCTTTTAAATGACTACAAAGCTCTAGAGGAGATGCCAGAATCTGTTGCCACCTTTGTGTCTATTAAAGTGCCACAATAATAGATGCTAGTTATGATAGGCTTTTAGCCCAACTATTAGAGAGGAGCTGTCAGTTCATGGAGAAAATAAGTAATTATAGTTGAGGGGTTTAGTGCAATAACAATTATCCCTTAATATATTTCCTTTAGATCAAGGGATACATATTCAAGTTTTCACTACTCTGCTAGTACTCAGAAGCAAAAACTGCCACCGATAAGTTATGAAGAGCAAACAACTAAATAAAAGACTGTATGATGATTTCTAAGCAGCCTGCAAGAAATGTACTGTTAAAACAGTTAATTAAAAGTCCAGCCAGGCAGGATAGTGCCCAAGAGAAGGGGCAAAGACTTGTAAGAATCTTTTATTTCCCCAGTCCCTCATCCAGAAACACTCAAATGATTACCTTAAGACAGGAAAAATTCAAAATATTGCCTGTCGTGATGCTATTATTGGGGCACGATGGCAGTTATTTCTGAATACTCAATGTCCCATTGCAAGAATCATACCTTTTTCTGGAATAGTACCTAGCTGCTGGGGAAAAAAAGCTGCAAAGAACCAGAAGGCGGCCCTCTCACATACAGACAAGGAACTGACTGTAAACCACTTAGCGGACCCTGAGGCAATAGCCAGGAAAATGCTGGGTAGGTAGAAAAAAAGATATTTCAGTTACATGCGGATTTGCTTCTGGGAAAAAGAAAAGGAAGACAACAGGCAGCATTCTGGAGGTTACGAGGACAATCCTACAGCCATAGCACCTACATGGGACCAATCTATACAGCAGGAATGACAGACACAAATTTCATATCACACTCCAGTTTTCTCATATTAATAGAGATGCAATTAAGCACAAGAGACTGAGCTGCTCAAGTCCAGGTCAGATCAGAAACTTCCATCTGCAGAGACAGAAAAAAAAACACATTTACACTATACCCATTTGGTACTTAATTTCTGGTATTGCCTGCCTGGTTGCCTCATTACAGAAAAAGAGCACTGTTTGCTGGTCAGCACAGCTACATCTGTATCTGTAAATTCAAATCCTCTCAGTGACATTCCCAGGTATTGTCATCATCTATGCTAGTAAGCTCTGAAAGCATTTTCTGACACGGTGTCCTGGTTTCAGCTGGGATAGAGTTAATTTTCTTCCTAGTAGCTGGTACAGCGCTGGGTTTTGGATTTAGGATGAGAATAATGTTGATAACACACCCATGTTTTAGTTGTTGCTAAGCAGTGCTTACACTAGCCAAGGACTTTTCAGCTCCCCATGCTCTACCGACTGAGAAGGCTGGAGGTGCACAAGAAGCTGGGGGGGGCACAGCCAGGACAGCTGACCCAAACTGGCCAAAGGGACATTCCATACCATGTGACGTCATGCTCAGTATATAAACTGGGGGGAGTTGGCCAGGGTCAGCAACCGCTGCTCAGGGGCTGGCTGGGTGTCGGCTGGCAGGTGGTGAGCAATTGCATTGTGCATCACTTATTTTGTATATTATTATTATTATTATTTTCCCTTCCTTTTCTGTCCCATTAAACTGTCTTTACTTTTTTTTTTCCAATTCTGTCCCCCATCCCACTGGGGCGGGGGCAGTGAGCGAACGGCTGTGTGGTGTTTAGCTGTCTGCCAGGTTAAACCGCAACACACGGGTTTGGCCTCTTCTCCTTGAACAACCCCAGGCCTCGTATGGCAGCTGGAATATTTTAGGGACCGCTCCCAGCAGGTGGTTTGAATGCAGCCACCATCTTGTGAAGTTTAAGACATTTACTAGCAGAGTGTTGACAGCTGCCATCTTGGCACCCAGACGTTTGGTTTATTTATACAATCATTCAACAATTTTTAATTCCTTCAGAGTTTAAACCCATCTCTGAAGAAAAGAGTTTTTCAGAGGTGCATGACTCAGAACATGTGGCGTTCCCTTCCAGTTCTCTAAGTGTGATAATGAAGGTGTTGAACCATTCATAAATTTCATTTCCTTTAGAGTTTTTGTGCCTGAGATTTCATTTGCATTAATGTTATTTTACTATCCTTAGTGAAGTTATTGTGTTTTGAACTGGCATAACAGACAGAAAAAAAATCCATATTGTTTAAATAAAGTAGTAATGAAAAATCTTATTGCTAAAGCTGTTAAGATGAAATATTAGATATTCTCTCATGTAAAAAAAGTACAATTGTTTTATAAACTCCACAGCCCAACCTGGCTTTAGCTCCCCCTGCAAATCTGTTCTGGATAGTTACCTTACGGATATCCTGTTTTGGAATTCCACGCAGTGTGCAGTAATAATACAGATGCTCCCAACCTGTTAAAAGTTCATCTAGGGCATCTTGCTGTGGACAATAGCCGATGAGAATGCCTTCAGCGCTAGCAGACAGTATATCCATTTCAGACCTGTTTAAAGAAAAAGAAAGAGACTTGAATGTTGTTTAAAAAAACCACAGCCCTGGGTTTCACCCATGGGATATAGAGTCTTCAAAACAAACACACTTACCCTCACTTCCATAGTTAAATGACTTTGAATCTCTTCGCTATGGTCACTTACCATTGTACCACCCACATGCAATGCACGCTTTTTGTCCTTTTCAGATTAGCACTGCCACCCACACATTACTATTCTAACGGTGTGTGTGTGTCAAGGTGAACAGATCAACACAGGAGGGAGGACAGATCTATGAGAATTAATTCTTGCCAGGTTTACCTTCCTTATCTCTTTGGTAGACACTGCTCTAAGGAGACATATTTCAAAAATCATACTGCGTGCATCACATTCAATATTAAAGGGGCAGTAGTTGAGAGAGAGAGAGGGAAATGTTGCTGTTTATTCTTTGTGTGTCTGTGCACACACATATGCATGCATGCATTCTCTAAACAACAAGAGTGAAACAAAACACAGAATATTAAAGCCTAGTAGGTTAAAAGACAATACAGGAAAAAAATGATCCTGATTTAAGAGACTTTGGCCATTACTTTGTAGCTGTACAGCATTACTTGAAATTACATTCATTGCTAAGAAGCAAGCTTGATTGCAAGGGTGTCTCATTACCCATAATGACACTAAATCTATCCTATTTATTCCAACATCTAATTCAACATTCAGTGATGCTGATTTACATGTACAGAAAAGACCTGTCAAAATTAAGATACTTAATAATAAAAAAATCTGAGATTTGAAAGAAAAAAGTTTTTAAGAGATTCTGAGTAACAGAATGGTTTTCCCCTTAGTGGTTTTCTACATTTCTGGTTAAGAGAACTAAATATATGATTAATCATTTAGACTCAAAGTAAATGTATTAAATGCAGGATCTACAAATACTAGCACTAGTAAAAATATAAATATGTATCTCCTGTTAACAAGATTCAGGAGTCTGGGGAGAAAAAGAAAACACAAATTCTGCATTTTACATAATGAACCATGGCATCAAAATATATTTTAATGCTATCAAAAGATAAATTATCATGATTATGACGAACCTTGCTGGGGACTAATTAGAACGGTCCTTTGCTCTTAATGGCAATGATATAAAATTTTAGTATCTTTGTAGGTTTGGATGGTGCCAAGGAAGTTAACTGCCTGTAGACATCTCTCTAGACAAAGACTTAGCAAAAAAGAAAAGGAGTGATAGGGGAAAGAGGATACCAGAAGTGTACTTCCTCATTAATTTATATCCACTTATAGGTTATTTTAAATAACGTATATACAGAATTTTTACCAGCTCAGTTTCCAGCCATACCTAAATCTAATCAAATTATTTTTTAAGATGAACTTTATCATAAGATATGGACTGATTAATGTTGATCTTTTTGCATAACCTGTCAGAAGCAGTGGCTTCCTTTTTTAATGAACTCTAACAGAGTGAAACACTATCCACAGTGAAATGCTATCTAGATGCTGCTGAACACAGAGATATGTGTCTGAGGTTTGTTTTACTAGGAAGATTCAGGCACACTAACAAGGTTTTCTTTTGGTGCAGCTGCTGTCTTTGGAGAAACAAGAGACTGAGCTTTTGGTAATACGCCAAGTGCAGTCACAGAGAACAAATCACACTCAGGGGTAATTTCAGGGACTTTTACTCAGCATGAACCTTGTAGCTGGATAGATACATCTAGTCTGGAATGGGTCCATACCATGAAGAACAAAAAATAAGTATGCATGGCTGCAAAAAATAACAGACATCTAATGTTCTTTAGCTAGAAATGTATTAGACAACAGTTACTAAGTTTGCATCAGGAAATAAAAACACATCAGTGTCCCCAGTGCCAATAGTACAGACATGACTTTGGTGGTGTGCCTCCCGTAAAGCACACAGCCTTAGATGAATGATATCCCACCCACTGACCTTTAGCTTTCATAAAGGAAGAGTACAGTGAGAATAGATCATTTAATATTCTTACTCAGTTTGGTCCTTATCTTGCAACTTTATCCATTAGTGCTGACCTTGAACACTTAAAGAGTTCCCATTAATAAAGAGATTCTAATGTATTCACTAAAGAACTCACGGACCTAATTTTTTTCTGTCTCTGTATCTCTCAAAGCAGAAAACAATCTGACCAGAAAAAAAAAAAAAGCCATATGAGGATTCTGGTCTTTTAGTGAGACTTTTTTGGTATGTATAGTACAATGCCTATTCTTCCCTTGGCAATATCACTGAGTAGATTTTCAAATCAAAAAGCTGGAAATCATCTTCAGTTCTGTCTAGCCAGGTCCTAAGCTTTTTCGGAATACTGAAAGAATAGATGAAAGAAAAACACAGCATAATTTTTAATTATAGTACATATCTTACAATAGAAAACTGCCCTCATCTCTGGAAATTGATTTTCCTTGAAATTCAGTCAATCTCTCAGATTTCATTTTAATGGGTCTAAGTGAAATGAACGTTTCAAGTAGTGATGGCATGATACCAGAAAACCTTTTCACTGAATGATATACTGTAAATGCTTTTCCCTTTTTTTTTAAAATTCTGATGCCATTCATTAAACTAATTATAATCCTCTTCTTCCTTAACAAACATCTTCATATATGATGTTATCAGAATCAAACTGGAAATACATTTTTTAATATTTTCTGAAATATCGATTAGCATGCAGCAAAATGATGTTTTTTTTCCTCAAGCTAGAGAAAAACAGATGCTTGTTTTCTGCCCTTTTGTTATCAGCATGCTAGCATTTCTCATTAGGCCATTCATATAAACCACAGGACATACAGGAAGAAAAAAATCAGCTTGTTTTATAAATAAAGAGAGAAAGAACATATAAGTACAGATTCCAACCCCTCTCAGCCTTTTTGTCCATAGTACAGTAGACACAATGAATTCCAGTGTAATATCTAAAAACTATAGGCAGGAAAACAGACTTTTACACTAATACAGGACTTTCTGTACCATTATAAAAACACTGAGTAACTGTTTTCTTTAAATTCTGTTAGCAACTTTGGTTACATATCCTGGTCAAGTTAAGACAGAACTAACATGGAACACAAGTTTTCTCCTTCCTAGTGAAGACTGCATTTTTAGACTATATCGTTATGCTCGGTCAATACTTCCACTTACTATTTAATTTTTCCTTTAAAGTGGAACAGCTGCAACAGACAAAACCAACAGAACACGTCCAGAAAACTTTATATGTTAAACAAAATTTTAAAGTTGCAAAATTACATTTCTAGTACACTTTCGGAAAAGGTCAACAGAATGTGTGGCATCCTCAAGAAAAATAGCACAGTCTAGCACTTGAAGCATGGAAGATATTGTATTCCATCCCTTTCTAAGTGCTTTGGTCTCCATTTATACAGTGAGAATTATGATACTTTGGTGCAAATCATCCTGAAAAAAATCCAGGACTCAAGGAGGCTTTCGTAATTTGGAGCGCTCATCTTAGAGTTTTGTACTCTCGATGAAAGAAACTTGCCAGACTTGCAAGATACTGGGGATAATAAACTAAACTCTATGAATAAAATTTTTCATTCAAAGTTGTTCCTCCATTGATCATTTTAAGGCTTTTTACATCGATCCATTTCTTTTGTGTGTTGAAAGAAACCCCTGAAATCTGATTCCAGCCTGGAAGGCCACATTGGGATGACATGGGGCACTCCAGTCAGAAAGCCTTTGCTGGCACTGAAAAGAAACCAAAACACTGGAACGAGGGAGAATGATCTTGGACAAAACCTGTTGCCTTCTCCCGCCTGAACTGGACCTGTAGTTTCCGGAAGGCTAGGCTGGTTATTGCAGAAACCAGATTTGGTTCTTATTTGTTACAGCGGTTACCGGCGACGTAGCTTATAGTTAGCTGTGGGCTGACATTCAAAGGCACACCTCAGTTTCAAGTTCCAGAGACAATTTAGTACCCTCGATATACCCAGGCTTATGGCTGGTTTTGGAAAAATTGTTTCACTGTTGACTCTGCTGTGCACTTTACTTCGCTTTTGTATGCTTTTTCTGCAGTTTTTGAATGCAGTTAAAATAAAGGCAGTGATATATATGGTACTTACAATGGCTTCTGTAGAGAGATAAATTCCATTAATTAGTCAAAATGAAGTATAAATTTACAAATTGCAAAAGTAGTTAGACATTCCATTGTACTCTTAACTGCACATTCAATTCAGTGCATACTAATGCTCAATTAACATTATAAAAAATCAAGGTTAAAATATAATTAATGTAACTATAGCTTAGTTATAATTAAACTAATTATACTGATATACAGTGTAACAACAGCTATCTCAGCCATTATATTGATGTAAATTTATTCTGCCTTTCAAGTAAAGCTATTTGAATTACATTTTTAATTATTTATCAAGCTGAATATCATAACTATCAAAGGAGTCTGAGTTCTAGCTATAAAGAAATATTTTACTTTCCCTTCTTTGGAGAGCAATTCTTTGGTCCTATGACTTTGTAATCCAACAGCTGAGATGACTGACAATTCAAATAGGATGGGGAGTTGCTGTCATGGAGGATATCTCTGTGCAGAAGGAAGATGGAAATTCATGGGAGATAAATTAATTACATGAGGAAGACTGCCAAATGCTTCAGGCCTCAGGGGGTCAACTCATGAACAAGACGACACCCGGCTTATCTATTTCTTCCTCTATGCACCCCACTACAAGTGAGACTTTGCTCTAAGTGTGAACTTAAAGTCAACTCTATTCAGCAAACAGCAGCAGCAAAGACTGCAAAGCAGAGAGTGCCAAAAAGACAAACAAACCACTAGTCACATTATTCATTATTTTACATTGATCTTGACATGACACTTAAAAGGATTTTGACACTTTCTCTTCCAAGCTGTTTTTATCCCTCCTCAGTTGAGGGAGGCTTTATGGCACAGAGTCACTGAAGAAGGTTTAGACACAAATATGGAAAGGGGAAGAAAACAAAGAATGGCCAACATACACTAAAAAAAAAAAAAAAAAAAAGGTAGAACAGATGTACAATATCTGCTGATACATCAGCCCAGCAGAGATTCAAAGAATATGAGGGCTCACTTTGTTCTCCTTTATTTTACCACTTTGTTAAGTGTCAGCTTTTCTTAGTACATATTTAATACAGACCTTACTTCTTCAAGCTATTTGACAGAAAAAGTAACTACAAAATGTTTACAGTTTTATACACTAGCTTTCATTTAGCCAGCTCATGCACTGGTAGCAATCTAGTTATAGCAGTAAGGCTAAGCATAAGCTATTTTGAGTGCATCTGTACTCTTAAAGAGGAACAGCTATATACAGAGAAGACAAAAAAAAACTTCAAATGTCAAGCAGACTATGCAGTTACCTATTATACATATTTAAGCTTGACAACTCCTTTGTCTGGATGTTGTTCAAAAGCCAGTCAGAGTGTCCTAATGTCTTATAGTACCATACTTTATAAATACAGGTAAGCAAATTTTATTAGAACACTCTCCTTTCTAGTCATTTTCCTTTTTGCTTTTAATATTTCTGCCCTTTATGAGAGGGACTGCTGGTACTTCAGTATCAGTATTTTATTTCCACATCTTCCAAAGTAACTGTTTCAATGCTGCTTCTCCCTTTGGCACTCTTTAATATTGGGGTTGCAAATAGTCCTAATATGGAGACACACTCTTTATATGATAATTATTTTTATATTTCATTTGGACAGATATGTCACTGATAATGGCAATGTTAATGAGGTACACAAAATAATAAAAAAGGCAAAATCCCCTGTGAATGGCATTTTGCTATTATCTTCACAAGATTGGCTGTGGTTGGTGATAAATTCCTATTATTTCTCTTACTAGACTATCTTTATTACATCAGACATCTTTATCACATCTTTATCAATGAGAATGGGATTGCAAAGGTTAGGAGCTGCCTAAAAACATTTTCTGCAGAAGGATATGAAAATAAAAAAAAGCAGGGTTTTGGCAGACTGCTCAGCTTGTATACTATAAATGTGCATTTGCCATGTAAATGGTAAGATACAAAGTTTAGGCACATGGTGCATTTAAAATACCTATTTAATTTGTAGTGTACCAAAAAGAGAAAAGCTTAATAGAAACAGATCAGAAGCCTTCCCTTCCCCAAAAGAATGCCCCCATCAAGACGAATGCCAGGAAACCTGATTTGCAGAAGAGATGAAGTTGGTTCTACTAGTTAATAAACATTCCTGCTTAATAACACCAGCTCTTATGAATCTCAGCGATATTGAAAACTGTTACATAACATCTAGCTGTTATGCATTTTCCTAAGCTTTTGTTATGAAAACAGACACCATTTTCTCTCAGGTTCTTAGGAATAAGCTCCTTTTTTGCAGTATTAAACATTCAAAAAACAAACAACCTAGAGGCCAACAAATCTTTTAGAAGTACTTGAAGATGTTGTGAATCTGCTCTTCTGCCCTATTAAAAAGGTGGCTGCTGCTCAGAAGTACGTTTTTCTTATTTTCTTTGAGAATCTAGCAGGAGTTCTGTGAATACAACTTGATTATCAATGTGTGAGGCTCTTTCTATATAACCTCCTGCACCTCCAAGATGTTTTAGGTTGAACTTCCCAAAATTCTACTTTGCAATTCAACATGCACTTTGGAAAAAGCTCATCTTCCATTTCTAGTCCCCTGTGTTGTCCAAAAGTGCAAAAGCTGTCCTGTAAAATTCAAGGCTGTTTTCAGTGCACCTGCCTCAAAGAGACACTTCTGACTTAATTTTGAATTCAGTGAAATGATTACAATAGCAATCAGGAAAATGTACATATGCTTTTGTTTGGGGGTTTTTGTTTTGTTGTGTGGTTTTTTTTAAACCAGGAACTTTCAAGCATAGTTATTCAAGGAAACAGGAACTGTTATGAAATAAGGATTTTCTGCATGGAGTTACACCAGTTAGGTTCTCCAATATTTATAATAATAATTTTGCCTACTCATTTCATTATTTGCTCATGAAGAATGCATAATGAAGGATCCATCAGATTATAGTATCTTGTCCCTTCAGGGTCACAGAGGACAAAATTTGTGTTCTTTCCAGTCAAACCCAACAGAGGTGGGATCTACATCTAAGCTGCTGCCCAAATTATTCATCAGGAATCACTATCAGAGGTAATGTCTCTGTGGAAGTTGCTTCATGACATAGATTTTAAACAAAAAAATCTAGATCTGCTGACCAGCAAATGGTTTGCAGCTGTGACCAGCAACTGCTTTCTTCAGCTGACTCTCCTGTCTTCCTCTGTGCCAGGAATACCAGGCTTTTGAGCACACTACTGGAGTAAGAAAAGGAGAAGACTTCTTACCATGATATCCCCCTTCCTCCATTTATCTCAGGTGTAAATAAAAATCAATCCACCTAAAAGTCCCTGGGTGCTTGATACTTACAGATAGAGTTATGTTCTCCATGTATTATATACAGGGGTGGGTTTTTTTTTTATTGTTGTTTGTGGGGGTTTGTTTTGTTTCAAGACGTACACACTAATTTATCAGCAGCAAATAAATCTACATTAAGGGAGGAAAGATTTCTGAAATCTGCAATTGTCTTTCTGATGTGGAGTGTACATACTCCTTACAGAGCATATTGCATAGCATAGCAAACGAAAAGAACAGAAACATTTCCATCACTTTGAAGTTCCTTGTTGGTTTTGCCTCTAAATACTGACTTAAAGGTGGTAGCTAAAAATCTGGGACTCAGACACACTCATTTAGCTTTTAATACCTGTTCACTGAAGTTGTAACTAACAAAGACAGCTTAGAGACACCTGGAACTGGAAGGTGTTCTGGACTCTCACAAATAAACTAATTGTTACAAAAAATATTTTTAAATTTTAATTTTTTTATTTCACTGTTTGGGAACTTGACAGTTGCCCCAGTTCTTGTCCTGGGGATAAACATGATTGCTGCTCAGAAAGGAAATGGCTATACCTGGATCTGAATCAATTTAGCGTAACACAAAATTTTATCACAATCATCTTTGTATCTTCCCACTAGCCTACAGAAAATATCAACTTAATTGGTTCATAGACCACAACCTTCATCTCTTTTTTTGTCTTAAAATCATAAATCAATTCTATTCAGAAAAAAGTTATTCTGCTTTGGATGAGTAACTTCAGTCATTCTTCAACTGTTGAGGAAGGGTTCTCCAGACCTGTTGTGGTTATAATCTTACCCATGGAAGAGTCAACGAATTTGCCCCCTAGTGATTTTCAGCAGTACAGCAACACAGTGCACCATGACCTGGTTAATAACAGTTGCCAAAGCATGAAGCAAGGAACAAAGTCAGGAATGACATAAGTCTCTTCTCCCAGCCATGAACTTGTTTGTTTCCCCAAGTTTAGCTACTGTGTAACTGCAGCTCTTGCTTGAGGTTGCCTTCTCAAGCTAGTGATAAGTTTTGAAAACTTGGGAATATGGGTTTTGCACTCACTTCAGCCACTTCAAACACATAAAAATCCATAACCTGGATTGACACCACTATAATACAGGATGATAATTAATGTTGTCAAGGGTATTTTGGACACTTAAATGCAAATGTCTAAGGCTTCCTCTCAAACCTCCTAAATATGTCAAATTTTGTTACCTATATTTTAGTATATGGTAAATAACATTGCATCTTAAAGTATGCTTTCATGTTGGATTTATAAAACACAGTGGGGGAAATGAAAGTAGCACACATGATGTGCAGGGAGAGCGTTTAACCTATTGTTAAATGCCAGTAGCATACTAAAGTTGACCTCAGAAGAATTTTTATCTGTTTAGCCACAGGTGCATAACATGTCTAGTAAAAGGAATACAGACATTGTTAAACTGTTTTATGATCTTTTGAAAAGTTATCTCTAGGGGTTCTGATAAAATAAGTCATGTAGTCGCTAAACATAGTGTAAGTGCCAATACAGGTGATGATGAAACATATTCTTATAACTTTATATTTGCTTTCAAGTGGTTATTAAAATTTTGGAATTGTCACAAGAGATCAAATAATTTGCCCAAATATAGATCTGGTACCATGTTGTGCAGGGAAAGCCATGTGCAATCCATGAATGCACAGGTGGGATGAAAGGCAAGTCCCATTAAAATCTATAGAAAAATACCCCTCAAAATCTAAACAAAACCTGGGAGCTTAAATACTGCCTTGAGGGCAATATTTTATCAAAAATTATTACAGATTATTTTATTTCTGTAAATCTCAAATCCTCTTCAGACTCATGCTAAACTTCTGACCTCCATGATATCCCAGTACAAAGCATTCCACCAGTTCCAAAGAACACCAAATGTTAATTTTTACCTAATTTTAAATCACTTTTGTTATTATTATGGTTGTTGTTGCTTAATGTCTGAAAATTTTTGTCTTCTGTTCTTGGAAATTATAAATGAAAAGAACCATCTAAAAGTCTCTATAACCATTGTAGAGCCTCACTCATGTCACTTCTTATTCTCTTTAGAATCATTTTTCCAACATCTCTTTAGTCATTCCTTCTTCATGATTAAAAATTATTTGATGGTCATTTTAGGAGTTCTTTGTTAGCAAATTATTTTTACATTGGATCTCTTGGAAAAACAGTTGTTATGAAAGATAATGAAAAAATCAAACAAAACACACTTAAATAAAATCATGTTTGGTAGCGGTGATGGTGTCCATTTCAAAAGAAGAGTAAACTTTCCAGAAAACTGAATTTTGCCATGACTGAAACTACTTATATTTTGAAGTTAAATCTGCTGATCATTATCTTTGTAAAAAGTGAGCAAATACTGACCTGTGAAAGCATTTAATTTCTAAAACAAAGAAATGTAACTTGTTATTTTGGAAATTCCAAAATGCTTCCTTTAAAAATTTTCTGAATTAAACCCTTCACCTTTCCTTCTCCAAAACACATATTTTGAAATAGACATCATTTAGGAAAAGAGAAGTTTTAAAATTGTTAACTAGCCCAGAATACATTTATATGTACACATACACATTTTACTTTGGCCTGACTAAAACATAACTTTACTTCCCCTCCAATTTTGCTGGGAAAAATGGTAAATGTTGGTTACATCTAACCCAAAAAGTCCATTATTCACTTATCACTCTATGAAATTTAGCCTCAATATCACCAACACTACCTCCTATCCTAATTACATAGCATATTGATCAAGTAATTAATTAATTAATGACTCTGAAGGACACAAGTGTCAGGAAACATTTTAAAATTATCCACTTGAAGCACTGCTCATCAGCCTAAGCCTGGAAACCTTTCAGTGCAGCACTAGTATGGGGGATATATTTCCATGCATCTGGACATACTGTATGTTAAGATTTTTGTAACAATTTTGAAAGGCTGTATGTTAAGGCTTCCTAGAGCCTACTCTTTTGCTACCAGAGAAGTTTATTCTCAATTAACAGAGCTGTCAGACAGAGTTAAATAATGCTAAAATGCTTTCCTGCAGTGACTTAACAGCAATAAAGCAATATACACTTAAAAGGGAACAAAACAGGTCCTTAGAGTACAGTATAAAGGACTGAAGACCTGCTGAGTCTTTAATCATTGGCATTATCAATTAGCACTATTCTGATCAAACCCTGTGTTATTTACCCTGTAGGAGTCCTGATAACAGCACGCCCCGCAGATGGGATGATATCTCCAGTCAGCATCTTAAACGTTGTGCTTTTCCCAGCTCCATTTGTTCCCAGGAGTCCAAAACACTAACAGAGATCAAAAAAAAAAAAGGAGCAAAAGCAATAGATCTGCTATGCTGAAAGAAATAAGTAATATTAATTCTTCAACAGTTTCTCCCTTTTTCATATTTCCCATCATATGTCTGTAAGATACTGTATATGGATATACTGTATGTGCAAATTCCCTTTCCCACAGAAAATAAGTTTTCAAAAAAAACAATTTATATAATATTTTGATTACCCCCTAATTCCTAAAAGTGACTTATTTAGGATTCTAGCCCTCCACTTAAAACCCTGACTAGTAACTAAATGCATTATTTATCCATATTATTAGCAAATGCTAGATTTGAACCTGAGGACCTGAAATCCTATTTGAGAGCCCTGACTACCAGTCTACAGAGTCAGTATTTCTCAGTTTCTCATGAGCTGCTTCACTCTGTACAGGTAAATGAACACTGAACAGCCAAGACAGACACTGACTCTGAACAGTTATTTCAAGCCCCTAGCTGCAATGAATATATGTTTAAGCTAGGGCAGGATTCATATTAAGTCTACTTATAGCACTTCATAACTTTTAAAATACTTGTTTCATGAACCTTCTTACTGATAAATAGGCTTTAATCAGCAGTAATATCCTCTGGGTTACCCCAGCTACCCAACAACTGATCTATAACTGGCAGGACGTCACTGGACCTGCACTGCCATGCACTGATTTCTCATATTTTCCAATTTGCTATTAGCAACCAAGAAAAGTCTTTTCTTTATCAGTATTTTTGAAATTAATATCTGCAATTCCCAAAAGCATCAAAATAATGAAAAAAAATCCCACATAAATGCTGTTCTGAAATCTTTAGGATTACCATATTCAGTGCTAAATTTCAGCTTATTAAAATAGTATATTAGTGTATTATATGCTATATTAAAGTATACTGTGATGATTTCAGCATGGGAACTACAAGCTTGCCCTGGTGACAAATTCAGGATTCAGTCCACAGTTTACAATTGAGCTAGGCATTCTTTGCTTTCTCTTCGGACATTGAACTGCTATGCTACCTACTTGTTTTTTATGTTAACCTATAAAACAGTCACTTAGTAAAGATAAGCAAGAAGAAAAAATTAAGACTCTGATAAATTTGTAACCCAAAAAATAAGTGAACAGTTGCTTCTTAAACACCACCAGATCTTCTGCTTTTATCCAGTTATTGATTTTCAGAAATTACTGCAATTTAAATTGTTCTGCTGCTATCTACAGATCTTTGATTGTAGACATCCTGAGTATGTCTGAACAATTGCTCAGAATGAAGTGTTATTTTCTGCAAGGAAAAAAAAGACCTCTTTACCTCTCCCCTCGGTATTCCCAAGCTTATGCTTTCCACAGCTGTGTTCTTCTTACTGAAACCTCCGTAACACTTCCTGAGGTTGTACAGAAGGAGGACATCATTACCGGTTCTTCCACCAAAGAGTCGCTGTCGCTCCATTTCTACATCAACATCTTCTGAAGGACTGACCATGCTGTTAATTGAACATTGACCCCTAAAACAGAAGATGATAACAAATGATACATGGCAAATTGGACATTGCTGTACTCCGGATAAGTCAATTTCCCTCGTTGCAATCCCTTAAAGCTTGGTGATCAAATCTCAGCAGAATCCAAGGGAAACAGCAACTACTTGTATTTTTTCTGCAGTTTCCACTAATTCAGGTACACCATGTTATCAGAAGTATTTATCTTCAGGTGTTCAAAGGAATCCACCATTTTCTTTCTTTAAAAATTAATTCAGTGTCCACTATGGCAGAATACAAATGGTAACACACCTTCGTTTCTGGAGGAGATCCCAATGAAGAAAAAGCCGTAAAAGAAGAAGTAATGTTCCCTGCAGGGCCATTTCCACAAAAATCCAGCCCAGGAAATTCATCTCAAAGGGGCTCACATATGAATCTATTCCAAAGTTGCTGGTCAGGTCAAACTTGATCTGATTGTATGAAAGTTCTATTAAACCCTGGCCTAAGCAGAATTGTGGGAATACGATGAACGCCCATTTGAGGATATTGTAGATGTTCTGAAAACTCTGTATTAAGATTTGGGGGAGGGGAGAGGTGGGAAGGAAAAAAATTAGTTTTCTCCAACAGCATATTAAGCACACTTACAAAGCTGGATACAGCATTCAAATCTCACTCAAGGTGAACTGATTTCAGAAGAGCATATTGTGAACTATTTTGGGGCAGGGTTCCTCTCTTACTGTATTTTAGAGTGCCTAGGGCCATGGGATTCTAATTTCAGTTGAGGTTCACAGACAGTAACAAAACACATGTGGCCACGATCATTCTATTTTCTTAAAATTTTAATATTTGAATGCTATTAATTCTAAATCACCAACTTAAACCCAGGTCAACACCAAAATTGCCTCTAAACTTGAGTGACGTAATCCAGATTTGACTTCAAACATGAAATTTTTGACCTGGTACATGCACAGATATTCATACACATTCTGGATCTCCTCTCTGTCAAGTTTCTTAATTACCGCTATGACTAATAAAAATTACATACATGGAGTGAGAATGCATATTACTATTCATACAGTGCATTACAGATCTTAGGAATATGCGGCTTAACTCTTATGTCAGTATTATACAAACACATTTTACAATGCATATAATCTATTCAATGGACC
Source organism: Aptenodytes patagonicus (assembly GCF_965638725.1). Lineage (NCBI taxonomy): Eukaryota > Metazoa > Chordata > Aves > Sphenisciformes > Spheniscidae > Aptenodytes > Aptenodytes patagonicus. The sequence goes on from NC_134950.1 coordinate 79,194,736, forward strand.
AGAACAGCTCCCATTATGTGCCAATTACAACTTAATGGTCTGGAAAATGTCAAGGTTTCAATTAACGCTGTTTTTCTGTTATTACAGCGCAATTTTTTTTTTTTTTATAAACAAGTTAAAATTCAAGACGGTAACAAGCAATAAAGTATACACTAGGACAGAAAAATCATGGATGTTTAAAACACATAAGTTTTTCTGCTGGAAAAAATCTTGTCTGTGCATATGTATAAACATACATACATCTATGTACAAGAACATATACATGCATATGTGTGTGCATACATCTCACTTATGAGTTACATAACGCAAAGGTTTTAAACTGACCTGCGCTTTGGAAATTATAGCTAACAAACGAGGTAAGAGAGTCACCAGCATGGCACACAGGCCAAACACAAAATTTAAGGAGATGTAAGAAATAAAAGCTACGTCTGAACTTGAGAAGAATCTGGATACAAGATGCATCCACGGTAAAGTTGCATATCTGAAAGTTTAAAGAAACAAAATTACCACAAATAAGTTATATTTTGGCTTCACCAAAAAAAAAAAAAGGCAGTTGTTATACTAGAAAAAAAAAATAGTTACTCCTTATTTTTAAGATATGCAAACAACTCTTTTGACTAACTGAGAAAAAAGGACAAATTTGCTTTATGTTTTCTTTATCAAATTACCTTATGATTCCATAGATGTACACAGAGCTACTGCCATGTGATGGACAGATATGGTCCATTTTTGCATATATCAACTGCATATATTTACTTTCACTGTTCCAGAAAGCTCACAACCCTGATTTCTGAATGATTGCAAAACCATGCACCTTAACCAGACTCTTACACAGAGATAGAATTAAAACCAAATATTTGAAGCTTAAATCATGGATGCTGAGCAATCAGCTTTTCTTAGAGGTTTTCATAGAAAGAAAAAAGAACAAAAAAGGAAGGAGAGAGTGAGCAAAGAGAGAGAGAAGAAAAAAGAAGAAAACAAAAAAAAAAAGAAGAAAACAAAAAATGGAAAAAAAAAGAAGAAAAAAGCACTAATCCTTGAACTGGAACTAATATTTGTGCCAGTGATATCTGAGAACTGAAATTTGCCAGAGATCATGTTAGCATTGTTATTACCTACACCAGGTTATCAGTAGAGTAGTAGCCATCAAAAATGAGTGCATAGTTACTTCATAGCGCAATGATGATAAGACAGCACGTCCATGGTTACATCATTTTCAGTGCAAATCTTTATAGCAGGACGGAAAGCACCCTCCATTCTGGCAAGTCAAATGACGCCTACCCAAAATGGAGCGGTCATATTTTTTATAAAGAGTAAGATATGTCTAGCAAGACTAAAAAAATGCCCACGCAATTTAATGAGCATGAATGTCATGTAAAGGAAATTCATTTTCCATTCAACATAGTGCAAGACATATCTACCAAACAAATAGTATATAGACTGCAGGAGCATAGGTATAAGCATACACCGTTGCATGATGATAAGTATATATGGAGTATATATATATATAATTGTATATATAAATACTTCTTACATAGTATTAATATACGTATATATAATTCTTTTAATAGTGAGCTCAATGCAAGAGCAACTAGCTGGCCAAAAATCTGTGAATTCATTCTTCACTGCATTAAACAGTAGTTTAGCTTATGAGCCATAAAAGTCCCTTTTAAATTCAACATTGTGTACTTTACAGATGAACTTTTTTCATCTAAGAATGCCAAAATCCTTTACCTTAATAAACAAACTTTCAAATCCTGCTGTGAAGTAATAGTGATTTTACCCTCCGTTTACAGGAAGGTAAAGGTTAAATGACTTAATGTTTGGGTGTCAGACGAAGACTGTAAGTATTCAAGATCACACTATACTTTTCAGTGTCCTGTTGCCAGTCTTAATCACACAATCTTTTCTTTCTTTCATGCACATACCAAAATCACTGTTCCAAGTTTTGCTCTGAATTACGGTACCGTAAATACAAGACAAGTTCATCCTTGGAAGCAGCTCAGGAAAGAGACATGATTTAGAGTGCTGTTATTCTGCTGTAAATGAAAGCAAAATTTGATTTGTTTGCTTATAGCTGCTAAGAAATGAGTAAGACTTTCGGAATACTAAAGTTGTATGATGTTCAAACACAGCCTTTAAAGTAGCTGCCAGTCACGCTTACATTTCTATCCTAACTCTTTCTTTTCCTTCAGCTTCAGCTCCAGCTGTAATTTGTTACTTTGTAAGTATCAAAGATAGAGCATTTTGGACAAAAATGCTTAAGCAGTTGCACTATAAAACACTTCTGCTACCAGCTAAAAGAGGAAAAAATGCAGTTTAGTTAAGAGATCATTATATTTTTAAAGGAAATCAGTTTTAAAGTAGCACACTAGGAACTTGTTGATTATTCTTTCAAGCACATCCCCTTCTGGCACATAGCTTAACTTTTTCATATAACTGGGCTATTTTTATCTTTATTCTAGGTCAGAAATACCTCACAAGTGTACCCTGAAGAGAAAAATAAAATTTTAAAAGAAAAAAATGCATTATGGAATGCAGATAAATCAGAATTACATGCACAGTACTGGGGAAGGTTAAAAGGACCACAATAGGCTTCATCACATTAACCGTGTAGTTAGGCAGAGTAATGGGTAGAGTAGGAAGAGTGGCAACTCTGAAATTTATCAGTGTCCCTGAGACATGTTAAACTTACTGACTGACAGTTATTGTGTCTTTAATACATGTTAAGACACACTGAATACATAGACCTTCTTCTTAAAAAACACTATAATATCTGTTATGTCAGCCAAAGATGAAGAGTACAGGAGGGATTATACTGAGATGATTAAGCTGCATCTGCAGTCAACAAAAAACTTTTTAGAAGACAGTCCAGCTTTTCAGTCAATGCTTGTTTCTTCTGGAATACCCAAACTTTAACTCAACATTTTGGTTAAAGCAATACCAGCATAACTCTTAGCACCTGGGATTTAGTAGTACACTGTGGGCAGGACCAAAGCCTATAGCACACCATGGAAAACATGTCATGACTTCAGCAGACATACAAGTAGGTACTGTATGGTTCATTTGCTGCTTGACTAAGATCTCTGTAGATGGCTATTCTTATGCTAGGGTCACAGCAATGGGATTACAAGAAGAATTCAACAGTTGTAAAGGCAATTAAAAAAAAACAGGGATGAGATTTAGTAGTGTAAAGCCTTTGCACTAAGACTGATAAGAATTTCTGCCTTTAACTTGAAGGAATCAATCAGTAGTATAGCAGAAGGAAGGAGGAGGAAGACGAGAGTGTTATAGAGAAGGAGAAAAGTATGAATTTTGGATGTTTCATCTGAGTTATTTACAAGATCCTGGCATCATGACCTCTAGAATATTACATACTAGTCTGGCCACTCATGCTCAGGAAAGATGAGCTCAAATTGGAGTTATAGGGAAAAATGATAAATAGAATTATCCAGGGAATGGGAAGGCCTTTTTACAAGAGAGGACTTGGCTTGTTTGGGCATGCAAAAGATGTTTGATGAGGGAGAATTATGAAGTATGGCCCCAAATAAACTTAGTCTGGAATTTCAAAGACTACATCCAGCTATGGAGATACCGAAACAGTTTTCCAAAAAAGGAGTTGCTGGAGGCATGAGATCTTGAAAACAGTTTCAAGATAAAATACAGTAAGGGGTTTTTTTAAGTGTTTATCTGAGACTATTCCTGGAATGGAACATGTCCTGATCTTGCAGAAGGTCCTTTCTACTTTCCTTCCCTGTGATTCTCTCATGGACCAGTTATACTTCATTATCTAAACATCTGTTTCATAAGATATGCATTCCCCCTTGAAAGATAGCAACAATTAATTGCTTGAAATAAGGAAGAAACTTCTTCTCAGAATGCTTATCCTGTAACTATTCATCTCCAGCATTTCTCACATCACCTGGGACTGCATGTAAGAAGAGTTAAAGGAACAGAATAGACAGACCATTAGTTTGATTGAGCCCAGGGCTCAACAGCCTTATTTCTATAGAGAAATCAATCCTGTTTAATGAGCTATTTTAACTTTTTTAAACTGTTTTTTCATGTGAAACTAAGCAAGAGGATGATATGGGAGGACTTTCCTCTCTCACAGTACTGTTTGGAGACAAATCTCCAACCAGCCCAGTACTCCACATTGGACAGAGTTCTCATTGGAAATATAAATTCCTGGAGCTATGTAAAATTACAGAATTACAGAAAATGGGTAGAACTGTAATAAAAGACAGCCACTTCTTACCTTCTTGATGATATTCTGCACAGCTAAGCACTGAAATTCTGACCTGACTATGTTGCTATTCCCTCATTTTCTGGAAGATAACATACAATTTCTAACAGCAAATGATTGTTATACAGGCTGAGTATTTTCTGAAACATTTCCAGTCCTTTTTTTTTTTTCTTTTTTTTTGTTTTTTTAAATGCATGAGCAAATCTCCCTCCACCTTCCATATGGAACTTTCAAACTCGTGTTTCAGCCTGTTTTCTCACTATCTTTTGTTGAATCATAATCATTTCCAAAGAGAGAAAATCATGCATCCAGCAGCAGGTGCAAACCAAGTCTAAAGATTTCTGTTTTGTTTCTTACAAGCTATAATTCCATAGTAGCATTTCCAATCACATACCCAAAGAGTATCAGCAGGAGAACAGTGGCTGCCAAGTTCTTTCGGAAAGTGAAGGCTGATAGCTGGAAGGCACTAATAACACCAACACACAGGGTGACTGGAACCATGTAAACCAGCTAGAAACAGAAGAAAAAAGGCATTTAGCAGGTGAGCATCTTTTACTGGTCTTACTAATTAGCATAGAAAGGCTCTACAAATTAATTTTTCCATATTTGCAACATAATTACACTATAAATTCAGAAGAATTAGGCAGAAGAGCTCTGAGATTTCATAGTCCACACTTGCTGTGAAACTGCCCCTCTTACACATATACAGATGAAACAGCCTGACAAAATAAAATCTGACTACAGAATATTCCCCTTAATTCCATTTCTATTGACCTTTCCAATACATCCATTTAACAAGATAGCTCTTCCAGATAATGAGTCCGTATGGGACTATTGCTCCAAAACATCAAATTATACTGTGAATACAGAGTCTTGGATTCAGAAATAGCAGTTTCACTGATTGGTGTTTCAGTCATAGGAGAATAGTAAGGATACAATTTTAGAAGAGACTTTAATGAAGGACCATGTGTGCTGATGAAGCAAATGACAACTTTTAATGGGAACAGACATAATATTTAGAAGAGTTACAGCCATTAGGCAACAGGGAAAGCAGTTTCTCTGTTTAGTCTCTTCACATAATGGTAACCAAATACTTAAGGGGGGAGGATGTGATTGGTACAGGGGATTCATATCCAAGTATTCAAGAGAGACAGATTCTGCTTGTAACTAGCAATGGCAAGATGTGAAAATCTGTGCTCAGTTCCATTCTCAGTGTCTGCCTGCTCTGTGCATTAAAGCTGAGCTCGTTAGGGCAGTGACTGCCTCCATTTCTGCTTATATAATATTTAACCTTATCCTAACATAACTGAGATTCTGAGATGCAACTGCAATAGAGGCAACAAATCAAGGTCTAGCTAAATATTCGGTGTAGAACAACCACCTTACTGTTCAAATTGGACTTTCATACTGAAGTACAATGCAAACCTGTTCAAAATTAAACCAGAGGGCATCACTTCTTTGCCAATGGGAAGACAGACATTTTTTTAAGAGAAGGGCGATGGAGTGAAATGTAGACAAATGTAATGTTCTTATCTTGTTCACAGTGTACCTTAGTCAGTGCCATATACAAATATCATACCATACCACTCCACAGATTTAGGTTTCGGTTATCCTGGAGCTGTTTAAAAAATATGGTAGAGAAGTCACAAAACATCTGAGTCCCAGTATGTTTCAACAGACTTGGGACTTTTTTATAGAAATAAATAAATAACTTTAAACATTAAATTCTATTAGAAATCTTACCTGAAAGCATGGTGTGTTATAAAAGTTGGACATGCACAAATAAAATAACTTTAATTTTGCCCTTCTAGTGACACAAGCTTAATCTGAACAAAACGTCTCTCTTTCTTTGTCATGAAATTTTCTTAGCACTTACATATTTTCGATTTGTTGAACATAGTAAAGAATACCATTCACATGTATAAATACAGTAAGAACAGCCTGATTCTCATGACAGCAATTTAATAAATCAAATACTTCTGCAGGTCTAGTAAAGATTATGCTACCAATAATACAGGACACAGCCTGTAATACTTCAAATATGTAGAGGGATTTCAAATTTGACAGTTCATATATTCATGTATTCAGTGTCCTTAAATGATCTGCAGCACAATTAGCATTTAAAGCAGTGTCTGTTCTTTCCCAGATCATGATTGATCATGCAGTACTGTGCTGAATTTGTGAGAACATTTTGAAAGGAAGGGATTGGCAGAAAATAATGTGTTGACTTTGCTGCACAAGGAGAAACTGAATGATGAAGGACTGAGTTTTTAACCAAGCCCTCTTATCTGACACAACAGAAAAAGGAATACAAAGATTGACTGGCCAAGTAAATAACGTTTGGAGAAATGGGCTCTTACTTCAAGCTTGCTCAAGTGTGAAAATCCTGATTTCAAGCATGGACGGGTGAAGCTCTAATGTTTCAGATTTAGAATAGTCTGAATGAGAACAGAGAGTGTTCCAAAAATCTCTGTTCCTGACCAGGCTAGTTCATGTTCCTGTTGCCTATGCTAGATCCCAGCTCTTCCTTCCATGACCCAGTGTGTTAAGCAAGGTGCAGAAAGTTTATGTGGGGCTTAATTTACACTATGTCAATTCATGTGGGGCCAGGAATCTTTTACTTTTGAATAATCCACGTGACTCCAAGTGTTCACTATTGCCTCCGAAATCAATCTCCCAATTCAAAACACCTTCTTTGAGAAGTGAACTATCAACGCACAGCACCCTACTTCTTTAAAAACAGTAATTCAATCCCTTTCCCAGAAGTAGATGACCTAATCTCAAATTCCTGCCAAACACTCAACTAATACTGTAGCAAGCCTCATCACAAGTGAATTATGAAAAAGCCTTTCAGTAAGGGACATATATGTATGCCTTATATATTTACACACACACACGCACACAGAGATGTATATACCCACATATATAACAGACCAATTTTTAATTTTAGTTTTTAAAGAGTCACCTTTGAAAAAGATATTTGAAGATAGTTTGTGGAATTCATGCTTAAATGAAATCCAAACGAGATACATTACACAGCTGATGAAAAATCAGCAACTGGGGACTAGCAGTGACTTCAGAAAGTTAATTCTATTTCATCGTCTTTGCTTATTGGCCTAAACAGAAATCAACTTCTCACTCTTGAAGAAGGTAAGCAAAAATTCTGTCCTGGTTTCGGCAGGGATAGAGTTAATTTCCTTCCTAGTAGCTGGTACAGTGCTGGGTTTTGGATTTAGGGTGAGAACAATGTTGATAACACACTGATGTTTTAGTTGTTGCTAAGCAGTGCTTACACTAGTCAAGGACTTTTCAGCTTCCCATGCTCTACTGACTGAGAAGGCTGGAGGTGCACAAGAAGCCGGGAGGGGGCACAGCCAGGACAGCTGACCCCAACTGGCCAAAGGGATATTCCATACCATGTGACGTCATGCTCCGTATATAAAGCTGGGGGAAGAAGAAGGAAGAGGGGGACGTTTGGAGTGATGGCGTTTGTCTTCCCAAGTAACCGTTACGCGTGATGGAGCCCTGCTTTCCTGGAGATGGCTGAACACCTGCCTGCCAATGGGAAGTAGTGAATGAATTCCTTGTTTTGCTTTGCTTGTGTGCGTGCCTTTTGCTTTAGCTATTAAACTGTCTTTATCTCAACCCACGAGTTTTCTCACTTTTACCCTTCCGATTCTCTCCCCATCCCACTGGGGGGGAGTGAGCGAGCGGCTGCGTGGTGCTTAGTTACCGGCTGAGGTTAAACCACAACAAATTCCTATTTCATTTAACTATGTTGGCCTAAATCCGACATGCCAAAGTCAGGTCTCAGTGGCATTCCTGTCTTTACATTTGATTAAAAGGGTAAGATTTAGGGAAAAATAATAACTTCTGTGATATTTTCAAAAGAAGAGAAGATATTCAGATTTGTTAATGAACTGCATGCAGACAATACTATTTGCAATACTAACAATAGTAGAAATTACTTTGTATGAGAAAAATAAATGTTCAGGACAGAGACTTCACCCATTTCTGATCTACGTCATTCTGTGCATGTGAATTCATAAATAATATTTTCTACTATCTTTCCAGAAATAAAAGGTACCAGTCATGAGTATCTCTCATATTACCTACCAACAGACAACATAATTATGCCTTTAAAGCAGTTGTCTATTATCTTCAGGCTTCTCCAATAATCTGAAGGTTTTTGTCAGTGGCAACTCAAAGCACAGAAACTCCTGCTATGAACTGCTGTGTGGAAGATTCTCTCTGTCTAGGTTGATTAGCCAGCTTCTTTTTATTTGTAAAATAGTGTAGGTACCTAAACCTGACATATGCTTTACCTTACAATTCAACTTTGGAAAATGAAGAACACAATCCCTGCCTTAAATAATTTTATCTGACAGTATTAAAGTAAGAATGGTGTCCCAATGCTTGTTAACATGATAGCCAAGAGCTGTTGCTCTGCACAGTTCAAATCTTATTCACCTGTCTTGTGACCATATCTCCTTTTGCTCATTTATGACAAACTAGTTAAAAATTTACACCTGAACACATGCTGCCCCACATGATACATACCATATCATAGCAGAAGTTAGCAAGCCAGTAAGTTTTGTAACCCAGGCCTGTGATGTGCTGCAAGCGTTTTGTGCCAGATACTCTGTCTTTCACTACAGCACTTCCAATGGATGCAGTAAGGATAGAGAAACCCAGCATGATACACAGTGCTACTCCACACTGACGAACATTCTCCATTCTAGGGTACAAAACAAAATGGCATAATGAAAACACAATGGGGGAAAAAACCTCACCAAACCCAAACATTTTCAAGGTCAACTTCTTACCAAAACAACACTAAACATTAGGACCTCAATCCTGTTTGTAAACACCATGTTTGTACACTGTCAACATCTAATTAGAGAACAAGAGCAAGATGACGTGTTAAGTTACAAAACTATACATGAGTTATAGAACACAGCGTGTGTTTAAAGTCTGAACAGTAAAGTGAAGCTTTTGCAAATATTTCCCCCTCCACAGAAGACTAACCTTCAGAAACTTGAACACTCTGTAACACGCAGTCAGTGTAAATTCAGTATTTTTCTCTACAAAATAATGCAACCATATATGATATAAACAGTAGACTTGACATATAAACATCAGACTACAGAAAATGCTTCACTCAGTGGAACTGAATTGCATCTATCAAGTCACAACATCTATTGCACGCAACATACGCACTTATTGAATTAAAGGTTTCAATTGTCTGCTCATTGCAGCTGTTACATATTTTAAGAGTTTGCTCACATTTTGTCCTCATCCAGCAAGGCTCCTCCATATGGTTGGCTGTAGAGTGTGATCCCTGTGAAAAGAAAGATAAATTATGAAATAGTAAATGCTACATCAGGACTTCAAGTTCTAGAGTACACTGTTGACCACTTATTACACAAGATAAATTAAAAGGCTAAATAATTAATAAGCAACAGAAAGAGGTCAACCACCAAGCTGCCAAATCAAATACTGTCTCCTGTTGAGTGATTTCCAGAGTCTGGATCCACCAAATTCTAATGAATAAACATAAATGATAGCAGCTTTTCTGCATTCTGAACTGCAGAAATCGGTTCAACAACATTGTATATTGCTGCAGGATCTACATCACAGAAGAGACCAAATAAAAAACCTAAAGTAGAATTTGTTCATATACCTAATCTTCTGGAGTAAGGTAGGTTGTTATTGAAATTAGTATTTTATCATTACTAAAAACATTTTTAGATTGCTGATGTTTTGCAGAGAAAAAATGCAAAAATTCACAAAAAAAAGGCACACCTCAGATTGAAACTGTAGAGCTTTAATTTAAAAAGATACCTAGTTTGGGAGACCAAGAAAAATCCTCAGTAGGCAATGCATTCTTAGGCTTATTTTGGTTTTTGGTACAACCAGCCTGTAACAATCTAGCAAACTGAACTTCGGAACTGGAACGTAGTTTATGGACAAAAACTGTGGCTTTTTGCTTTTTTTCTTTTCAAGCAAAAGAAGAAAAATGGGGGTGAGGGGGAGTGTACAAAACTTTGTCAGTGCAAAAGTTGCTGTCCAACTCATCTTGATGCTGTTCCTGACTTATTTCTGCATGTGTACCTGACAGGTGTGCCAGCTGTAACGTAATACCAACGGGAAATTCTTGCAGTGAGATCAAACCAGCACTATCTGATTAGAGTATCTAAAATAAGTCCATCCTAACAGCAATTATAATCTTCCCAGTATCTTTGGCAAAGAAATAAATTGTTGGTAGCCTTAGATGGACTCTGCAGGGTGCCACTTAATTGAACACACTTTGTCATATTTTGTTAGAGTCCAGCTGTATAAAGATAAAAATTGTCTTCATCCCAGTAACAGGTGCAATCTGACCAAGTATATCTATACATTTATTTTTGCCCCTTTAATTTTTCATTCCTCATCTTCAAGCCAAAGCAATCTAAACATCACTAAGTCACTGTGGGGCAAAAAGCCGAACAACAGAGGATGATGATTAACTCGCACACAAAACTAGTACAAGGTAAAGATTTTTCAAATACAGTTGAAAGCTGTACACTGAAGCCCAATGGTAGTTAACAAATCAAAAGAACATTCAGGCCAATAAGGTTTTGATTCATCACTAGTAGATACGTGTGCTATTTACAGAAGTCTTTCATGTCATTTGCCTACAGGGACTGTTTAAAGTTTTCCTTTGTTTTTCTTTCACACCGTTAATTTTTTAAACAATAGCTGCTACATAAATATATATATATTTATAGCGGCATATCAAAAAAAAACTATCCAAGTGTTAGCCGAAATTCCATTTATGTAAAGGAAAAGTAGCACGACAGAAAAAAGTTTCATTCCCAGAAATTTTTTCTAAGCTTTTCCAATGGTTGAATAAAGGTGTGCGTATTAGAAGAAAGAATATCTTTACTTCAGATATATATAGGATTCCTATTGAATTAGAAATTAGCAGCCAAAAATAGAATTAAACCAGATTTTTACCATACAGACAAACTGAAACCAATGTGAACTTATTTTCAGATCTGGTTAGAAAAAAAAGAAAAAAAAAATCTGATTTTCAGACAATCTAATTAAAATGGAGAAAAGCTTTTGGAAAATGGAATCCTGATAATTTCAGAAGCACTAAACCAAGAAGTTAACAACATGAAACGTGCCTCTTGTATTCACTAGTGCTCAGCTAAATTGGAAAAGAGCAGAAATAGGTCTTCCAGGCCTCCTCTTTTATGGCCATGAGCCAAGTTCTAGTTATGGAGGGTCTTCCCACAATTGTCAAGGTCTTGCCTTCATGATTAAGAATTTGAATGCTCTAACCAAGCTGTCCTCCCCCAAGCTTCAGATGACAGAAATCCTACAATAAAATTGCTCCAGCTCAAGGGGTAACATTTTTAGAGATTGCAAATCATAAAATACTGCCCATGATCAGAAAATGCCAAGACTTGGAGACCTATAGGTCCTACTGATTCACATCCCTTTTCCCAGAATTGTGAGACAGGTAAACCTGTCATGTGGACGGTGGTAGAGAATTATTGCCCATAAAGTGTCCAGAACTGGGGCAGTTTGCCAGGAATTCAGGAAGGTTCTCCACTATATTCCATGAATTAATCCAGGCTGATCTGAATCGTATCCCATTGCTCTACTGCTATCAATTAGCCGTTGTATTCAGTGAGAATAATATGCACAAGCAAAAACAGAGCTATGAATTCATGCTTGTCCAATTTCCTGTGCAAATGTATTCATGCTCATAAACATAGGTTTGCCCACTTGTACATTTTGAGAACCTAGTCAATGAATTTTATAGAAGATCATCTGCACTGCTGAAACCTTTCAAAAAGACCCACAGAGAATTAATGAAACATGCAAAACATAATAAAGACAAAAATGCCATAAATTTTTTTTACAAGGAATAACTTCTGCTCAGGAATATTTAATGTGTCTTTAAATAATCCTGCTCCTGAAATCACTGTGGCCTGTCCCTACCAAGTGCACAGATCCCAAGAAGAAACTAACAAAACTTTCAGATTACGGCATTGTTATTAAACAAAAGTCTACAGCAGTTGACCTGGGTTCCATACACAGAAATACACTGCTATAACTCTCTAGTACAGAATAAACAGAGACTATGAAAAAGAGATAATTGCTGGGGGAAATAAAGATACCATGACATTAAATAGCATAATGCTCCTTGCTATCTTGTATCATACAATACTGATCAAAAAGCAAATTGCAATGAATTAATTTCCTTCAATGGAAGAGTCCCAAAAAGTAATTGCTCTTCTTAAAAGTAGCAACCATTTTCTATAGTCAATTTCCATTCAAACCATGTAGATGAAACAAAGGATTGCGTTTTTGAAAATTTACACACACAACTGAGATTAAATTTCCCAGGGTTGCTGAATTACAATTAACCAAAGTATGACCATGTGTCCTGGTTTCAGCAGGGATAGAGTTAATTTTCTTCCTAGTAGCTGGCACAGTGCTGGGTTTTGGATTTAGGATGAGAACAAAGTTGATAACGCACCGATGTTTTAGTTGTTGCTAGGTAATGCTTACACTAGCCAAGGACTTTTTAGTTTTCCATGCTCTACCGACTGAGAAGGCTGGAGGTGCACAAGAAGCTGGGAGGGGGCACAGCCAAACTGGCCAAAGAAATATTCCATACCCTGTGACGCCATGCTCAGTACATAAACTGGGGAAAGCTGGCCGGGGGGGCCGCTGCTCGGGGACTGGCTGGGCATCGGTCGGCGGGTGGTGAGCAATTGCATTGTGCATCACTTGCTTTGTGTATTATTATTATTATCATATTATTATTATTATTATCATTTTATGTCAATTATTAAACTGTTTTTATCTCAACCCATGAGTTTTCTCACTTGTGCTCTTCCAATTCTCTCCCCCATCCCACCGGATGGGGGGAGTGAGCGAGCGGCTGTGTGGTGCTCAGTTGCCGACCGAGGTTAAACCACGACACCATGTTAAGTTAAGCTCAGTTCTATGTTAGAATTCAAAATTCTATCAATGTATTAAATATAATACTTGCCTTTCATTCATTATTTTAAATTTTTCAGTTAGTCTGGAACATGAGGGTCTTCTGCATTTGCTACATTTTTTAGTATAATGATTTATTCTCTTGCCGCCATTATCCAAAAATAGGTGATGAATTTATATAAAGCCAACAACCTAGCTTGTAATTCACAGAGGAAAAAAAAGTTCCCTTGAACCTAAGGAGGAGTAAATTATAAACTATCTTCCAATTGCAAAATAAGCCAACACATTTGATATGCGCTATTTGCTAGTATATGTATTTTTTTATAAAAAAAACTTCTGTGTACTTTTATAACCTATCCCTTCCTAAATTTCTCCTAACCACCTAGACCATCTTTCTTTACATAATCTCTGTCCCAATACAGCTGTTAGCATAATGCAAAATGTACTTATAGATGCTTTCTTGCCTTTATGTGCCTTCTTACCATGTAAAGCTGCCATTATATTCTCCTGATTTAACTGCAACCAGAATTTTCCCAATTGTCCTAAAACTTCCTGTGTCTATGTCCTTGGCACAGACTTGGTCACATTATTTTTACAGTGACTATTTAGGTTTCTTTACAGGCACAGTTGAAAAATTGTGATAGCCACCAGTTCCAATCTTTCCAAAGCCCTGCGTAAGCAATTCAAGAACAGGAAAAAATGTGACTATGGAGATCCTGATACTATATCAGGATTTTAATGTTGTATTCACAAAGTAAGTGAACACCATGATGCCAGGACTTTCTTAGACCTTTTAACCTTCTCCAATATAAAAATGAAGAGCTTGAGAAATGAGAGGCACTATTTCCCCGACTAGAGTGGGGTGAAGAGGAGGGCATCTCAAAGAAAGAAACATGACTCTCTACATGTTAATTGATATATATGTGCATGTATAGTTCTGAAAAGGAATGAAGCCAGATGTCAATCCGAACAGAGAGCACAAGCAACAAGTTATTTTGGTAATATGTTTTCTTAGCTGGTTTTCAGCTAAGAAATGTCTTTTTCTTTCTTTCCTCAGTTGTTTTGCCTACAGTTAACTACATTTTTTTAGTGTGTTCTTTTTTTCTTTCTTTTTCTTTTTTCTTTTTTTTTTTTAAAGTGAAAGGCTCAGTTGCTACCTCTCGTATTGCTCAGTGAAAGATTTATCTTTACACAACTGAGAAAGAAGGGCATTTATACCAGTCCTGCAAGCCACATTAGTAAGGAAAAAAAGAAGAGGGAAGTAGTCAGAGCTTCACAATTTAACTATAAATTTCATGAATAACCCAGTTGGGGGGAGGGGGAGAGACTACTTACATCGGAAATGCCACTAGGAGCTCCATGCTACGTGCTTAATAGTAGAAGAGGCAATAAACAATTAATTGTACCCTCTTCAGCTTCTCCATGATTTCCCCTTAGTATTCGCCCTTCCAGGCTGAAAAATCCTATTCTTTTTCTTACATTGTTCTTGATTAAACTAATTTTAGATTCCAATATGTTAAAAAGGTATCCCTAACCTGGTGAAATAAATTCTTTATAAAATGTTATAAGCATTATGACATTCTCTAGAATAAAATACTATCCTTTTCCATTCTGGATAGGACAGTTCACAGAAAAAAGGAAAACGCATCCATCTTACAGACATTTGAAATGAACAGCATCTTGGTTGTAGAAGGAACAATCCTGCCCTGTTGCCATTCAGGCACTGCACAACTCAAGACACCTTTTCCCATACCAACATCTTATTAACAGTCTGCAAACCGTACCTTCAAGAGAAAGTGCTCTAGATCTTCTATTTCAAATCTAAACTACCTGACCATCTGTCAGAAAAGAAAGCAACATGCTATTTGGCACTGTATTAGAGACTTGGAATGTTTCCTTCCTGTAGGTTATGAAGAACATGAGGCACTGGTAGCCCAGTCCATCCTGCCTGGGTGCAACTTTCCACATAATCACACGTTACAAAATCTGTGGTTTTGCAGTAAAAATGAGGACAGTGATATGAACCAAGCAGTACTTTTTCAGTATAGGATGGACAGTCTAGAGGAAAAAAATCTCAAGGGTCTTCAAGCTTGTATGCCATCACCGTAAGCTAATCAGAGCTGTCCTTAGGTATATTTTGCGGTTCTGCACTGTATTTTGCGTGTATCTGAGCCTGTCTCTTGGCACTCCTTTGTAAACTATCTTTTCTTTCTGTCACGTAGCATGCCAAGTCTTGAGTAGATAGATCAGTTTGGATCTGTGCTACTAATTCTAAACATCATAATTGCTACGGACTTGAATAGAAGACCAAACTAGGTTTCTTTATTCCAGACATTTTATTTCAGATTAGAATAAAATAGATTAGAAAAAATAAAATAAAATAAAATAGTACGTATAACAAAAATGGAGGTAGCATATATATACACACACACACACTTTTTACAAGCTCTTCTTTGTGGGCATTTAAAATTTATGACGACATTTCTGTTTGTATAAAATGAGACATTACTATTTACTGAAAATTACAACTTATTTTTTATGGAGAATTTCACAGGCAGTACCCTCATTAATGATTTATATTTTACTTTCCCCCCACTTTCCAGACATGGTTAAGAAGGGTCCTACTAAATGCCATTTCACAGGTTCCTTTGAAAAGAGGTTTAAAGTTACAATTTGCAAAGCAATCAGGAAACTATACAGTCACTTTCCACCAAAACTCAGCTGAAAATGGGTCTCTTGATCCCTTCAGCTCTTTTGAAGAACTCAAGTCTGAAATAAATGAGGATGCTATATGAACGCTTACAAAGAGCCCTAGCATGAAAGGTTTTTAAAAAATCAATGACTTCAATAGAAATCCTGAGATGGGGCTGCTGCATTGCACAAGGCCTTTCTATATTGATATATTTCTGTTCTTTGAGTAATGATGTAAGAACTTTTTCTGACCGCTGTACTTTACAGACATCATTATAGATGACTACCACTCCTTATTTCTTTATATAGTCTTACCCTAAGAGGTAGGTAATAGTCCTTCCCCTATATTCCAGCATGATAAACACATTCTGACTCAACTGTATACATTTAGGTGTGAAAAATAATGTAGTTTTACTTGATCAGAATTTCTATCTTAAGCTTAAGCAAAAAATGTTGCCTTTTAGCTTTTTATTCCTCTTAATTCATTATTTCATTTTTTATTTGCTCACAATTACATTATCTAATTGTAGGAATGCAACATTTCAGAAAGAGATTTAAAAACATGCAAACATCATTCACATAACCTTGAAGACCAACCAGAGCTGAAGAGTTTTGACAAAAGCCCGGTACATCTTACTTTTTCTCTGTTAAATAGCCTTTCTCACTTTTTTAAATTGTTTAACATGTTCATTTTCATTATGTATCTCTGAATTTATAACCCACTAGAAAACAAAATGTATTTGGTTTCTTCTCCAGTAAGACAGATGAGTTAGATTTTTTTTCCACAACAGAAACACAGATTTACATGATCACGAAGCTAGAGGTGGCTATCCACATGGTACAGAAGATGAGCTATTTTCATACAAGAAGTATCCCTGAACTGCTGTTCCAAAATAGACATCTAATCTATTAGCTATGATAAACTGCCGTAAATCAATCTGGCTAACTTCTGTTGCTCTGTCTCTTTACATGCACCTCCAGCTGGCACACACATTTTCTTCAACAACCATACCACTCTTTACATGAAATTGCAAGAAGCAAACATTGTAACTTTCCAAGCATCCTCATGGAGAAGCTTACTGATAACCCCATATGGGGCGAAAAAAAGATAAATCTCTCCACTTGCAGAGAAACGATTTGAAGATCAGATTACACAATAATAAAAAGGAAGTATTTTTGATCACCAAATAACTATCATTTCCTGCTCCTGCATGCTCAGGATGATCAACAGCCAGTAACTCGGACTGACACAAGAAAAACAATCATCAATTTTTTTCACAGTTTTTTGAACAGATACAAATCTCTCGGGATATAAATCAGTGCAAGGTAGTGTATGTCCTCTGTATTCTTGGGTACAACTTCTTTCTTCAAACTCTCATACAAAATCCTAAGTCTATATTCCCTGTATCCTCTTGATTGAAGAAAACACGTTAGACAAAAGCATTTAGAGTCCTTCTCAGCTCCTTATCACTAAAACCTATCACGAACTGGGACCAATACTACTGATCTCCCGTGGAAGTTACTGGGTCTGTCCCTGCGAGCAAAGCATGTAGAACTAGGCACACTGTCTGTAATGACTCTTCCCTCCTCCAGAAAACTTGGGAGAACTCCAACTGGGTCCGTGCTCAAGAAATACCCACAGGATATAACTGCTAAGTGAAAAGGTTCCTCAGTATTTATATGAGCATTTAAATAAGCTGCTGACCTCTTTCAAGGTTGTTTCAATATCATAGTAGTTGCTACTCTGTTTACATCCATGGTAATGCTCTACCCTATTGTAGTAGGTCTGCAGTAAAGCAAGATTTACTTTTTGTGAAGGAAGGAAAGACTGTATTCTCACACTCCCTTTTCAAGGGTCAAATTATTTTTATGTCACTTAAAAGTAATACAGAAGCACTGGTTCTGTTGACAGGAAAAAGTTATCCTGTGAAAAAAACCATGGCGTTAATGCAAGTCAGAATTACAAAGCTACATTTCTGCAACATCCTCACAAGCTTCCTCGCAACAATTTCCAATAATATTCTAGAACTGACCTTGCATGTAAACAGTTTGCAAAAGGAGAAAAAAAATCAAAAAGAATAGATTTCGGTGTTGAAACACAGTATGTAGTCTTCTGACTGCTAATTTACAGGACTGCTTATTACCATTTTAACAGGAAAAGCATGTAAACAGTTCTTCTCTGTCAGAGCAGTATCCTTAAATAAGAGAGAGTTAAAAGTCAAAGTGAACTGAGTTTAAGTGCCCCATGTAGTATTGGTAAACTGTTGAGTTTTTTAAAAAATAAAATATACATATGTTTTTGTCTCTACACATATATACACACATATACACACACATATACATAGAATCATAGAATCATTAAGGTTGGAAAAGACCTCTAAGACCATCAAGTCCAACCGTCAACCCAACACCACCATGTCCACTAAACCATGTCCCTAAGTGCCTCATCCACTCGTCTTTTAAATACGTCCAGGGACGGGGACTCAACCACTTCCCTGGGCAGCCTCTTCCAATGTTTAACCACTCTTTCAGTAAAGAAATTTTTCCTCACGTCCAATCTAAACCTCCCCTGGCGATACTTGAGGCCATTTCCTCTCGTCCTATCGCTTGTTACTTGGGAGAAGAGACCGACACCCACCTCGCTACAACCTCCTTTCAGGTAGTTGTAGAGAGCGATGAGGTCTCCCCTCAGCCTCCTCTTCTCCAGGCTAAACAACCCCAGTTCCCTCAGCCGCTCCTCAGAAGACTTGTTCTCCAGACCCCTCACCAGCCTCGTTGCCCTTCTCTGGACATGCTCCAGCACCTCAATGTCCTTCTTGTAGTGAGGGGCCCAAAACTGAACACAGTATTCGAGGTGCAGCCTCACCAGGGCCGAGTACAGGGGCACGATCACTTCCCTACTCCTGCAGGCCACACTGTTTCTGATACAGGCCAGGATGCCATTGGCCTTCTTGGCCGCCTGGGCACACTGCCGGCTCACATTCAGCCGGCTGTCAACCAGCACCCCCAGGTCCTTTTCCGACAGGCAGCTTTCCAGCCACTCTTCCCCAAGCCTGTAGCGCTGCATGGGGTTGTTGTGGCCGAAGTGCAGGAGCCGGCACTTGGCCTTGTTGAACCTCATACAATTGGCCTGGGCCCATTGATCCAGCCTGTCCAGGTCCCTCTGCAGAGCCTTCCTGCCCTCGAGCAGATCAACACTCCCGCCCAACTTGGTGTTGTCTGCAAACTTACTGAGGGAGCACTCGATCCCCTCATCCAGATCATTGATAAAGATATTGAACAAGACCGGCCCCAAAACTGAGCCCTGGGGAACACCGCTCGTGACCGGCTGCCAACTGGATGTAACTCCATTCACCACAACTCTCTGGGCCCGGCCGTCCAGCCAGTTTTTGACCCAGCGCAGAGTACACCTGTCTAAGCCGTGAGCCGCCAGCTTCTCTAGGAGAATGCTGTGGGAGACAGTGTCAAAGGCTTTACTGAAGTCCAGGTAGACCACATCCACAGCCTTTCCCTCATCCACTAGGCGGGTCACCTGGTCATAGAAGGAGATCAGGTTGGTGAAGCAGGACCTGCCTTTCATGAATCCGTGCTGGCTGGGCCGGATCCCCTGGTTGTCTCGCTCATGCCTTGTGAGCGCCCTCAAGATGAACCGCTCCATAATCTTCCCCGGCACTGAGGTCACGCTGACAGGCCTGTAGTTCCCCGGATCCTCCTTCCGGCCCTTCTTGTAGATGGGCGTCACATTGGCAAGCCTCCAGTCGTCCGGGACCTCCCCCATTAACCAGGACTGCTGATAAATGATGGAGAGTGGCTTGGCGAGCACCTCCGCCAGCTCCCTCAGCACTCTCGGGTGGATCCCATCCGGCCCCATAGACTTGTGAGCATCCAGGTGGCGTAGCAGGTCATTGACTGCTTCCTCTTGGATTATGGGGGGTTTATCCTGCTCGCCGTTCCTGTCTTCCAGCTCAGGGGGCTGAATACCCTGAGGATAACTGGTCTGCTTGTTAAAGACTGAGGCAAAGAAGGCATTGAGTACCTCAGCCTTTTCCTCATCCTTGATGATGATGTTACCCCCCGCATCCAATAAAGGATGGAGATTTTCCTTGGCTCTTTTCTTGTCATTAATATATTTATAAAAACTTTTTTTGTTGCCTCTGACGGCAGCGGCCAGATTGCGTTCTAGCTGGGCTTTTGCCTTTCTCATTTTCTCTCTGCATGACCTAACGAGATCCCTGTACTCTTCTTGAGTTGCCTGCCCCTTCTTCCACAAGCAGTAAACTCTCCTTTTTTTCCTGAGTCTCAGAAAGAGCTCCCTGTTCAGCCAGGCCGGTCGTCTTCCCCACCCGTTCTTCTTACAGCATATGGGGACAGCCTGCTCCTGCACCTTTAAGACCTCCTTCTTGAAGAACGTCCAGCCTTCCTGGACCCCTTTGCCCTTCAGGACTGTCTCCCAAGGGACTCTCTCAACCAGCGTCCTGAACAGGCCAAAGTCCGCCCTCCAGAAGGCCATGGTTGCGGTTTTGCTGGCCCCCCTCCTTACTTCACCGAGAATCGAGAATTCTACCATTTCATGGTCGCTAAGCCCAAGACGGCCTCCGACCACCACATCTCCCACCAGTCCTTCTCTGTTTGTAAACAGCAGGTCGAGCGAGGCACCTCCCCTGGTAGGCTCACTTACCAGCTGTGTCAGGAAGTTGTCTTCCACACACTCCAGGAACCTCCTAGACTGTTTCCTCTCTGCCGTGTTGTATTTCCAGCAGACATCCGGGAAGTTGAAGTCCCCCACGAGAACAAGGGCTAGCGATTGAGAGACTTCTGCCAGCCGCTTGTAGAATGCTTCATCCGCCTCTTCATCCTGGTTGGGTGGTCTATAACAGACTCCCAGCAGGATATCTGCCTCGCTGGCCTTCCCCCTCATCCTTACCCATAAACACTCGACTGTATCATCATCACAATTGTTGAGCTCTATACAATCGAAACACTCCCTAACATACAGAGCCACCCCACTGCCTCTCCTTCCTCGCCTGTCCCTTCTGAAGCATTTATAGCCATCCATTGCATACATACGTACAGATAGATAGGTAGATAACTTGACTTCTCTTTCTAGGATTTCTCTGACAGGACCCTCTGCATTATGTCTCAGGAGCATGACCAATCCATCTTTATTGCACCTCTCCAATAGATACACACATAAATAAACTGCTTTCTAAGTTCATAAACTCTACTTCTGCAGAGACTTAGCCAACATGTTCTGCCAGAAGATTATATAATGAGCCCATATTTGTATGGATGACAGTCCAAGACTTCAAATATTTATCAAGCACTGTTTAGCTTATTGTGTTTCTATGTCATGCAACAACATAAAACATAACATTTCCACAATTCTTGGGACAACTATAGTTTTCTTCGACTGTAATCTGGATGGTAAGTCCCCAATTCCCTATGACAGATACAAAAATAAGTGTACTTAAACATTTAAGTTCCAGAATGGGATATCTAATGCTACAGAAAACAAGCTAGCATCAGTAATATTCATGAAGTGCAGGGAAACTTGATTAAAAATTGATTTTTATTAAAAATTCTCATTAAAATACCTGATTTCATTTCATTCAAACTTTCTGCAGAAATACATTACCTTTGATTCATTCTCATAATTCATTTAGAAAAATAAAACCCCAGCCATTCTGAAAGCAAGCAATTATTCTTTTTTCATTGACATTCTGGAAACTTTTCTTAATGAATTTCTATTTTCAGATACTCAGGATTCCTTCCCCCTTTTCACTGATTTTCGTCTTCCTTCCTTCTTCATCATAAACACACTGAAAATCATTTTACTATTACAGACAACCATCCTACCTTTTCAAAAACTCTTAAAAATTGGTCATAAGCTATTTTTAAATTTCTCTAAACCAAACTAATTCCTCTTTAACAGAACCTTAAGAATGAAAGGAACTGAAATGAACAGAAATTAGCCTAAACTATCAAGCCCAGATTTCAAACTAGATTTTAACATCCTAAAAGTTCACCTGTGTTAACAGCTGATTCTTTGGCTGCAGTAATTTTTTAAAAAAGTCAGTTTGTAAAATTTTTATTTTAACTAGCTCTTATACAGTTCAGGGATATCTGAATCAGAGAATTCAGATGTCAAATATACTAATCTCTCTTCTGTTATGTACAATAGTAAGATATACCAGCCTCTCCTGTTCCTTGAGTAACAGGATGCTATGGAACATCACATTGCAGTGTGGATTTCCAGGATACTCTGGGTTTACCCTGGATATTTACATAAGGAGATAGAGTAAAGTGACAAAGAAGTTATAAATTAATACTCTGTTGTGCATTAATCATCCCATTTAAGCAAGCCTTAGCAGTGGTTTCACAGGGATTAACATCCCAAGTGTAGTGAACCAATTTAGACTTATTCCACAGGAATGTCCTTTGTAAGAAACTCATACGGCATAGTGAGCTGTAAATTCAAATTTTACCTTATTGTGTACTACATTCTTCACACAAAGAAACCTTCTGTTTAATTAAAAGCTCCACTTTCAAATCCTCCCAAGAAATGTTTGACTCTGCGATCCTACTTTATATTATGAAAAATTTTCATACTTAAAATTATTTATTTAAAAACTACTTTTCAAAAGATATGAAAAAAGACTTAAAGAAGGACTATTACCATACTGTCTCCAATCCACATTAGGAGGCAAATTCAGCCACAGAATGAAGTTACTGAGTTCATTTAAGTAGGATGGCAACGAATGGAAACCTTTTTGGTTGTACCACACCTGGAAGAGAGAATGGAAATGGTGAATCAAAAATGAGTTGAATCTGAACGCTGATCTGAAAGCTCCCATACCATGCAGAATTGCATAAAGATATCTAATTCTCCTGTTATGACACCTATTTATAGAAGAAGGTGAACTAGGCAGAACAGAATCAGTTAATTTGTATAGGTCTTTCAACAGAGTGCAGCAGTTTGTTTTCTACTGTTGGAGCTGTACACCTATGTTAATTATTAAATTGAGATTCTCTGATTTAATGGAACACTGTGTCCCTTCCTTTACACGCATTTGGTAGAACAAATAGAGGAAAAACAACGCAAAAATAACATTTGCCAATTTAATTGAAAATACAAATAGATGAGTAAAACTCGTGTTACAAGTGGAGAATATTATTGAAATTCAAAAAATACTTATCTAAATAATACCTGCAAGTGACACACAGCATAAAATGTCTAGGAACAGGGTATCGTAGAAAGTGGGGAAAGAAAGAATCAAGGAGGCACTGTTTACAAGGTGAGTACGAAACTATTCCATAAAGGACAAAGCTGTATCTCCACCTTCAACAAGCAATTATCAGTGATTTGTTAAGCAAAGAGGAAATTAATACAGACAAATTTTAAAGCAGACGAGGCAAGCCAGTCCCTCTGAGGAGCACAGGGGAGCAATTGTGCTGTAACATATACTTTATCCTCAAATCATGCAGAATCACCCTGACTTGATAAATATACTCAAAATTCACACTTCCATGTGCTAGAATCATTGCTGAGCACCTGATATGTCCCAAAACCAAATAAACTGAGGTTTGGGTTTTGCTTTGCCTTTGGAAATCGATTCCATTTCTATGCCTCGTTACTGTTAATCATAGTGCCTTTGAACCCACATTATCCATACTGAAAACTAGGTCAAATTATTATGTATGTTTGTTTTCAGTTTTATTTACGTTTAAAATAATCTTTGATTACCATCTATTCCTCACTCCACAGCAACCTTTCATCTCCCCTTTTTGTTTATACAGTTGAAAAACTCTTAACCTTTCCCTATTTGATATCAGCTATTTGCTAATCTGCATTTTGTACATCTCAGGTTGATGCTGGGCAATTCTCACTTTGTGTCTGGATTCTGAATCATACTGCAAAGTGCACAGTTTTTAATATAGGTCTTTCTTGCCTTCTGCTAGGATTTCAGTTTTCTTAGATCCTTTCTAAAATTACCATCTATACGGTTACATCTTGGAAAATTCCCTAAAGATTCTTCTCTCACCACTCTGATGCTGTTCTCCTCTAGTGCTCTTCCATATATATGTGCCTCTTCTTGATACTGGTGTAAACTTCTAGATTTTTTTTTTTTATTTGCTTGCAGATAATTCTGTTTTTTCTTTCTTGTAGTATCCAGCTACAAACCTTACTTGGACACTTGTTCCAGGCTTTGACTGTTTCTCCTGCCACGTTCTTCTCTCTGTTTCTCAGTGCAGAGAACTGCCTAATCTTCAGTTCTATTTCCCTCTCTTAATAATTATTTTCTTCTGATTTATTTTCCTGACTGCCTACTTGTTTGGATCTCCACATTGTATTCTGTTGTGAGACAAGGTTTACAACACTCTAATTATCCATTCAGTTTCCTCCCATCTATCCCATATCATGCTTCCAAACACCACTCTGAGCTCCACTGCGATTTCTCCTATGCCGCTCACCCTTGAACCTTCTTTGCCGTAAGCTCTGTTAGTCAGCAATTAAAAAATGAGCAGCTTTGGTCTACCACTGCTCTTGCTTGCATTAGCTTTCACATTTTCTACTCTTCTTTATGGGGGTCTTCACAACTGCTTGGAATTTCAACTGCATCTTATGTCCCCATGTTTAAAGAAAAGAAAAAAGAACAAATCCCAAACTCTTTCCCCCTTTGCAAACTCATATGCAACTCCTTTGTTCTCCTCCAGTTCAATTCCCACAAATTAGTACACAAACTAGATCTCCCATTCTTTAATCAACAAGAGAGTTCTTTAAAGAAATGAAGTGAACTAGAACCTAAGTGTCCTGAGGAAAACTGCAAATCTTTGCACTGCTGGATCTCCTGTGCGAATAACAACCAGAGCAAAGAAACATAAGCAAGTGATCAAAGGTAGCCAGTCTTTTTCACACCCCCACACACCCGTTTCTTATTCCATCTTTTTAAAAAAGATTTGTGCCGAATAGAAAGTTATACATACATAATGAAACTCCACTGCAATTGTGTTCATCGTATTAAAAAAAAAAGGCAATTAAGAAAATAATAAAGCAAAATTCTGATGACACATCCTCAATTAATTGAAACAGGGGAAAGGTCTCAAGTGTTCACAGAACACCTTAGAAATATAATAATGTGACCAATATTCAAAAGAAAATACAAAAAACCACAATAGAGTATTGTGTGTAACAATACATTTCAATATCCCACACATTAATTAGAATTCTTCCTTCAAGCTACATTATGTAACTGAATCAAACCACCAGGAAATAACCAAATTGAAGCTGGATATTTAATTGTTTATAATCTGGCAAAAGAGATATTTGAGGTTGTTCACTTCATCAGAAGACACATTTAAGGTTTTTTTCCTAAAGTCTTGGTGCTTATTCTAAACTGATTGCAAAGGTAAAATATTAAAAAGGAAAAATATTAGTTCCAAATGAAATATCTTTCATATTTCCTGTGTGCCACACAGGTAATTATTTACAGAGGGAAGAAAAGAGATGAGCAATGGAAAAATATATAGATTAAGATGATTCATTTTTATTTTCATTTCTTTATCTTCTATCCACGGTTGATAAAATTCCTTCCCAAGGAAAAACACGGCCCCTCACTACATTAGGTATAAGTTCTGTAAAGATGTGTTTTCCATTATTCCATATCATTTTTACCTGCCATTAATATTCCAGAATAATGCTAGACTGACATTTTCACTAACCTATCAAGAAAAAAGGGTGAGGAGGGGTAGAGAAATCCCTAAGCATTGCTGGACCAGATTCATGATGGGGAGGCAGAGAGAAGGGGTATTAGACTGGAGAGATGTAACAACTTCTGGACACTTATACTATTACTGTACGGTAAAGTCTCAAATCCCAACCTTTGAGATTGGAAAAATGCACACTTCAGAATGCTACATAAACTGTACAAACTGCCTTTCAGGACTAATTAAAATTACCACATGTTCTTCCTATATTTAATTATGTTATAAACAACAGCAACTATGAAATCATTATGGAATACTTTTTGCCCACGTTATCAAAGGAATCCAAAGAATATACAGTCGTGAAAACACAAAAAAATTGAGGACGAGTTGTGCTTTTGCCACATAGCAGTGATCATCAATGAAAGTCAATAATCGATGGTTTTAATCAGCCATATTTGTCATGTGGTAGATACATTCTCTCTCGTGCATGCACACATACACATTCTCTGTGTGCATGCATGTAGCATTTATGCGGTATATACAGCATGGTATGATTAGATAAAGTAAAATAGGTATTGAAGAGGTATTTTTAATTTGAACTGGAAAAATTGTTGGCTTTTTGAGTGGAGGAGAATAACATATAAGATTTAGAAATTTTCCAAAATTAAATGAATCGTACAGTAAGTCTCTTCAAATGCAAATTTCTCATTTTTTTTCATACAAGGCTATGTAAATGGTACATTCACTGTCTCATGAACAAGCTTGAAAGGTCAAAGTAAAAGTCTGGTCATTAATTACTGAAAGGTTAATGCAATAATTTGACATTGCATCAGTTGAAAGCCACTTCCAGGAGGTATTTTAGATAACACAGTGCCCTTTATAAATCTACTCCACTATTTTCTTTGGGTCTGAAATATGAAGCTTACTCACTAACAGTATAACTATAATTTGTCCCTGTGCTGATGGCAGGTGGAGCTCTATGCCAAAGACATTTAAAACTAAAGGATCCTGACAAAAAACACAGTGCAGGCATGCCAAAACAAGTCTAAAATGATTAAAGATACATAGGACAAAAACAGCAGTCAGAAAAACACATCTTATTGCAATCCTCTAGGACTTCAAGTTCCTAATGAAGGATTGAACTGGAGTTCAAAGCTACAAGAAATCTGGGGGTAGAAGGGAGATCACAAATGGCGAAAATGAAAATATGTATAAGGTAGGGTGTATATATGATAGAGACATTTTTAACAAAACTACATGGAAAAGGCATTGCAAACAGGCAGTGATTTTGCAACACTAAACATGAAATAATATTGGATTGGAGAATATTTGTATGTTGTTTTAACACATGGTGGTTTTAACACTTTGTCCCAAAATTGATTTTGGGATAGAGCTCATTTACACTGTTCCTTCTCTTCTTCTTTTATAAAAGGAAATAAAATCTAGTTTCTGTACTCCCATAAAAGAATTTAAAGGCAGAAGCATCTTTCTTTCATATTCTAATCTGGAATCTGGAAAGTCCACAGCTTCTTCTTAACAAATCTGTTTTGCCTCAAATATAAAAATAGAAACCACTCACTGATATTCTTCAATACTCCTCCAAGACTGCTGTTCCTCTACTCATTACTGGTCTACATTTGAATGGATCTTAAAAGAACCTTTCAAAGCATTCCCAAGGAAAATAAAATCCCTTGCACTAATTGCCTGTCAGCTTCTAGGTCCCATCCCAAGTTTTCACAGTATGGAGATACTGTATCCTTCCAGTGCATACCAAAAGGCCTCAAGGAAAAGCTCATTATTTCAATTGTGCTTAGAATAATCCTTCTTCTCCTGACTTCAGAGGTAGCTTCAGACAGAAAACACTGGCTCTGTGTAGCATTGCCAGACAGTACGATCTACTGTCAAGAAGAGATTCAGATTTCACAACCTGACTGATTTCAGCAAGGCACACTTCTGTGTATCCCAGCACACTCTGGGATAAAAATGCGAAGTTACTCATATTTGAAAAGGGGATTATAAACACAAGGTAGCATATTTGTTACACAGAAGTAGCTACTCCTAGAAGCTAAATCTTTACTTTTTTTTTTCCTTTTTTTTTTTTTGGGGGGGGAGGGAGGAGAAAGAGAAAAATGTAGCAAAGTATTCCTTGCAGAAACGAAAAAAGCATCAATAATAACTCATTTTTGAGACGTTCAATGAACTTCTGTCAATTCTGACATTGACTTTTTGTAGGGGAAAAAAAAAAAAAAAGGAATATCTGGGCTGACTACCTAAAAAAAAGTTTTAAAGGTGAGCTCAGTTAGACTCTGAAATAAGTTCACAGGAAAAAACAATAAAAGCCATATCATTTGACTCATTTAAAACTGCTTCTCAGAACACAGAAGAATACTTCAAGAATTATGAACAGAGAAGTGGACTGTAATAGACAGAGAGTTTTTCTCCCAATTTCTAAATGCAAGGATTGTATGTAATGATTTATTATTTTCTAAGTACTGTGAATTCTGGAGCCTGAATAAGTAAGCAACACATGCATACAAATGTGCACACATACATGCAACCCTTACCTTAGCCAGAGGCTTAGATTTGGTGTTATTCAATTTTTTATCTTGAAGTTCAAATGTTTTCCTCCCTCCAAAAGACCAACCACCATATCTGGTAATAGAAAATAAAGTAATAACAAGTTACCTACCTTAAGCTTAGCAGTCTTTTCTTGCAATGATAAAGTGGTACTATCTACATTAATGCTTTATTTTTCAACTGAAAGTAAAACTTCACCCCTCACAAACCCCTTCTCTGTTAAAAAGGAGGAGCTCAATATATTCTTGAATCAGGTGAACATTATTGCTGTTTTCTGGCAAAGGGATTCCCTCAGATAAGAATTTTTACTTTCTGAAAGCTGAAATCCCTGAACAACAGGGGGGTTTGTGAGCAAGTGAGGTATTACTGACTTTCAGAAGCATCTTAAACAGCTTGATTTCTTCCTGCTCCACTCATATTCTAGCTCAAATCTTTCATCCTAAGATATTTACCTCTATTTTTATCAAATCAGATACACTTTTTTTTAAAATGCATAAATGGCTAACACTTTCTTCTCCTTGATAAAATCATACTTGGTGGAGTATTTGTACTTATGTCAAAGACAGTGGTTGAGCTGTAGAGGCACGTAAGTAAACCTCAAAATACAGCAGATTATAACCTCTGTGGCTGGTATCACAGAATATGAAGTCTTGCTAGGGGGATACCAGCCTTTTTAGTTCAAAGAAAAGATTAATTGGAGCGTATCCACCTCTATTTGATTGAGTCTCTGAGGAATGGAAACTATATTGTTCATCTGATTTGCATATGCATATACTTTTTTTTTCTCTGAGATGCTGAAATAACTCGCTCTGTGGCAAGAAGAGCCAGGGTATGCCTAGAGGCAATTATCATGCAACTGCTGGAGGAAACTCTGAAAAGTGACCATGGAGGGGGTTCCACGTTACCTTGCCCCAACTCTATGCCTTGATAACAACTAACAGATAAAGGCAACTACCCCTTATATTCTCAGTGACGTAGGTCTATGCTTTGGGTCAGGAAGGACTGTGTTTTTAATACACAAAGGATAAACAAAGGTTAGATATTTTAAGGTTACCTTGCTTTGTTGGAAGGCCTCACTAAATATTCTTCCACAAGGAACCCTGAAAGATTATACAAAATCTGTCCTTTCTTATTCTTCACATAGGGAGCAGAGGTATTGAAACTTGGACACATCTGAAAAACAGTGTACATAAAATAAGTAAAGCACTCTTAAAAATCAGTGGCACTACATTTAGCTATATTTTTGAATTTTTACATAGATTTTACAGCATTGCTTTTCAACTGGATTTACCTTTCTCAGCTTTGATAACTTTTCAATAAATTATGTACAGTTTTTTATTTGTGCCACTTACATATTAGAACCACATTTGATTTCTTTTGCAACCCTGTCAGTCAGTTTTGTTTTGAAAACATCAAAACTTGTATATAGGTTTAGAAAGGTTTACAACAATGAAAAAGGCAACACTGCTATTCACTTGTTGTGCCTGAGAAGAAACACAGGAAACGCACCACGTGAATATGAGATGAAAACAAAATTCTAATTAATGCAATATGCTTCTAAAAATTTAATTGGTGGTCTGCAGAGAAGAATAAAGGAAGATGTTTTCTAATGATTCAGTGGGATATTCTCACAACCAAATAAACGGAGACAGATATTATGATCAGATATCTTGGAAGCCTTATAAAGTACATTATGTTTATCAACTGAAAAATTTTAATGCTTACTTGACATCTCAACCCTACACAAATTAAAACTCACTCTCAGAGATTCTGGTTTTTCATAGCTCACAGATACAGGCTCTGCCTCCACTGTCAAATGGCTTCTCTCCCTTGAGCTTTCATGGTTAATGGGCCTCTCCCTTTGTGAGTTCCCATTCCCATTTTATTTAAGCTTCTCGTATTTTAAGTATACATCTCACTAGTATTGGAGGCAAATTTATTCCTTGCCCAGCAAAGTAAAAAATTAGTTTCCTCCTTCCATTTCTCCCAAAACTGTAATGCTGTATTGCACATGCAACTCTTACTCTAAATATTCATATCTTTATGAAGGAGAGAACTTATTTGATAGAATGGTCCCATCCAGGGAAATATATTTGTCACTTCAGACACAGTTTCACATTCTTGTTTATTACTCAACCTCAGAGCAAGTCAGCAGGAAAACTCACTAGTCAAGAAGGTCAAAATTCATTATCTTTTTCAAAATTCTTTCTTTCCTCGAAGGCTGTTTTGTTTTCAAATACACAATCCAAATCAAAATCAAACTCTAACAATTAAATCTCATTCACATGTAGATTCCCTGGTAGTTTCTATCAGCTAGGATCACCTGCCCTTCCATTTTGAAAGCAGGTAGTCTTCCAGATATTATGGAAGTGTTATGTTTTAACCTTGTTTTACATGAGTTTTTTTCTAAGCAAAGTCCTATAACATAATTAAAGCAAAGTTGCATCTGCTGAGAATAGTTCAGCCATCTCTGATTCCTGTTATTTCAGATCAATCTATAACCTTTTCTAGTACATATATACACATGCACACACATATATATACACACACATCAAAATTGTGCAAGCTCTTTCCCTGAAGACTTCAGAACACGCAGCCCAAACATGAGATAAAACAGAAGGAAATCTCCAATCATAACAAAGCCAGTGCTCTGAGGGTTTATTTCCTCACCCCTTTCTCTAGCCCTTCAAAAAGAAGAGTCAAGGTATTAGATGTAATATGCACACACACAAATTTTACATACGTAAGTAAATATAAAATGACATACCTCTTGTTCAGCCACACATCCGCATGAATCCTGGGGTGACGTAGATTCCATCTGCCAACAGGAATTATTTTTTCTAATGGGAATAAATATAACAATAGGAACAACCATTAAATGAAAGGAGTATATTACTTAACAGGAGAAATCCACAGAGTAACGAGCAGATCTGGCATCTTGAACACATTCTTAGCATTATATCACAGTGGCAGCTGTGTCTAAAGCTATATCAATTTTACTCATTTGTATTGAAGTGGATTCACTAAAAATATTTATATAAGCAAAGCAGCAAATGAGCTGCATGCCTTCTGTTTGCAGTAATAAGTAAAGCATGGTCACAACTCTGCATTCCTAAATTTGGAAATCTGGAATGCTTCCTAACAAATATTGTAATTATTGTCTAACCTTCATTCATATGGACGCCAGACTTGATCAAAATCTTCCTGAAATTAATCAGAAAGCTGTCACTGACTTTTAAGGACTTTGGATCAGACCTTTAACAATGAAGCCTACTTATGTATTTTACCTGGATTCCAAGTCCTTCATCAGAACAGATTTGTCATTAACCTCACGCTGCAAGAAAAGCTTAAGATAGTCCACATTACACAGAAAAAAAAAAATGAATTTATAATATTTACAATTTACAATTAAGGAAGTAGTTATGTTATTCGCAGTTACCCTTGTTTTGAATGCATGCATGTGTGGTCCCAATCAAAGAAATATCTCAGTAGAATCTGAGAAAGGTTTCCTAGGTTATCATCTTCAGTGCTGTTTCAAAGTGGGCCACAGGGGGGGAGGGGAGGTAAGGGGAAAAAAAAAGAAAAAAAAATCTTAATATGTCTAGTTCCATTAACTTTCAGGCTCAAGATCCTACACATTTACCAAGAAATTAAAGAACTATAAAATCCATGTATAGGAAACATACCAAAACAGCAAAATGATCTCATTTCAAATTACTCTTTCATGTAAAGAAAATTCAATACAATTATGGCTAAACAAATCTCAACGTCTCCCCATGGCCATCTTTCTCTTTATAAATATGCATTCCTAACAATTAACATGGTTTAAGTGTTTTTCAAACAGCATCATGCTATGTTTATGAAGATATCTGGATATTTTTCCAGTAGAGAAAGTGATCTGTATGCGACATGCACTCAATATAGAGTAGTTCAGAGCTGATCTATAGATACTGTACATTAAAAATAAATAAATAATCTAGTTGGTTTCAAAGCTGAGCATATAGAAACTAGAGGTTGAGTGAGAAGGGTACCAGGCTTTGTTAATACTGTGTGACACTTTCAAACCTGAGAATTATTTTGAGAAAATGGCTTCAGACCTAAGCAATTAGTTAAAATGAAGCATGCAAAGGCTTGTTTAAATACACTTGTGCATTTACATATAAATGGCCATGACTGGTATTGAAACAGATTGCCCAGTTCAAACTGCTCCAAAGTCTTTGCCCTTTCCTCCAGAAAATCCTTTGCACAATGTTTTTCTAATTTTATCTCTCCCTCATAATAACATATAAAACTGTACTAAATGTGAAAAATAAACAGCTATTGTAAAAAGTAACTATTATTCTTCCTAGAATGCAAACAGTCTCTAAATATGAGAACTCAAGGGTAAAGGTCCCAGAACCCTGGATATTGATGATGATGGATGAGCCCTTTACCTAAAGAAGGATTCTGCATTGTCATAAAGTCTTGGTGTCAGCTTGAGAGAAGGATAATCAATAGCCAGCGGCTTCACACTAAACAAGGCCATTGCCAGTGCAACAAAGAGGACAGGCAGCAGCACATTTGACAGACTTCCTCTCCAGTCTCGCCTAGTGTGGAGAAACCTCTTCATCAGAAGGGCAACAATCTGTGCAAGAACAAGACGGGCTCCACGCACACTTGAGGCCCCTGTAAGTGAGATATCTGAGCGAGAGAAAAAAAACCCTCTTGACAAACAAGGAAAATCAAATTAAACTTTCATGTACTACATTTTCAAATATAGAACATAATAGTCTTTTTCATAGAAAAAACAAAACTACATAAACCTACAGTGTCTCCTGGATGGAATAGTATAATCCCCCCCAGTATAACTAATTAACTCTTCCTATAAAGGAAAACAGATATTCAGCTAACACATTATCTCTAGAGCTTTCCGTACACAGCTAAAGGAGTACTGAATACCTATTTTCCCATGGTCCTCGCACTGGTACAAACATTCCTTGTGCATTGCCACCTTTGGTCCTAGACAAATGACTATGACAAACATGGTCCGTATTAGCACTAAGGTCTTGATCCACCTTAACTGAAATCAGTGGCAACTTTTCTACAGGGATTTCAATGGGACGTCTTTAGAGTATGTAATAGAGCATCATAGATGCTAGAGACGTGGATTCTCATAAAAGCATTCCCTTCATTTCTCTGCTCATATGGGACTGATAAAATTTTCTAATGTGTTAGTCAATGCAGTTTCCATAATCCCAGCTCATGGGCTGTCCCTCACATTCCCATGGGAGTGTGTCCACAGCTTTTTAACATCTCACCAATCAGACATTTTCCTGATAGACTCTCCCTTAATTTCATTTTATTGTTCTTTGTTAGACACTTGTGAATCACACCAATCACTTTGCCTCCATTTTAGACCCTAATGCCTTCTAGATATGTGCAGGCTATTACCAGCTTCTCTTACTTCTGGCCTTGCCAGACTGAACGTACCTCAGCCTCTTTTCTTCCTTACAGTATAGCCGTGTCTGGTAGATTTACTACCACAAGTATTTACACTGTAGCAAGACTGAATAGCCTGTTTATCGTAGTGCTCAAAGACATACTGTATTTTATGATCCGTTGTGATTTGTCTCTTACTATCTTCCCTTCAATATATCGAGGCCACTCTAAGCAGCATTTCCATGGTACCTTTTAACAACTACTTGTATGGGAGCTTTCAAGTAACCTCAAATTAATTGTCCTTCACTTAGCATAGTTTTTTTCTGGTTTACTAGAACTTTAATCCCAGAAGAGAGAGCTGTGGGACAAATGGGGGAAAAAAATAATTAGAAAAATAAGTTGAAGTTCTGACAGAGTGACCATTGAGCAAAACAGCTCAAATTCTGTACTCTACAACTGGAATGTGACTTATAAACTTATGATTTCTTATATTAAAAATTATGTGTATTTTGCCATGAAAAGTTATAATCGAGTAAACACATTGTGGGAGATTGTGGCTTTTAGGGTTTGGGCCTACACAAGAGGAGGAAATCAGGTGAGATAGGGCTTCCTGGTGACATGAAATACCTCGTGTGGACTTCTCAAGGCTAAGACTTTTGGAAAAAGATAAACATCACATCCACCTGCAAGAAGAGCAAAAAGGAGGATCCAGGTAAATGCAGGCTAATCATCCTCAGTCCCTGGGAAGGTTACAGACCAAATCCTCCAGAAAACAACACCCAGGATATGAAAAACAAGAAACAACTGGGAATAGACAACACAGACTTGGTAAGGTTGAACCATGCCACCTGAGAGCTTGCCATGAATACAGGACTGGTTTGGTCAATAAAGGAAGAGCAGTGGATGCTGTTTACTTTGACTTAACAAAGCCTGTGACATGGCTTCCCACAGTGTCCTTAGAGCAAATGGGGTGAGGAGGACTACAAGGACCACTGGCCAGACTGCCAGGCACCACACTGTGGGCTGTGAGAAGCGGTACCGGGTCCAACTGAGGAGCAGTTGGTTACTAGGGCTGTCCCTCAGGGACTATGATGAGGAAAACGCTAACAGTCCTTGTTAACACACACACGTATGCACACCTGCACCTGGAGGGGATCCACACTGTTTGGAGGCATCTGCGGGTCAGGCACTGGGGATGAGGAGAACCTCCTGGCAGCAGGAGCAGCTCTCCAGCAGTACCCAGGGACTCCAGTGGCACCAGGGAGCAAAGTCTTTGCTCAGGGAAAGGACAAAAAGCAACAGACACCAGCTGGAACATGGGAAATTCTGACTTAATATATCAGGAAAAAAAATTTCACTGTGAGGGTGATAACTAAAACTCAAAACCAGACTGGACAAGGCACTGAGTAACCTGCTCTCACTTGACCCACTCTTCCAACCTTAATATTCTCTGATTCTATCAGATTCCAATTAACTCTAAGTAATTAATTTTGGTTTAATTTCTGGGGGAAAAAATTTCCAGTATTTATTATTTTAATTCCACAACTGAATGATAATTCTTTTTTCCCCAGAAAATCCCATAGAACAGAAATTCTGTCTTTAAGCAGTTCTAATCACAGCCATATCTTGCTAATTCCACAGCTAACACAAATGGGATTTAGGATTTTGAATCTCTGTGGAGAGAAAAAGTAGCTACAAAATTCAGATCCTGGTTCAGCATTCAAGTGCCCTAATCAAAAGCGATTATATTTTGGGCTTGGAACCTGTTTTTTCTATAAATTGGACTAGTAGGAGAAGAAAATCTTAGTAAAAGAAGAATTTTTTTAAAGCAAACTCCTTACGAATATATTAAGCTCTTTGAATTATTATGATAAGGCTTTCAATAGTTGACTCAATACAGAAATTGAGACACCTGGAAACAGAACAATTTTCAAGGGATGAGTGTTTTTAGAATAAAACAGTTCCTGTAAGTGTTTCCAGCTGAGCATCCCTGAAATTGTAAAATATACCATCTCTCATTTATCAAAGTAGTGAAATGCCAGGAAAGGAGCATAGAATGAGATATTTGCCATGGTCCCGGACCTGTTCATAGATTATAAGCATGAAATGTGAGTTAAAGACGCTTTAAAATATTTTGCCCCATTGAATCTCTGAAAGAGGACTATGACAGCTACTTTCTGGGGGCAGAAAGGGAAATCAAAGCTGCCATTCATTCTTTTTTCTTGACAAATGGAGCAGAGAGAAATGTTAACATATTAATTCAGATTGCAATAGGAAGAGAAACTGTCATCCTGAATAAAAATGATTATCCATTTTGTCCAATATTCTGACTCTTACTCAACATTTCTAATGCTGGCCAGCCAAGATACATCACAAAATAATGCAATAAACCATTATATTAAAAGTATGTGTTTACCTCAGGCAATTCTTCTTTTTAAAATTATCTTTTCCAAAAAACCCATATGTTTATTATTTAAAATGCTCATTGAGAAAGGTGTCAAATGTCTTTCTGAATCATCTTAAATTTCAATCTTTGTGACCTTGAATTCTGTCATTCCTTTGTGTTTCAGGTAAAAACCAAAAAACTTGTTTATCTGTTTTGAATTTACTCTATTTGATGGTACTGGATATGCTCTTAAATCTTCCTTTTGGAGAGAGGTTATAGAAGTTTCCAATCTACCTTCTGCATAAATAATCTCAACCTTTCAGTCTCCACTTATAAAAATCTTTATAGTCCTAACCACCCTCACCACTTGCCTCAAGTCCCCTTATATTACCACTGTATCAGTCTCAAGAGATATTGTGTTCAACACGGCTGTCTATCAGATGTGGAAACACTACTGACTTATACAATAGCATTATGCATTCTTGTACTGATCTGCTTGCCTTCTTTATGCATCATACCATTTTGTCTGACTGCAGCCACACTGTGGAAAGTAGCCTGCATCAGGCTTTCCACAATTGACTCAATATTGCTTTCAAGATTCCCAAGGTATTAAATCACTCAAAAAAAAAAAAAAAAAAAAAGCTAAATTCTATTCCTGTGTACACTTGCCATTTAACCCTTCATGTTTCTTAATTCTACATGCATAGTCTAATTTAATTTTCTTTTAACTAGAAGCTATAAAATTAATTCTTGCTTCATAAAGCTTGTAAGTAATTCACCACCTACATTTGGTTTGTATGTCAGGAGGCAAAAAAGAAGCACACATTTATGGGAAAACAGTTTCTGATTACCACTGATAATCATAAAGGCTAGAAGACAAGACCAGCTGACCTTTCTGTTATGAAGTCAATTTTTATGCAGAAAGCTTATGGAAATATTCTCATTAATAATTTAGATTGTAAAATTAAAAATCTGACCCAACTGTTAGAAGCTGTCTTGCTTGACTTACAATTGCAATTATCTGCAAGAAGTGCAATTATGTTCACAATTAAGTTGTCCTTTGCGATTCATCCAGACTCTCCTTTGTATTATGGAAAAGATTTTTGCCTCTTTCCAATTCATATAGTTAATATCAGGCGCAAGGAAACAGACCGTAAGTCCTAAAATTTGGGAACCAAGATTTTGAAAAGCCTTACCTATAGACTACTCTAGAATTAGGAGCAGAACCAAATATTGTAAGAATCTCTAACTGGATATTGGATGGTCTTTTTCTTCCCTTCTTTGCACTTCTAGAAAATAATGTAACTCTAAGCTTTTTTCATGGCACAATAAAATAAGGAAAAATGGGCTATGCAATGGCTATGTTAACAGCCAGGAGTAGACATTTTCAATTCTGCTTCTGTCATTTTGGCATTTAGACAAGTCATTTAGAGGAGGTCCAGATTTTGGGAAGATAATCCTGGAACTGAAATACCCTGGCAAAACAGTTGAGCTAGCTCACATGAAACTGGTTGCATTTGGAAGCAGTATATATTTGTTAGCTTATCAGAAGTTCTGTGCCAACAAGTAGTTCTAGGCTGAACTAGTGATCTGACATCCTTCTGCATTTCACCAAATGCCATACTGGCGTAGAGTCAGTGCTAGCCCACCAATCTGTGCACAGCATTCCATTAGAAGGTATAAAAATGTCCTTTATCTTCTTATATATTTGTTTACTCATTATAAAAAAAAATATAATATTGATTTTGTTTCCAGGAGGATTTTGAGGACTCATTTTCATGCAGAGCATTTGAATAAAAGGCACTTTGACAGTGTGAGGTATAAAGGGAATGCCTCTATGTGTTTTATACTATGATTGATTCTTGCTTATATGTAGTAGGGTCATGAGCTGTCTCCATACAGAGCTGGTCAGAAAAATCTATATTTTGGGAGGAATTTCACAAGAGAAATTCCCTGCTGGCATTTTTAGATATAAATCCTCCCATTTCCCCCCAGAGTATTTTTTACTTTAAGCATTATGAATATTTCTTCCAAAAAGTTGATTCAAATTGTTTACATCTTAAGAATTTCCTGTCCAGAAAAGCAAAGCTTCAGCAAAACTTACAGTTCCTCCTCCCTCCCCCATACACACTGCTTAATCCAATTAAGTGACACTTTTTGAAGGGAAAATGATTATTTTTTAATTAAAAATTCAGCTTTACATTCTGGGCCCTAGATTCCAGAATGGGATTGTGCATGGGCCTGAAGATCTTTGAGACAGAATAGTAGAGATTTAGGTAACTGTAGAGTTCATCAGTAAAATTAATATATTTTAAAGCCAAAGCATTGGTGTCTGTCAATCCTTAACCTTGTGGAGAATCCCCTTTACAACTCAGATGTCCCAAGCCCTTTTCCTCAAGCCAGACAGTTGACTGATCAGAGGATTTCCTTCCTTTATCTAAGACATTCTTATTGTTCAAGATTCAACATGTTTAATATTTTAGCACACTGAAGAGCACTGAAAGGACAGCATGAAGTATGTAACTGATTCCTATTGGAAAATCAAGAAAGAACCAACACAACCAGAAAAATGTGCTGGATACTCTCACCAAAAATCCCAATACCCAAACCCCACAACCCAAAAAACTGTCCCTAGAAAAACTACCAACAAACTTGTAAAGCAGCTGTGATCTACCTACAATAATGTGTAAGACACTGAAGAACTGGTAGGGCACCATAGTACCTAAATCTCTTAGAGGCAGGAACACTTTACAGTACTCTCACTCAACTGGTGGAAGAGGAGACACATCTGACCTTTACCGGCTAAATGAAAGACATAGCCATGTAAAGTGCTCTTGTGCAGAAGGAAAAGTGTAAAACATGCAGGAGTTAGAGGACAATAAACCTTCATCCATAAAATAATTTTCTTTACTGTTTCTTGCTGCACTGTTATCAAATCAGTGACAGAGGTCCATCCAAGCAACAACATTTGATCCTGGACATCACTGTTTGCATCCAGGATTTTCATTCAGGTTTGTTGCAGGTCATAAACACATTGTACAGACTCACATAAGGCACATAATTAAATGGCAATGGAAAATACATTGCTAGCATCCACCAGACAAAAGGAAAGAAACAAGACAGAGGTATAGCAGGTTTTTGTCCCCTTCCTTCCATTCTTTTATTTTAGTTTTTCACAAAGCACTACGACATAATCTGAAAAATGTATAGTGCAACACAAAACACATGTCAATTTGTTAATAAATAAATGAGCTGCAGTCTTTTTTTTGTTGGGAGAGGAGGAACAGTTAAAATGAGGAATTTTCCAGTCACAGTTTCACATGAAAATGACTGACACAAACACTTTAAGCACCAATCTAAAATACTCCACTCCTCTTGCACACTGATGCACCTTAATCCTACCTTCCACTGGGTAGCTTTGGGATGGCTAACTAGCAAACTGAGAAATAATTAAAACCAGGACTAATTTTTGGGTACTGAATAACCCAACTGAATAGAATACATTATAGTTATCAAAATAATGAACTGAATAGAATACGTTATCTAGATTCTCAACAGCTCATTAAATGGATATATTGCCTTTGCTGACAAGGGCTAAGCAGTTAGAGATGAAAATGTGGAATCACAGCTCCAACACTGCAGACATCTCTGCAGCAAATGACTACCCCAAAAAGATTGATTCCTGCCCCCCAACCTCTTCAACTTTTGTACAGATTACTAAATGAACTTGAACAGAGTCCATCTGAATCTACCTCACCCTACAGCAGTCCAGCATCAGAGTATGCTGCTGCAAAGATCTACAAAATAGTCAGAACAGGAGATTTTTAGTGTAAGAAAGAATCCAACTCAAAGTGTTTGCTCATTCTTTCCAGACATACCATAGCCTCACCCACATTACGAATATCGTCCTTTAATTTCAAGAACTTGCATTTTTTTCAAAGTTAGAACATACTATTACCTGTATTATACAGACAAATAGGTGAGCGCCACTGAATGCAAGCCAAATATTTCTTAGCAATTATACAAATTAGATAAAAACTAAAAAATTATATCCAAATTTTCCCTTCCTTTACATCTTCACAGTAATCCATGACTATTTATAGTAGACATTATAATTCTATCATATGAAGTATTAATTTAAGTATCTGTAATGCCCGTACAAGATACAAAGAAGGTAAACCAGCCTCTTGAATTCACATATAACTAATACTGAAATACACATAGCATTTCCTGACCATTTTAACCTTCTATTTAATGCAAGGATACCCAGTCTCATATCACTGGAAAAATCCATTAAGCTTTCTCATCACTCATGTCAAAATAACAGAAAATCCTCTAGAAGTATAAATGCCACACCATGCAACAGCACCTCATGTGTGGTAATAGATAAGAATTTTAGAACAGATATGCATCACAACCACTCTCTATTTTAAGGGTAAATTTGGGGAAACAAAAGAGTCCAAATGGCATTTAGCAAGTAAATATGGCAGTTGGAAAGTCAGTGAACTGAGATCTCTGCTTTCAATTTATGGACCTGATTTATAATCTTACCTTCCCAAACCTATTTGGCTGTTTTATCTACTTATTGCATCCTTAAAACTAGACTGCAAGCTGTCAAAGGTAGTGAGAATCTATTCTTTTTATCCTTACTATTAGTCCATAGGGTGTTTGGAGCAACAGGGCTTGACTTTAGATTGGTGTCGTGGTTTAACCCCAGCCGGCAACTAAGCACCACACAGACGCTCACTCCCCCCCCGCAGTGGGATGGGGGAGAGAATCGGAAGGGTACCACTGCTAGTATAATAAACAATAATAACCACCACAACAGTTAGGAAAAAAACAACACCCAAGTTGATGCTGAAGTGTTAGCTGATGTCAAAACACCACTTGTTGTTTTTACTAGTATGCAAATGTGTAGGCATGTAGCCATAACAGAAACTCGACTGAGTATATATTCATTTTAGAATGTAACATTTTTAGTGAATGGTACAAGCACCTACTCTGGTTATAAAAGTACTGTCATAACTTTCAATGGAGGGAATTAATTTTCTAGTACAAAATAGTTGGTTTTCTTCCCTTCTCTAGTCAGAAGCACACAAATAGTGCACAAGCATAACGAAATGGGAAACAATGGTGCTGCCTTCCTATCCATTACCCTACAGACCCCAAAGGGAACCAAAAAGAGTTGTTACACTGACAACCAAGCTGATTTGATGAATGGCCATCTAAACTAGTCTCGTCCTGACAGAAGAGGAGGACACATTGCTGAATGCACTGTTCCCATAATTCATAAATATAAGGTTTCGTTTCTTTCTACAGCTGTGACTTTCAGTGCCTATTACAATCTCTGTTGTTACATTTCTATGTTTTCTTCCGCTTTGCTTTGATTTATATCTCTTCTCTACATTTTAGGTGGGGCTGCTGCCAGCCTAAACCATACTGAAAAAGATGTTGGAATTAAGCACCAAGTATTTTTTAGCTTTGTGTGGTGAACTCTGCTGTGGTCAGAGCACCTTCTTCATGATGAGATGGGCATATTCTTTGGAAACAAATAAAAGACAAATATTCAGCCAGGTGGACACAATCCTATCATGCCCTGAAACGGAAAATTACTGTAATTTTGGGAGCCCTAATTCTCTGATTCTGAGTTTCTGCATGATTAATTTACATTAACAAATATGCTAATTTCAATTTCCAGGAGATCGTTTTCCAAATAGACATGCTTTTATTGTAGTACTATCTCCCCTGCAGTGATGCACCTTCAATGAATTGCCATGTGGAGGAGGGGACAAGAGAAGGAACAGTTGAAAAACAGGCACAGAATGGTGGCTACAAAATGGAAGCCTATTTGCACCTTCTGTCTGTATTCTTTGAAAGTACAAAAGCAGAGGAGAAGTACAGTCTGTCAGAATTGCCAAAAAAAGATCCCAACTGCTTTCATAGTGTGTGTGTGTGTGTGTGTTTATCTCAGACTTGGCAGAGAGAAAGAATACATTTGTACATGCACAAGCAAACATCCATCAGATACATCTTCTGCACTCGAATATATCCTCTTATTACAATAAGCAGCACACTTTTTGAGATCGGTTCCTTTTCTTTGTACAAGTGTATATCAGAAAAGATTTACAGAAAGCTATTAGAATTCAATCCACTGAATTCAACCTGTAGACTCAGGTTACAACATTTCGAGATTGAATCCGATGTAGACAATAGGGCTACAACCCACAGTACTCTTGCTGTGTTTGGTGAAGATTTGCTGAAAGAGCAGGACAGCAATACAATCTGAATGTTCTCTCTACCGCAGCACTTAACATTAAGTGTGACACTTAATGCTAAATATCTTAGCATTTTCAAACTAGACAGATTAAATATAGCAAGGGTCGAAGGAACTATATATTCAAACCAGGGTTCTCAAGTACTTCCCACTGGTAACTTGCTTCCCAGAAAGGGGACTTTTAAATTGTAGCTGTCCAGTTGTGTACTGCAGATGATTTTTGTCATGCAGCTGCTCAGTTTTCAGTGAGTGGCCTTTGGAGGGACTGTATAAAGCACTCTGGAACAAGCCTCCTGGAATTGCTCAGAGAAAACTCAGAAAACAAATGGAGCAAACCTCTTCAGCAGGGCCAAGGTTTCACCCTGATAGACAAGGACATTCTTAGCCACTTTAACTTTTACAATTTATGCAAGTATTAGCTTAATATGAACAAAGTATTTGGTCTAAAACATTGCAACTTCCATGATCAAGAATACTTTTAGACACTATCTCTACTGGAGTTATTCCATTAACAATAAAATCGTATCAGAGTTTGTGCAGGGAAACAATTCAAAACTGAAAGATGACTGAGTTCTGCAGGAGGCATGTTTTATTCAGACCCAAAGCTATAGCAAACAATTGAAAAATTTATTTGATGAATAATCTCTTTCCTCAGGCATTCCAGTATCTCATAAATAGTGGTATTAAACAGCTACGAGGATCTTGATTAGCAGAACCAACTGTTCCATTTTTTATAATGCCTCCAATGAATATGGTAACCTAGATAAACTGCAAAAATAGATCAAGAGACAGATAGAAAGAGAAAAAATGATATGGGTAAAAATTTCCACCTATACAAATGTCCGACACCAGGTCTATGTATCATAAAGTCCCACTTATATATTTCAAATGAGGAATTAACTGGCAACAGTGTAATATACAAATCTTATCAAGGTGTCACCTTGTGACCTATATAAGTTTATTGCATGAACAGTTAGCAAAAAGAAGTGTAGTCCTAAGTGCTGGCTGCTCTGCATACTGTCTTTCATACTGAATCTACTTTGGAT
Source organism: Aptenodytes patagonicus (assembly GCF_965638725.1). NCBI lineage: Eukaryota > Metazoa > Chordata > Aves > Sphenisciformes > Spheniscidae > Aptenodytes > Aptenodytes patagonicus. The sequence goes on from NC_134950.1 coordinate 79,238,082, forward strand.
GTTGTGCCTATAACTCCTAAAACACTTTTTTGTTAACTTTGAGAAATGAAAACCTTGTATTCCTGCAGAATGTTACTAGTATCGAGAAAACAGATGTGTGACTATTGATAATGTCTTTGTGGGGTTTGTAATACAAAAGAAATGTTTTAGTGACAGAGCAGAGACAACAATTTCACCAAAGGAGATACTTTTGAGAAGGTACTGGACACATAAAAATCTAGTTTCATGTGGAAGTATCAACCTCAAATACAGCCTTGCTAGCACAACTAAGTTGTGTACCACACCTTCTACATACGTACGGTATTTACTCATTAGATGAAACAAGATGTTAAGAAGACTCCATGAAGCCCTTTCGCTAAGCAATGTTCCATTTCAGAATGAAAAGTAAGTATACCTAGTCTTGATAAGCATTTCTTCAAAAAATTGACCATTTGCATTAAATTACTTACATAATTAAAGTTAAAGTATTTGTAATTGCTGGTACAACAACATTAACAAAGCAAAGTTATGTTTTAAAGTATTTGTGTGCACGTGTGTACATACACATACACTATCTTCATCTATAAAAATATACAAATATATACACACACAGGCACACTTAGGAAAAAATATCTATAAAATATATACTCCATCTGTAAGCTAAAGCAAGGCAAGGAACAACCAGAATTGACTTCGTATATAAAACTTAAAGACTAGCTATTAACAACAAATATTTTCTGACACCATATATGTGACTTTGTATTCATTATCTGAGTCAAAATTTCCTCCAACACATAGGCCCCATATTATGAGGGAGAGGAATAATCAGTTCATCTTGAACATGAGAAGTAAATGCTATCTTTGGAAAACTCCTGCTACTGCGCAACAGAAAGAGCATAAACCAAAAAGGATTTCACTATTTAAGCTAGGAAGAAAATATTACTATAGGTGTAGCAAAAGCCACATTAGTGTTACACCAGGCAATCCATCATTGCTGTTACACCAGGCAGCCCATTACTGTTTAACTTTCAGTTGCTTTTCAGATAACAGATGATCACATAATCCATATACTGAATACAGATTTTTGAAGATGTTGCAAATGTGAAAACAGTGGAATACCTCCAAAAAGTGCAATCAGGTCATTCTCAAAAGCAAGAAGTGAACACAGGAATACTGTCTGCCAGATCTCATTTATCCTCTGAGGAACAGTTCTACTTCTCTTATATTCTTTTCTTTTTTCCTTTTTTTTTTTTTTTTTTTTGGTAAAAATTACTTAGGAATCATTACAACATGAAATGGAAGACAAACAGTCCTGCAGAGTGGAGAACAAGACTCCTGAATATTTCATTAAAAGACAGGATTTAAAAAATACCATGAAAAATCATAAAGGCTGTCAATACCTTTTCCTTGTCTGCAGCTGTTGTAATAGCCTTAACAAAATACAGGAACTAAAAGAAAACAACAGGAAATCTTGGAGTGCAAAGGAAAGGTTGGAGAAAGAGAGACAGAAGGGAGTACCAGCAAGTCCGAGGGAAAACAGAACCTGTATGAAGAAACATACTGTCAAGAAGAAATCAAAGAAGGGCTTATAGGCAAGACATAAGAGCTACACAGCTGAGATGATTAGATCACTTGGTTCTCAAGATGTTAAGGAAGTTCACATTCTAACAATTACCTTTGGATAAATAAAACGTTCCTAGTGCGCCCTCAACTATCTGTATCCTTTGTCTTTCAGCTCGAAGAAATATCTGAGCATGGTGGATGAGCTTCCAAGCTATTTCATTTCTGAAACAAGCGCGACTAATAACTAACGTGACATAACCTAGATTATGACAAAGGCAAAGCAGCAGGTTGTTGGAAAGAGCAGGTTCAAAATATTCTCATACATCCACATCAGGCAGCAAAAGCTGAGAGATGTTAATATCAAATACAATTTTCTGTTTAGAAGGCATTTGAGATATGTAGAAATTCAATATATCGTCAACACCATCAAAAGTTACATGCATATCAGTTCTGGTGACCCACAACTTAAAAAAAAGTCTCTCTGATTATTCTGTTTCTTCTAGGCAGGATAGAAAAAGCATCATCTCTTCCATCATAAGATGGAGTGATGCAACAACTTTCCTCATTTGTTTTCAATTATTTAGAAACTGGACATACTCAGTAAACTTCAGACCACAATCTGAAGTCTGGATCTGTATCTATAGCACAACACATTTCTTCAAACATACCTTTCAGTCTAAATGAGATGCGTACGTTTTAAGAACAAGCAAAAATACCACATTACACAGTGAAGGAAAGCAGCTACTAAGTCACATGGGTGACCATTTATGAAAACGACTCAATTCCATCAACAGAACACATTCATGAGCAATTAGTATGATTTTCAAAAATAGACATTTCAGAAGGGATTATTGTTTTGTTCTCTGGTGTTCTAGCGCTTGTTCAGTTGAGCCCCTTTTTTGGCAGGTTCTTTACTGACCAATTTTTTGCCTAGAGCTGAAGGGAACAAAAGGCCTCTGTGAGGAAGGCAGGCAGGATTCACTTCTTTCATTTGCCAGCATTTTAGGAGATGAACATGAGGACAAGGAGGTGGAGAACAGGAAGTGGATCAGCTTCTTGGCATTGTAAGAGTACCTCCCTTTACTAGAAAATAGCTTCCCTTCCATTTTTTTTTTTCTAATACACCTCTGATGTCTGAGCCTGTCTAACAAAGAGCCCAAAATGTCCATACTGTGGATGAAAATGTGAAAAGGACCAGGCAGCAACCACAAGGAAAGCAACTGGTAGGGAAAATGTTTGGATGAGAGAAGAAAGTGGTGGGTGAAAAGAGTGAAACACATTTGAGGTAAGTGGAAGAACCTGACCATTTACTTTCAGAAGGACAGAAGGAGTTATGGTTATGCACTTACTAAGAAAACAAATTTATGTAAACCTTAAGTTAGATGATCGTATTTTTGAGATCGGATACCTTTTTGTGACTACTGATATTATAAAGATGCTCCATCCTCATTCTATGCTTCAGACAATCCTGAAAGGGTGACAAAAGGAAAAGGAAGCAAGATTCAGGGTTGAGGAGTATAAAGCTAAATAATTGGAAAAGGTGAAATTAAGTTTTCAACACATGCTAGGATCACAAGATTTCCTGTAAGAAACTAATTAAAAAAACAATAAAAAAGCTGAAGGAAAACATAATGTATCCAAGATTTTTAGACCAGCTATTTTGATGCTTCTTTTTCAGGATCTAGCGCTGAATTTAGGTGGTAGTGTCATCTATTCTATTAGACTATCAGAACACTGAAATGTATGCTGTATCAGTAGTTGGCAAAAATTTGAAAATTTTACTAACAGTCTTCATGTCAGCAGCCACTTCTTCTAAATAGAGCCACTGTTACTTATTGTCCAGTTTTCTACTCGGCAATCAAATCACATTTTGCAAGGTGGAGCAGTAAAATCATTCTTATATCCTTTTCAGGGATCTGCTTGGCAGAGTGCCATGGGACAAAGCCCTGGAGGGAAAGAGGGCCCCAAGAAAGCTGGGTAATATTCAAGGATCACCTCCTCCAACCTCAGGAGCGATGCATCCCAACCAAGAGGAAGTCAGGCAAAAATGCCAGGAGGCCTGCATGGATGAACAAGGAGCTCCTGGACAAACTCCAACACAAAAAGGAAGCCTACAGAGGGTGGAAGCAAGGACAGGTAGCCTGGGAGGAATACAGAGAAATTGTCCGAGCAGCCAGGGATCAGGTTAGGAAAGCTAAAGCCCTGATAGAATTAAATCTGGCCAGGGACGTCAAGGGCAACAAGAAAAGATTCTATAGGTACGTCAGGGATAAAAGGAAGGCAAGGGAAAATGTGGGCCCTCTCCAGAACAAAATGAGACACCTGGTTACCCAGGATACGGAGAAGGTGGAGGTACTCAATGACTTTTTTTCCCTCGGTCTTCACCGGCAAATGCTCAAGCCTCAGCGCCCAAGCCACAGAAGGCAAAGGCAGGGACTGGGAGAATGAAGAGCCACCCACTGTGGGAGAACATCAGGTTTGAGACCATCTAAGGCACCTGAAGGTGCACAAGTCCATGGGACCCGATGAGATCCATCCGCGGGTCCTGAAGGAACTGGCGGATGAAGTTGCTAAGCCACTATCCATCATATTTGAGAAGTCGTGGCAGTCCGGTGAAGTTCCCACTGACTGGAAAAGGGGAAACATAACCCCCATTTTTAAAAAGGGAAAAAAGGAAGGCCCAGGAAACTACAGGTCAGTCAGTCTCACGTCTGTGCCTGGGAAGATCATGGAACAGATCCTCCTGGAAGCTATGCTAAGGCACATGGAGGACAGGGAGGTGATTCGAGACAGCCAGCATGGTTTCACCAAGGGCAAGTCCTACCCGACTAACCTAGTGGCCTTCTATGATGGAGTGACTACATCAGTGGACACGGGAAGGGCTACAGATGTCATCTATCTGGACCTCTGTAAGGCCTTTGACACAGTCCTCCACAACATCCTTCTCTCTAAACTGGAGGGTGGACTGTCCGGTGGGTGAGGAGTTGGTTAGATGGTCACATCCAGAGGGTAGTGGTCAATGGCTCAATGTCCAGATGGAGGTTGGTGACGAGTGGCATCCCTCAGGGGTCCATATTGGGACCGGTACTGTTTAATATCTTCATCAATGACATAGACAGTGGGATCGAGTGCACCCTCAGCAAGTTTGCAGATGACACCAAGCTGAGTGGTGCGGTTGACATGCCAGAGGGACGGGATGCCATCCAGAGGGACCTGGACAAGCTCAAGAAGGGGGCCTGTGTGAACCTCATGAGGTTCAACAAGGCCAAGTGCAAGGTCCTGCACCAGGGTCGGGGCAACCCCTGCTATCAGTACAGGCTGGGGGATGAAAGGATTGAAAGCAGCCCTGCCGAGAAGGACTTGGGGGTACCGGTGGATGAGAAGCTGGACACGAGCCAGCAATGTGCGCTCGCAGCCCAGAAGGCCAACCGTATCCTGGGCTGCATCCAAAGAAGCGTGGCCAGCAGGTCAAGGAAGGTGATTCTGCCCCTCTACTCTGCTGTGGTGAGACCCCACCTGGAGCACTGCGTCCAGCTCTGGAGCCCTCAGCACAGGAAAGACACGGACCTGTTGGAGCGGGTCCAGAGGAGGGTCACAAAAATGATCAGGGGGATGGAACACCTCTCCTGTGAAGAAAGGCTGAGAGAGCCGGGGTTGTTCAGCCTAGAGAAGGAAAGGCTTCAGGGAGACCTTATTGCAGCCTATCAGTACTTCAAGGGGGCTTATAAAAAAGATGGGGACAAACTTGTTAGCAGGGCCTGTTGTGACAGGACAAGGGGGAATGGCTTTAAACTAGAGGGGGGTAGATTTAGACTAGATATAAGGAAGACATTTTTTATGCTGAGGGTGGTGAAACACTGGCACAGGTTGCCCAGAGAGGTGGTGGATGCCCCACCCTTGGAAACCTTCAAGGTCAGGTTGGACGGGGCTCTGAGCAACCTGATCTAATTGAAGATGTCCTTGCTCATTGCAGGGGGGTTGGACTAGATGGCCTTTAGAGGTCCCTTCCAACCCAAGCTATTCTATGATTCTATGATTCTAATTTTACAGGGAAATGAAAGAAGGGAGTTCCACTTAAAAACTGACATTGCGATATAACTTCAAACATATAACAAATACTCTGTCAATCCTTACTTTGTAATTACAGGAACTCAATTTGTCGTAGTGGATTAAAAGCTCCTCTCTAAGAATAGAAGAAGCCACTTGGTCACCTATCAACAGACATCAAATTCCACTGTTACCCATGTGCAGAAATCAATAACACCTTTTACTGTAGCATATTTTCTGCAAAGGCTCCAGACTTGTGTCAAATGCGCCAGGAGAGGGAACATACTTCCCTGGATAGACTAACTCCAACTGTTAATTAACCTCTAGGAGATGTGCCTGCCTTTAGCTTCCAGGTATTTGTTTCTCTTATTTCTTCCTTTATTCCATTCAGCACTTCTGCCCCTATAAAAGTTCGAACTAAACCTTAACAGGCAGTATTCTCTACAGAAAAAAAAACCCTAGGCTTTTTAAGCAAACCACTTCTCTATCTTCATTTTGATACACTACATTAAGTGAGCCCTGATGGTGCCTTTTTAAGGACTTCACCTCCAACCTCCAATATTAACGCTTCTCTGTTCCCTTTCCAAATTCTCAACTTTTCCTTAAAGACATTCAAACTTAAAAACATGGACACAAAAGTTGTACGTGGCATTGTAGCATGTCTCATCAATTTTGTACTGATAGTCAAAATGATCTCTTCATGTCCTTTTGTACATTAAATTAAAACATAAATCGTCTTAGCCATACTGTCTTAAAATGCTTTTTCACTAGGATTAGTAGGTAACTTTCAAAGTCTGTTTTCCAGGCTATAGATTTCCCCATTACATAGATTTGCCCAGCATTTGGCTTAATTAAAACACACTTTATTCAGAGTAATTCAGCTTTTCAAGTGATCTAACTCACTCTTTAGGACTGGTCTGACTCATTGCCATTCTACCAATCCCTTGCAGCAGTTGTTTTTTTGGTTTTTTTTCATAAGCAAGATTATATTTACTTCAGTATCACTGATGAAAATAATCAAAAGGCAGAGTTGAAACCCAGTGAAAATTCACTGAAAGCTCTTCAGTTTGATGTTTCTCTATTGATGACTGCTTTTTTTTTTGTTAGCTACAATTTCTTAATTAAATTAGCTGTCAGATATGCTTTATAAGTACTGTATATTGTGGATCTCTTAAATCCTAATAGGAGCAATGTAACATTTTGCCCAATATCCTTCAAAATGGCTAACACCAGCTGCTTCAGAGAAAGGTTTAAGCAACCATAAAAATTAGTTATGCATCAACCTGCTTCCACTCCCAACATTTTCAGTGGCTAACTTATCCAAGAAGTTCAAAGACATATAAGCTTTAATAGCACTTCTGTTACTATAGCTATTGATATTATATATACACTAATAACCACTCTTTGGCTTTTTTAAACATATTACCACAATCTTAGTCTCCATAACATTTTATGGCAATGAATTTCAAATGTTATGTATCACTGCGTGAAAAACATAATTTTATCCATTTTGAATTTTCTACAGTTTAGCTTTACTGTATCTCAGGTTCCAACTGTATTTTACTGCCAGAAGAGATTAGATCCGAAGTTGATATCTCCCAAACATTTCTAAGACATAGAATGTTACAAAATTAATTCATTTGGCTCTTCAGCAAGATATCTGAATATCTTAATTCTGCAGTATTGGTCCCTTAACGATCCAATGAGCCCACTCTCTAACCTATTGCCTGTTTTTGCATACGCTCAGAATATTTTGTTATTTATCCATGGTTAGCTAGTCACCCCTTAGACTTGCTCTTAGCTCTTCTGATTATTTTTGTACATATACTGCCTGCTGTAGTTTATGATAATTTTATTGGACTCCATAGAGTTGGTTTCTCCATTTTCTCAAGGCTATTTGGCTCAAATGATCTTGTCATATAGTCATTGCAAGCTCAGTCTAACCTTTTTTCTGCATGCTCTGTATACATCTATAAAACAATAACCATCAATCATGTGCCTGAGCTGTGTAGAAATTAATTATGCACATCTGTATTATAATACATGCATGTATTATGCATGTATTATGCCTGCACACATAGGCATTCCATGACTTAAAAAGAAAATGTTAACTGTTCTCACCAAAAGGTGAGTTTTATTCCAAGTTTTTTTCATTGGAATAAAAGTAAAAATTATGAGTAAACCTTCCACAAAGGAAACTTAAACCACTAGAAATTACACAGTTACCAATATTAAAATTGTTACAATTAATTTGATTAATGGACTGCTACTTACCTCTAATATTTGCATTTAGAAAGGGTCAAATAATTCTGGGTTTATTTTATGTTACTGTGGTGCGTTGACCCTGTCCAGCAGCTAAGCACCACACAGCTGCTCACTCACGCTCCCCCTCCTCCAGCAGGATGGGGGAGAGAATAGGAAGAGAGAAAGCGAGAAAATTTGTGGATCAACATAAAGACAGTTTAAGAAGTGAAGGAAAAAGAAAGAAGAAAAAACAAAAACCAAAAAAACAAGCGATGCAAAGGCAATCACCCACCACCTCCCACAAGCAGACTGATGCTCACCCAGTCTGGTAGCAATGGCTACCTCCCAAAAAAAACCCTCCCCTCAGTTTTTATTGCTGAGCATGACACTCTATGGCATTGAATAACTCTCTGGCCAATTTGGCTCAGCTGTCCAGGTCATGTCCCCTCCCAGTTTCCTGCTCACCCTCAGACTACTCACCGCAGGGACGGGGGGCAGAAAGGGAAAAAGAGAAAGTCTTGACACTGCAAGCACTGCTCAGCAATAGCCAAAACACTGGTGTGTTATCAACACTGTTTTCATCACAAATCCAAAACACAGCACCATAAGGACTGCTATAAAGAAAATTAACTCCATTCCAGCCAGACCCAGTACAATAAGACACTGTAAAACATAACTAGAAATTATGAAAGCTCTGACTTCAGTGAAATACTGTCATGTTTTGCTGAAGTGATGTCTCTTGCCTGTTTTTGGCATTGGTCATCAGCCTAAATCATGTGCTGATTTTTGCAGTCTCATTTAAGACGGGACATGCACACGACTCCACTACACCTCCTGGTCTGGGAGACAAGAGACAACATTTTGATTTCTACACAATCCTGATGCCTCAAGGGCTCAGTACCAGTAAAGGATAGCCAATACCCCTGCTTGTGCTCAGATCCGTGCTTTGTCAAAGCAGCTCTCTAATCCAAATTCTTTTACAAACCAAATAGCAGCATTCTGTGATCTTCTCAATAACCCAACTGTTTACTCTAGGGGGTTTTGAAAATTCATTTGACTACTTTGACAACAGAAAGTTTGACTGCCTTTGAATCTGCTTTCAAAGACAAAATTATACAGGTCAAGCTATTGCCCATGGAGTATTCTGGTTAGCTTTGACAATGATGGATACCTTTCATGACCATTTCCCAGATCCCTTATGCCTACACTTCACAACTGTCCTTAATGATGAATGACAGTCATCTGCAATGAATGACAATTTTCCAGTACAGAACTGGCATTATCCTTGCATTTTCTTGCTATAATTTATCAGACTGAAAAATACAGAGTCTCTGATTACTAGATTCTTTATTAATGTAATAACTTGAACAAATACTGTTATGTGTTTTGAAATGTGGATGGTAAAAGATATCAAGTTGTTAGGTACAGTATACTCTGTTTTCATTACTTTAGGAACTGTAAATCTTACTCTTTAATGAAAATGCAATGTGGAGAAGACAGACTGTTTTGATTTGAAATTTGTTCGAATATCCTAGCTGAGCCTTGAAGAAATACACAACTGATTGATTGTTATAAAATAAAGGGATATTCAAAGCTGTATTTTGAATGGAAGTCTTGTTCTCACCACTCACAGGAGTGAATATTTTATTTGTTTAGTGAGGGGGTTTTTGCTATATAGTTACATCTTCACTTATTCAACAGGGACTGAAGTAGTCCAGCAAAAAGACCATCTGGAAAGTCATCCAGTCAAGTTTGCACTTTGTGAGAAAAGGTCTCCTCTTTGGCCACAATTCTTGGCACTGATTACTCATTACTGGCAGATCCAATTGAATTTATCTTAACAAAAAATGCAAGCTTGGTTCAAAATTATTATTTCCATTACTGTAACAATGAAGGTCCTCAGTCTCAGACCAGGACCTCTCTGTGCCTGTGTTCTATAGGAACAAAACAAAAAGGACTGCATATAGAATAAAATGTTTGACATCTAACCGAAGAAGATTATAATCTAGATATAAATGATCAAATAGAAAGAAACACGGTATGTTTAGAAACATGAGAATCCCAGGAACAATGAGAAAATATTTATGAGCTTGGTGGGCATTGTCATTAGAGAACTTGAGCCTTGCATTTTGAAAGATATCACATTAGTGACTTCTAAGAAGAGCTTTTAAGGAGAACAAGCTTCCTAAAGTTTCAGAAATGTTAACAAGGACCTCCTCCCAGGCTTGCAGGGCAGGACAATAGAAAACATGAAGAAACTTGTTTTAAAACAAACAAACATGTAAGGGAAGCTGAAATAACATGCCATTTGAGAGGACAAATGATCTTCTACTATGGAGGGCAACAGCTTTTATTTATTACTTGCACATGTATGGAGATGAATACACCTTTCTAATAGCTTACAGATTTTATATCTGTGGTATATCCCACCAATATTTATCCATTGTCAGTATGAGTCAATGAGGGTAATTAGTTGCCAGGGACTGGTAGGAAGCAGTATGTTAATGCTGATGCAGTGAGAGAATGCTTGTGTGCATGTGTAGACATAGTAGAAGGGTGGGACATATAAAAACCTACTACCCAAGGCGGATCACGTCACACGCACAAAAAAAGAATTACCAGATGGTAGCAGGCAGTATTCTCCATTTGCTTGTGCATTCCTCAACTTTGGGAACTTTGTGCATGTTTATCTTTGCCTTTGTGATCTTTAAAAATCCGGCTGCTTCAGAAGGTACCTAATTTTGTACTTACAAGCTGATTCAGCACCATTTGTACGGTCCAGGTGTGCTGCCTGTGGAACATAGGGCATCTTCTCTGAGTCCTGCAGTAGCTTCAGAAATACCTTTCATGAAATCAGAAAAAAATAATTTAGAATCCATTTTCTAAAAGCTGGGGGGGGGTTATATATATATATCTATATCTATATCCCAAATCATCCAGATTGTCAGATATTAGTAGTGGCTGCTGTAGCCACCCTGCTGGAATGACTATAAAATTAGTCAAGCTCTCCAGTGAAAGAATCCTGGGGGTAAGGGGAAAGGAATAAATGCCAATAGATGCAAAAGCACCTATGCAAACCATTGTGGGCCCATGCACATTACTATCTGCAAAGATTTTTCAATAGACTGGCTGCCCTTCATTGACATTTTATGCTCCTAAGCTGTGGCATATGTTGGAACTCAGTTACTGCAGTTTTTACCAAGGGCATATTGACAGCTTCAAGTCTCTTCTTATACTCTAGCTAGAAATCTGTGGGCACAACTGGATCTGCTACCAAAGAGTTCTAGTTGCACCAGTACGACTAAATCTAATGTACAAAATCCAACAGAACCTAGAATCCACAGAGCTCTGGGAAGTGTCCATAGATTTATGCAAGCAATAATGCTATTGAAAGACATTTAAAGCACAATGCAATCATCAGGCACAGTCAACATTAACAAAGTACTGTCTAACTAATACTATGGAGAGGACTGGGTAACTGCATGTTTTGTAGCAAAACCATTAGCATGCATACCCCAAATTGGGAGAAGATGATAGGATTCTGTTACCTAAAATCACTGTGGGAAAAACTGAAATGATTTTTGTATAAAAGTAACAATCTAAAAATCTGCACTAGAGTAAAATTGTAAGGGTTGAATCTTCCTAAGCAGGGGGATACACATCAGAAGGGAGTTAAAGATAACATTTAAAAAAAACCAGCAGAGTTCACCAACTTTATAATCATGAGATCTATTTAAATGGTATATACACTTCGCCAAATAGATTTGTGTTCGACCTACTTCTTGCTTAATCCTGTTTCACAGTTCTGTCCACATAAAGTAATCTGAATTTCATAGAGATGTATTTAATTTATCAGTCCCTCAGCCTTGCAGAAGCTTGGAACAGCTTTCATAGTGAGTCAGTTATTAACATTCACCCCACCTCTTGTAAGCTCAAATGAAAAATAAAATTAACATTTTCTTACCTTAACCCTAACTGCATTTTAAACAGTGATCTAGGAACTTCAGATAAAAAGAAATAAAAGAAAAATTAACAGAAAATACAGCTACCATGAGCATCTCTAATTGAACAGCAAAAGTACAACCAAGTTTTGTTTTCTTTTGATGAAAGCCTTCTCTTGCTTTCTCTTCTCTGTTTGGGTTGAGCTGCAAGACTTAGATTATAGCCACACTGCGACTTTCAGAAATCATTAAGAAACCATTTATTTCTTCCCACAAAAGAACCTGATATCAGCTATAACACAAAATTCCTCATTTCCAAGGAGCTCATATGATAGACAATAAAAACGAGTCAATTTGAAGTACTTCATAGTTGTGGAAAGATATTTCTTGACTTGCTAAGGCCTGACTGTTACATAAACTGTATTTTGCTTAGTCAATATAATTGCTGTTTAACAGTGGTTATTGATTGCATTTGTTACCTGCCAACTTTCAGGGAACACTTTTGGCCGTTAACAACTGCAAGGCCAGAAAAATTAATACTTCCTGAAATTTCTATATTAGACCCCGGAGGGAGATCCTGACTAACCAAAGCCACATTCTAATTTGTTGCCTTGGACCTGCTTGCTGATGGCTCCTCTGCACACCAATTCTGTCAAGCAAACCAAACTAAACTGAACCAACTAAAACCACAAAGGAACTGCTCCTCTTGGGCTAGGACAAAGGCTACACTACAAAATGTTGCCTGCATGTACTCAGTTCAGTGTCAAAATTCGTGCTGGGGTTGCAGACAGACGTTTTGTTCTTTAATCGTGTTATGTCACTTGAAGAAAGGATGTAACTATACCTTAAAAAGAAACAAAACCACCAAATGCTTTTCTAATACATACTGCGTCTACTGTAACTTCACTGACATAGCTATTCTCATACAGCTATAAAGGCAGAAGGCCACCTGCATTGCCCAGTCCTCCCCATAGTATCCAGGCAGCTCTCAAACATCCCATTAAGAATGGGAATCATTAGGGACCATATTGTACAGAAGAAATGACAATTTATCTAATGTCGCACAGGATATTGTGAACAGAAGTACTATTAGCCTAATAATGTTATTAGCAAAGTACCCTCCAAAAGACACAGATCTGGAAAAGTCAGGATTAGGCACTGTGACAGAGAGACAATGTGTTCTTGCCATACCTAAAAGACTGGATAAATTCAACAAGAGAAGGTGTTTTCTAGACCTCAGCAGAGCATCCCTTTCCCTACATGCCTTAGCAATTCCTGCTTAATTTCTGCTTTGGCTAGCAAGTCCATATCTGACCAAGGACTTGTCCAGATGGCTGGCTGTAGGGGAACCTGAGGAAATAGATATTTCCTGCACCCCCTCTAAGCTGTACTAGGCAGCTACTTCCTGATTCTTTCTTTGGGACAGCATCATAAAAACAAGCCTGGTTCACTGATACAGTGGCACAGTATCCTTGACACTTCACTGCAGAGCGTGGGGACCCTGTCACACCTTAGTTATCATTCCTGAAACACATCTTCACCTGAAAAGAAAAAGTGCAGAAAACGTTTACATTCTGCATAATTTAGCATCACTGATTTTTCTTCAGTAACTGAGCAGTACCAGGGCAAGTATCCCTGGGAAGTTTCTAAGTTTTAAACCTACACATGTAATCTATATTTTACCTTAAATAACTTCCCTATGTAGGAGCCAATTTTCCTCTTACTACATCTTCTATTCACATTGTTTTTATATTATCTTCCAGGAAGTCCATGTTCAGTATAGCCTTCTGTATCTACAGGCATGTTTCACTAAGTAGAACGATGCAGAAGCAGTCTTAGAGCCATTCACTGTGGATGACTGTTGACTGAGGAACTTTCGCAAGCAGGTCAATGGTTATCCGCTTAACAGGAACACTTCTGACTGTCAAAGTTAGATACACACACACAGAGGGACACAGACACTTGGCACAACTCAAAGCCACAGGAAGAAACTCTGTATGCTTTTGAGGAAAGTGCATAAAATAGGTAAGGAGTAGCATGGCTCACTTCCAGCACTTGCCCCTGCGAGCTTGCTCCACGCCAGGCACTGAAGGACCACCTCGGCCGCTCTTGGGAATGGAGAGAGCAGGTGGTCATGCTGGCTGTTGAGAAGGACTGTCCTACTTCCAAGCAGTAGCCACTGCCCTGGCTGCTTCTTTCAAACCACCACAGGAAGTGCTTTTTTTCCTCTAGGAAAAAGGTCTGGCCAGATGGCAATAGTACAGTGAAAGACATTAATATGATTGTGCCATTATTAGATGTTGTTAGAGCACTCTCAACAAAACTGAACCTCATTAGAAGCTACATAGTGTTTTAAGGCTAAAATATTTCAAGGAGATATATGGCTTTCCCTGGAAAACTTTGGGGGAAACTCTCTGGTCATTTCAAGGAAGAGAATTTAAAATAGTACTCCATTAACAGATATTTCAACACATCTTATTTTGCAAAGATGTTTCAATGGTTTTGTTCCCTCCTCAAAGCAAAGCAAGAAAGCAGTAAGCTTTGAAACCTCCAGTTGCCAGAAAGCGAAACATCATCATCCAGAGAGCTCTCAGTATACACTTAATTTAATTAACCACCTTTCTATCCTCCTTTTGGTTCTGCTAACACTCTTTGGATTACAAGAATTATAAAGTACACAAATACAAATGGTTGGGAAAGATATTTAAAACCTAAAATGAAGCAAATATAATATTAGTGAGATTTCAAAGTGTCAGGAACTGATTTTGTTAGAACTTCAAGATTGCTTTGAAGTACGAATAGAAGCCTGGTTTCCCTTGAAGAGTAAGGTTTTTGGAGAGTGCAAGTGTCACTCAGACTGAAAAAGAATAATGGTGAGTGTATGGGAGAACAAAAAGAAAGACTAAAATAAAAATTATAACACATTTCTTCCTTTAAAGTCAGAGTTCTTTGTTTCCAGGTTGAATTGTTTGAATAGACTAAATAGTGCTATTATGTGCTATCCATTTAGTTGCCAATGCAAAGAGGCTTTTGATAAGAAAATGGAGAATTGAGGTTGTAACGACTAATGATGAGCTGCAGAGATGACAGAAATCACCCCAAATTAATGCATTAAGTCTTCAAGCTGAAGAATGATACATCAATATCTAATACCACCTTTAAAGCTTTTTTTTAACCTCCCCTGCAGAAAACAACCAAAAGCAAGCTCTCAACTGAATAACAGATTAAACACACTGAGGACGCTTCCATGACAACTTCACAGTTACTTTACAGATGCCAGTTCTGGAAAGTCCTATGATATCCCACAGGGACGTAATCAAAAAAGGTTCTCAATATATACATTACCTCAGAATCTATAGAGTTTGGCAGTGAACAGTATTCTTTCTTATAGCATGTTAATCACCCTATACAATTTGAAAGAAAATAACAATTTTTCAATAAGCTTTTTCAATAAGCTTTTGACTTGCCTCATAGGATTGTATAGCAGGAATGTAATTTACTTTATAGCATTATGTAATAATGTTTATTAAACTTGTATGATTTATTTTTTTCCTCCCTACCGCCCGCCATAGCAAGTGCGTGCCACACTAGCTTTATGTACTGTGGTCATTTATAAGAGAAACACTGAAAAGATGCGTCCTTTTTTTCTTTTTCTTTATAAATAACTTAGTTGTATAGAGCTTAATTTCAAAGGGAACCACATACTTGCTGGTAGATCATTCTGGTAGACTACAGTTTAAAAACAAATGTGCAAAACCAGATCCTTTATGCTTGTGCAGGGTCCTAAAAACCTATGTAGCAAATCAATATAAGTCCTAAAGATGTCTCCCCGTGGACCACTTCAGGATACAGCAGCTCCACGTGGTGGCGTATTGGTTCAATAAATTTCATGAACAATTGTAATTTTAGGTTTACTTGCATTACTGGGGCTCTATTTATATTTTTTCCACAGGTTATGTAAGATGAACAATTCTAAACTTGCAAAACAAACCCAGAACTGCTGATGCAGTTTCAAATATCTGACCTCATTAATTCCATATGTATAGATCACGCAGTAAACATACAATGCATAAGTGATATCTGACAGGCCTTAAAGTGTATCATGTTCATAAACCCAGGAAACATGAGCATCTTCCCTGGGGGATCTTGTGTTCCAGCTGACCACAGTACTACATCATATCATCTCATACATTTCCAGGGAACAGAGGGAGAAGGGATACACCCCTTTTCTATACTAAGTATTTATTGCTGTATATAAAAAAATATCACTCCACGGGAATCTGCATTTCATTATTTTTATGGGGTTTTTTTCTAACATATATTACATTTTCTGTTACAAAACAGTCCAACCTTGCCTGTCTTTAACACTATCGGTAATCACTGGAGAAATCAGTTTCACAATGTGATACTGAATAAATTGTGCCATCAAATAAAAATAGATGTGTTTTGTGCATCAAAAAAATACTGACATTAGTTTCCTATGATCACTTGAAGAAGTGAAAAAAAATATATTTTCAAGAGGATCTATAATACAGAACTTGAACAGTGGTGGTTTAGGGAATCTTGATATTTAGAAGTTATAGTAGGGATAAAAACAGTCCAAGGAAAATAACTTCTCACTGATATGGCTATTTGCACAGAGCTAAATTCAGAAGTGATGAAGAAGCATAACAGAGTCTCTTTCTCTGGTCCATTTGGTATATATACACACACATATGTATATGTGTGTGTGTGTATAAATTAGTGTGTGTATGTATATATATGTGTATATATGTAAGTGTCTCTCTCTCTCTCTCTATGTATACACACAAAATACTCTTTAGAGATTTCCCCACACAGTTTTGCTAAGTCCTAAGCTTTAGAACTTTGTAAGTCAGAGAGTATTCTCAGCAATTTTTTTCCATCCCAAGAGCTACCTGAACTGAACCTCCAGCCTTGCAAGTTCAAAGCTCATTCCAATGCTAGAGATCCAGGACCACAACAGTGGTTCTCATTAAATCAATGACACATTAAATTTTCCTTAAGTAAATGCAGAAACAAACATTTAAGAGTTACACAGTTCCTCAGTGTTCACATCGGATTCTTGAAATAAGAAATAAGTCATAGTAGAGTGGGTGCTGAAATTAACAGTACAGCAAAACTGTAAAGTATACATTTTGCCTAAGGTTGTTTTTTTTTTTAGAAAACCTGTTTCTCACAAGAAACTGTTGTGAAATATGAAAGATACAATAAGAGTAGCTGGAAGATAATACAGGATTCTCTAACCAAGAAAATGCCATTACACAGAAAAACTAAAAGTACCTCTTCCAAGGTGGTGTCAGAAATGCCATAGCCAGTCACATGTAGATGATGAAGGCTTTGATCTAAAGCCTGAAAAAGACCTTTAAAAGAGGTCTTATCTGCCCTTTTTGGAATCACGTAGGTCAGCTCAGTCCCACTGTTCTCTTTCAAGAAGGCTTCTGGGATGTGGGTCTGTACCAAAGATGTGACCTGAACAATATGCTTCGGATCCTGCATTTCAAACACTGATGGCTATGAGTAAAGAAAGATAATCATGAACAAAAAATTAAATGCTACAAGAAATATGAGACTGGATAGTAGAATTCATACAGGAAAATTTCCACTGATGAAACTGCATCAAACCTGGGACGCAGAGACTACTTCCCAGGAACAAAGAACAGTGAGACAAAGCCCTTTTCCGCTAAATATTGAAATTCATCATTTTCAAAGATGTCATTGTGTTCTTCTAAATAATAATAGTGGTAATAATAATACCACCCACTCAAAATAACCAATAAAGCTGATAAAAACATGTTTTGCTGGCTCTCTCATAATTTATATCACATATTACTTCCTGGCAGGGACATATGGCTCCCTCAGAATATACACAGATATTACTTGGCAGGCACTGTTAAGTTCTGTGCAGTACATTTTTAGTATACCTTTTTTACGAGTGTTAGACTGTGTCCCTGGCCATACGTTTCTCTCAGATAAGAGGGAGAACCACAGCACCTCAGCTGGCCACGCTGCAGGATGGCAATGTGATCGCTGAGCACCTCTGCCTCATCAAGATGGTGAGTGGTAAAGATCAGTGTGCAACCTGCATCAGAAAGATTGGTGCATGTCTACAAAACCTGGTTTCTAGAGAAACACATCTTGCTTTCACAAGGTTCCCTTTAACCTTAAGGGAACATGTTTCAGGTCCCTTCAAAACAACATAACTGCAAGACACAAACAAAACCTGCATTCAGATTTACAGTCTGAGTAGATTCAGGTCTAAACTTGCTTTGCCTTGTACTATACACAGTAAGCAGTATTAAGCCATTACAACTTCAAGCTGTCTTAAGAGCTTAAGAGATTCCTTAAAAACACATGACAACAGTGTCTGTTTCAATGGATCTTTCACTGTGAGTTATTACAGCTAGTTGAGTACTCACTAGCTGAAGAGTTTGCTTCCCACAATCAGTTTTTAACTTTATGGCACTTAAAAAATTAATGTAGCAGACTGACTGATGAGTCTATTTTCATTAGAAGTATATATGCATCTATATACAGATACGTGCAAAATGGGAAATGAAAACCAGAAAATAATTTTGAGAATATAACAAAAAAGAAAAAGGTAAGAGAAGAGAAACTTCAGGACAGGACTCAGAACTAAAATCAATATTCTGTTAGATTAGGCACCTTTCTGTGAGACTAGGCACCTTTCTGTGAGACAGCAGGTAATTCTTGTAATCTCACTTGGCTGTTTTAAAGTTTCCCAAGTTTGATTAAATGTTATCTCTGAAATTAATGTATTTAGTTACTGAATAGCAATACTAATATCCTGACTACCCTGTTTAAATTTATTGAAACAGAATTCCACAAAGGAAAATAAGCAGAAAATTATGTCTATAAGCTTTGTACCGGATTTGTACTTCAGAAGAACATCCCAGATGCTACGGCGAGAACATGGATCTACTCCACTGGTGGGCTCATCTAGAACAACTGTCTTTGAGTTTCCAATAAAGGAGATGGCAATTGACAGCCTCCTTTTCATTCCCCCAGAAAGGGCTCCAACAGGTTTGTACTGATGTTGGGATAAATCCACATCTTCCAGAGCTCTGAAATAGGAGTACAGAAATGGGACCAATTTTGAAAAAGTTTTTGCAGTCACATCACATCCACTCAGAGCAGAATTAGTGAAATTTCACTGTAAATGGAAAGTGGAAGAAACACTACCTCTGACTGATTATACAATTTGGTGACAAAAACGAATAGAAGACAAATGATCTCTTTACCTACAAAGTATAAACACTCATCACCACCTAAAATATAAATTCTGGATAAGTATTGTGCAGGATAAGAACAGTCAATTTTGAAATTAAGTCCAATAAAATAAATACCAGTTTGTCCAATGATTTCAGCAAACTCTAGATTATAGCCTCTTAAACCATGGTAAAGATCATTAGTTTCATAATTCAAACAGTGCTTCAGTTTTTGCAACTGCCTAAAGAACCTTAAAAAATGTCTGAGTTTTTAGGAAATGCAGAGTCATTTGAAGTAAATAAGGTAACACTGCTGCTTTTTTTTTTTTTCTTTGTTTTTTTTGAAGAAATGTTTCTGTGAAGTAAACAGATTGGCGATCCCTAGGTAGAATAATACTACCTAATCCAACCTAATCTGATTCCTGTGTTAAAGACTGGGAAATACCTTACAGATATTGCCTATTCAGCCCGTGCCCTCTGATGATCTTGAATCTGAGCAGTGTGTGGAAACATGCTCAATAAAGGCAGCACTGAAAGAACATTCATTTATTTTTCATCACATTGAACATCCAGTCATTGACCTAAAAGCTTTCAGTTGCTATCAGCAGGGCAAGCAAGACATAAAAGGCTCAACAGTCCTAAGCTAACCTCCTGAATCATTTGAGTGAATATGCAGTCTATAAACCATGCCATTTACCCTGAGAGAATTTTTCATTTTTAAGAAAACAGGTTTCTATAATTGTTGTATAGATATATATCCAGAAAAATTATTCTTAATCTCTTTAGAAGCCATCTTTTTTTGCTTAATAAAAAGCAAATTTTGTTTCATTGTTTTGTTGCTTTTCTAATTTCTCTGAAGTATTTTAAAGCATTCATTGCCTTTAAAAAAAATTAATTTTTTCTTAGTAGCGAGGCCTGCAGAGTTCCGAGTATTCTTGTGCCATTAGTATGACAGACTGCTGCTGAAATTACAATTCAGCAGTCTAAGTACAATAAACTACAGGATATTATTTTGCATAAATTTTAACCAAAGACTGTTTGGTTTGTCCTTGTTGTTCTAGAGAGTTGTTTCTCTTGTTTCTAGAGAGTATGCAGTGTCCCACACGAGAGATTTTTCACATCAAAATTTTAAATTAACAGGCTTTTATGATAGCTACTAAAAAGGAAAGCCACTTTGCCACAAATGTGTCTGCATATGCCTATCTGTACACTTAAAGAGAAGTCCATCAACTTGGCATTTATTTCCATTGAAGCGTGGAAGTGCCCAGCCCTCCACACAGTCTAGCATGAATCAGAAGGTAAACAGAAACTATTTACACTGCCACACTAATAGGAGAGCATACATTTTATTCCTAAAGTTCAGAAAATGCAGTTTGCTATTAGTGAATAAGATCTCACCTTGGATGGTTTACTAGTAGTTTAATATACATGATGCAGAAATGAAGATCTAATCCTATATCAAAGAAATAGCAGCCTAAAAACACTAGCAAACATTCTCAACCTGACAAGTGGCTAATCCTCTGAGGTTTTGTCAGAGCTCTGACTTTTTTTCCTATTGGATTGTTTGTTTTGAAACCTCTTCACTTATTAAACACATTTAAAGTCTGAATTTGACAAAGGAAAAAGATGATGGCCTACTTAAAAAGACTGTAACAAGCACTGCCTTTACCTGCCTTTTATGGTTTTCCAGTCTTCCCTCTACTGCAGGCGAGGGAATACAGGATAATAAATACATAAAGTCAGTGTTGACTTGTCTGAAAACTCAGGGCAAACACATAGCAGTTTACTTTCTATCTGCCTCTCCAGCAAGGAGGGAGGTAAGGCAGACAGCATGAGGCAGGAACCACTACAGCTGCTACCAGGCTAACCATTTCCACTCCAGTCAAAACATGATTATTTGATGGTTCTGTAATACCAGGTTTTTAAACATTGACAGTTTAACTACAAATACATTCAAGTAAAGGTTAGAAACTAGGAAATCTATTTTCAAGGCACAATTTCAGAACATGAAGTGTGATAAAAACTCATGGAAAACCTGCAGTTTCCATTTGTTTCTACTTGCAATTTTGCTTTAGCACTTTCTTGTTTCAGTGGCTTGCAATAGACACTACTAATTTACTTGACAGATTTCAACAAATGAAAGGAAAACTTACCCACTGACTTGCTGATTCAACCGTTCCTTTGTCCAGCCAGGTGCCTTCACTGATCCATAAAGCAGTAGATGTTCTCGCACCGTCAGTATGTTGAACAGGACGTCATACTGTGGGCAAACACCCAGCTCTGTCCTGATGGCAGCCAGATCAGAACGTATGTCCTTTCCATTAATAATAATGGTACCAGAGCTCGGTGGATACAGGCCAGTCAACAGTGATCTGATACAAGAAAAGAAAAAAAAAAAAATCAGCAAGATCATGTGTAATGACTGTATTACATAGCTCACACTTGGATTTCCTGAGGCACATCCTAGCATCCTTAGAGCAACACCAATTCAGTTGAGGATAGTTATAGAAACACCGCAAATGTTTTGGGGGGGTTGTTTGTCTTTTTTTTTTTTTTTAAACCAAGATCTCAACAATCCTTCATTTCCTTACTTCCAGATCAAAATCCATTTTTTCTCAACCAAATACAACAGGCCATTGTTTCCTTTTTCACGTGTGCATTCTAGCTGAGGAGTAATCCTAATTGGGTCCCATTCTGCATCACTGGTTTTATTAAAGCTGATCATAGTTAACGTAAAGGTAGAAATACATAGACTTCTTAACTGAGGCATTTTTAAATGTCATTTTCATTTTGTCATTTTCGTTTCTGGTCAACTGCCAAGAAAGAAGTCCCTTGCAACCTCTGGGAACTCAGCACAAAACCCCACGAAACTCCACACCCTCCTTGTGATAGGAGTACACATGGGCTGCCAGAAAAGAACACTTCCCTGAGATGTGTTCAACTCCACAACTAGACATGCCCAGCTCCTACTTAAGCTGCTCCTGAACTATTACATCATGGTTTCAGTGGCACAGAGGACCCAGTTCTCTATTCATTACATTGCTTTTGTCATAGATATATAGCCTTCACTCTCCATGTGCTATTAAATATTTATTTGGAAAAAAAAAAAGACATAAGAAAGAGTTCACAAACATTTTGAAGTGAGAAAGCATAGCAGAGATCAGAGGGGAGTGTAACAGCGTTACATGGCAGACTTACATAACTGTTGTCTTGCCAGCTCCATTAGGTCCCAGGAGCGCTGTTATCTGACCTCTATGGAAAGTGAGGCTGAGATCTTTAACAGCAGCCTTCTGGCCATCCACGTGCTCTTTGGTGAGAGACAGCAGCACGACACCAATGGTGGCTCCTTCGATGCAAGGGCCTTTCCAACCTGGAGGTGCTGGGTCTGTATGGGGAAGAGCAGCAGATCAAGAGGGTTGCTGAATCTAAACATATGTGTGTGTGCATATAGGGAATAACAAATTAACTTAATCCCTGTTGCCATTTACCAAAGCCTGGAACAGATGTGCAGATGCTCCAAACTTGGCATAAGCTCCAGTGAAAACAAAGATACTATGCCAGTTAATATGTGCTAAGAATTTGGTCTATTTCCAGTTTTAAAAAGCAACCTAAAACAATTATGCTAAGTTGCGTGCATGTCCACATACGTTTCGATAGAGTCATAAAATAGTTGTTATATTTTATTTCTAGTAGAAAAAACACTTACAATAACGTTGCTTGAATCATTGTTTTATGCCCATAAGTATGAGAAAATTCTAACTGTGTGAACTACTCCATATATGCCATCCAGTTTCAGGCACATAACATTAACATAGCATTAACAGGCATAGTGAGTTAATCCTCTTAATTCCCTCAGTCAATAAAGCAAAGCAGATCTCTTTGCGAAACGATCCAGAGCAGCAGTCTAGTCTAAACATAATTCAAAGGTCCTCAATGCAAGTAGATAACCAGCATTTTTCTAACTGAGTTAATCGGCTCAGCAAACTGAGATGACCATATGACGCAGATAAAGTTGACTTCCTTTCTATGTCAGGAGGAAAGGTTGGCACTACTTTCCAGACATGAGCACAGTCAATCATCAGCCCCATAAATATATTATTAACATGTGATATTTTATTGACTCATTACAACTGAGAAATCTGGCAGTGTTTGGGTTGTTTTTTTTTTTCTTTTTAAACAAAGGCAAGCCAAATTGGAATGCTAGTCCAAAGAAATAGAAACTGTTATGGATGAGAATTATGAGAAGAGAAAATTATCCTTTTTAATATATATTTTATATATCAAAATATATAAAGTATATATTCTTATATAATATTTAGAGTTTATATTTTTATTTTATGTAATCATTTTATATATAATTAAATAAAATATAAATATTACAAGAAGATAGAATTATGCTTTATATAGAAATATATAAAATTATATAAATCAAATTATAAATAAAAAATTATATAATGATTTCAAGGATTGGTTTGTTTAGGCAGTGAATGAAGAAGCTTTTTGCTCCTTTCATAATCAATTTTAAGTTTAGAAAGAACTTTTGCCAGAAGCTTGAGGTTACCTTCCAACAAGGCACCAGTAGTTGTGACATTTCTGAGGTCCTTCTACCCATGAACCAGTTAGCTTCTCTGTCTTTTGATCTGGAGACTAAAACTACCAACAAACATTATTCATGCCCTTTACACTGCTTCCTAAATTTGCAAGTACATCCTGGAACTTAACAAAAAAACTTAAAGTACAGAGTGAGCCTCAGACAATGTATCTCAGGTAAGATTCAGAGGACGAGCTCCAAATTACTTGCAAGCAGTAAATTGATCACCCTAGGACTTCTCCTAAGAGGAGTTCCAAGTGGGTGCTCAGCACCCAGGTCTCTGCCAGCCCTACTCTAGTCGTAGTTCCAGCTCGTAGGACCTACACTCCAGCCCTTCCCTGACACACCTCTGATTTCCAAAGTGCTTTCCACCCCCACTGAACCAACCCTTACCTGGGCTATATGGAACAAATGCAGAAATAGCCCAGGAGCAAGTCACTTTGCTGTTCCAAGCAAATTACCCATGAATGCATTTATCCCATTATCAGTACAATGACGCCCAATTCTTATGAAAGAGAGCAAGTTCCTTTGCATGCATGGCAGTGTTAGAGTTCACACACAAGCAATTTGCTAGCGAGCACATGATGTGCATCAGTTTAAGCAGAGGAGAAGTGAGATGAACAGATCCACAAAGTTGTAGGCAATCACTTGGGTGGCTTGAACCAGAGACCACACTAGTAACTTTTCAGGCAGAGGAGACGTTTTTTTCTTTGCTTTCCACAGAGGATGTGATGAACCCAAGGGGAAACACTGAAAATCTTCATTTTAAGTAAGGACCAGAGACAATCATCTCAACAAAATGGAATTGTTCCAAAGTGCAGAAATTCAGACAAAATTCATACTGATAGTTTTTCCACAAATGTTTAAATGAACCTCAAGACATTTTTAAGTTTGCCCTCCTCTAGGAGGTACTAATACATAAAACTGCTGAGCTGTTCAGCTTCTTCACCTATGCTACAGACAACTGGATCATTTCCAAGCTACCGTAACTTCCAAAAAAACCCACAACAACCCATCATGTGGTTCTAAGACCCAAAAGGGAATATAGGTGAGGCTGACTTACTCCTTCATTCACAAAGCATAATTGAAATGTGAGAAAGTCCTTAAAGAGACCTGAGAGGGGAAAAACCCCTAAAAATCTAAATTAATTTTAAGCAAGTGAACAAAGAAATAGAAGAGCAGTGAAAGTATCTGGAGGCAGATAAAAATTAGTTACAATAACAGTAGCTTTTTAAACAAAAGGCTAAGAAGCAGAGACAGAAAGAACAGTGATTATAGAAGAGGGAAATAAGAAATAGAAGGGAAAGTAATGAACAAAGTTAATTTTTCCACTGAAACAAGAAACAAATAAAAACAGCAGAGGAGGAAGAAGAAAATCAAACTGCAGGAAATAAGAAGTTAATAGATCACAACACTTTTCAGATTCAGTAGGAGTATGAAAGGGTTCAAGGAACTTCAGAAGATCCTAACAAAGCAAAGAGGCAATACACAGGGACAGGATGAACCCAAGAGATACTTATTTTACATTTTTTAAAGAGTTTTCTTAAATATTTGTGTACAATAGTTTTAATTGAATGATTCAAGCATTACAGGTGACAGCACAATTAACAGTTAGTATATGATGTACATAGTATACACTATATAATGGAGGAGAGAAAGGGACAATATCTAAACACATAATATAGGACCAAGCAATGACAAAAGCAGATTGATTAAAATCAGCACACCATTCAGAAAAGAGCCATTATTAAAATTCTATTATGACTACAAACCTTTTTCTTGGAAGTTTTCATTGAAGAAAAACATATTAGAATTCAGGTAATGTCTCTTCCTCCTCTCTGTACCCCACAGGTTCTTCCAGTAGGAAGCAGTAAAAGGAAAGTACCATCGGTTCTTTAATCCAAATTTTCCTAGATGATAATTTTGATAGAAACTGTTGCAAAATTTATAGTAATTTCATATTTGTCTGTAGACTACTAATGTCCTATCATTACTTAAAGAGCTGGATAGACCATTTAATT
This sequence comes from Aptenodytes patagonicus, assembly GCF_965638725.1. NCBI lineage: Eukaryota > Metazoa > Chordata > Aves > Sphenisciformes > Spheniscidae > Aptenodytes > Aptenodytes patagonicus. Next base: position 79,263,715 of record NC_134950.1, read on the forward strand.
AGCTCAAACTCATAGCTGCACTTAACAAACCTTAATAAAGTGGAAAAAAGTCATTTGGCCATAACACCAGGTCCTGCCATAAAATAACCAATGCTCAGTGATACTGTGCTTTACCCTATCTCCAAATCAGCTTTAAAGTGTAACAGAATCATAGACTTAACAATACGTAGGCACAGCCTAACATAATCTTGTAACCTAGAGGAGAGAAAATGCACCAAATGGCCTGCCAAGGCAAAGAGCTTTTTTTTTATTATAACAATAATCCATTGCACGAGTCATTAAAAATTATTCTCTCATTACTCTCTGCACAACTTAAACAAATCAGCCAGCATAAGAAACATTTATTGTAGCACGCAAACAGAAAGGGTAAAAATATGCTCCTACACACAACATAAACTTTGGCATTGCCCAATCTTTCCAGGCTTCACTTACCGATCACACAATGCATACTCAGTGTGTTTGGAGTAACATTTCATTGACACGGAAGGACAGGTGTCAATTTAAGCTGAAGTTTGTAAAATTCAGTTGTATAGTCCACACACACCCCTATCTTTCAAAGCAAAATTCATTTTTATTTTGTATTTTTAAAACAAATACAGAGTAACTGGAAGAAAAGGTGACATGCAAATTAAAAGAAAAGGTGAATTTCAAACAGCTAGTGAGGCATTAGGCTATGATTAAAAATGCATCAACCAGCTCAATAATATTCATAAAACTTGGTTAATGAAAAAAAAATCCCACTACTTTCTGAAAATATACTTCAAAGTTAATTTGTTTTCTTTATGTATTGGACTGTGGACTGACTGGGAGCAAGATACAGTTATGAGGCAGTTTGAAGTCTTTGTGATCTGAAAACGTGTTGTTGTTCATGGGTTTCAGCCCAAGTACTGACTCAGAAGATTCACCATTTTCACAGGAAGTTTTGCTACTGAACTGACCTCTGTTACTATGAAGTACCAACAAATTCCTAAGCCCTTCAAATATTAGTCATCCCCGTAAGCAAACAAAAGATATTTCATGACTGGCTACAAATTCTAGTCCATGTGTTAGCACTACTCAATATTTATGTATGTAGGAGGACTTTCTTACCCAGTCTTGCACATCAAAACCTCAACTCAGAAAAAGATATGTCTTTCGTTTAGTTGCATACAATGAGGAAAGCCAGTTCTATCCATTCCATTCAATAACTTCTTCAAAAACATGAAATAAGAACAACTCCATGATCTTACCAGGAATAATATTGCTGAAATACCAGCCACCTATAGAATATAAAATGGAATCAAAGAACATCATCCAGCACATCCACCCAAAGGTCATGTATCCTCCTTGTGCCATCGACTGGTGCACATTATTCCACTGAATTCCTGGTAGTAATAGTAATAATAATAATGATTTTTAAAAGGTCAAAGCTAAATCAGTACAGCATTAAAGATCACAAACACGTCAACACCACACACTTCTGGGTATTTAAGCACTGACACAAAAAAGACTGTAGTTAATAACAGTAATCCTAATGAATAGCAATGAATTGCTATGCCTCTACAAGCCTCTGTTTAGAACAGCAGGTGACACTGCTGCTGAGAAAATGCAGAGGAGCTGTTGTAGAAAGGGCTGTTTATGAAGTTTTAGCTGGCCCTTAATTTGGCAAAAGAAAAAGGACTACGACTCTCTGACAAAATGGGGCACTGACCTCTTCAATGAATCAGGCTTTATGCCATTCTGCTATTATAAAGAAATGGGTTACACAAAGTTTAAAGTCATTTCTATAATGCTAAATCTGAAAACTTAAATCTGTGAGTTCTAACCAAGAAGCAAGTATTTGTGTGCATTGACTGTATTCAGAGGTAAGCTGGAACAACAAACTCATTGAATAATTGCTTCATAAAATTATTACATTGCAGAAGACATGAAAGGAAGAAAGAAGGTGCAAAATGCTGGTACTACAGAAAGCTACCATATTGCTAAATGGAAAACAAAAGTAACCACATTGTAGATTTACAAAGAGCATTTTCTGAAACTGCTACTTTGTTTGCAGTACAGCAGGTCATGATATTGTTTCTACAATTCTTTTTCTATGATTGTCAAGAAAAGCAGTTTTCCCACAAAGTACGTTTTGCCCTTTCTTCAGTAAAGATGAGTCATTTTGATGAATTGTCTGGTGGGAAATTTAAGTAATATTTTCTGCAACTGTCTCTTCCACTCTTACCAACTTTTGTATCATTATGATACTTTTTCAATGCCTAGTGGTTTGAAACATTCACTGTCATCAATATTGATCTTGCCCTAGTAGTAAAAAAAAGAAAGGGATTACATCCCTTTATATATTTAGATACATAAATGTATATTCTTTGTAGACATTTATCAAGGGCCCAGACATTCACTTCTTACTTTTCTAAAACTTCAGCATCAATAGGGGCAGCTCTTAGCTTGGGGATAATAGGGATCACCATGTTAAAACATGTAGCAATGTGCTAAAACATCTAGTCGGTTTCCAAACGTTTTTTTCTTCCTAACGCTTAAACATAATAGGGTGTTCTCATGCATTTCTGCACCTGCACAGTAGCTCAGTGGGGATTTCACCAGCTGCCTCCAGGCTTGCAGAGACAAGATGCTACTCAGGCTGAGTATGAATAGGGTCACATAGGAGGAGCGTACAATATACTTTACAAAGTAAAAGTAATTTTTTTCTTACTTTCCAATGTATAGTAGTTAAATATTCATCTTAGCATTATGTTGAGAGTGAATGACTTACACTGTTCTTGTTCTGTACAATATTGTTCTCATAAACCTCCATTGCACTATACACTAGTGCATGTGTAAACCCAGACACATCTACCAAGCTCAAGAGTAGTCCAACCCAATGAATACAAAGTCAGGTAGAAACGCCAGGAGGCCTGCATGGATGAACAAGGAGCTCCTGGCCAAACTCAGACACAGAAAGGAAGCATACAGGGGGCGGAAGCAAGGACGGATAACCTGTGAGGAATACAGAAACATTGTTCGAGCATCCAGGGATGAAGTTGCGAAAGCTAAAGCCCAAATGGAATTGAATCTGGCCAGGGATGTCAAAGACCACAAGAAGGGCTTCTGTAAGTACATAGGTGACAAAAGGAAGACTAGGGAAAATGTGGGCCCACTGCTCAACAAGACAGAGGACCTGTTTACACAGGATGTGGAAAAAGTTGAGGTACTGAATGCCACCTTTGCCTCAGTCTTTACTAGCAGGTCTGGTCTTCAGAAATCCCAGGTCCCAGAGACCAAGGGAAAAGTCTGGAGCAGGGATCATGTACCTTTAGTGGAAGAGGATCAGGTCAGGGATTACATGCAAACTGCACATACATAAGTCCGTGAACCCTGATGGGATGCACCCAAAAGCACTGAGGGAGCTGGCAGATGTCATTGCAAGGCCACTTTCAATAATCTTTGGCATGATCATGGCAACTGGGAGAAGTGCCCGAAGACTGGAAGAAAGCAAATATCACTCCTATCTTCAAGAAGGAGGACCCAGGGAACTACAGGCCAGTCAGCCTCATCTCGATCCCTGGGAAGGTGATGGAGCAGCTAATCCTGGAAACCATTTCCAGGCACACAAAGGACAAGAATATCATCAGGAGTAGTGAGCATAGCTTCACCAAGAGGAAGTCATGTTGACCAACTTGATTAAACTTCTACGATGAAAGGACTGGCCTGGTAGATGAGGGGAGACTAGTAGGTCTTGTCTACCTGGACTTCAGTAAAGCTTCTGACATTGTCTCCCATAAGAGCCTCCTAAAGAAGCTAAAGAAGTATGAGACGGATGAGTAGACAGTGAGGTGGATTGCAATCTGGCTGAATGGCCAGGCCCAGAGGGTGTTGATCAGTGGCATGAAGTCTAGCTGAAAGTCAGTAACTAGCGCTGTACCCCAGGGGCCAATACTGAGTCTGATCCTGTTTAACATCTTCATTAATGATTTGGATAATGGGGCACAGTGTATCCTCAGCAAGTTTGCTTATGACACAAAACTGGGAAGAGTGGCTGATATGCGAGGGGGTCATGCTGCCACCCAGAGAGGCCTGAACAGGCTGGAAAAACAGGCTGACAGGAACCTCATGAAATTTAACAAGAACTGCAAAGTCCTGCACCTGCCGAGGAACAACCCCATGCACCAATATACGCTGGGGGACACCCAGCTGGATAGCAACCTTGCAGAAAAGGACCTGGGGGTCCTGGTGGACACCAAGTTGAACATGAGCCAGTAATGTGCTCTTGCCACAAAGAAAACTGATGATATCCTGGGCTGCCTTAATCAAAGCATGGCTAGCGTGTTGAGGGAGGTGATCCTTCCCCTTTATTCAGCACTGGTGAGGCCATGCCTGGAGTACTGTGTCCAGTTCTGGGCTCCCCAGTAAAAGACAGACATGGAGGTACTGCAGAGAGTCCAGTGAAGGGCCACAGAGATGATTAAGGGACTGGAGCATCTCTCCTATGAGGAAAGGCTGAGAGAGCTGGGACTGTTCAGCCTGGAGAAGAGAAGGCTCGAGGGAGATCTTATGAATGTATATAAATACCTGAAAGGAGGGTGCAAAGAAGACAGAGCGAGGCTCTTTTCAGTGGTGCCCAGTGACAGGACAAAAGGCAATGGGTACAAACTGAAACACAGGAGGTTCCCTCCGAACATCAGGAAACACCTTTTCACTGTGAGGGTGACTGAGCACTGGCACAGGTTGCCCAGAGAGGCTGTGGAGTCTCCAACCTTGGAGATATTCCAAAGCCATTTGGATATGGTCCTGGGCAAGTGGCTCTAGGTGGCCCTGTTTGAGCAACAGGGGTGGACTAGATGACCTCCAGAGGTCCCTTCCAACCTCAAGTATTTTGTGATCCTACAAAATTCCCTGTTGATATCCTCACCAGAAAGTAAAGCATTAGAGTTGCCACTGACATCAATGAGGACTTCCAAGAAACTGCTCTAAATGCCTTGCCAAAGCTTCCTCCACTAGATTGAGAGAAATAACACATTCAATGAGTGAAATAATATTGTGAGATGCTCACCCTTAGGTAGCTCTACTGAATTTCACTAAATATAAAGTTTGGGTTTGCATCTCCAGAACAATTTCATTGGCTGAATACACTCATTCTGTCATCTAACAGGATGTGAAGATTTTTCTCCAATGTGTATTGCAAATAGAGTAGTGCTAAGCCCACTTTAATGTACTGCTAGAAAGCAGCACAAGCTTAACTTGGTTTTCAAGGGGCATTAAAAAGGTTTTTCTCTTGTTATGATCTATCAAGTTAACTCATGATTAAAGATTTTTTTCAGAATAAAATGAAAAATATTTCCAACTGTAGCTCTTTAAATAATAATTACAAAGCTTTTCTTCTAACCGGAGAGCTTACCTATTTCTTGGCCCTCAAAGAATGTAATGAAAAATACTCCTTGCCCAAAGGCAGTTGTAGACAGAAGACACTATAACACCAGAGGAGAAACAGGATGTGAACATCAAATAAAACACATCATTAACAAGCTCCATGAAATAAAATAACGTGATATTAAAAGCAAGCACAAAATAAATAGACCTTTGTTTCACGTAGGCTAATGGTCATTGTTTCCTTTTAACAATACTCCCCCACATACTGCAGTAGTATTTGCTCCACGTTAAAGAGCTCCACTAACCTACTTATTAATATTGGAAAGCATTATTTAACTTTATAACAAGTTATAGACCATCATAAATCTACCACATAATGAAAATATATAACGTATAACACTGTAAAAGCATTACAGGAATATACTTTCTGTAGTAAGAGCAGTGGTCCTACTCATTTTTGTAAGACCAGAACTCAAGAATAGACAGAGGCAGAAGGAACACGCACGCTGGGTACTATATGCTGAGACAGCATTTTTGTGAAAGGAAATAACATTTGACTTCCAAGAAGCAACATAGTCATGCTGTATCACAAAAGTACAAAATGGAAAATGAGCAAGTCAATGATGTAGTATAACAAGGAAGTGTGACTGATGATCAATGGAAAAACACTGGCGAGTGCATGAAGGCTGATGGGGAGATCCAAAACATTACTAAAATTAATAAGCATTACTCAGTGATAAAGTTCTGCAGTTTGAAAGTGAGCTGAAATAGAAGTTCATTTTATCTCCTATTTTAAAATAATGCAATTAAATAAGGTTTTTGCAATATTTGACACAGAAGGAACACATCCTGCCACCTGTCTGAAGAAAGAAGTATGACATAGGCTGCTGCTTAGAAAAAAATTCAAAATTATTAGTGGTATGGATTACATTTTTGTACAGAAAAGTTCATGCTAATTCCCATCAACTGAGTCCCTGCCTTTTACATTGCAAAGGTTTCACCACCTCATTTGATGGCCTCTCCCCTCTCTTCAAAAATTGTTGCCTTTTTCACATGCTGTTGCCTCTGATCTTCAGCAAATGCAGGATATCTGAAGAGTTATTTTGAAATAACTGATTTTAAAGTGTGCAAGTTTTCTGATGCATACTTTTCCCTCTCTGTGGTCCAGAGGAGGGAAAAAAAAACACAATAGGAAAAAAAAAAACAAAATTCCACCCTGCCTATTTATGCCTGAATTCTTCAGTCTTACATCTGTGCTTACTTGTAGGTAAAGAACCAATATATTTTATCTGAACGGTTAACACTGATAAAGTAACTATTTTTTTTAATAATGTATGAATTATTCCCCCAGCTTAATTTGGTATGTGAGTTATTTTGAAAGAGTGAAGCCATAATGTGTGAAATATGGTTTGCATTTTATGATAGTGATATTTGATGTCCCACTCAGGGATATAGTATGTTAAGACAGTACAAAGACATAAAACAGCCTATAGCATACATAAAACAGGAAAGGACATGGGAGAACCGATGCCAAAGAAACATATACCTCAGACTGTATAGGTAGACAAACATTAGACAAATTTCTGATCTAATCCCCAGTTGTACTCAACAGAGAATCAAACACAAGTTTTCCTCCAAACAAATAATGACTTTCAGGAGTGGCATGTAATCAGGTGTGCTTGAAAGTACACTAACATGACAAATATTTTGAGGCCAAAGCATAAAGAGAACTCATGAGCATGAGGAATGCAACTTTCTTATATTTTTTGTAGGTTTACAAAATTTCCCTGAAAACCTATTTTTGATTCCTTTCTACATTCGAAACATTTTCTCAGTTGGATATCTATTAATGTGACTTATTTCCAGTGAAATACAAAAGCAAACAGAAACCTGAAAAAATAAGTAAATTATAGTCTAAAGTTTCAAAACTATGGAAATCCACAGCAGGGTTGGAGGAGAAAAATTAGAAAAGGAAAAGAAATATTTACCATTATAGTCTGGTTGGTGAAACTCAACTGGTTCTGCAAGACCAACAAAACTATGTAGGGTAAAAAACTGATCATATACACAAGGCTGGCACACAGAGCTGCTGTATTGGCACTGCTAAAAAATGCTCCCAAAAAATAGCTTAACATAATAACTGTAACTCCAAAATCCAGGAGAAAAAGGAAGATGAGGAAGCCATTGCTATAAGCAAAGATACCACTTGCTTTTAATATGATGGTCAGAGCACAGCTGCTTATTGTGAGCACTATGACATTCTCCAGAAACCAAGCAAAGAAATGAATGGCTGGATGTACACCCATTGTCTTCATATACTGCAAGATAACATAACAAAGAAAGTTAGGAAAGAAATTTTCTTCTCTCTTCTTCTTTTTTTTCTTTTTTTTTTTGAGCAAAACATGTTGCCACCAAGACACCACCAGCTCCCCAAAGGATGTCATCTTCCCTTTAAATTACTTGTCTTTTTTCCCACGCTACCCCATCTCCTGCTCTCTCCTTGATCAAACGTGGTTCTGAGCAGGGCTGCCTCTGAGCTTATCGCATACTAACACAAGGAATCCCAGTGCTCAGGCACAACTCTGTTTTGCATAGGGGTTGCAGGACCAGATGTCAGATTGCTTACCACTGAAGAATTTGCCTTTTTACACTCTAAAAAGTACTGAGGATATGTACAGCACTGTATGAACAAATGTTTTTTCCCAGCCTGTTGCTGAACTAAAAGTAACATATGCATATGTTTGTAAACCTTTACGTATTAGCATGCAAATAATAATTTAGCCAAGTATGAGGTATCACCCCTCTTTTTTAAAAAAAATGCTTTTGGAAACAAGATAATACTACTTCTGAAGCATTTTTCATAAGATGATCAAAATTAACTTTATGAAGTTGATTTAATATTTTAAAGTATTAAAAAAAAATAAGGCTTATCTTACACAAAAGGTTTAGAGGAATTAGATAATTTCCCAAATTAAAAAAGCTTACTCCAGCAGTATAAAGACCAGTATAATTCTTCAAAAAAAGTGTATTTATCCATACAGGAAATGTATCATAAAACTCCCTGTCCTTCCATATGCTTAGCACCTGCTAAGACTAGCTGTTGATATAAGCAAATAATTGTCTCATTTTTTCTGTGTCATCCTCCCTTGTATTTCTGATAATTACACAGTACATGGCAAATTTTTAATTTGGTTTAGGAAGTTTTGTCATTTTGGACCACATATAGCAAAACATGAAAAAGAATCCAAAACAAAAACCATTCTAATTGCAAGGACTTTTTCCAAACAACAGTTTCCAGCTTCAACTTTTATGGATCTTTTGCTTGTTGCTTTTTGTCTCAGGGACAACATTTACATACTAAGAGGACTGATGCTCTAACAACATTGTGAATCTGAGTTGGCAGCTATAACTAGAACCTACTGCCCAGAGGAAACAAGTGAAAACAAAGCCAGCTGGATTATGAGTACATAAAAGTACCTCAAAATTTAAGTTTTGTATTTCAGTACATTTTAATAAATAAATTTTATTTTCAGAGGCTAATCTGCCTCTTACCTCTTCAAGATGAATTTCTCTTTCATAAACCAGCTTGCGAACCATGCCAGCAACTGAAACCATCCATGTTAACATCATCATAAGTGGGAAAAAAAACCCTATATTGTTCAAGAATCTAGGAAAGAAAATATATGCAGAGTTGTTAGCCCCCAAAGGTAAAATATTTTTTAGCAGAATGTTAATAGGTTAATACTGGGACTATTCTCAAAGTATGCTCAAAATAAGATCTGACATGAGCAATAAGACTTATTCTTGTTCTGGTTAGAATTGCTTATTTTTCATGTAACAAGCTAAATATATGTATTGGTACTATAATATTATGTTAGTATTTGTCAGCAATACAACTGATGTAATCACTCTTTAGGGCTCCATTCAAAGTCAAACAGAATTCAGATTTTTGTCTATGGCAAAGTAATATATTTGGACAGTAAGGAACAACATGAACCAGTCAACTTTTGCTCCACTTTAACAGATTTATTACCACTGACTAATTTTAAATTCTAATAGTCAGGATGTTTTGATGGTTTTACAAAGAACAATCCTATACTTTTCTTTTGCTTCATCAACTTTACACTGTATTTCAACACATACCAGGGACCAATTTACAGTTTGTCTACAGGACAACTAAGGATGGAAGGTGGGTTTCTTAGCATGATCTAAGTTAGTTGCGCAATATGTTGACGCAGTCTCTGTCCAGCAGACTACTCCACAGTACACCTGCAAACAGCTTGTAAGGGGTCATTTGCCAGACAGAAGTTACATAATGTGTTGTGGTGACAGCTGTTAAACAACATTTGCTATGCTGCAATATTCTGGTATTGGACATACTGGTTCAATCCTGTGCTGAGATATACATTCAACCACTACAATGACCTGGTAGCTTCCCAAGTCCTCTAGCACTAATCTAATAAGGATAACATATTGAATTAAAAAGCTGAAAGTTTACTTACAGATCACTGGTGTGACAAGGGTAAGGCATGGCTTGCACCTGAATGGCTGGCTCTGAGGTATCTGTCCCAGTCTGTGCTGAAATAATGGCCCTTTCAATCATGTCTTGAAGAGGAATAAAGATGTGGTTGTATTTAAACCCATCAGCTGGCAACTTCTGGGGATGGGATTTCCACGCTGGGTTTTTAATCAAATCTGTTCTCATGCTATAGAGAACACTGGTTCTAATTGTATATGAAATGTGTCGTGGAAGGAGATTGCTAGAATCTTGTGTCTTGTTCTTTGGTGTATTGAAGATGATACCTGACACAAGAAGAAAAGGAGCTTCATACCCAAGCTTATATGATTTATGCTATTTACACCGCTAACTCATGGCCAATTATTGTATGGTAGTAGGATACACTTACCTGTCAGGGCAGGTCTCTATAATTTCTTGACCCCCCAACACAAGAATGGTAGGTTTCATAGAGACTTACATTTTTTACATTCATGAATATGAAATGTAAAAAATTATTCACATGATAAATGCGTTTGCAACAATCATTTTTATCTGAGAAAATTCCTTCTGTGATTTGTTATTTTGAATTGCGGTTTATTCTTTTTGTCTCCAGATTTAACCCTTTTTTGGGGACTGATCTCAATTCCACGGTGAAAGCAGTAGCCATGAAATTTGTCCATCAAAGGATAACAACCCCTGGAAGTGTGGGACAAAGTAAGCAGTACTAAGCCACTAAAAATTACTCTGATCCTTAATTTCTGAGTCAATTACAAAACTTCTGTTTTAGCACAGCAGAATTTGCATATTTATTTTCTCTAGCGCTGTATAAAAAAAAAAAACAAAAAAAAAAACAGATGAAAGCTTAATCTGTAGCTGGAAAGGTGAAGTCAAATGCAGCAAATTGGTTGTATTTTCTTTCTGGATGATCCAGACTTTTTAGGACTTCTTGGTGAATGTGAAATGTTGACCTTTTTTCCTTAGGAAAGGGGAGAGATGTCTTACCTGCCACCTGGCTCTCTGAAAGATAATATGATATAGAATACTTTGCTGTAAAGCTTATTTTTTCAACTGGCCAATCTCATTTTCCCATTTATGCAAACGTTTAATTTCCTAAGACATTTCATGAGGCTATGAAGGCTTTGAAGGCTATGAAGGCTTTGAAGACTACAAAGAAAGCAAGGAAAATTCCACTTTAATTTCATATCTTACTATGGAAAGGAATGTATGCCTATATCTGAGCATGTAATATTGACATGTTGGACACATTAGGTCCCTTAAAATGCCATCTTCCCTCTTTAAGCATGTGAAGAGATTATAAGGCCACAGTACTGAAAAAACTCCCAATAAATGCTTTGGCTTATGTTAGCTTATGACTCTTCCTTATGTAAGTGGAAGCAAAATGGATCTAAAACTTGACAATCCAATTTTCTGGGGGCCAAGATCTATCTCTCTGTTTCTTCCCTTGAAGGAGCAAACAATTTCACTCCCTATGAAATACTCCTGAGAAATTTTCCTTATCTCATGGTATGTATGGCCTGTTGGTTTTATATTGATGGAGGGTGGTCATTTCCACATTCTGCAAATGGGGGTACTGTGCGGGTTACAGAACAAACATAGGATTCCAGACTGAGTAGTTTCATTCTCTAGACCTGCTTTGACATGTCTTCTGTTGTGGACTTAATAGGAGTCCAGAGAGACAATAAAAAACAAAACAACAGGGGAAAAAATTGTGGCACACTTTATATAGACTTAAATAGGGCTCTCTTTTGGAAAGGCTAAATGCAACTTAAAGCATTTTATGCGAGAAGAAAAAGTGTATGTAATAAGAAAAACATTCTTGTCTTTTAAACTCTTTTGTACAATTTATTGATTCTCAGCAATAAGGATATAATGCAGGAAAAGGATAGAGAGTGTAATCCCAGGGAAGAAAAGAAATATATCCGTTGCTTAAAAATTTATTTACTCTGAATAAACAAGTTAATTTCTCTGAGGTGCTGGTTTAAGAATAAAACTTACCAAAAAAACCCTTTCTTTCCTCCTTTTGCAAAGCCAAGAATATAAAAATTAAAATTTGAAAGGATGTAAACTAGATGATCTTGTCATAATAAGTAGTCAAGTTTCCTCAGTACTATATATTTTTCAGCTCTTTTTATTCTACTTTAAACATTTATGACTATTCTTTTCAATATTTTGTTAGAAATAGCAGGCTCCAAGGATTCATTTGGCAGTTCCACAATTAAAACAGCAATATAATTAGTCTTTACAGCATATATTGCAGCATTCAAATGTTGGGGAATACCTCACGTAAATGTGCTTTATTTTTCCTGTATTATATGTGTTTTAATACATACTTTGAAACTGTGTAAGCTTAACCTACCTTATCAACAAACACAGACGACAACTACAAAGTCTGATGTTTTCTATCAATATACATTTTAAATAAGGTACTTACTGGCCAAAAAATTATTTTGCTGCATGAGTTCATGAGCCTTCTCCTCCAATTTCTCAACAGAGTCAAAAGGCTGGAAACGGTCCAGTAACACACAGGAAGAGATATTTACTACAAGCTGTGACAACAGGTCAATCTGTTTACTTGCTGAGCTGTTAAGCATCTTGTTCATCATAGTTTCTAAGATGAGGAAACAAATTGGACTTCCTTAGTTTAATGAATAGAACAGAGAGGTACGTTCTCACTTGCACATCCTATAAAAGTAAATAGCCTTTGTATTTAAAAAAAGGAAGAAGTTTTAAAAACATAGGAATTTTAGTGTGAACTTGTGGAAGTGTAGTTCATGTTTCAGTGGCTTTTACAAGTCCTTAGCTATGTTTTCCTTCAATTTCAGAGCAACAAATATGTAACAAATTCTAGCAAAGTTCTAGAAAGAGACCATGTCCTTGAAGCTGTAGGACTTTTAACATTTCCTTATCTTTCCATAACTACTACCACAAATACAAGCGAGTTACTGTACTTCGAACATCACAACAGAGATTCATCCCTTTCATCTAGTAATGTATTGGCCAGTTCTTCTCTCCTTGACACTGCAAATATTTCAAACACCTTGTTATATACAGCATAAGCATTTTGACTCAAGCCCTACATTTAAAAAGCATCTGAAAAAAGCCTACAACCCCTTCATTTTGACTTTGATCTTATCTATGAATCCAGGATTAATGTATACCTCAACCAAAGCCTGGTTTCTGAAAACACTGAACCTTTGGAGGAATTCAGATCTTCATCCATTGGTAGAGAATGTAGAGATAGTGCTATATCCTTATGTTTGAGAGAATAACCAGAAGGATAGCATGATCTAGAAACAATCTTAACTCATCTGGATTTAATGGAAACATCTGAATTTGTCAGGTAATAAACAATGTTATAAAACATCCAACACAAGTTTCCATCTTAAATTTTTCAAGACTCACTTGAAGATATAGGCTTTAAAAAGGATAGGTGATGACCTCATTTGATAACAGTGGTGACAGACAAACCCTGGATCATAGATGTCATTCAGCATCAGCACAGGAAATATTACAATAGGAAGGCAGATAAGTGGAAAAACGTATGGAGTAGTCTGGAGAAGAGACATGATTACCAGTGAGAAAGGATAAAGATCACAAAGAGAAAAAGTAGAGGAACTGACAGTCTAGAACTCAGGAGACAGGCAAGCAATGACAGGGTGAATTCATGGATTGAGAGAAAACAGCGTCAAATATAGATACTATATGTCTTATTTACTGCTATCCTTGAGGAGGACAACAAAGGAAATACCTATGCTGCTACTTGTTTTGTGGCATTAGAGAGAACAGAATATTCCTAACATAAAGCCCAAGTAGTAGGGTTAAGTTTTCATATATATTTTTATATATATATGTGTGTGTGTGTGTGTAATTATATATAGCCCTATATATATACACACAAAAAAAAAATCACTACAGATCTCTTCACCAGCTGATCTTTGAAAGACCTCAATTTGAAATCAATAATTAACTAAAAAAACTTCCCTCTTATGAATGAAACTATTGAATATTTTAGCATAAGAAATACCAACTAGCTTGCTGCTTGCTTAGAGTACGGCATACTTAAATGTTTCTGAAGCAAAATATTGTCTTTCACAATGTGCATGAAGTTCTGTACTCTAACATAGAAATGACACATATATATGAACAGATACAATCCACAGGAAAGTTTTAGAATTAAGATCTATAGAATTGCCTATCTTGTATTTTTCCCATTTATAAGTGTAGCAATTATGAATAAAAAACTCGGCAAATCTGTTTTCACTATTATCTTCATACTTTGTTACATACCAACTCAGCCCTCATCTTCCACTTAGCTTGTTTAACCTATCATTAAGTAACTGGGAGGAAATATAACTGGTTTTTGTAAATCTACTAGGTAGAAGTGCTATTTAAGTAAAAGGTTGCAGGAAGAATAAATTGGAATAAATCAGCAATGAATGCATCTAGGTCAGAAATTAGGAGAAAGTTTCTAGTTATCAAGTGATTTTGGTGGTGGCACAGTTTTCAGTGACGATGTTAGAGCTATTTGTTTCCAGCTTTCTATATGTGCATTAAACTATTTCATTACAATGAGGGCAGTAGAGGGGTAGCATGGAGGAAAGCCACCTGGTTTGTTTTTACTCTGGCTGTTACATCTCAGGTCACATGTAGCCCTCCATAAGGGAGATTCCTTGGTAGTGAAAAAACACTTCACATCTGGGAGAAATCACAGAAGAAGGACGAGAGAGACTCAGAAAGCAAGAATCTAAAAGAAGAGCCTGCAGGACAACTGCTTCCCAGTGCCTCCTGAGAGGTTTGTAAGGACTGTGCCCAGCAAGGAGCTCACAAGCTCTAGCAGGACAGGGTTTATATAAAATAGGCTACACCCAGGAAATTACTGCAAATTGCTGGGTTGGAAAGCAAGCATAGAGGAATACAGTTGCCTTGTGAACACAAAGCTAGTTTAGAAAGTAAAGAAGGGTTTAAAAAGAAAACCACAAACTTCTCTGTCCTCAGTTAAATATTTACTTTGTTCCACATGAGTAAAACTAACACAGTAACCCTGTAAAACAGTTTTAGAAATTGGTAACTTTGCAAGGTCTTATAGCATGATAATTTTATAGAGAGGTTGGAAGAGTTCTACATCAATCTACTTGGTGCCCACGACACTTTCCAGCAGAAGTAACAGGAGGAACAA
The DNA here is from genome assembly GCF_965638725.1 of Aptenodytes patagonicus. NCBI lineage: Eukaryota > Metazoa > Chordata > Aves > Sphenisciformes > Spheniscidae > Aptenodytes > Aptenodytes patagonicus. Next base: position 79,278,756 of record NC_134950.1, read on the forward strand.
CATGTCACTAAGACTGTTAACCATTTTTATAGCATCATAGAGAAGGAAAAAAGATGCAAACACAAGCACCTTAGATTTGAGCATAAGAAGAAGTCAGCTTAATGCAAGTGTAGATGTAATAAACCAAGGGAATATTTTCTTTAGTTAGAAGACAATACATAATCCCACAGATTAGGTGATTTCAGAAAACTTGAGCTTTGGATGGAAATAAACAGATTGTGAGTGGTAAAACCAATAACATATATGGATACATTTAAGACTTTAATTGGATCCAAGCAAGATAATTACAGGACTAAAAATCTGGTGCAATATAAAAGTAATGAAATTTAAAAAAACCCTATAAGAACAGAGGTTTACAGTAACAGCTGCACATGGTTATAGACTAATGAACAAAAAAGCATGTACAAAACCAACATAAAAATAAGAGGGCATAGTCATTTTTCAAAAAGCAAAATGACAAAGCAAATCTGTAAAAAGAATTGTAATCAAAGTGTAAATGCAGAAGAGCGCTCTGGCATTTTGGACAGATCAGCTTCACAAAGGCATAAATGCTATTTTGATCTATAGCCCATATTGATTTTCACTTTTTATATGATGTTAATTTTATCGACTGTATTCCATTAAAATAAAGAAATTCTAGTTTCATAAGCCATTCTTCTTAAATGATTTCATGTATTCACCATCCAAGACTATTAAACATTTATTACGTGTTGTCAGATGTCCTTAGCTCTGTTAAAAAGCTAAAACATGCGAAACACATGCACAGGTTTCTGTGATGATGTCTGCAACAGTGAAGATGGACCTGATAACTCCAGAGATCTTGATATCTACTTAATGAAATATTGTTTGCCCATAACCTATCATGTAGTTGCCAGTGTTAGATCCAAACAAACAAAATCTGTCTATTACTCAACCAATATATTGAGACAGCTATGTTTCCAGCAGGCCTTGCGGGTTAAGAGACTTGCTCTTTCCTCCCTCCTATCTTTCCAATTGAGTGATTCTGTGGGGTTTTTTTTAGTTGTATTGTGATCCAGCTTCACCACGAGGGGTGAGCTGTGCCTGACCCAGACTAGGCAACAGTTCAGTGGTTAAGAAAATCTTCCTGAGAGATAGTGGATTCAAGTTTGAATCCCCTGCCTAAGAAGATACTGAGCCCAGATTCTTACTTTCTGGATTGAATTCTGGACACCATTTTTCTTAGTGAAAGTGTGCGCAGCTAGTCCCAGCCTTCAAATACAACCTTCAAATCAAGGCCAGTTTTAATTAAATCTCACATCCTGTGTGCAAAAGAAAAGCCAAGAATTTCAGCTCACACCAACCATGACAGCACCAGCTCAGGGCAGTAGTACAATTTAAGACTGAGAACACACTTCATCATTGTCCTGGTTTCGGCAGGGATAGAGTTAATTTCCTTCCTAGTAGCTGGTACAGTGTTTTGGATTTAGGATGAGAACAAAGTTGATAACGCACCGATGTTTTAGTTGTTGCTAGGTAGTGCTTACACTAGCCAAGGACTTTTTAGTTTTCCATGCTCTACTGACTGAGAAGGCTGGAGGTGCACAAGAAGCTGGGAGGGGGCACAGCCAAACTGGCCAAAGGGACATTCCATACCATGTGACATCATGCTCAGTACATAAACTGGGGAAAGCTGGCCGGGGGGGCCGCTGCTCGGGGACTGGCTGGGCATCGGTCGGCGGGTGGTGACCAATTGCACTGTGCATCACTTGCTTTGTGTATTATTATTATTATATTATTATTATTATCATCATATTATTATTATAATTTTATTTCAATTATTAAACTGTTTTTATCTCAACCCACGAGTTTTTCTCACTTGTGCTCTTCCAATTCTCTCCCCCATCCCACCAGGGGGTGGGGGGGAGTGAGCGAGTGGCTGCGTGGTGCTTAGTTGCTGACTGAGATTAAACCACGACAATCATTTACAAGCTCTCAGGAGCTTCAGTGGATTTTGTCCATCTCCTGCTTAGAGGCAAGTACCAAAATCCAACAAAAGTTGCACTTTAGGTACATTTATTTGTTTATTTTAGCTCTAGACTTAATTCTTTTACTGTAGAGCAGACTTAATAACCTGTATTGCTGTAAAGTCAATTTTTTCCAGCAATGAGGGACACATAGCCCTTTCATGGGGACATCTGAGAGCTCATCACTGCCCTCCTCCAACAAATGACTGGAACAGATTTGTGTCTGGCTTACAATTATCCTAACACTCGCTGATAACAACCTACACAGATCTGTCCTCTCTACCACTATCCTCCTCTAGGAAGCACACAGCTCCCTTTGTACATGATGTCACACTATCTGTTATTGCATTTTATCCCACCTTTCTCTCTTTCTGGTCCTCAAAATCATGAACTTTTCTTAAATGACATTAGACTCTGCTTTGGTATGGACAGTTCCTTCTGGCACATGTCAGCAACCATTTTAATTATCATGCACCTACTCTACTGACAGTGGGACATACTGAATTTTTTTCAATTATCAAATTCTTATAAAATCTTTAAATAACTTGAATTTCCAGCACGATTCTTTCTCTTCTCTTCCTTAAATCCCTGTATACCCAAAATTATTCATAGTAATCCCCATCTCCTCCATTATAAACTGTTCCCCTTGGGATATCCATCTGGCCCTGGAGGGCATACTCACTAGTCCTGGAGGTCTGGCTGCCAGGGCTCAGTACCAATGCAGAAAGGGTGTAGCCAAGGATGGCTGTGACCCAGGGGGACACTGCTGGGCAGCCCCATGCAGACACCTGAGCCAGGGCCACTCCTTTCCCATCAGAGCTGCACAGAGCTGTGGCTGGGCCTGCCCCAGGCTGCAGCTCCCACCACATCACAGCCTGGATGTGGACCTGGCCATGGACCTGCTGATCTGGGCCCAGACCTCTACCCATGGGGTGACGTCCTGGCCTGGCCTCAGCTTCACCCCCGTGGCCCTGCCGTGCCATCCCAGGGCTGGGTCTGACCCTGATTACTCTCTACTGACCTGAGCCCAACCTTGCTGCTCCCTGATTACAACCGTATCTCAGGCTTTTCCGAGGCTCAAGGAGACCAGACGCAACTAATTCTCAATAAAAGGAGAAAAAAATACAGACGGCTTTTGATAAAACACATTGTATCCAATATAATTTTTATTTCCATTTAAAGTATACAGATTTCCTTCAAAATTTACTACAAAGATTTACTACTACTTAATGGAACTGTGGCTGTCGGGATTACTTCTCCCTTCCCTCCTTTTAAGTATAGCTCCTATGTTTATGACACCCCTATGACAGTTTGCCACGTCTAATTTGTTACCACATTTTTCAAGTCTTTCAATATTTTGAAATGCAAATTATCCAGTCACTCAGAAGAAAAAAGACAATTAGAAATATTTGAGACTAACTCAACAAAAGAATTTAAAGTCTGGCACTTTAGTATCATTTAAGTAAGTAAAACATTCAATTTCAACTGAAAGTAGTTCTAAGTTCAAGTTAAAGTCTAATAAGAGTAATCAGTACATGCACTTTTATGTACATACCATATACTTGCATTTTTTTAAAGAGTTTTTCCATGTCAATATCCAAATTACTTTCTATAAAGTGCTTTATGAAATTGCTTTGCAGTGCTTCCTAAAATGAAAATGTTAGATGTTACATCAGGTTTATCTTCCCTAAAGAAATATAAAATATACATATGTATTCATGTTCAATTCCATTACCAAGATTTCCTGCACAACACTGGAGGTCACTTAGCCTCTCCATGTCTTCAGTCTTCCCCTCTTAACAGATTGACTCCACACATTTCAGATAAACAGCAGAACATATACTCCCCACTGCTGTCCATCACTGTCCTCTTTTACTGCAAGTATTTTAACTGTGAGTCCATTCTAATGTCCTTGCAAGTCTGCTGGGACAGAACCCCATTTTCTTTTTCTGCAAGACTTTTGGGCCATTATACTATTAGCACTGGCAGTAGTAAAATAAAATCTTTAAAAACCTGGCATTTGGGAATTCCTTTTACATTATTTTAACTTCTTTACCTCATTTGCCAAGTTCTAAGGGGGGGAAAAATTATTAGCTCTACAAAAGCATCCTGGGATCTGCAAGTCTAATGCATTATTACAAGCATCATTCCTTAACTGAACTTAAAAGTAACAGTTCAATTGATATGTATGGGCCATGACAGGATTCTGCTTATTTTTCCAAAGTGTAACAGCCATGCATGTTTTCACCAGTCAAACATGGCAAAATTAAATTTTATTGGGGAAAAAAAAGGACACAGATATGTAGAATGGAAAAAATCCCAGTAACAACAATGGTCTTTTTTTTTTTAGTCAATACTTCCCACATCAGGTTTTTTTATCAGTTGCACACATTGTTGGAAAAAGTGATAAACAAGCAAGTTCCAGAAAATATTTTATTTCCTACAATCTTACATTTGTTTTAAATAAGTGTATAAAGCTTGTAGGTGTACCTACTTGTTTTATTTCCCCTGCTGCCTGGTAATACTGGACATAAAGAGGTAACATTGCTTTTAAGTATTTTCACCTCAGAAGTTTCTCAGTATCACACCATAGGCTCATAACCTAAAGCTAATCTGCCTTTTTTTCAGCTCTTTTTAAATCTGAAGCCAGACAGATGGGCAGTTTTACATGTATAGAAATTCTGTCTAGATCACATAGCAAATAATTGGAAAATAGGAAGCCCTCCCACAGTTCACCAACCTGCAGTCTTGAGACCGTGAGGACACTTCCACTGGTTTTAAAAACCTCAGACATCCTAAGCCATGACTCAGAATAAGTCTTCAAGTTTTCCACAAAACCAAAAGTGAAATTAGCCTGGGAAAAAGAATACATGAAGACAAATGAAGTAAAAACTGTGCATAGCAAATCTTAAGAAACAGGAAAAACTGGCATGTTTCAGATCTTCTGCAACTCCTTTCCATTTCACTTTGATAGTCAGCAGTAAGGATATCCACATTTTCTTTTTTCTACTTAAGAAATGAAAAGTATTTGTTGCAGTCTCTGAATACCAAGCAAATCAAAGTCTTCCTGCAGCGTGTATGTTTCCTACCTGAAGTATCATAAATACCTCTTTATTTTATCTCTCTTTCATACAGAGTATCAGAGGTGCTTCAGAAAGACAGAAAAAAATATACAGTTAGGATATATTCAAAAGAAAGCCTTTGCAGTCCCTGTGGGTCTTTTATTCAAACTTCTTTGACTGAATATATAATAAAAGTGAAATTTGGAAGCATGGTCTGGACAATAAATTAAACTGACCAATCAATCTATTTCAAAATACTCTCACAGAGGAAGACTTGAGTATAGCAAAATATTCTCTGTCCCAATCAAGCAAGCTACAATTTCTCTCTCAGCCACTAGCAAACAACCATCAATTTTTTCCAGCCTGTTTTAAACAGATCACAAGTGTACTCGAGATTAGAAAATATAGCAGTATCTTTTTGTTTAAATTGGTGTTATCAGTCACAGAAGTGCATTTAAGAACAATCCAGCATTGTTATTATGGTAGAGATCGTGACATTTCCCAGCAGAGTGTCTGCCATGAGTTGTAAACTCTAATTTGGGACCACATTTTTTGCAATAATTCCTATTGAAAGTACACAATTTTTGCCATAGTATTTTAAGTGCCTTTTGCAAAATCCCACTCCTATCACAACATGGGAAAACAATTTGTGGTGGTTCTTTCTTCCCGTTTGTAGCACAGAAGGCTCCAAAGAGACTCTTGCAACTAATTTCATTTTCCTGAAAGAATTTATACATTTAACTTCTATGAGATTCCCCATTCCACTTTCAAAGGGAGAGTGATCTTAAATGTTAAACTAAAGTTTGGTGTCAAATCAGCTAAACAAGTTCTTCTGCTAACAAGCAACACAGAAACCTCATGGACTGAAATCCCAGGCCTGAATATTAAGATCACGTAACCCACTGTCCAGGCATGATGGTGACAAGCTGAGGGAGACCAGAAAGGCTGCAAGGGTAGCAAACAGCCAAAATGGGAGATTGCTATTTCCCCACTACAGAGCAAGCACAGGTCACACTGGAACACAAGGAGATCAAATTTTCAGACATCATTAGAAATTGTTATATCAAGTAGCTTGTAAGATCTGAGATCTACTGAGCTCTTGTGCTTCTTGACTTGATTCTGAACAGCACAAAAGATTTTTTTTTGTTTGCTGAAGTCACTTTCAAAGAGCTACAGTAACTATAATGTGCTTGTATTCAACCTCCTTATACAAACAATAAAAAAAAAATTACTGCAGCAGCATGGATTTTTTGAAAAGATGAACTTTATATAATGTAGAAGCTTATTTGAAAGAAATTAAAAGCAGCAAAGGGATAAGTTGTGTGCAGGAGGTACAGAGACTATTTAAGGAAGCATAGAGGAAACTGAAGAAATACATATTGCCTATCAAAAAAAGATTTGATAAAGACTTGATAAAGACCATATGCATGCACACACACACTACACAGCAGGAAGTCATTAGAAAACATCCTTTTAAAAAATTGAAGTTACATCCAAATAAGAAAACAAGACAGACTAGGAAAAAAAGGTTTTTGTTTAAAATTTTTTTGCTTTCTCATTCACCACAGTAGGCCTCTGGGAAGTTCCTGTGTCAGAAGCCTTCTACGTGGAGAACACTTTAGATAATCTGTCTCAAATTGAAGCAGTAGTAAAAAAAAAAAAAGTCATACAATTTGACAAAATGAACAATAAGTAGTTTCCAGGACAAGATAACATCCAGCCAAGAATTCTAAGAGCATTCAAGGGTTAAATAGTTGAAGTACTCACTGTAGTGTAACCTCCTGATTAAAATTCCCTAGTTACTGGGGAACTGGAAAATAAGAAATGCAATGCTATTCATAAAAAAAAGATGCTAGGGGAACCAGGGGACTACAGACTAATAATTCTGAAATCTGTACTAAGCAAATTTTAATTTTGCTATAATAATAGTAATAATAATAAATTACAGTAAGGAGTAATAGTGGAAATAGAGAATAGAAATAAATATAATTGGGAGATATAAATGCAGGATTTTAAAAAAAAGAAGTTGCCTCAGTTGAAGAACAAGAAAGTGAGGAAGAAGTTGTTGATGCAGAACATCTCACTACAGAGACTATGAATACTAAGAGTTTATATCAGCTCAAAAAGCAAATGGACAAATTATAGCAGTAAAGTCCTGGCAAGCCTGAACCTTAAGTTTTTGGAAGTTGGGACAGTATTTGGTGGGAATATCACTTTACTGACACGTTCTTCAGTTCTTCCCTCTACACCTTTATGGATTACAGTAGGAATCAGAACCTAGGGCAAGATGAATGCTTAATCTTATATGGTAAAGCAGCTCCTGTGAGTTTGTATGCTAATGACTAGCTGGACTTTGATGTTTAATAGAAATTCTCTTCAAGTTCTCTTCTTCCTAATCAATGAAGATCCATTAAAATAAATATTCTTTGTAACACCTGGGCTGGATATTGTCTTTGATTAAAATTAGAGTCTTCAATATCAACTACAGCGCTGTCTGGATTGAATATGTCTAGGCCTCTTCCTGATGTAAGAATAAATAAGAATGGTATTTTGAGCTTATTGAACTGCTTTTATAATGACATCTTATAACAAGCTAACAAGTCAAGTGTGCTTATGCAAAGCCAGACAGGATATATAAGTTTAGAATAAGAACTAACTCAACTCATTATCTTTTTTTCTAATTATACTAGACAAAAAGGCAGGAAACTGAATTTAATGAATTTGCTAGACTAGTTTTCTTTCTTTCATTTCTCAATCATCTTGCTACATTTATATATATTCTGACTCTTCCAATTACAAAGAAATAGCACAAAGTTGTCCTACCGTGATTGCCTGAATATAAGATCAACTCTGCGAATCTTTTGAAATAAGAAATACTTTCATAAGATCAGCTCATCAGTGGCAGAAAGTTCAGTTGCAAAAGCAAGGATCAAAGACATCACATGTGGTCTTTGAACTCCTGGATGCCAGTTGTCACTGAACTTTTTTGCTCTCAGTCAACACTACAGCCTGTATCTGTGATGGTCGCTGTTATTCTACACATTAGAACTGTTGAATTCTCAGAAGGTAAAACCAGCAACCTCAAAATTTATCAAACAATGGTCAATTATACAGTCTTGAAACAAAATAGTCCATGTGAAAAACTTACAGAATATATCTTAGTATACAAACATCAATGTTCTTTTTCGTTTTAATCCTCTACTTTTTTCTTCTAGCAAATAGCTGCCACGTGGTCACATAGTCTAAAGGAAATTAGAACTTCTGTTCCAATTTCAGTAGGAGATTTGGCTGTGTAAGGGCTACAGGGTTGGTTTTTAGCAGCTGTGTTTGAGATACCTGGGACAATATTTTGCATTTAAATTTTGTTTCTGTTCAAGCAATAGCCGATAGGCTTCTGTAATAAAACAAATTAAAAAATTGTTGAAGAAACTTTCCTACTACTTCATATTTACACATAAACAGATACACATCCATAATTGCTTGTTAGATCTACAGGTTTGGGAGAAAGGTGGGGGTGTATTTACACAGATTCCTGAATAAGCTGATGGAACTTTTGTGAGCCTGAGAATACATAATGAGAATGAGACATTGTGCTAGAGGCATCTTTGTATTGTTCAAGAGCATAAAAAAAACCCCAAAACCACAAGAAAACTTCATTCTGAACTGTATTACTCAGTCTTGATTTCACTATAAGATCTATAGGGGAACACAATGTATGTCAGGAGATGTATCTTTCTTACAGATGCTTTTAAGAATGTGGTTTTGGCATATTAATTGGCAAAATAATGTGGAAATGTCTTAAGTGCATTATTCTAAATGTCATCGTAACATAGAATATAATTATGTATTCAAAACAATTTGGAATTTTTAGCATTTCTTACAACTCATTCTTTATAGAATTTCCATCTATGAACATCAAGAGCAGCTTCATTTTTAGCTGACTAAAAATTTTAAAATAATTATACTCAACTCCAGAGAGATGGCCTGTTGTGCAAATTAAGTTATTTAACTGCAAAATATGAAATCACTGAAACCTTCTTTCTGATCACAGCAGAAACTATAAAGTTACCTAGTATCTGCTATCTAGTATGTGCTTTTTGGCTTAGGGTTTTTTATTATCTTTTTAGAGCATAAGTCAGAATACCACACTGTACTCCATTTACATGGAAAATAGTTACCATCACATTTAAAGTTACTACAGTCTTTTTGTGTACCACTTACAAGAAGCAATGCTTTTTTCTAATTTTAAATTAACCTAAACTACCATTCTTGCAATAAGTAATATTCCAGGGTAAAAATCATATATTTGCAAGATAAATGCAAAATTTGCACAGAACTCTGATGTATACTTAAAATAAGTCATCATCCCTCCTCTTACAGAAGTGCCTCAAAGCTAGTCATGAACAAACATGTCATTGTAGATAATCATGCTCGAGATAGAGCACCTACCATACCAAAACTGCAGAAACGGTAAAATTGTTGAATAATATCAAGTCATCAGCATCCACATATATGGCTGCTCAGCTGCTACTGGTCATTCATACTACTGGTGTTAGAAACATAATCAGGAAGGATGCACTACAGGTTGGTTTTGGGTTTTTTTTAAATGCAGCTCAGTGACTCCCTCAGAACAGGCTTTCATTCCTGGGGCATCCCTTCCACACAGCTCCCTGTGCTGCCCCATTAGATTTCCCATCATAAGAAAATGTTGAGGGCAAAAGCTCACTTGGAATACGTATATTCTACACCTTGATACAGCATGATTCACACGACACGTCTGCTAATGTGTTCTTTTTAATCTTTCTATACAAGGTTTAAGGGACTTTTTGAACAAAATTCTGCTTTTCACACTGAGGTGAAACCACTGTAACAAGTAGGATTAAAGTTAATAGAAATATTAAGCTTAAAGTGGGAACAAGGTGAGAACTCAGGGGGCAGGGTGGATCCAGTTTTCTGAAAGGCAATTATCCAATTGCTTCTACCTACCCTGAAAGAAGTGGACCTTTAAAATGAAGTACAAAGACAAAATCAATAAACAGAAATAGTGTTTCTTTTGATACTCACCTTCTCCATCACCAGGTCAATCATGTTGATATTTGAATTGTACAGTATCTTCCCATGTAATAAAGGTTTCAGGAAAGTCCATAGCAAAGCCCCATTAGAAGACTGCAAAATCTCCTGATAAAGTTTCAGGCAAAATGGAGCTGCAAAAACAAAGACAGACTCACATTTAAGACAGACAATGCAGGTAAGGTTGGATTATTATTATTATTATTTTTAATTCAAAGAAAAGCATGAGTCTTAATTTAGGATCTGCCACAGTACCATGTCAAATGCCATCCAACTGCCACTAAGCAATCACTACAGGTCCATGAATAGAAATTGTTTAACCACAGTCTATGATCACGTTGAGGATGCAGAACTCTCAACGTTAGACAAGAAAAAAAGAATCAGAATCCAAAGAGCTTCTCACATTTGTGAAAAGCGGCCTGTGAATCCCATCTATCCTAAAAGTTACATTAGTGCATTTTAGAGTGGAAGGACACATGCAAAACCTCTGCCCACAAAATGAATGCTGAGGGAAGAGTCATCTTAAAAAAACCAGACTCACTCCACACCCTTGGTTGTTCTGTAGCTTTCTATTCCTACTTAAGAAAGAAGTAAGAATACACAAATACCTTCACAAATATAGACGTTTTATTTGTATAATTTTATAAGAACCTACCAAAGATACAGGAAAATAATTGGCATGACACTTAACTTCTTGATTTGAAAAATCTAATCAATTGACTTTTCCATTCCTTAACCAAAGACCATGTTCTTACATCAGATGGGGCTATTAATGCGTTAGGGTGTATGTCCTTCAGAACTAGGATCCAAGGAATAGCTTCCAAGATATCCCACTGCACTTGCACTCAAGTAAAGGCAATAAGTTTCCTGTGAGAAACATTTAGAATTTTATGCCCAGCTCATGTGTTTTGGGTTTTTTTTATTTTTTGTTATGAGTGGATTTAGAAATATCCCATTTCCAGTGCTGTGGGGAAATATTAAATAACGTCATTAACTCCTCAAGGAAGACAAATTATTGTACATAATGGAAAACTAGGCCAAAAACATTTAAACTCCTGCCAAAAGTTAAAGAAATAAGTGTCAGAAATATATCATTAAGAACACCCAGTTCTTTGCCCAAATTTTACTTTCTTCAAGGAAACAATCATTACTAAACACAGTTATTGATAGATGACAGAAAAGAATTAGGCTCCAAGCTGGCCAGTCAGAAACATCAATATGCTAGAGACAAAGACGACTTGCTAATCTGAGTTTGCTATGATTTTCAGAAAGTCATTGGCAACTGTCTGGTACACAAAATACATACGACTTAATCACTGTGACGGAGTACAAATCAAGTTTCTGTGGTCTTATATAGCTTTTTTATTTTCATTTTCCATTGCCCCATTTACCAATTTGTAAAACATGGGAAACTGTTAACTCACTCATAGGAATGCTGGAACTAACTGATACTTTAAAGATGTTTCAAGGTTCTAAGATAAAAGGTCTTACAACACTCCAGAGTTGTGCCAATACTTTAAAAAAAGAATCATCAAGAAACAGATAGTACTTCTGGCCTAAACAGCTTTGAAAGAGACTAAGTCCCAAACAATCTCTCTAATCAGCCATCCTGCTAACTCCATTCTTCAAATAGGAAAGAAAAGCAGAGCTGCCTGCTTACTGTTATCCCACACACAAGTGAAGAAGGCTGGGGCAGAGCTCTGGCTCCCTCCCAGGGATCCCAGCCAAGCCAGAGTCAGTTTCTGGCTGTAGAAACTGATAGATGATAGAGCCATGATTCACACTCACAGATCCTTCCCTAGTGACACTCTATCACTGTATTCTTCTCTTGCACAGGGCCACTGAGACACTAACAAGGTTATTAACAATATTAAAATTAATCAGAGTAAGTCAAATGTATATTGAGGAAAGGGAGCAAAGGTGAAATTATATAAAAGCTAAGAGATTTTCTGGGCACTTGATAATGAGAATAGGAATATCAACTATTAAAAAACTTATCCAGAGAGCTTGCATATTTTACTGCACAATAATACCACAGCTTTGCGTTCACAGAAGAAAGGCATGCAGCAATAAATTCTCAATCTTGCATCTCAAAGATATATTTTTAATACCAAGTGCTTTAAAAATTCTAATAAATATGTCTTTAAGATAGGAATATTCTTATTTATTATTTGCAAAGATAGAAAACAACCAGAATCACTTGTGTCTCATCCACAATTATCTCATAGCCATAAAACTTTTATTGATCAACCCTTGTGCTCAGGATTACAGTGTCAACTGAGATGTCAGCTGATATATAAATGTTTCCATTTAAGAGGGAAAAACTTCTCTAAACTCTGAATGCATATATGCAACTTGTGATTGATAGTTTTTCTTACTTGAGTCTTCAGGAATGCTGTATTTTGCCATATTGTCCTCCAAAAATCCCATGATTCTGGGCATGTCGATGAACAGGTTTGCATTGCTGAAAAATGAAGATTCTTCTTTACACACTGCCTTGATTAAAGACTCCAGGGATCCAACAGCTGAACTTCTGAACTGCCCACCTTGCAAGAACTAGAACAAACAAACAGAAATACAGATGAATCAAAGTCGCTTTTAGTAGCTTCAGGGAGTAGCCCTGGTGTTCGTTCAATATTGGCATCCAAGGAGATTGAGAAAATTAGACTGTTGAAACTGCCTACAAGAATGAGGTCCTGCTGTGCTCTTTTCTGTTCTCCTGATCACCTTTATTATGAGGGGGAAAAAAAGGTAATGCAGTTTTAATTGCCAGGATACTCGATGAACAACAGTAGTATAATGTACTACATTAAACTGCTAAAAATACTGTGTATCAGTTAGGCAGAAAAAGAATGAAAATATCAAGACAACTGGACTACAGATTCCTTGGTTACAAGGTCAGTTTTCACAAAGTCTGCTCTTCTGGTAGATTACTCCTGTGTCACAAAGACAGCAGAAACAACCAAAACTATTTTGCATATGAAAGTTTGCAGTGAAAACAGTTGCTAAGAAGAAAAAAAAATATTCAAGTGCATGTGCCCTAAAAGCCTATTTTTCAAGTACATCTTTTAACTTGTTAGATGTGCTTCTAGTTTTTGCACATCTTGAGTCATACCAGCATTTATTATTGCCATTTACTCATGACTAGCATACGTCTAATGAGGAGAGCAATCTGACCGCTTTTATGGCTTAAGCACCATCATTCACCGCATTCAAAAAAAAAACAAACAAAATAAAAACAAACCAGCCTCCTCTGTGCAGCTTCATTTTTCAAATAACGTGCTCAGTTGTCATTGGTATCTCATGGAAGGCTATACAGGTGCACAGTTCTAAGAGAAGATACAACTGCAAGGCAACGTGCTGCTAGAGTATGACTGAAGGATGCATTGGCCTGCCTGATACTCATTACTGTTGCAGATGCTTGTCAAGAAAAACATAACTAGACTATCAGATATCATTTGAAGACTGCACAACTGGCAAATAGAAAAAGACTGTGATATGTCAACCAAACACATCTGACACTGAAATAAATTAGCATTTTATCATTGGAATTTTTTTTTTAAACAGAAGAGTCAATTTTCGAAGTAGTTCCGCACTTTACAGAAAGAATAAATCACAGACAGTTTAGAGATTGTGCTGTTAGAAACAGTTTATCCTGATCAATGCATTTACTGAAGTGCCAGGTGCTTCTTTAGTAATCCTGGAGGAATATTAGAAGTGTTATTTAAAACTCAGTGTTGGCTGCTCCCAAAATCTGACTTTTTGCATACGGTTTCAGCATACAACATAGTAAATAAATAATATCTAGATTTCATAATATGATCATCTACAGCTTTTGAATGAGTCTGCTGGCATGGACTTTACTATTAGTATTAGTGACTATTTGCACTAGAAGGTTAAATGAGGCTTATTTCAGTCAAAGAGCACAAACTTGCTAACTAATTCCAGTTCCAATCAAAATAACTTGAAATTCAAATAATGAATATTTATGTGGTAAGCTACCACCAACAGACTGAATCTACTTACTGTCTTTCAACTAAATATCCACTGACTCAATAAGATACGTCTCCTAAAATTTGGCTTTGATAAAGTGGAAGAACTACATAGGATGGATATTCACAAAAAGTTATCTTTGATCCAGTTGTTTTAGTTTAAACTAAATGAAGTAGGTCTGTAATCAAGGCTGATGAATCCAAACAAGCAGCCTCCTACAAACAAAATAAGTAGTCAAGCCAGTCACTCCAACAAATTCATGGAAGAGGAAGGATGGTACTGAAGATCAGAAAGCTATCTGGAACTAGATTCTCAAATGGGGGCAAAAACCTCATAGCGTAGGGGCTTCTGACCTAATTGGACAGCTGTATGCTTAAAAAAAGTATTATGAATAAAAACAATACATGTGGAGTAGAAATACCAACTATTCAACAAAAGAAACCTAAAAATCAAGCCAGGTTACAGCTTGCACATAAAACTAAAATAAATTCAGAATCATTACATTGAGAGAGAGAGAAGAAGGAAAAAAAAAAGCAATTTTCCTGGAAAACTACAAGGACGTTAAAGATAATTCAAAACTTGATGAAATTGAAGGGCTGAACGAAACAAATGCAGATAAATAGATATTCCTACTTCTGAGTAAAGCCATGAAAATCCCAAAGTTGTTATTGTACTGAAATTGACAGAATCAGGGGAAACAATGGCAAAATTGCTGATTTGGTTAAATTATTTTTCAGAAGCCTATCAAATTTAGATGGCAATATTTGAAGGAAAAGTAGAAAATTCATCTATATTCAAGAATGAGTGACAAAATGCTCCAGGAAATAATGGATATCTTGTTGTGATGTTTAATAGATATACAACAAATTTTAAAGTGGAGAGCAGTTAAAGGCAAAAAGTATGTGAGGAGTAAAATTGAATGCATTATCAAATTATCATTCCAGACCAATACAACGTATTTATGTGGGAAGGCAAGTGCTTTTTCCCAAAAAAGACATATGCTTTCTCTAAACTAAGTAAACTCTAACAACCAATTAATGTTCTTGTCCTAGAAAATATTAATCAGCATTAATCCAATAACTATGTGGTGGGTAAAAAATGGCATTAAGAAGATATTGCAGGGACTCTGTTAAAAGGAAAGAAAACATTGGATCACAGAGAAGTTTCTAGTGTTACTCCTGTGAGACTGGTCTTAGGTCTACTGTGGTAAGTTTTTTAGCCCTGAAAGAAGCAAATTACTGAAATTTCCCCATAATTTAATACCAGAAGGTATTGCAGGAGAAAAGAAGATCAGTATGCAATATGGCAAGAAAACAATTACCTAATTTAAAGTAAATTGCATATAAAGATAACCAGTGCAAAACATTATTTATCAACTGAAATCATGAGATACTGTTATAAAATGGAGCTTACCTGGGTATGTCACTGATCCTTGAACAAGTAAGAGACAAAAATGCATGCAGCTTACGAAAAAGGTGAATGCAAGATTAAGAAAGTCATTTTAGTAGGTATAGACATGAATGAGCAGAACTGCAAGAGTCATCAGCCATAATTCCCCTCAAAGACTGTACACATTTCTTGTCACCAACATTCAAGCTTAGCCTTAACACAGCGTGCGAAGATGAGACTAGGATGTCTGAGACAACTGAGACCCTGTTATAAAAGAAAAAAACTGAAACAAACAAAACAAATACTAAAATAAATCTATTTAATCTATCAAAACAGAGAAGGACTATGACTGGCCTTCCACAAGCACATGAGCAAGTCAGAGAAGTTATAAAAGCTACAGAATATTTTTGATACAAAAGTAAACATACTAGCCATGGATAAACTCAAGTCAGAATTTTATACACTTATAACACCAAGAGGCTTTTCAGTAATGATAGTTTTAACAGAGAACTTGTTCAAGCTAGTGGAGGGATTACAGAATGAGGCCACCTTTCACAACTGACAGCATCCAGTAACTCAGCAAGTCCCCTCCAGCTTATCTATTCATGAGTGACAAACATACCAAAAATTAGCTATGGAAATATAAGCAAATAATTTCAAACAGCAAACAAGCAAGCAAAAATCATGATCGAAATCAGCAGTGTTTTTCCTTAGGGAGTTATCCATTCACTCAATGTTGTTAACAGTAGATGTGGCTCTGTATTCCAATTACTACTGACTGGCAGATACTGAGTTTTTACATCATCTTTTATTATACAATATGTAGCATACCAATTCAACTTCACATTTTACACATATTTTAAAGGTATTTCTTGCTTTTCATCTTGTCTTTTCAGACAAAAATCCACATGCATAATTGACAATTACTTTATTACCTCTTTCATTATAGCTTTTTTTTTTTTTAAATCAACTTCAAAATAATTTTTTTCAGTTAGAAGTTAATGAAGGAGACAATCTGTCTTACTCTATGCTGAAGGTCCACATGTTTTTGCTTTAAAAAGCTTTACATACTTTATTTGGTAATCTTCCTAGGTCACTGAACTACTTTGCTGTTGGTCCATCCAGAAGGATGGACTCTTTTGGAAATAGATGAAAATATTTAAGGAGGAAAGTGTATAAGCAATATCTGCACTTTAGTTGCACACTTATTCATAGCACAAGTTTGGCCACTATAGAAAAGAAGCAAACAAAATAATCAATAATTCAAGGTAGTATTGGAAAGCAGAAAAAAATCCAGTTAAACTTGAAAAGGAAAGGATACTTAAAAATAAACAACTTTTACTAGTCTAAAAAATGAGAAAAAGTTACAGAGACAGAAGAGCCCTTCAAAACATGAAACATCTAATTTATTAACAAAAGAAATAGACACTGAATTTTTTAATCCTCTACAAATTATTAGGTGACAAAAACAAACAGCAATTTCTCAAGAAAAAAGGAATTAACAAAAACCAATAAAATAAAGATTGTGTCAGAAAAAGTGACCAAAAAAGGTAAGATGTAAAAAGGAACAAAAATTCCAAGGTTAAATCTATGCTATATTACAGGATAATATAGGTTGCCATGGAGCAAAGATTAAAACTGTGACCAGATGGCCCTCTGCTGTTCTATTTGTTCCTTTGCAGACTTTTTTTGAACAGGACCTTTTGAGACATTCTTCTATCAAATAAGCAACTTTGGGATTTCACTCCAAAAAGAATACTTCAGTTATTCGAAGGAAAGTTTGACACAAACAGAACTAGATTAAGGAAAGCAGAAAAGATGTAAGCATCTGAAGAACGCCACCTTTCATTGTGGCAGCGAAAGAGCTACCCCAAAGAAGAGAGGCTCAAACACAAAACTAATATGCACAGAAAACCATTTTACAACATGCCTCTTTGTCACACAGATTAGAAGATCTTGAGAAAGATTCATATCACTAGGGAAAACAGTATTTAAGGCAGTGCTTACTCTGTACTGTAGTTACAAACCGGTTTGCACTGTTTACCACTGAGGGATCTCTTAGAGGTTCGTAATTTTAGAACCACGTTCAATCCTAAACTTTCCACACAGAATAGCAAATCCAGAAGGTAATGCCATAGGGATCAGCAGGTCTTCTTATGGAATTGGACCTTGCTTAGAAACAGAAATCTTTTTTCTGATCTATTTGATAGTAGATCCACCACTGTGCTAGCTGTATAGATGCGCACGCAGCAACTGCCCTTAAAGCCAGGGACAAAAGAAATATCCTCACTCACACCTCATGCCACTTTTTTTAAAATGTCAAGCAGAACTATCACACAAAACCCTTAAGTGACAGAAACAGAAACCCATGGCAGATACAAGAACTGCACGTTATCTTGAAATCTTATCCTATAAAAATGCAAAGTTATTTCTTATAAACAAAGTAATAGTCTGCTCATCAAAAAAAAATCCAGCATTAGCAGAAAAGGCATGGCTATCTCCAAATCACAGATAATACATGCTATTATTAACCAGTAGCCTAACACCATATTAACTTAGGCTATGATCTCATAAGTTAACAAAAAAAGAGATGACAGAAACAACACATTGATAGTCTCAAAATTACCAGTGTGCTTGAAAGAGACCAAATGAATCTTCCTAGGGTCTATGCATTCTCTTCTCTCCAAGTTCACAACTTTCTAGGACACAATTTCTATCTGTGTTCCTCCTTACTAAGCAGACATCCCTAACAAAGCACCTCACAATGGGAATTAAGTTTGCATATTGAAATCATACACATACCTGCTGCAATGCAGAGATGTCAAGCATACCAGTATTTTGAATTCCTTGGAGGAACACTGGAAGGTTTTCCATGACATGATGGGCTTTATTGAGAAGAGAGCTGATACTAGAAACCACATCCAGTAGCATGTTTAGTACATTGCCTATCTCAGATGGTATCTTAATCTTGGAAAAGAAGGAAAAATCACAACAATAAATTCCAATTAGAAACAAATTTTAACCTTTCAATGAAACACTCAAAATTATTCAGTCTTTTTCTAAAACTGATTATACAATGTTCCTGCAAACCATGTTTAACAAAACTCCTTTTATTATAACTCCCCGGTTGCTCTCAAATTCAGCTAAAGAAACATTCTCTGTTAGAGAGATGTTAGAACTGGCCTATGACAAATCAGGAATTAAAATCCAGAGAACACGTTTATACCTACCAAGCTGAAGAGAGCTCTCCTACCTAAGATGCTAATGGGATCTGCAACACTCTGCCACCTTAGAACTCAGTGTAAATGAGAACTTTGCCTTCAACAGGTTCAAGATGCTCAATGCAACAGTTTAATATTTTTAAAATAATTCATAAGTTAAATTAAATCTACCAACCCCTTTAGTTGCTTTAGGAATCATATTAGACAACAAACTTTCCTGTCACACTGTTCCTCCCTTTGCATTTTTCATGCGTACTGCCTTTTACCTAAAATAATTGCATGTATTTCATTTCCTACTTGACTAAAGTTCAATTGGCTGTTTGCTGTTTCCACCATGCAAGTTTTGGCATTATGAATTTTCTCTCTATTTCCTTTGCTTTTATAGGTTATTTAGATGATATGGTAATACAAACTGATTTATTGTTACCTGCCTATGCATGATAATAAAAATAATATAATCTCATTATATACTTTCAGCTGCCTCCTCTGATTATCTTTATTTTATCCACCTTTATTTGACTTCCTACTATAATAATGTCTGTGCTTAATTTTCTTCTCAACCTTTACCTGCTTTTACACATTAAAAAAAAAAACTGTAAAAAAAAATCTTACTCAGTTAAAAAAATAGCAAAACTTCCATAATAATTTAGGATGAGCTGACAACGTTTTTATTCTTTGCTAGGAATTCATTATGCTTCAGTAAGGCTCAGTAGAAAAGCCCATAGGAATAAGCACTGTTTTTTTTCTTTTTTTTTTTTCCCCCTCTAGGTTGGCAGATAATTCAGAAAGTAGAAGTCTTTTCTTTTCCCTCTGGTATCTTAAACTATTCTGGGAAATGTCTTGTTTTTAAAAGTGTGTGGCCAACCTGTTTAACTGCGCATGCTACATCCAGAATATAACCCGGCATCTACGGCTTTAGAACAAAATATTCTTCCTCCCAATGTTATAACTATTTTTCAGCTATTTGTACTTACAACATTTTATGTTCCATCAATCAATTACCCCAAAAGAACTGAAATAAATGTCTGCTATCAGAAATCCCATACAATAATTTTGCTCTTACAAGTAAAAACACTATCTCACTGAAAACCCACACTAGATCCCAGATTATCTACGGTTCTACAGACAATACAGTTTTGCTACAGACTTCTGCATCCCCTTCATTATAGTTTTGGCACTGTATTATTCTTGTCAAAGTCGTTTGACTTGGGTCATATAAAATATAGGAGGTTTGCCCTCATAGAGAAACTCATCCTGAGAGCTGGAAAAGCTCCTTCCTGAAGGAGCCACCTGAATTGCCAACATGATTTCTATAGAAAATAAAATACATTCCAGAGTGCTATGAATTTTTCCTAGAAAATAATTTTGTAATTCTTGTAATGTGAGCTCCTATGCTTGTTTTAGTTCCAATGATGTCAGATCAGTCTTCCACACTTACAAATTAAGAAGTGAGTAATTGCATGAACTGCAAACTCTGCTAAAGATTAATAAAACTATACCTTCGATCTCCTGTGTTTTCTCTAAACCTTTCATAATTAACTCCTCAGTGATAATTTTCCTGAGGAAGCAAGAAGTGGAATACAGTAACATCTACCAACCCCATTCTTCAACTGTTGTGTTTGCTTTGTGGAGCTAAATGAAGACAAAAAATGCCATATGTCCAGTGTTTGCTTCCACAGAGAAAGAACACCTGAAGAAATAATAGAATTATTCATTTATCTACCTGCATGCTTTAGACCACGTTCAAAAGAAAAACATAGGGACTGAATGCTTTTTTTTCTCATCTTACCTTGTAAATGATATGACGTAAGTTCAAATTCTGTATAATCAGTACAAACATGGTATACAAGTCCAGTGCTGGTAAAGAACATAATTCTTCCACTGCCAGGGAGGTTTTACTGTTTTCAGGTAGCTTTAGCAGCAGGCTAAGTACTTCTTCATCACATCTTCCAGTTAAAGCTACCACAAAGGCACTGTAAAAAACCTATCATAATGTATGTGTATTAAAATTTTTTCTCCCTGAAATGCATCACCTTCTTTTATAGTCAATAAGGTGAGAATTTGCGTCACAGTAACATGACAATTTGCAGTCATCAACAGGCCTGAAATAATGAACTATACAGCTCTATATCAGATTGGTATGTTCTTACTTTATATTCTATGTACATATAAAGAGATGAAGTATATTTCTTATAAAGATTTACTTTCATTTGTGAACAGGTCGATCATTCATTCTATGAGCATTCATACTATAAGCAGGCATATTTACAATGCTGCACATACCCATTCTAGCAGATATACACCTTTGTTGCAGAAACACCTAAAGGTCAAAATCTAGATGTATAAATCACTAAAACTAAACAATATGGACCTTCCTTCTTCCAGA
Organism: Aptenodytes patagonicus; assembly: GCF_965638725.1. Lineage (NCBI taxonomy): Eukaryota > Metazoa > Chordata > Aves > Sphenisciformes > Spheniscidae > Aptenodytes > Aptenodytes patagonicus. The sequence continues at coordinate 79,299,862 of NC_134950.1, forward strand.
GGACACACAAACTTAACACTTAGGGATGCCTATATGGCACAATGTTCACTCTGAGCCAGCTCACATTTCTCAGTTCAACACTCCTTTGAAGTGCTATTATTCAATAGTGGATGAAGGGACAAATGCCTAAGCAGGCCTTGGGCGAGACTACAATAAAAACTCCTTGGATAATGATGGTTTGTTTCTTCCCACGAAAATGTCACATCAAAAGACAAATGCTTGCGGCCCAGATATCTCAGTTCTTAGCTACCCTTTCTCCTGAAATGCCTGAAAGAAAGCAAATGGCAGCAAGTCCAGAAAAATTACAAGTTCAGAGTCTGTAGGAGCCAAAGTACAGTACTGAGGGCTCCATTGTACTCCGTAGGACAGAACCTGCCTGTACTGCCTCCACTGAATGCATCTGTAGGTAGTAACAGTACTCAGTGAGGGAGAGGATCCCCAAGAAAATCAAATTAGCAGCCAAAGTTCGTCAAGATATGCAATTGAACTCTTTAATTCCTATTAAACATTTTAATTTCCAACTTACTAATTTGTCTTTTAGATTTTTATTCTGGAACAGAATTTTGCCTTTGTGATTCCAAAGGATTTCCTATATATTTAAATATTCACCTTTTTTGTGCGTGTACAAGGAGAGCAGACTATGAATATAAATATAATTCTGCTAGCAGCTTAAAAGGATACTGATTTGGACTTCTTGTTGTGGAGGAAATTTGAGTCTGTGATATAATTTGAAATTTGTTTCCTCATGCCCCACATGCATATCACCATTTCAGTCCAGTTTTAACCCATTCAGCGTTTTACCCACTAGATTAAGTCCCTCTGAAATTTCCTTGCAGCTTTGTGAGTACCAGAGCTAATCCAAACTCCTATATTCAGTAAATGAAAGCTTATAGTCTTCAGGTTACAGGTTTTGAGCAGTTTCAAAACACTTAATCACATGCCAATGAGCATGGCCAAAGCATAATATTGTGGTAGAAATTAAGGGTAAGTGCAATGAGCACAAACAACTCACAGGCTTACTCTTACCATTCCAGAGGCAAGCACAGTAGTAGTATAAAATGACAGAAATATAGGACTGCAGTGGGCCTGCAGCCATCATTAGGGTTATCAGACAGTGGCTATACATACCATAAACATAATGGACATGCCTCCATTATAGCTTAAAAAAGTATTTGTGTGTCTTGCATAATCAGTAAGAGACCCAGGCTTTAATGCTCCAGTTGAACTGGGGGAGGATTTAAGCACTTAAGCAAACAAAAAAATTCTGTATAGGTATGCAAATGTGAGATATGTACATATATCTAAACTCTACACAGGACTTTGGCAAAAAATAAGGATAGAAAGTCATTTGAAAATTCAGTCAATTAGCATTATTATTCCAAAAGATCAAAGGTGCACCGAATCCCATTTAACTGAATCGCTTCCAGATGACTTCTCTCATTACCATTAACCGGTATCAAAATAACAAGCTAACAATAAATGCAGTCACACTGCCAGAGAAGCAGAAGAACAAATCATCTATAAGTAGTTAGGATGGTCTGAACTGCCTTTTTAATAGCCAGACTTTTCACGAACAAAACTTGCAACTGTTTCTGCAAGTGGAGCATCAGTGACACCCAGTGGCTGCTTGATTGACCTGATTAGTTTATACCAAATGTACCCCCAACTCTTTTCAGTCACACAATCATTAACAGGAGAGAGAACCTGTAAGTTAGGGGGCATTTTTCGTGATTTCTACTAATCACTGGGATCACAGGAAACAGCAGCAATGATAACACACACAGTCCTTCGCTCAGAAAAGTTACACAATCCACCCTTCAGACAATACTCAAAAGACAACAGATAAATAAAGTGGAGGTAAGGCAAGATACTGGTAAGATAATGTAAGAACAGTGAGGAGCACACAAAGGAATACAAAAAAATCCAACAACTTGGTACTGTGAGGATCAGAGGTGGGAAGATACAAAATGATTTCTCCGGGAACCCTCACCTTTTCTACAGTACCAAGATAGCAAAGCTCAAATTCCGTGTCAACACAAGGGGTAAAACACTGCTGAAAGTAATGAAGCAGTGCCATTTAGACCAGGGAACTAGTGCTACTATAAATTGATCTCTTAATGTTTCACATTATTATTTTGAAGCCCTGAATCTCACAAAATATTCCACATAGAAGTGACAAGTGAAAATAAAAGATTCCACACAAACAAGGTGGTTTGTTTTGTTTCAGTTGGCATATCAGGTTATAGGTTGAGCCATTAATTTAACACCTCTTTTCAATCTTTTACCTTTGAATGAGAGATACTGGCTTCCAAGATGGTACTGACAGTTTCTTCAGAAATATTGACAGAAGAACCAATATCCAGTCTCAACTGAGTAAGATTGTGCACACACTCTTTGACTTTCATATCTGGAGGAGAAGAAAAATAGTGCCAACAGTACCAATCTGGTTAATTAAATTGCCCGCAGACTGTATCCTTTTCGTTAGATTTATTCTGAGGGGTGATAAAGGATACAAAAACTTCATATCATGTAATTCACTTCTACTTCAAATGTAAAGGTCACTCTTCTGGCAGACTGAAGGACTTGTGCATCTGTTTGCATTATCCTATAAGAGCACAGGTTTTCCAACATCCCTGTATTATGAGAACGTCTGAAATTAGTGAAGCAGTCTTTAGTCCTTTAAGTTTTTCTTTTTCCGCTAACTTAAGTCCCCTCTTCTTTCTAATGAACCCCTGCATCTTATTGGACAGGCTTTGACAGGGTAAACTATGCTGTCCTGTGCCAACTCAAGCGCATGTATGTGCACATGTGTACAATGAAAATATATTGCATTAAATCAGTAGTCTTCATAAGCAGTATCCCTTTCAAGTTTGAAGAACAATGAAAAAGTTATTGCCTTGCAAAATTACGCAGCAGTGACTTGTAAAAAAGTGAAGAAAACTGGAACCTACCATTCAAAAGATTAAAATTGCTGAGAAAAGCTGCCACTGGATTTTCTGACAACTGTAGCTTCAAATTTTCAGCCACCCTGAAACGATAGTCTTAGTTTCACAAGTTATCAGAACTAAGTCATTGACACTACTATGTATAAAGAATAACGTGAATAGTGAAATAGCCACTAAATGAGGCAAAAGGGTCATATTATGCTTCATGTGCAGACACTGTGCATGCAGTAAGCAACTCTACAGACCTTCTCATGCTGTATTATATGGTGCCGGGATCATCGTATTTCATGCCTAAATAAGATTGCAAACGTAGAGATTGTCCCATGATGGCTAAGTGCTCTAGCAAACAGTAGCTTATGGAGAAGCACAGGTCTAGCAATGTCTCACTTCCATGTTTCTTACTGAACACATATTTTTAAAACCTAGAGATACTAAGCACTGCAGTTCAGGATGAATAAAGTCTAATTGTAATTTAAGTAATAAAGAGTATACAAACATCAGATATTATTTACCATTCAAAAACTGCACATGAGTCTATGGTCCATAAGAGCAGCATCTAAGCTCAAGTTCTTCTGTATTATTACTATAATTCACAGAAACCATTCAAGCCCATTATGAAAACAATCCAACAGTCAAACCAGTATAGCAACAATTATAAAAAGGACCACCTCTAACTGACAGCAAGTTTGAAACACTCTATAGTAGCAGTTTTATTAATTTAGTTAAAATCTACTATTTTTCCTCAAGGGAACAGCAAATATCTGAAATTATTTGGAGTTCAAGCCTGTCAGTTTACAAGCACCATCCTGCGTTTCTGACTGTTTGAACTGCTGAACTGATCTGAATGTTTAAAGTTTTGCAAAAGGTATCCAGCTGCTGAGAGGAGAAGGCCACAGCAAAACAGATTTAAATAAAAAAATTAAGATATCAAAATTTTGACCTAACTGAGGTCACGGAAAACTGAAAATTTTCTTAGTTGTGATTCAAAGCATTCTCCTCATGGAGAAGCAAGATCTGCTGCAAGTGCTCAGCAAAAGTGTAAGGGCTTTTAGAAATATTTTAGTAATTTAGCAAAATTCTGGATAATTTGTGCATTGTATCCACTCAATTTTCAGTTAAATGAACAAAGCTTAAAGAGACTTTGATAAACAGTATTTCTACTGTAATTACATAATTTAGAATACAGACATATGCACAAAATAACATCTCTAACAAGAACCATTTGGGGTACCAAAATGTAAAAAACTTTACATTTGCAGTCGTCTCTGTATGTTCCCCAACATTAGTTGACATTCACAGCTGCCATTGCTGGTATTCTGCAAGGCTCTCAGGAAGCTCTCCCAAGTATTGGAAAGTTTTTGGTTTATATATGCCATACTCTCACAATCCCCCTTGTTGAAAGCAGGCCACATTCTTTCAATATCCTGCAAAACACAGTGATCATATGGTTAGCAAATTAATGAGATTATGTTATTGCTTGAAGTAGCAGGTCTTGGCAATTAGATGATGAATATTTTCGAATGAGAATATGGGTAAGGTAATACTCTGTTACTCATTGTATTTGTAAGATAGAGAGGTTTTCAAGAACCAAGGAATTTTCAAAGATTTGAGTTTTGGAAACAACAAAAAATATTTGTGAATTTGACCTAGCCTATCAAGGAGATTCATCCCTTAACAGAAATGCCAACATTTTCATTTGAAATTTAATTTCAAAATGAAATGAGCTTGTCTTTTTTTTATTTTAGGCTGACCATTTTTCTCTTTTTCCCAAGGAATTGTTCTAAACAGCATCAGTTTCCATTCAGCTAACCAAAATATCTAGATACCCATATCCAAAGTTTTTCTTGCATTATGCTTTGTGTAGTATTCACTTTTATCTTTTCTCCTGAATATTCATATTTCTGATTTTGCAAGGGTTTTTTTTAATATTTGCAGACACAGGTCATAGAATGGTGGTGACTACAGAAATGCATTTGTTCTGCAAAAGTCTACTTTGAGATATGAGTGATGCCTCTGACGTCTGTTTGCCTTAAAACATTGCTGTTCATATCAGCAAAATGTCCAGGTAGACAAACTAGCAGAGATATTTTATAAAGAGGAGGCAAATTCTATACTAAAAGCATGACTTTAGTGTTTTGTCTGTGTGTGCACGCATGTGTGCGCTATCCAAAGGCTTGCTTCCAACTCTGGATGAGTCTTTAAACGCCAAATGTTACTCTCTCCTGCTGGCAATTTCATGCACTGTTAAAGAAAAAGAGACTGACCCCAACTGGTAATCACAATTGCTATTTTAGCTTGAATGACTCTGGCCAAGAAGTTTATTTGTATCTAGCTTGATTTCACACCTGTTCCTGTGAAGATTTAAAAGTATAAATGTACTCTGATTCATTAAATTAGCAGTATCACAAAATGTAAAGGAATTAAAAATGAGATGCTGTTTGGTATTGAATGGCAATCTAGTTATTCTAGTTATAGGAATTCTAGTAATTCTAGTTATATTTACAGCTTTCAAAGCTCACCAATGTTTGCTCAAGGAGTTCCTTCTGGGTATCACTATCAAAAGCATCAGAGCTATACCCATACAAACCTCTGCTTTGTATAGTCACTGTGGGGACTCATCATTCAGACAGTAGGAAAAAAAGAAGACATTTTCATTAGTTTCCAAAGTTTAATGCATGTTGTAAAGAACACTTGTAGGTGTGGAAACCACTCAAACCTGATAACGATCTCGAACCAGGGTGACTCCTTCAATGACAGAGAGGATTAAGTGACTTGTTAATCCATCTTTACACTTTGTAACAACACAGAAAAGGTTGCCAATGACAACTGGTTCTTCTGTAAGAGAAAATGTCCAGGCTTAATCAGTTAAAAAAATAAATAAATTACTGTAATCAGATGAAAATTTATAACCAAATAATAAAGGACAGAAAAGTTTTTAAAAGCAAAGGAAGTCTGATGTGTTAAGGCACTAAGAAATATTTCTGGCTAAACTTATTTGTCATTGCAGAGGGCAAGAAGGGCTAGTTTGAGTCAATTTCCATTACTCTTCTCCATTACACTTTCCTGATCAATAATAAGAACAGCAATACCTGCTACAGAACCAGAGGACAAAACTTCATTTTTGCTTTTTGTGAGCAAGAAGCATAACTTTGAGAAGCTGTGTATATTAACCACATCTACCTCCTCCTCAGGCAGGCTCCCCTGATCCTATTTCCCTGTGGAGGTATCAGGATGTTACTAACCCTCCAGTGAGTAGTAACTTTCAAACCCTAGCTGCAAGGGGAGGGAAACAGCATTACACAGACATTTGGCATATCTAGGGATAAAGAATCCATACAGGGGATATTTATCACCTGATCATCCATGGAAGAAGTTTCTACCCAAGCTTGCAGCCCCCATGTCCCTGGAAAAAAACTCCATTCCCCTGCCTGTAGTGGGTTTGTACATGGCATAGCAGGGAAGGAGTTTGGCTTGACAGTTGAATTCTGGTTTCTGGAAGGATCAAGTTCGGTTTTTCCCCCATGTTTTTTTCCTTATGTTTGGTTCATAAGTCAAGAAGGAAGAATAATAAACATTCACCACTGCTTCTAAAACAAGCAAACCTTGATCTTGCTCACAGAAGTAATACAATGTAACTCAGTAATGCAAACCAACTCAAGCAATTTTCATCTTTTCTCATTAGGTTTCGTAATGTTTTCTGTATCAAATGAAACATTATGAAACATCCCTCTGTCCAGAGTATTGAAATAAGAATGACAAAAATTTAGTTCCTTAATCTCAGTTCTCTCAATAAATAGACTGTTCTTTGGAGGTGAAAGACAGATCCCAGGTACCTGGCACACATTTTCAGTATCACTTATCCTGAGCTCAACATTGCTACTCTTTTACTCTTTGGGAACTACATCAGTCCCAGAAGAGTGGAAAGATAATCAGAACTGGGTTGTAATCACATCTTAGGTTTTGTCTGGAAATAAAGTGGGCATAAGACATTACTGACCTCATCTCTTGCTCTAGAATGGCAGCTTAATGCCTCCTAATCACTCTTTGCAAACAATTCTGGGCATAGTTGGGTTAAAATATGAAGTTTGAAAAGCAAAGGCTTTGGTTTCCCCCAAGAAAACATAATATGAAATTACACCCTTAGGTCAACACAGAGCCTTTCTCAAAGTGCACATCTTGGGGGCCTATATGCAAGGAATAAAACAAGCCTAACACAATAAAATTTGAACAATTTGTTGAAGGTGAAGTTATTCAGCTACTGTTAGCCAATCCACTGGCTCAATACGGCCAGAAGTGGGAGGTGCCACTTCCTTTATATACTTGCCCCATTTTTCCTTTCTGTCAGCTATATGCTGCCTTGTGGCAGCTCTGGCTCATTAAGAAAACCTCTGTGACTTGACTCAGTTCACTAGCCTCACAGAAAAATATCCGGTAAAAAAGATAAGACAAAACCCAAATGTGTATACAGTCTTCTGCTGGGATTGTGAGTCAAATCAAAAAAGGATGAGGTCCTGGTGTGTCAGAGTAAGCGCAGGAGGAAGGGAAAGAGCACATGGCTAAAAATGAGAGAAGAGGAGCTGCAGGACCTCCTGCTTCCACTGAGATTTTGAATCAATGTGACCACTCCAGAAAGAAATCATCCCTTTATGTGTTCTGCATCAAAATTTTTCCTGTGCCTCTGTTGGTTTAATTTCCACACATCAGTATGCTTGCCTTGCTTGGCATCGCCCAAATTAACTTATTTTTACAAAAGGTTCCTCAGAGTAAAGCCTTAACATTATAGTACTAACATGTATGATGACCCATACCGTCACTACTGTGGTAACCAACCTGAAAAGGTTTTAAGAACATTCAAAATGGTAAACTGCAACTTCTGCAATAGTAGGACACTAGCAGGGTATAAATGTTTCTGAAGAATCTTGCAGGTTTCAGATGCTCTGTAGAAAGATTAATAAGAAAGCATTATTTTCATAACAAGGGTGGCACAGAAAATTTTCAACAAGTGACTATGCACAGTTGCAACCTTCAATGGGCCATATAAGGATTTCAATATTAACAGTTGTTATATTTGTCTGAACTATTTCAAAATCAGAACATAATACTTCCATTGAAAAAACCCCAAACAAACAAAAAAAAACCCAGGTTTTCATCAAGGTAACAAGTCATCAGCTTTCTTAAGACCTTAGGAGTGCTAGAAAGTACCTTAGCAAAATAAGCAAAATCATAATGGCTTCAGAAATACTGAGAGTCCACAGCATACTGACTTGATAGCAAAAAGCAGAATACTCAAAATCTCTGATACTCAGCATTTGGGGAAAATAAACCACTTTCTTAGTATTTGCTTTTGATTTTTCAACAAATCTGGCTAATACCTGGCCCTGCTGACCGCTGGTTTGATATATTTGCATAAAATTAATCATAAAGGTCTAAATACCACATCAGAGTTCATGCATCAACTTCAGTATGCCGTTTCTCAGCTGGTCTATGTCAGTAGGATCAGTACCTCCACCAGCAAGACAAGCTAGAGCTGTTTGGAGCAACCATCTTGTGGGATTCTTTCAGTGAGTATTACTTAAATGCAGCAACTCCAGTCTAGCAGTACTTTTATTAAATAAGTTGTCAGTAAACATTTTCCTGAAGCAGAGTTTCCTCTGCTGCTGGATTACATTTGATTTGTGTGATCTGGCAAAAATGATCTTGGGCTCAAGATTCCTTCAGAAACTGTATTTGTTAAACTGAACAACTTAACACTATAACCATAGCCCCAAAAGGGTCATATTGCTTGCATAAGTCATCAGCAAATTTAACTTGAAGACATTTCAAATACAGTATATCTACATTTGGATATAGAAATTAAAAAAACCACCACAAAACATTAGTCCCAAGCATTCCTTAATATTTAGCTCCATAGCCAAAATTACTGCTGTCCACCAATAACCATGGGTTCAGTGTTCAGACCTGCAAGTATCTTCAAATATTTGATTCTATAATAATTCCAAAGAAACCACCTCGAGTATCAGTACAGATGACTAAACCCATCAATAACCTGGTCCACACAATTAAAGTGGTACCAAATATGGCTGGTCTGAACAATATAAGTTCATACAAAATACTGTTTTACTCAAAGGAAAAAATCTGAAATGAAACAGTAATTAACTTAAAAGTTTTGACTGAGCTGTTTACAAACAAAGACCACTTCTGTCATTGTCAGCACACTGTCAAAATGAGTACATAGAAAACGCTCACCTCATTTCTGCCATTATATCCTCATACAAATCCTTTAGTAAGAAGGTTATTTTATTCCTGTCACGTTCTGTGGTAGACTGAAATATCATTTGCAAGATCTCTTGCATGATCTCCAGAGTTCTGTTTTGGGACTGAGTAGAAACTTCTCTATATTGCGCATTATCAAAAAATGAATCAATGAAGTCAACTACCTGAAGATCAATATTGTTTGTATGCAAAGCTTCTTCCATAACAGCAAGATCAGCAATTATATGAAGGAGACTGTTTAGCAAAACTGAATTAGCAGTATGAGTATTCAATTTTTCTCTGCTAAGACGACCATCAACAAACAACATACCAGTGTAATCTTCCTTAGACTTATTTTGGAATAGTTCCAGAAAGTCAATAATGTCTTTGACAACCAGCAGTAGGTCACTTGATGAATTTTCATTAGCCATAAGGAGAATTAGAGCATGCATTATTTTAGGATAATTTTTATTTTTACACTCGCATAGAAAGCTGTTCACAATCTCTTGTATGTCTTCAAAATTTCTTAACATAGTATCTACAGATGATGTATTAAACTGCTGTATTAAAGCATCAAAAGCCATTGAAGAGGACTGTCCAGTGGCTAACCTCAGTAATTGAAACTCTTGGTCTATCACTGCAAGTAAGTGTCTAACATTAAAATTCACCAATAAATCTTCTATGCTTGTAACTATAGGAAACCAGAAGTTCTCAAAGTTATCAGATATATTACTGTTTCCATTTAAAGCTGATAATATCATAAGCATTGAGTATGTCTGGTTTCCAACAGAAGACAGTGTCATTAAGGGTTGAATTACAGAAAGAAAAGAAAGGACAGCTTCTGTATCCAGGAGTCTAGAAACATCGCTGGTCATATTCTTAACATTAGTAAGAACAGTCTTTATAAGTGATGTTCTTGAATGTCTGTTCCAACTTAGACCACCATAAAGATCATCCAGCTGTTCGAGAACACCTTTGGCCATCTCCATTTCTGCCACTGGCATACTGACCAGTGCTTCTACAATTTGTAAAGCCACTTGTCTCTTTGGTGTGGAGGAACAATTGATTGAGTACGTATTATTCACCTGCAGTGGCACAGTGTAGAGGGATAGCTCATTCCAAAAATCTAGCAGCTTTTTGAGAACTGAGCCATTTACATGATGGAGGTCAGAAAACTTCAAAAGAATAGAGTTCCATTCTTTGATCTGATGAAAAAAGCAGGTCAGATTGCGAGTGATATCCATCTGGAAGTCTTCCATAGTGCATGAGGAACTGTCCTCCAGAGTGATGAGTTTCAGCTCCTTAACGACTTGGATGACTGCATTGTAACTAAGAGTAGAATTGCTATGCACAAACTCACAAGGTTTAAAGGTGGGATCACTCTGAGGTGTTGCTGTTGTGAGAGTCCAGCAGAACGCTGCAGAAAAACAAACTGAGGCCTCTGCAGGTTCATTAGACGTATCTGTCAGTGTCTCCAGTAACATTAGAAGACTTTCTACTTGATTAGAGAACTCCTTTGCAGTAAACATTGGCATTTTTGCTTCCTGAGTCAATATGAAAGCGTATACTTCAGTTAGTGCTTCCGTGATGTTTCCATGAGCTAATCTTTCTGTAAGGCTGTTGACATTGAGGAGGAAATGGAACATCTCTTCTACATCGTAGAGCTCATCTTGTTCAAAGAGTCGTGTTATTTGCCATAAGCCAGTCAGGTTCCAATTACACGAATTATTCTGAAATGCATCCCACCAGTCTGTTAACATTCTTAACTCAGAGTTCTCAATATACAAAGGTTTGATATTTTTAAAGAAATTATCTAGGCTCCTCTGGACTTGTTTGAATTGACTTATCAAGAACTCAACATCCACGTTCCTCATATTTTGCACCAAGGTTACCATATGCTTTAGAAACTCTTTACCATCTCTTAATGGAAAGCCAGTAAAACTAGAAGACTTGAAAATTTTAAGTGCCTTCCTTACCAGTTCAATATTCAGAGCTGCTGTTTCTATCAGTTTCTGGAGAAAGGTTTTGTGTTCACCCTGCAAGTTTGAGTCAAGTTTACTAAACACATCTTGAAAGAACTCCATCAACAAACTGGTATTTTTCTCATGCAAGAAAGGTTCAATCTCAACATCCAAATGAGAGGAGCTGCTTTCTTGGATTTCAAAAGTTTTATTTTTCAGAAGAGTTTTAATTCCTGCCAAAAGTTCAACTGATGAAAGCTGAACACGGTGAAAAGGATTAAGGAACATCCTTGAAGTCCTGTTAAATCCATGGATTGACTGACTAAAATGGGTCTTATTTGCTGTATACCGTGAGTGCCCCACTAAATCATTGACAACTGTTTGTATTTGCCCTCCAGAGTTATTTAAAAGTGTAAAAATAAATTCAAGCACACTGTCATCTTTTACATAAAATTCAGGGAGAATAAATTTTAAAGCTTTTGCTATAATATTGAAATAAACATTTACACAAATCACATCAGAACCAGTTAGGGAACATTCAGGGAGTATCAAATTAAAAATCAAATTAACAAAGTCCATCACGTTCATTAGCTTAGCATCTCTTTCAATGTTTCCCAGAGATTTCAGTAGAAATAAAATATGTTTTGCACTTTCAAGGTGGGAAGGTGACTTGTATTTTTCACTGAGATTACTTAATCCACGTATCCATCTGTTACAATCCTCTGCTTCATCCACTGTACTATAAAAGTTTAGAAAGGAATTAAGATGAGATGAAAAATTTGTTTGCAAATGGCTTACATCTTTCAGAGTATTGTCCAAAATTAGTTTGGTAATATTCTGGAAAATGCTGATACAAACCATATATTTTCCTTGAGATACACTTTTAAAGAAAGCAGTTGTGTCTTTTATCTCAGCAAGAATAATTCCAAGTTCCTTTTGGGAGAGCTTGAGAATAGTAGAAAGGGAATTTCCAATAGAAAATACACCAGCACCCCTGTCTTCTCCCTCGGATCCTCCTGAGATGAAAGTATCAAGCCAAGAATTCAAAAGCTCTCCATTAACAATCTTCAGTATAGATTTCTGCAATTCAGTTATCATGACTCCCATCATTTCTAAAACACTTTCTAAACTGTTACTTTTAAGCGAGCTTGTGACATCAACTGCATTGTTAAATACATTTTGAAGATTAGCAAGGAAAGCTTCAAAATCTTTCCAGTCATTTAAATCACCACCTCCTTCAAATATGATTTTTAATAGATTCATTGCTTCTGTTGTAGCTTCAACAATAACCATAGCTGTATTATTGCACAGTTCATCATGAGTTGCATTTGAAAGACTTTCAGAGAGATTTGCCAAATCATTTCTTAGACAGACAAAAAAGGTTGAATTCAAATTTAAGATTTTGGATGCTTCTTCAAAAACCTCTGTCCAGGTTTGAAGCCATGTAAAAGTGCAGTGCAAAGCAGAAGGCACACTAACCTTATCTCCCAAGTTTGTTACATTAGACAGAACACTGTCCAATGGAAGCAGAAATAAGTTGTAAACCTCTGCTGAATGATCTACAGAAGTACTGTTTGACAGATAAAAATCAATGCACCCATTATTTACCAGGCATTCTGGGAAGATACCAAGAAACTGTTCCAAATAACAGAAGGCAGCTGTTTGGAGCTCTTCATCTATAAACAAAGTTTTAAGGCTGCTCAGAGTGCTATAGACAACTTGCATCTCTTTTTTTCCTTTCTGTGCAAGAGACTGGGCCTGAAACTCTGTGTAGTTGTAAATGATTAGTAACTTTTCACAGAGAGACTTGCTGGTGAAGTTCCAGAGAAGACCAAATGTTTCAGACAAAAAATCAAAAACTCGATCCCTATCTTGGAAGTCATGCCATACTTGAAAAGATGAAATATCTTTTGAAGTCTCATAAAGAAATGTTAACAGAGTGCTGTTGCCCTCAATATTTAAGACCAGATTATCATTCTGATACAGAGAGAAAAGTATTGGAAGAAATGAGGCCACACTAGTACTGTTTAATTTTTGGATGTTTTTGAAGAAATCGTGCACAATTTCTCCTAATTCTTGTACTTTATATATAAAAGTCGCATTTGAGAGTAATAAAGAGGAGGCATTACTCACTCCATGAATTGTGCTGAAAGACACATTGACATGATCATCAGTCAATGATCTGACCTCATAGAGATTCCTTAGGAAGCTTTCACTTAAGTGTTTTAAATGGTTCAAAGCAGCAATATTTAACTCTGGCCAATCAGTCAGGATATTTCGGAGCAATAGCATACTTCTATTACGGATTTTATTTTCTGCAGTAGAAAATATAATTCTAAATAAGGTCTCCAATACCTCCTCCTCTTCCACTTGACTCAAATGAGAGAGCCTAGAATCAAGTTCATAGAATACAATTTTCACTATATGCCAGAAAACCTCTGTCTCCTCTTTCATCCAGAATCTCTGAAGAGGCTGGAAATATTTTTGTAGTTCGTTATAGAGTTCAGAAACTGCAAGTGAGAAATTGGTGGCAGATTCCTTCCCCTCAGCAAAATTTTTCATCCATATAATTGTATTATTCAAGACATTTTCAATTAGAGACTGGTTTGAAGAAGCTGAGAAATCAAGCATTTTAATTTCTTCTATGACTTCTACAAGATGAAAAAGATGATCCATTTCCTTTTCACCAGAAATCCGTAAGTTTTCTTCTCTCTTCAAAAACTCTTTGAAAGATGTCAAAATTCTGAAAAATTAAGCATTATTTTTTTCTTGTTAGTTACCTAGCAGGCAGACAAGAATTGGTTAAATATATCTTTTATAATTTTATAATATAGTTTTATTTACTTAATTCAAAGAAAGTTCAAATATCATTTAAATAGCAGTCACAAATTAATCACCACAAAACCTGAAATAGCACAAATGACAATCACTTTGGTTTTCAGAAATGTGACAAAACTCACTGAAAAGTCATAGCCACATTCAAATCAAAACCTGAATGTAGGCAGCTAGGTTAAAGAAGTGTGCATTTATCAGTAATTACAATCAAGCTTGTAAGCCACAAAGAGTCAAATACCTTTAGTTTAAGTACATCACATTTTCAGCTGCTGAAAAGAGCAAAGCTTTTATGCTCCACAGACTAATTATTTTATAGAAAGGAACTTATCAATAAAATTGATCTAAACCTTTAATTTTCCATGAATTCTGAAGATTTTTTTTGTTTTATCATATTTATTGAAAGCCAAAACATTCCAGTTGACTGACTGATAGCTGAACACTGCTATTTTAATATCTAGAAAAGAACCCAAAACATGAAATCACAGTGAAAATTGGAATGCTCCAACCGATGTTTCCATTGTGTCGATAATATTTATCAAAAGAAAAAATGTTTACTAGCTCTGTAAGACTGGTCAAGATTGAGGTGCACGGAAAAAGGAGCATTCCAATGCAAAGGTCTCAAGTTGAAAATAGCTTCTCCTTAAATATGTTTTCTTTTAATAGTTAAAAAGCAGAACACCACACACCATTAAAAAGCTTTGTGAGGGAATTTCTGTGTCAATTACTGGAATGGCTTCTACAGAAGAGAAACCAAGATGTCAAACATTGGGAAAAAAGCATCCCCCACATAGAATCTCTTTCCTAGACTTATTCAAGTCAAAGAAATACCTCTGCATGTATAGCAAACAAATCAGGTGATTTTGTTAGTATTACTATGTAGATAAAATAGTGCACACTCTAGAAACAGTATTTAAGACCAAATCCAAATCCTTGCCCTAGCAAATGTATCTGCACTGATCTTTAAAACAAAGTTGGGAAAGAGCACAAAGGAAAAGTGATTGAATATTCAAGATATCTATTTGCATTCTACTCCTTAACTTCCATTTCGTTTTTACTGTAGATATCAAAAATATCTAAGATTCTGAAAGCCCAAACTAGGAGTTCTTTGTTTCTAGAGCCCATTTTAATCAAGCTGCTAGTCCCTGTCAAGTTCTGCTTGAATGAAAAGCACAACATGACCTCTCTAACAGTGGAGGTAATATTCAAATTGTGCCACTTACAAACTTTTGATTCTTCATCTTTCATTGCATTGATAGTGGTTATTTCCATTTGATAGGTTAAACAAGGGATTGCTTTAGCAAAGAGCTAAATAGCAGCATAATGAAAAATAAAGTTCAAAGTCCAGAAATGTAATTTAGAAAGTATTCTTATCTATTAACAGCTGTGATCGCCAGCATAGCATGGTAAATAGTTAATAGCACTTGATAACTGAGGCAGCACTGAACAATTAGTCCAAAGTTGTTCCATGAGGGATATTTTTTTTCTTTTTTTAAACAGAGTGATGATTACATGGTTTCTGTTTCACTGTTCATCTGGACATTAGCAGGGCTATAATACAAGTAACTTAGTGACAAGAAGCCCTTGTAACAACACATTGGAACCCTCAGGAGTCCACCACTTTAGTTAGTGCTGATAACACACCAGAGATGGAGATGTCTTTTTTTAAATCTTTTGAATGACAGCCACAAAGACATAACTTTCTTTGCAGGATTCTCTTTCTTCCCAGTAACACTGAAAAACACCAGCCATTTGGTGAAAAGAGGCAGGGTAATTATGTTCAAGAATTACAAAAGTCCAAAGTGGAGTGGGGTAAAGGATTTCTGGAAAACAGTTAAAGAAAGAAATTACATTGACTAACTAGTTCAACCTTACCGTGACCAGGAAATAAATGAAGAATAATCTGGTAAGTCTTGCAGAAATGCTAAATAATGACCTAGGATGGTCTCCAAACTGAGCTTTTGTCTAGAACAGAGAGATGCTTCTAGTCCACCTGCAGAGAAAATAAAAATTTCAACATCAAGAGACAGATCAAGAAAAGTTTTTATGAACACATCTATAAACAACTTGATGGACTCCCACTGAAACAACCTGAATAAATCCTACCAAATTTAGAAGGACTTGAATGTTTGCAGAAAGAGAAATACATTATGTACATTTTAAAGGAAGTAAATATGCAATTTTTATTAAAGTGCTTGATGTTAGTTCTACTGAATTATTATAATAAATATCAGCTTTACATAAGGCACACCTATATTTTCCTTACAGAACTCCTTACAGAAAAATTCAAACACAATTCCTTACAGAAAAAAGGAAAAACAGAAGATATATACATGAACTGCAGAACTAGTTCAAGTAAGATTAGTTTTACTATACCAGAGCGCACTTAGTGCTGTATTCAGCACTGAAAGGAACTTTAGTATTT
Organism: Aptenodytes patagonicus; assembly: GCF_965638725.1. Classification (NCBI taxonomy): domain Eukaryota; kingdom Metazoa; phylum Chordata; class Aves; order Sphenisciformes; family Spheniscidae; genus Aptenodytes; species Aptenodytes patagonicus. Next base: position 79,316,277 of record NC_134950.1, read on the forward strand.
CTTTTTCCTTGGAATTTCAGTAAAGAGAAAGCAGTTCTGCGAAATTCACTATTACTGCCCAGATAACTGAAATATCTGGAACTGTAATAGATTACAAAACCTGTACAAGCAATTCACATTTGAACAGTTAATTTCACTAACACAGTTCTTCAATTAAAAAAGTACTGCTTATTTTTTGCATACATTCCATAGCTGCCCACTTACTGATGAGGTATTCAGCACGTTTCTGATTAGCTCTATAGAGAAAAAGAGCAGAGGAAAAAAAATAAAAATGCTTTCAGAAAAACAGATCTTTAGCAAGAACAAGATCTTTCACAAACCCCAAGAACTAGCTTAAAAAAAATCCATCAGTAACCTAAATCCTTCAGAAGCTGGAAATACAAGTGGTGAAAAAATGGAAGAATTGGGAGCATGGTGAGAATACTTAAAGGAAACAAATAGGTGATATTGGGTGAGATCATTTTTTAGAGCTGTTTGGATCAGCCACATTGTGCCCTGCTTCATAGCTCCACAAAAACATTGAGAAGAGTAACACAAAAATTTAATGAGAAAGAATTCTGAAATGGAAGATCTCTCATTCCTCAGCATAAATCTCAGATATTTCAAAGTTCTCCCCAAATAATGAAAAACTAGTGTATTCCAAGAAAGTTAACGGCAGATGGGTCAGACCAGCTAGTCTGGTCTCCCATTTATATCCTGAACTTAAGAAGCCTTCCTGACAGAATACTGTTGCAAAAGTAGAGATTCCAACCAGGTTCAACCAGTTGGAATTTTCCCAATAGAAATGGACAATCAGAAAATTTTCCAGCTGGCACTGAAATCACAGCTATTTATCAGAGGCAGGCTCTGTATATTACAAGCTTTCCTTGGTAATGATTCAATCAGCTGGTGAATCCTAAGGCTGATGGAAACACAAACAGAAACAGACTCACAAATATAAAAATCATCACCTTTTCCCTTTCGGAGGAATACCATGCTCTAAAACAGACAGGGAACCATCAGAATAAAGCCTGTGCTGTGCAGTAGCTGTCTCCTCACCTGACTGACTTCCCGCAGAGCCTGCTTCCTCATTCATGTATTGAGCTACCTCACATGTCCAACTGACGAAAGTTGTTAAATCCTTCCAGTATGGATTTCCCTCAAAAGCAAACAAAATTTCTTCAAGTGTATTATTAATTCTGAAATGACACAGAAAACAAGGCTACCATGATTAAACCAGTGATTTCTTTCAAAGTCAAATTACCTTGTGAACACGTGCCATTTCTCTGTAAATCTCGAGCTACATTCTATTGCTACTTTATGCATACAGAGAGTCCTATTGACTTAGGAAAGAACTGAGGCAGGCAGGCTAATATATATAGCTGAGTCCTTTGCTAAAGAAATCGGTGGCATAGCTATTACATCACTCTAAGCACAACTAGACTTTACTACACAGGTTTTTGAGCAGAAAAAAAAAAAATCTAAAAAGCCTTTTAAGAAACCCCCAACAAAATACTCTAGTTCAAAAAGCAGCATTTTGAAATTGAAAACAATTATTGAGGAATGCTTCCTCTTGTCCTGAAATACACCTCTGTATTAAAAAAATCATTGCTTTGTCCCTGAAAAAAACAAACAATAAAACACCTCGCATAAAAATAGCGCTGAGCTTTTCTTGCTCTTCAAAGTTACTTAAACACAAGCCTCTATTCCCAGGGGCCTCTTAGCTCTATCAGTGTTTTTGATGCTCAAAAAAGGAAATGTAAAACTAGTCCTCCTGGTGATTTCATCGTCATTTAGAAACGTGGAGGGAGGGAAGGCAATCAAACATTGATCAACAGCAAAGGGACAGGAAAAATGACCTAAATTTTCTAACATCTAAGATGTTATTAATATCTGTGGATTTAATCCCTGCTGCCAATGCAGCTTGTGGAATTTCTGACAGATTCTTGAATGCTTAGAGCTAATAGTTTTACTGCTTTAATAGCAAACTCTTCTGTCAAGTTTCTCATACGCATATGTAGATAGTTCTCTTCTACACTTGTTTAAGTTTGTGACCTAGGACATCTGTCCAGTATAAATGCAACTTCACATTAAATGCATTATGCTTTACATTGCCAAGCAAGAATAATAAAATCCTATCCTATTTTAAAGCACTTTATTGATATAGGGATTTGTCTCTAATATAGTCTGATTTAGCACCATTAAAGCTTTAAATCAGTAGAATTACTGAGTCATTGCAAATGACAATCAACTTAATAAAAAGATGAATGGATTTTCTGCCAAAATAGAGGAACAGTGACCATTTGATGTATTCAGAAAGTAACTTGAGGCTGCAATACCCCCCTTAGTGCACTTTCTAACTACCCTCTCTTTAATGTTTTCCTGCAACTCCCAGGAGTCTTTCAGATCCAAGTTTCCAAGCATCCTGAGCAGCACAGTACCGGAGAGGTATGTACCAGGAAGCAGGCTGAGAAGTAGCAGAAAATGCTTGGAAGGGAGAAGATAAAAAGGGAGAATAGGCTTTTAGAATCCTAGATACCTGCCTATCCTCAGCTTATTTCCACCCCTACCCCCCCCCCCCAAAAAAAAAAGTACTAGTGCTACTACTAAAAAAATCATCCTCTACCTTCCTGTTTGTGCTTATAGAAAATTGTTAACACTGGGTGGTAATCAAAAGCAAAAAGCAGGGTTTGAACCTTTTTATCTATGCAGTTACTGGTTATAATACCTTACTCCAGGCTGGTACCAGTCAGGATCTTTATGTATTAAAAGGTATACAAGATACATACAGTGAGAAGAGAAGCTGTTCCTGACAAGAGCTGAAATGGACATCCTCCTCAGATGGTGCCTCTGTGCTCAGCAATTGATTCATTTCACAGTAATAAGCATAATTTTCGGTTAGCTGCTCTTCTATTTCTTGCCATCCCAAATAATCATCCATTATTGAATCTGGCGGGCTCTGTTGTCCCTGAGTTACTTTCTGCAGAAGCAGGACCTTTCACAGTAAAGAAAGCAATATTTGAAACCAATAAAAGGGAAACTCACCTGAGACTTTGGCCCTGCTTAGATTTGTAATATTGATGATATTGAAATCCAACATAAAATGGATTAAATGAGCAGTCTTTCAAACCTTCTCAATTTTTTCTGGAAGCCACAGCTACTTAGCATGTCTAAAATGTCACATCCACTCAAGAGACTCCACAGGACCACTTCTGCCTTGCCCCCAAGCACATTTTAATTAGTTTAAATAATCAGTTACCCATCTACTTATTAATAGCAAACACTAAGTAGTAAGCTGCAACCCCTGCTAATTTATTTTATTTTGTAATAGTAATATAAGTAAGGCACTGCAAGCTTTAAACATGAAAAGAATTCAGAAATACTTACAGATTCCTTTAGTGACTGGACCTGGTTACTTAGCTTGAAGGTCACCTCTGAGCCATTGCCAGGACACACATATACTGCTAAAATGTCAATGTCATCTGACCCCTGTGGAAGTCTCAGGGTCTTCTCAAACACTCTAAGCACATCATTGCACATATAGGAAGCATTGCTCATCAACATCTATAATGTAATTAATATACTGTCACTTTACAAATGAACTCAGGGTGAAGGAAGATATTTAATTCACACTCTATATTAATTCTCCCAATGAAATGTCAAAAGACAAAAAAGTACAAAGTAAAGTTGGACCAAAATCCTGCTGAACAAAAAGTGAAATCCTCTACTTAACAAGTACTTTTTGTCCCTCAAAATAAGCCTCTGCAGCTTTATGCAAAATAATATACAAGCATTAAATAACAACATACCTGTTTTAGCTCCACAAAGAGCTTTCTGATGTCTAGGTGAATTAATCCATCTCTTTGGGCAAAGGGAAACAGTTTTTCCAGGCTACGTAAAGCTTCTGTAAGACATTTCCCCCCCACATCCCATAAAGAAAATATGTAACTCAGGGACAGTACAGTAGGAAGCATCCTTCTGGGAAAGAAAACTGGGCATGATATGGTTTAAAAATACAGTAGTTACAGAGGCATAAAGGTTCCACTTTAGTTTAGATGACAACCCTACCCAAAGCACTTAATCATTTTGCACCATACATGTACACAGTTCCACTCTGCACTTCTGAGGAGCAAAGACTGCTCCCCTCCTGCACCACCACTGAAAAAGGCTCATCAAGACAAGGCAGAAAGAAGAGACCAGTCTTCTTACACAGCAAAAGCATGACCCTATGCCCTTTCACAGTTATATCAGAATAGCTCCAATGACTTCAGTGAGCTTTCATGATTTTCAGGAAAGGAAAATGAGATCCCATGTGGGCTTGTAGCTATGAATGCTGTAAATAAACTTAGACTCTTTCCATATGTAACTGTTGATTTAGCCAGCTAATTGTTCTGAAACATGGAAAGGCAGCCTAATTCCTTAAGCTCCCAAGCAAAACTGATCTCGCCCTTCTCAAATAAAAGAAAACCACAGAAATGTTACCAGGTCATGTTAGGGAGTTGCCAAATCCAAATTGCCCTACTGAGGTGAGGCTGCCATAGCTCCATGTCCCCAGGTCCAACCGGCAGCAAGGCTGGGCAGGTAGGCACACAGGCCAACACATACACAGTAAATGCACATGGCCGGCCACACAGATCAACATACGCAGCACTCACACACATACAAACAGCACCAACAGCCTCATCCTGTTCACCTCCCTGGTTGGTCAGGATGAAGATCTGCTAGAGGGAATACATACATATATATATATATACACAGTGTGGATCCCCCCTAGCAGCTGGGCTCAGACACTCAGTCTGCCCAGCAGCTGCCCCTGGATCCCAGCTCCCTCCCCACTTGCTGGCACCTGGGCATACAAGCCCTCGAGGCTGCAGCCCTGCTCCAGCTTCTAATACAGATGTGCTTGCTCACACACAGTGTGGATCCCTGCAATAACTGCTCTTGGACACTCAGTCCATCTAGCAGCTGGTCCTGGTCCCTCAGCTCTCCCCAGCTGCCTCACACATAGGACGTACACAAACAGGTCTCTCAGTCAACCCCCAGGTCTCTCTGGTGTTGGCCTGAGCCTCCTGGTTCCTCTGATAGCTGACTCTTCCTCACTGTCAGAGAAGTGCACACCTCCCCAGCTCCCAGGCCACCTCACCCACCCTTCAGCTATCCCAGCCTGATATTCACTAGTGATCACACACTGATATGCCCACCCTCACTCACTCTAGTTTCTGGCACCATGGACACATAGGTCCCACCCCATTCACTGGCACTTGATTTCACTCACTCCAGTCCTTCCAGTTGTTGCTATGGGCCCCTATATGTCCTGTGGTCTGACCTCTGCTGCACGCAGACCCCCATACACACACTTGCACACAGAATAGAGAGTCCTCACCCAGGAAAAGAGTTAGAAATGAAGTTTAGTGAGAAGGCAGGACAGCCTGCAATGGCCAGGTGAAGGGCATGGCGAGGCAAGCATATTGATCAAGCAGCCTGTTTATATGCAAGCAGCCCCTTTCATCACCTTATTTCTATTTTCCCATACTTGTTCCTCACCAAACCACCTAGATCACATCCTCTCCCCGCCTTTGGTTCCTCTTCCAAACCTCCCATGCTAAGTCTTGTTGAATCCCAAAATGCTCTTTCCCTGCTTCCCATAATGAGTCCCATATCCCTAGGCAGTAACCCCCTCAGTCTGTAAGGTGACCCAGCCTTGAAGGATCCAGGACAGAGTACTATTTGGGTTCTCCCACTTGCCACTGTTCCTCTATACTCCTTTGTGCGGATGGAGATCAGCGTTTTACCACATAAGCTGAGAGGGCAGATGCCCAGCTGTAGTAAATCAGTGTAACTTCACCATCATGAAGGAAGGTATACTGATATACAGTATACAGGCAAAATTGTGTAGCATACTTCAAATCAACCCATCCTAAAAAGAAGACTACAGAAACTATCCTGAAGCTTCAGAGGTGTCTTGCAGGTTTGGGTGCACAAGTAAATCAGGATTCCTTAATATGACTAGCAGTACTGATTCCATGTGGCCACGTGCTATAAAACGAAACCCACAAGACAAAAATGACACCTTTTGGTCCAATGACCTTAAGAACCCAGAAGATAAACAATCAGCAAACTTCATATTAAATGTCCTAAAAATGCACCTTTGGAAAATTATGTTGAAAGAGTACTTGTTTTCTCATGACATCTGCTCCCTGCTAAGCACTCAGTCCTTGTTCATTTTTAGAGGCTAAAACAGATTTTACAGTTTAGTTGTTAGCTGATACAGCTAAAGGGTATGTTGGGTTATATCTTTTTTTTGTGTATCAACAAGAGAACTGTTTGCTAAATTCCCAGAATAATCAGCTATAAAGCCATTAAAGGCAAGAAGCATACATGTGTCATACAACATAACCCAAGGAAAGTGGGCTTTGCTGTTATTACTGATGCTGTAATGTGACCTGTACAACCTTTACTGCTAGTAATGATGCACAGTACTAAAATACACAGAACTTGTGTCAGAGTCTGTGTTAATTTCCAACAGTGATCTTCAAACAAGAGGTTTTTATTCATAATCTGAAGACATCTGAGCTAGAAATCAAGGTCAAAATTGCACAATTTCAGTGGCATCTTGGACAAAATTTGTACTTTTAATATATTGTTTATTCTTTACTGTAAAGTCATATGGAAATATCAGGTAATTTAAGACTATCAATGTCCCCAAAAAGACCAAAGTGTATTTCACATACCTGATAACAACTGAGTAATACAAGTGTTCTTCCTATATATACCCACATTATAGTACTGCAGGTCTCCACTAACAGGTTTCACAGAAAGCTATCTTGTCCCTTTTCCTTTTCCTTTTTTTTTTTAAATCCAGATCTGTGTGGACCTTATAATATGATTATATTGTGGACCAACTCCTGGGTATCATGGTGCTGAGCATCACACAATCTGAGTCCTAGCACACCGTATAATACTATAAATGTATTCCAAATCTGAAAGTCACAATTGCTGAGCAGACATATTTACAAGAACTTCATAGGAGCTAGTTCATATTATTCAGTCAAACTGCTGAAAACAGATCCAGTTCCCCAACTACTTGTAAAATACACCTCCACTTGTCCCAAGTTCTTCCCTACTGTCCCCTCTCTTCTGAGAATGGCATCTCCCACTTCTTTCACCATCAGTCTAGCTTTGTGTCCAAAAGCATAGCCCCCAGAGAAAGAAGCACCCTGCCTCTGGGCTTCACAGCCCTCAATCAAATCCTTACTTAAAGAGATCCGAAAATCCATATGTCCATCTCAGCGTTTTGCTTCACTTGCAATGACCAGCCAGAAAAGTCAAGCTGCATCTAAATCTAAAACCAAGACTTCTTGTTTGTACATACATGACTGATGGTGTCAGAAACTTCTCAGGCATTGATATTTTAATTTTTATTAAGCAGGCTCTATTTCTTGAGTTAGATCTTTAAACAACAGCCACAGCAGCATACAACATCATATAAAATGCCTAAGGAAATTGTTTATTCCTGATATGAAGTGAAAACAGGTATTATGTTGTATCCTATCATCACTAAGGGAAACAGAATTTTAGGAATTCGAAAGCTGCTGTAAGTATCTGAGTGTGACATGTATTACAGAGCCCAAATGCCTTCCTAAAGGTAGAATGTTATCCATTTCCCATGTTACTCTGAGGAAGCCATTTGAATGCTAGTAAGGGGTAATCACCATGCAGCTTTACCTTCAGTGAAGGATAAATACTGTGCTATTACATTCCTTATAGCTCCATCTACCAGAAGCAATCTCTTCGTAACAGGCCACTGAGGTACATCCTGCAGTACAGACTGCATTTTCTCCAGATGCAGGATTCTGCAATCAAAAGAGGTAGAGCACAGAAACATTGTGTACTACAAACGAAAAGGTAAAGTTGCTGAAAAATTATGGGATTTTTTTTGTTGTGCAGTCACTCTATCATGTACTTCGTAGTTTCTTACAACAGCAGCAGTGTAGCAGTTTCCTTTCATAAAAAAAGAACGAAATTCCAAAATGTACTACTAAATTATTGAACAATTTGACTGCAGTATCTCTCTTAACAGTATATAATGGATTTTATAAAAACCTTGGCAAACTAAGGAAACAACAGCAAAAACAAAACAAAAGAACCCCTCTGCCTCTCAGCATTCACTAATCAGTCTCCCAGGTGAGAAGTACAACTTGTTTTCATGGACAAGTCTACTTCTTTTCAGACTAATTTACCTGAAGGCCAAAACCATTAATGTTAGGGAAGATTTACACACAAAATCATCTCCTTTCCTCTCTCTTGCAGAAAAAAAAAAAAAAGGGGGAGAAGTTTCCCATTAAAGAGTTCATTTTCTATCAAGCCACTTACTGTACTAAAAAAATGCTTCTGAACACTCAAAGGTGGGAAAAGGAGGTAGTGGCTGCTATTCCACCAGTGACTGTTAGGTTAAGCACAGGAGTTATACACCTGTTTTTATAATCCCACATCAGTTCATTTACTTAAGAAACATTTTTTTCATTTTTTTGTATCCCTGTTCAAACAGATTTGTTTGGAAATGGAAAGAAGCCTGTGTCCATTTTATAAGTTAATTAAAACAGCAACAAATCCAGAACCAAAGACATTTCCTGATCACTTCCCACTTGCGGGTGTGCTGCATTAGAGCACTTTGTATCTTTCAGATTTATCCTCAGATGTTGATTTGTATAGCATGGATCACACCTCCTCCAATGAAGGACAGTTTTTTATATGAACAAGTAGAGCTGTTACAAGCAATGCCAAATTGAGGCCAACATTATAACTCCCAGAAGCGATGCAAGTCATCCAATGTGCAGTTAGAGAGAAGTATCAGTTCCTGTACTCTGCCATAGACTTTTCATGAGGCTCTGCCAACTCTGACAAACATTAACTCCCTGTATCTACAACTTTTAAGTCCTGTGTAGAACCTTCCAGATCATTTATAACAAGTCTTTTTTATTTTTTTTTAATAGATAGGGAAACAGAGCTCTTAAACCACTTTATTTTGCATAAATCATCCAGAACAATTGTCTTGATTTTATTTTAAAACATATGTTGTCAATCAGAATACCTGAAATTAAAGCACAGTCACTCTTTACAAGCTTGTAGTTGCACTTGTCCTGAAATGAGAATTGAAAGCATTTCCAAAGTTGCAACAAAATAGATTTCTACTAGATTAGTGACCAACTGCTAAAAGAATAACTCTACTGTACAGGAAGATTTGGACTGCTTCAACAAAACAAATCATTCTGAATAAGTACAGACCTTATAGCCATACTTTCATATAAACTGATTACATTTCCATTAAGTGATAAGCCAAATGGGGAATGTGAAAGTTCAAAAATATTAAAAGAAATGTTAGCCTCAGAGTGCCCTAGATAAGATTGGAAACTACAGATATATATATAAACAAATAGCATTACATTGTAATTCTGTTCTCCATAGTAGGATTCTGTTCCAAGATCTCCTGCACAAACTAACATGAGTATGACTGCTACAACAAAAATCCAAAACATTTCACATACACTGGACTTGCTGTACATGAGCAGATTGATCCTACAGCATACATCCATGAGAAGCATTACTGAGTCACAGCAACTATTTGTGGGAATTAGACTTTGTTTACAGAAGAAGAATAATTTAGGTCCTAGTTCAAAATGCTTGATTATACACAGCTGCTGATTCCTATGAGTCCTGATCATGTATTCGGGTCCTTTGCTGAACCTGTAAGTAGGTATACTCTGAATCACAGATTAAATTTCTTTTTCAGAATGTGTATGCATTGGCACAATTATTTGCCTGTATATGACATTTCTAATTACAGAATAAAAAATAAAAACACAAAACAAAAATCAGAAATCAGCTAAATGTAATGTGAAGATAAATATTCAAGTTGATCTGAAATTTAAGACAAGTTGCAGAAAGATAACTTACAGATTATGAGATGCAGTATATCCTTCTGAAAAGTAGGCATCTGATTTCTCATTCCATTGCTGGATCAGGGTATTTATCTCTGAGAAAAGTTTCCCGGCTTCCCTGTCATCTAGAAACTGAGACATTAAATCAGCTATGATTCTTTCAAGTTCCAAAAGGAGTTTCTGAGAGGGGCTTCTGCTGAACCATTGCTCAAATACCTAGCAGATCGAATGAAAAACAAAACACACCTTGTTAGAGAATCAAAGCTTTCTTATTTAGACACGACACAGAATTTGCATGTCTTTAAAAAAACCCCACAATTAACAATGATAGTAAAATTAATCCCTAACAACGTGTCTAGACTCTGAAATGACTGGCCTCACAAAGGTTGATTTTCAATGCAGTTTGTACTGACCTGCAAGTTGGCAATATAACATGCTACATCATACAGAGAACTAACATCCTATGTGGTGCTGTCCTTGCCCAAAGACGCAGGAACGGTAAAAAGATGGCCTGAGACTGAAACCAACCAAAAGCAGACCTCCACGGTCAATTACTCAGGCTTGCTTTCCCTTACAGTTCTGCCTACACTACCAACTCGATGGAAGGCAGCAGCCTCAACGTTTTTGGGGTCCCATTACACAAAGAGATGGAGAAGGAGCCTGCATGCTCCTATTGTGTAGCCTAGAATAAGGCATGCCAAGGCCTGGCGAAAGCTACTGACTGCTCTTCTTTCCTCCACCATTACGTTTTTTTAATGCCAAGTGGTTAAAACAGATTTGTACTATAAAAGATGCCCTGTTCACCAAGGCAATTCCCAGTGGCCAGCAGCTTACAGTACTTCAAGTTGCCATCATAAGGATGTCAGCTCTTGCGAAGAGTTTTAAAATCATGGCTGAAATTATTACTGGATTTTTCTACGGCTACAATAGGAATTAGTGCATTAGTTTTGGCAATCACATTAAATTATTACTTCAAGTCATCATACATCAGTGAAACCTTTATCAAGAGAGAAATCAAAGGCTACATTTTTGAGGAAATAGACAATAAGCTGTACATGTTTTCCTTAGATGATATTGCAAACATCTCCAGAGCAGCTTGATACACAGCTGATATTTTTTAATGGGGGAAAAAAACATATTTCAGTTGGAAAACAAACACCAGTGTTGAGGCAGCTAGGTAAGTGTTTTCCTTAGGAAACATCTGAATGGTTTTTCCTTTTCTTTACGCAACTACATATATGTCATCGTAGAGACTGCATGCCAAGGTGTTCTGCGAGAGCATAATTTTAAGATGCTATACTGGAGATTTACTCTCATCCCCTTCAACATGCTTCAGCCACTATTGCTAGAGATAGTAGAGGGGAATTAAAAATAAATGAATTATATACTATATCAGTGGAGGCCTGTAGTCTGCTTTCAGTTTTGCCCAAAATTCAGGCTCAGGTGGGACAGTAAATGGGTCTTCCTTCTGTCAGGCCTCTGCAGTGCAGTATATTTCACTATATTCCCTATTAGATTTCAAATCTGTATTTGAGTTAATGAGAAAATCTGATTAAGTGGACACATGGTGACAGATTATAATTCTACTGTAATGATGCTTTATAAGGATTACTTTGTCTTCTTAGCAAGATGAAAAAAGTTCATGACCATAACATTTAATAGCTAACTCAGATCTTTTAACTGAGTTACTGTTGACAGCCTACATGCAAAAATTAGGAATTTAATCTATTAACTTATTACAGTGTACCTGTGCATAGAGTCTGAGCTTGCTGACAGCATGAACAAGATACAGTTTGGCCTCATGCCATGCAGAAATACAGCCCTCTTCATTATTCTCTTTGTTTGCTTCATCTTCTGCCACACTGGACAGAGCAGAGCACACAAACTGCTCCAGTGTCTCTCCTGTGGGAATCTGGCAGGGACATAAGAAATTGATGAGCATCTCAACTCTCTTGAGTTGAGATCTCAACTCTCCTGCTGAGTGTTATCCCTGTTATCAACTTACTTATCTGGTGAAAAAAGAATATCACATAGCCTCCTTCAGCGAGAACAAAGCCCATTTAATCCAGCCTCATATTCTGAGGCATGTACTTCAAAGTACTCCACATGCAGAGTGCTGTATAAAATACCAGTGGCCCCATTAGGGTTCTCATATACCAAGCAGAATGATGATATTTGTATATGCAAGGAATTTTCATTGTGTAGCTACACCAGTGTTGCTACTTCTACAGTCATTTGCAGGCTGATGCTGAACTAACTTGACAGCAATATAGTACACCTACACTAGAATTTTGCACTAGAATAGCTGTATCGAAGAAACTTCACAAGTATAAAAATTACTGATGTAAAAAGCATTCAGTACAATGGTACATCTCAACCAATGATTACATGCAGCAGACTAGTTTTAAAGTGAAGTTGGCAGGTTTCAGCAGTGTGGCCAAGAAGCCAGATTTTTTTTCTCAAAGCCGGACTTCTAAATTCTGTGTTGAAAGATTTATTATTCCCAATCATATAAATTTTATTAAAGCATACAAAAATAATTTAGCACATTTTAATTCTCCCTATTAATGTCTTTCTGAGATACCTTACATCCTAACTCCTTTCAACCATGACTAGAAAATTTATTGAAAGTTTTGCAGATGTTTTGACACCAAACAAGCTGGGGCATTACATACAGAATTGAAGTGCTCAGAATAGACACTGTCCAGGCTTCCATATTTCTCTTCATACTTTTTGAGGGTCTTCAATGCCCTAACACAAGCACACAATATCAAGATATTAGTTTAATCTATAAATAGCTAGCAAGTGAGTTGCCTGGAATTACACAGCCAACCATAGCTAACAGGCTGCAGTCAAATTCAGTTCAGTTGATCAAACTGGCCATCACTGATATTTCATTAAAAGACCATTCAAAAGTCAAGTTTTTTGATAATTTACCCCTTTGTGTAAATCAGCTATTTTTATAATGAACTTTTTGAAAGTACAACTCTAGACTGTACCTGGCAAAGAGCAAACAGATTTTAGATAAATACCAGCATGTTCTATTCAAAACCTGTGGACCTTAGTAGAAATTCAAAAGATATTTCAAGTTTTCTGCAGTTCAAACCAGACCATCACAACAGATCACTTTGGTCTAGAAGAAAGATTAGAAAGACCTCTCTGAGAAAAGAGATTTTCTTCAAAATTTGACACATCGCTGGTATATTTGAATAGTCCCACTGAGACAACGCATCAGTCAAGTATGTCCATATCAAGACTGCACAACTGAGAAGAAAGGACTGTTGATGTGCCTTAATTTACACACAGAAGAGATAGGCATTCTTTGTCTGGCAAACCAGATGAAAAATGCTACCTACCAAATTAATCCAGGCAGCTTCAAATCTAGGATTCTAGTTTAAAAGCTTAGTGGAGCAAACCCCAGAATTCTCTACAGGATTGGATAATAAACTCAGGACTTTGTGATACCCAGTGGTGACTTCAGAGAAGCATAAATTCATTATTGTACACTACTAGACCTATCAGCATCTTCATGTGCAGAAATTCCAGCTGAAGCTAAATACATTTATTTTGATGCGAATGAAGCCAGGATATTTAGCAGTCTGCTAGCTGCTTCACAAATCTAAGATATGACTATAGCTTTTGTAAGGCATGAAAAATCCCTTCAGGGTACAAATAAAAAAAAAGATGAAAGGGAGAGACACTGAAATTTTCAGGTGGTTTACCTTTGTTAATTGTGCTGTGTAACTTAGCAGCTTCTCAACATGAAGATCATCAAAACCAAATCTGGATTCAAGTTCTGCTCTCACAGCATGTGGATTCCACAAAACATCCCCAAGAGAAAGATTATACTGAAAACCTGAAAGAAAAAAACCTTTCTGTTTACACAATTCCTGCTTTTTGTTCCTTTTGTTTCTTGATGATGCATACTTGATGAGATCCAAGCACCACATTTCCAGCTTTTCACAAAAAAAAAAAAAAAAAATGTGTGCACCTGAACACCAATTTCACCAGGATAAAATTGATGACTGCATTAGTAGTATGGTAAGGTCAGTTAATCTGATGGTATTCCAACAGCTGATATGACAATGGTCAGATGCCCCTGCACAGTGATTGCCAGCAGACCCCCAGGGTGCCAATCTGAACTGTGTGTCTATTTCTGCACGTAGTCATGTAAATGTGTGTGTATGGGCTGGACATGGATCATTGCTGAGAGGGAGAGCACCATGAGAATACCAGAAGATCCAGGGAATTCAAGCTCACCCTCTGTGCAAGGGCTCCAGCATCTCACCTTTGTACCACTTCAGTCTTGGTTTTGACTGCTGAAGTGGGATTTAGACCGCATATCATCGGTCTTAGCCTGACCTTCTATGCAGAGCAGACAGCTGCACCTAGAATCTAACTGTGTGCCACCAGACAGTTTGCCAATGAAACTTGTTCCTAACCTTTTCTTGAGGAGTTGTCCTGGGGCCAGCCTACCTTCTCCAGTCAAAGTCATCTCCCATACTCAAGCAGCAGATGAGGAAATGTAGCCCTTCAGCTGAGACCAGAGTTTATGATAACAGAAGAATGAAGCTTATAGTAAAACAGTCATAATGCTTAACATGCCTGTCCAAAACAAGAGGCTATCCTTCTATCAAATGGAAGAAATTATCCTTTGCAGTGATTTAGTCTCTCTCCAAAATTCACCACTGAAAGATCATTCTAAACACGATATATTAGATCAGCGTGCTTTGTTTATCAAATAGTTGCCAGAGTCTGATGAAATTTAGTTATTAGTATTTAAAAAACAGATCAATAAAGAAATGGGTTAGCACTACAGCAATATAGTTCAATTCTTAGATCTTTTACATTAGGAATTTAGCAGAAGCTCAGACAGTTACTGCTATCGCATATTCCCAGCATGCTTACAAGCTACTTCAAAAAAAATCTGAAGCAAATTCCTTACCTTCTAAGCTCCTATCCTGTACTGATGTAGCAGTTAAATTCAGTGCTGTTTTCACCACTTCATAGAAACTTTTGCCCAGTGGCATCATAGCTAAATCCTTCAATGATGCTAAGGTACTGAAAGTGAAAAATAAAACAAAAATCAAGCTCTCTATACACCCAGAAAAACTGAAAGGGCGTGGTGGAAAAGATGAAGCTCAAGCAATTGAATATTAAAATACTTTCTTTATTGTTTTGTCAAGTTAGACTTTTCATTAAAAAAACCACAAGTTGAGATTTTACAGTTAGAGTTTCACTCAATTTTCATTAAGGAAATGTCTCCTAAGAAGACCAATGTCCTTGTAAAAAAAAAAAACAGAATGAGAGAAAAAGAGTTAAAAGTGAGAGCAAAAATGAGAGCAAAACCACCACAAGAGTTCTTCCAGTTATCCCCACAACAAGGCAGGATGGACACAGAATACTTGTATTTTACTTCCACCCAATCTGCAGAGAAAAAAAGAACCCTTAAAGCAACAGAACACTTATTCTCACAACAAATTGAACAAAGCACATTAGAAAATCCATTGATAAAAATATATCTGTTGAATTTCTTACAAGTCCCAGTCTCAGTAAGCTGTGAAACAAACTTCTTTGTTAATGTAGCTGTAATTTACTATTTAAAGTTTACATCAAATTTATCAGTTATTTCCTATAGAGTATTCCTTTGTTATTATGAAAATAAGAATCCAGTTTTGTTAGAGTGGATCAGCAGTTTCCAACATATGCCAAAGGATGAAAAAAAAAAAAAAACAAAAGACCAACACTATTTAACTTCACCAAGTAGGTGTGAAAAGTTTCTGTTAAGTACCTCAGAGAGACACAGCAAAGATGGTACAGTCCAGGAAGTGGGAGAAGTTGTGAATTTAGGATCCTTTCTGCTGACTAAATTCTGCCTGAGCTAGGACCTCTAGAAATGTATGTTAGTAATACAAAGCTAGTCAAGAAGTGAGCATTGTTTTTTGTGGTTTGCTTTCCAAATTGCATTAATTATGGCAAATTTGGTCATTGAAGGGCATCAAAGTCTTAAAAAAACCCAAAACCCAAATGTAAACATCTGAGTCTCCTCTTATTAATCACTTGTGGTTTGACCCCAGCTGGCAGCCAAGCACCTACACAGCTGCTCATTCACTCCCTTCTCCCACAGGACAGGAAGAAAATAAAAGGAAGGCAAGAAGACTCATGGATCAAAAACAGTTTAATAGGTTGTGCTGGTTTTGGCTGGGATAGAGTAACTTCCTTCACAGTAGCTGGTATGGGGCTGTGTTTTGGATTTGTGCTGGAAACAGTGTTGATAACACAGGGATGTTTTCCTTACTGCTGAGCAGTGCTTACACAAAGTCAAGGCCTTTTCTGCTTCTCACACCACCCCACCAGTGAGGAGGCTGGGGGTGCACAAGAAGTTGGGAGGGGACACAGCCGGGACAGCTGACCCCAACTGACCAAAGGGATATTCCACACCATGTGACGTCATGCTCAGCATATAAAGCTGGGGGAACAAGGAGGAAGGGGGGATGTTCAGAGTGATGGTGTTTGCCTTCCCAAGTAACCATTATGTGTGATGGAGCCCTGCTGTCCTGGGGATGGCTGAACACCTGCCTGCCCATGGGAAGTGGTGAATGAATTCCTTGTTTTGCTTTGCTTGCGTGCGCAGCTTTTGCTTTAGCTATTAAACTGTCTTTATCTCAACCCACGAGTTTTCTCACTTTTACCCTTCTGATTCTCTCCCCCATCCCATTGTGGGGGGAGTGAGCGAGTGGCTGTGTGGTGCTTAGTTGCCAGCTGGGGTTAAACCATGACATAGGTGAAGCAAAAGTTGTGCATGCAAGCAAAGCAAAACAAGGAATTTATTTACTACTTCCCATCAACAGGCAGATGCCCAGCCACTTCCTGGAAAGCAGGGTCTCAACATGTGTAACAGTTACATGGGAAGACAAACTCCGTAACTATGAACACCCTCCACTTTTGTCCCCTTCTCATTCTGTCTGTACTATAGGCTCAGAGTAAAGAAATCGCTGCTCAGATTATGTTAACAGATTAATAACTTGACGCAGCACAGCAGCCAGTGGTTACTGCTATCTTTGTTTACTTCTGCTGAAGAAAACAATAACCATAAGCTTACAATCAAGTTCCTGTCTTACCTCAGGAACACTCAGACTCTGAGAGTTTGCAAACCTTTCAGAAAAGACTTCTGCTTTTGGGATACAAGCGCTACAAGCACAGCTAATACAGGTTTGCATGTTAATAGTTCAGAGAACAAGCTGGAATAAGGTTACAAATGACTCAGGCGTAAAGGGGGAAAAGAAAAAAATCAAGCCCCAACACAGCTGCAATCCACATATTGTAATAAGAAGAGACTTATTTCCCAGTTTCAAAAACATTATGCCATCATATCCTTCATATCTTTTTTATTAGGAAAAAGACAGTGGGATGCTAAAGGGTGGCAGAATCAGCACAGTAATTTCCCAAAGTCTTTGAGCCCCTGCCTCCCCATGGGGTAAGGCTGGTGAAGTTCATGGTCAGTCTTGCACAGGCAGCCAGGTTCAGTGGCCTCCTCTAGCCTTACAAATATGTTAATTGACTACAATGACAACTACCTATCAACCTATTACAACCACCTACCTACTCTGGCAAATACATTTTTGACTTTTTCCTAACAATTCCCTTATTTTACTGAAAATTCCTGTTGATACTTGTCTTAGTCTGTGCTTTTGATACCATGTCTTCTTCTGAATCCAGCTGTCCTTTACCTGATGCAGAAAACTTCCATATTCAGAATACAGTCTCTGTGGGTTTTTTCTTGCTGCTTCATTTCTTGCAAGAGAACAGCCAAAGCTATTTCAATAGCAAGAGGCTTGAAAAACAAAATGGAGTAATTTTCCCAATATTGACCAAGCACTACATACATATTAAGTTGATTAGAATCCATACTATGATTTGCTTATATTCATATGTAAATATTCTGTCCTTCAAAGAGTCCCAAAGCACATTACAAAGTTCAAAGCCATATTATGTGATGGGCTAATTTCAACCATTGCTAAGATGAAGCTACTTGTTGGAGACTCCTAGGGAATCTCTGCTGAGCTGGACAGAGATGAAAAATACAGTTATGAAGGAATCAGAATGGGTGAAAACTCCTACTACAACTCTATAAAAGCAGAATCTGGTAAACAGAAGAAAATTTCAGCCTCTTTACACTGATAAAGATGCTTATTTTATTAAATAGGCAGTGAGAAGAACAAGAATTGCAGCTAAAATATTAAAACAGCGCACTTTCAAGCATGTAAGAGTACTTACTTTTGAATAACTTTTAGAAACTGTGCTATGGCACCTAACCCATCTTCTGTATAAAAGCTGTTCGATTCAAGGCGAGGGAGTGAATGCAGAAGGTTCCAGAAATATGGTTGCTTGTACAGGTTTTCTGCTCTAGAAATCATTTCCTCCACTTCATTCAAATCCATCTTTATGCGAAGAAAACACATTTACACGCAACACTTGCATTAACAGAAAAAAAAATAGCAGATGCCTGTTACTTTCCCTACCCCTGCCCTCTTGAATTTTAAACCATTTAAAATATTTTTTTCAAGTGGAAATGTACCTCTAGCTTTGGTAATTCACCACATCATTTTGGTGGTACTTTGAACCTATGGCAGCTTTATTTCAGATGTCTCTCTCTGATGGAGAATGGAGCTGAGAGAAAAGCTAAGCACTGTCTTTCTGCTCAGAAGCGTAACTCTCTCCCAAAGAGAAAGATCATCTTTGACATCTCAAACACAAGGAGCCCTTTAGCCCTCCAATGAATTTCTAAGTCTAGAGTATAAAGACCAGGGGACTGCCAGGGACATGCCATCCTTGCCTCAGCCTCACAGCTCCTTTGGGGGGGGTGCGTGTGTGTGTGTGTCAAATAATAATTGATAAGAATGGCTCTTTAAAGAAGGACTGGGGTAAAACTACTTCTTTTGTAGGACTACACTATCACATGCCCATGCAAAACATAGGATCTATCATACTTGTTTATTATGCAGTCTTTGTTTCTCTAAATTAATGTTTCACTAGGGCTTGTTTGAATAATGGTAACATGAGCATGGTTTATACAAAAAGAAGCTTGTGTATACAAGCTCTGTTACTAATGATAGGCTACTTTCTACTAAATATTTTCTTAATGTTGATAAATACATTCTTTCTATTTTATATTCCATTACAGAAATGAAATTTCATATTGATACAGCTCCTTTCAATCAAGTATCTCATGAGCAATTTAAAAATGATACTATAAAAATGTCATCTAATTTTAAGTTATAAATTGGAAATCTAGATTTCATGAAGTAGCAGTTACAATCAATCACATACGGAGAAAATGCATTTTAAAATATTTAAAGTGAAACCAGTGATCTGTGAAAGGTACAAAATTGACAGTAATGGAGATCCACTACTGTGCCCATTCAGTCTTCCTCTTTTTGTTGAGATTGCAGGGGTGAAAGACTAATGCATTAGGGACAGCACAAAGACCAAACTTCTTTCACATAAACTGCCAAATTGATTCTGGCAGGAATTATGCTACATATTGCAAATCTGTCTTCCTTCACCCCCACTTGAGTCTGCTTGTCATATTTACTGGATCACAAATTTGAATTCAAAGTAATCTCATCCAAGCAAGAGCCCCATCTTTTCAATCTCACTGCAGTCCTTTTTTAAGTTTTGGGTTGGTTTTTTGGTTTTTTTGGTTTGGGTTCGGTATTTTTTTAATAATAAGTACACATTAGGATAAGAGTTCCTTGCAAGACATTCTGTAATATGATTTAATACAACTACACAAGGTCTGGCAGATGCACTTTTAAATTGCTCCTAATGAACAATTAGCCTTCAAATAGTTGTGAATTCTAGCTACAAACAACCTAGTGTGGTGGGTTGACCCTGGCTGGATGTCAGGTGCCCACCAAAGCCGCTCTATCACTCCCCTCCTCAGCTGGACAGGGGAGAGAAAATATAACTAAAGGCTCATGGGTCGAGATAAGGACAGGGAGAGATCACTCACCTATTACCATCACAGGTAAAACAGACTTGACTTGGGGAAATTAGTTTAATTTATTATCAGTGAAATCGGAGTAGGGTAATAAGAAATAAAACCAAATCTTAAAATACCTTCCCCCCACCCCTCCCTTCTTCCCGGACTTAACTTCACTCCCGAATTCTCTACCTCCCCCCCCCAAAGCAGCACAGGGGATGGGGATTGGGGATTGCAATCAGGTCATCATATGTTGTCTCTACCACTCCTTCCTCCTCAGGGGGAGGACTCCTCACACTCTTCTTCTGCTCCAGCATGGGTCCCTTCCACGGGTTGCAGTCCTTCAGGAACAGACTGCTCCAGCGTGGGTCCCCCACGGGGTCACAAGTCCTGCCAGCAAACCTGCTCCAGCGTGGGCTCCTCTCTCTCCACGGGGTTCACAGGTCCTGCCAGGAGCCTACTCCGTCACAGGCTTCCCATGGGTTCTCAGCCTCCTTTGGGCATCCATCTGCTCCAGTGTGGGGTCCTCCATGGGCTGCAGGTGGATATCTGCTCCACTGTGGACCTCCATGGGCTGCAGGGGGACAGCGTGCCTCACCATGGTCTTCACCACAGGCTGCAGGGGAATCTCTGCTCCGGCGCCTGGAGCACCTCCTCCCCCTCCTTCTTCACTGACCTTGGTGTCTGCAGAGTTGTTTCTCTCATATATTCTCACTCCTCTCTCCAGCTGCAGTTGCGCAAGTTTTTTCCCCCTTCTTAAATATGTTAGCACAGGGGTGCTACCACCGTCGCTGATGGGCTCAGCCTTGGCCAGTGGTGGGTCCCTTTTGGAGCCGGCTGGCATTGGCTCTATCGGACATGGGGGAAGCTTCTAAGCAGCTTCTCACAGAAGCCACCCCTGTAGCCCCCCTGCTGCCAAAACCTTGCCATGCAAGCCAAATACACCTAGACTGGTTTAAATCAGTAATCTAGAAACCAGTGAACCTCTATCAAATTTACAAGACATAATTTTTTCCTTCAACAGCATACCAATTTTTTTTAAACATAGTTTACTAAAACTTGACAGGATATAAATTTCTAACCATTATAATAAAGATGCCTCAAAATCCAGAACTGTAATTTGGAAATAGACTGTAAAAATACTTACAGTAAGAAAAGCGGTGATGTTATGGAGCCCTGCAAAAGCAAATATTTTCCTTTACAGAGAGGCATTATTAACTTCAGAAAAATCAGTTTTATAAGCAATAGCAAGTAGTACACAAAGGGCATTTCTACAGGAGTAAAGGCATGTGAAACAACTAATACCCTAGAAAGATAGTGATCTACTTGTTTTTCTGTTTTCCAATACCTTTACTATTATCACAAAAACAATTTAAAAGAAATTGCTTACCATTCGCTTTTCAGAAAGGCAAAATCATCACATCAGCACTAGATGAACGTACTAGCTCCCAGACAGCCAGACATGAAAATGACACTTTCACCTAAATCTTTCTGCTTGAACACTCAGCCAGAAAGACAGGGTAGTAGTAGGTCTTAAATGCCCACCTGCTACAGCAGCAAGGCTGCGCAGCATGGGTGGGAACAGAGCAGGAGCATCAGAACTTGGTCTTTCCAGTCTCACTCTTTCAGTGCAAGACTGACTTGTTTGCCTAAAGGTCACCAGGTGTGAGCTGCTGAGGCTTTCCATCCCTATACTCTCTAGTACAACAGAAAAACCTGAGGAGAAAGACTTAAATCCTGATAAGTTACTTTTGAATGCATGTTAGACCAAGTAACCATGTACTCAGATTATTAATCCTTACCTTTAAACCTTTACCCTCACAGTATTTTGTTAACTATCAAGTAGTAAAAGAAGGGCACAGTTTTACAAAGCTGTTTTGCTGATAATTTTATGATGGCCACAGTAATCATAATCATAAAAGTGGTTTTTTTCAGAATAGCTAAAATTTTAGTTTGTTCATTTTATTTTTAAGATAAGAGCATTCCTTTGTTTGATGGTTATCACTACCTGACAGACAAAGCAACTCATTGTTAGAAAGATCACAGCTTACCTGAAAACTTTGAGTTTTCCTCCCATAGCTTTTCTAAAGCCATGGTTTTCTCTGTGGTCTCAATAAATCCCCTTGCAAGTTCTTCTATCTCTTTCATGAAGTCTAGATCAGGTCCTGTGAATCTCTCTGGACCACTTTGGATGCCTGAAGTACTTTTTCACAGAAAGAAATGGGACAGGGGAGGTAATTACAAACTGGAAGCAAGTAGCTGAAAAATGTGTATATACTCACAGCAGTATTCTGATTTTTTTTTTTTTAAAGTATTATGCATTTACACAACTTTTATTTAGTTCAGTTCATTAGTGTGCAAGTTGCAGCATGGAGTCTCAAACCCTCAGGAAAGTGGGCAATGAAAAATTGCTGAGCTGGAGCAGCTCACCTATGCCAGTAACCCAATTCTGGCAGCAGCCAAAGACAGACACATCCAAAGAAGTCTTTGATGTTGCTGAACACACTCAACTTTTCTCCCCTGGTTTATCATGAGTCCAGGTGATGGTTCTTTGATGGCCTGCACCCTGAAGTTCAGGCTTTCCTATTGCATCTAAGGCAACACGCTGCAACCAGAACAGGTAAGTTGGTCAATGGCACCAGATGAAATACAGGTAAGTCCCTCTTTCTGGGCCCGGAAGAAAGTTGGTGCTTCCTCTTTAGTTAGTTTACTAAGCAACAGAACTATGATAACAATTCCACCACCTTAACAAAAAAACATCCATACTAAAAAACATATGCCGATTCCAGATGATGTGCTCCTCAAGGTACCCTTCTACTTGAAAAGAGAGAAGAATGGTGTCTCTGGCTACCTATTTTTGCCTTATGCTGACTCAACACACAAGAAGTATCTGTTGTTCAAAAAACCTATAAGGTTTGTATTTGGGATATGACAGCTTGTTTTTTCAAATACATGCAACAACCTATAAAAATAGTATCCTACTATCATTACTGGCTTTCCCCTGATTTTAGCTTACAGCTAAACCCCTGGTACATGTTATCTCTATTATCTCTATCATACCACCATCTGGTGGCTAATCAATAGCACAACAATTTTCTAACAATACTTTCAAGATGAAATCAGAAGTCAAAAAGTCATTTAAGCATCCCTATACAAGGCAAAATAACTTAGACTCTCCCAAGGCACCATAAACAATGGAATAATCATATTTAGCTAGGAATAATAGTCTTTTACTAGGCAGTTGAATTCTGTTTTATCTTATTGGAAGTTCAAATTATCTTAGGGTGAAATCCTGTGTAGCAAAAATATTGCTATCTTTCATTAGAAGCACAGTTAACTGTCACATAAGCCCCACTTACAAAAACATCATAGAGTTACATTCCTTTCTTGTCAAACTTGTATGTAAATACTAGTTTTCAGCACAATTCTTACTTACTGGTGAAGAAAAACCTAATGAGAGAGATTCACAAACCGAAGCAAAAAACATCAGCCACTGCTTTCTGATTCTCTCATTTCTCTTTCTCGCCCTCCCTGATGCTCATTTGTTCAGACACCCGCAGAGCTGCCTGCAACTTTAGACTAAGGGATGAAAAGAAAATTTAATCTTAAAACAAGTTCTTGATTGTCTCAGTGCAGTTTATTTCGATTCCAACTTGGCTGACAGCCAGTAGGATTTTGGAAAACTCTTTCACCAGCCTCAAACTTTAATGGACTAAAGGCAGAACAATTCCTCACCACATTTTTTTTGCTTTTAAATAAAGTTTTAAAAAGCAGGTTTCTGTTGTTCAGAGGGCAGCTTTTAGGGTGATTAATAGCTGCACTTTAACTATTGCTTTTGAAAACTACCACATAAATTCCAGTATTACTAACACACTTGCTGCCTGAAATTTCAGACAGCTAGAAACACTGGTGTTTGGCAAAGAAGAACAGGAACACTAACTACATACTGAAAACTTTCTAGCACTCTGCTTTTTGAGCACGAACAAGTGGCCAGCACTTGACCAGAATAGTAACAACCACATTGGTTAAAATACAAATCCAGTCAGAACTTAAAAAAAAAACCCCAATACAGATTTTTTTTTTTTTCAAAATACATGCTGAACTTAAAATTGACAACTAAACTCACAAAAGAAGGTCACTTAAAATGATCACAAGTATTCAGAGAAATGGAGCACAAAGGCAGTATTTCAACCCATGTTGTTTTCCCTCCAAACTAGACATAAGCCTTGCATCCCCACGTACAAATCTCCCTAGTTTAGAAGCATTGCAAACAATAATGCATTGGGGAAAAAGGACATGTTTACTCACATGGGAGTATATGGCTGGGCTCAACACTGGCACCAGGGCTGCTGGTGCTGCCCAGACTCCCTGCGAGCAGCAGGTTGCACAGATGACTGTGATGGTGGAATTAGTAACTCCCTCTCCTCTACCCCCATCGCTGACTCTGCTGCACCTTGGATCTGCAAAGCTTGTGTTGATAAAGAGCAGGGGAACAAAAAAACCCTCTTGGAATCTAATTTTATGTTCTATAGCCATCTGTTTGATATATAGCAGAAACACACCCAATAACACAGGCTGAATTATGTGAATATTAATCACTTCTGTTAATCTAAATCTCGTGTGACTAATCCCAGCCCAGAAACCATTCAGCCTCACACTGCACAAGCAGAGCAGCGAGCAGTTCTCAGAGCAGGTAAGTAGCAAATGTAATAGATAAGCAGGGTCTGTTTAGCAATAGCTTTTCAAACAAGAGGAAAACTGAACTCCCCCAGCCCCCAGTTTGAGCGAGGAAAAATGCTGTCTGCTCTTCATCACTTAGCTTCAAAATGTTTCACTGGTGGCTGTAAAGCTTCCTTTGAACTAAGAAGTTGGTCAAAAGGCTTCAGGTCATGCTGCCCTGGGTGCTGTGCGAGGCAGCAGCAGCAGCCTGCTTAGCCCTTCTGCTCTGACCCTTGCCCAAGCAGGACAGCAAGCTCAGCTGGGCTGTCCCTTCAGTGTGTCCGGGCCTGAGGGTCCTGCGAGGGGTCCCATGGAGTACACGGGGTGGGGGGGCACTGGGGAAGATACACAGACTAGAAACATTAAAGAAAATAGCTGGCAGCATTTGGAGCGTGGTGGCTCTGAAGAGCTCCAGGGAGAAGTGCGGGGAAAAACAAGTTGATGGTGAAACTGGAAGGGAAGCTGGGAAACAGTAGGGGAGTGTAGATATTTAGGGTATGGAAGAAGGGCCAAAAACCAGGCATAAGGCCCAGCTATTACAGAAGAGAAGGCAGCAAGTGCAACCTGAAAAACTCATAGAAACACCACACTCCCAAGCACAAGCCTCTCAGCAGAACGAGAGCAGCAGTTCGGACATGCTGTTTCTGAACTATTAGCTTTATGGGGATTTCCAGGGCAGGAGCGATGTCAGCCAGCTGCCACTCGTGCCCCTCTTTTGCCATCATTGCCACAGCCCTTCCTCTGGCTACTCTTGGAGCTGAGTGCAACCTCCTTTGGAAGAGGAAATGGCAACGGGCATGATACTAGTTATCAGGCTCAGTTTTATGAAACAGATTAAAATATTACAGAGGTTCCATTTGCTGAATGTCCGTGCTAAGTTTTAAAGGATATTATATATTTTCAACATGGTAATTGGGGACCATATTTATCTTCTAATAAGACTGCTGCAAGATACTACTAGTTTCTTAATTCAGCACAAGTTACACAAAATTGCAGGAAGATGTCACCATCTTGCCAAAAAGATAAGAAACTAGACTTCAAAACCAGCTGCAGGGACAGTCAAGACAAACAATTTTCAGACATTGTGCCAACAAAAATACTTAATTGTTGTACTGCTACTCTCCCAAAGAGCCTTCAGTGTGTGCTTTCTGAGGCAGAAGATGACACTAACTTACTTATGTATGTGTAAAGGAAGTCAACAGCAGCAGTTGCTAGGAACAATGAAGAGGAGAAGCAAGGGATGACAAAAAGGACAAAAGGAGGAAGGCAGTAACTTGTAGGACAGGATATACAGAATTAGAGCTGGGGTGTTAGGAGAACATGTCCATATATATACACACCATTTCATTATCATCTATGGTAACTCTTCCCTTAATTGTGCATTTCCAGAAATACTTGCATGAGGACAGAAATCAAACTAAAGATATACATTTATACAAGTTTTGACCACGACAAAACACTGCAAAAGAGCAAAAAGACTCTGCATCTCTTTCAGCATGTAAAAGCAATTGGCATTTCCTAAAGTCATGACTCAGAAATGCTAACTCTGTCCAAATTACCCAGTTACTCCAGATGACAATAAGAATATTTCAGAGCTCATCTGAGATCTCAGCTATGATGTGCAATGCCATTTAGACTGGTGATTTTCATAAGCCTCTCAGCAAACTCTTGTCTCAACCTCACCCCTGTCACCACATTAAAAATTTCTCTCTAAAATTGCAAAGCCCCAGCTGTGCTGGCTCCTGTTCTGCACCATCTCAGGACAGCCTGGAGACATGGTATCTCCATCAACATCAATACACATGCTGGACAAGAGCTTACTGCATGTCTGTCACAAAAAGGAAAGATCTTTCCCCTGCATGTTGCATGCTATTATAACCCTTCTAAAATGCAATAGACCAAAAAATATAAAGAACAGAAAAGTGTTGTTCTTAATTGGCTATAAAATGGAGAAAACTCATGTTTAAAATTCCTTTTCTCCCCAACTCTCCGA
The DNA here is from genome assembly GCF_965638725.1 of Aptenodytes patagonicus. Lineage (NCBI taxonomy): Eukaryota > Metazoa > Chordata > Aves > Sphenisciformes > Spheniscidae > Aptenodytes > Aptenodytes patagonicus. The sequence continues at coordinate 79,342,891 of NC_134950.1, forward strand.
CAATCTATAAGCAAGATCATGAAAATTGCTTTGGTTTCTGTTTTCCAACTACATAGCATAAGACTACAAAATCTGGCCCAGGCCACATAGGGTTACTATTCCAATAAGTTGCTGCAGATGTACAGCTATCCTGCAGAATTATTTCTTTTTTCATTTGAAGATACACATCATTAAAGAAAAACTTGACCCTCTAAGCAATTCTTATGCAAGTGCTATCTTTGTTGCTTAGACCTTCCTTGATTTTGTTTTTCCACACCTGCTCTTGTACATGAGCTCTTCTGACACTACTCCACTGGAGAACCACGGAGAACCAGGTACCAATAAAATCAGTAACAAGAAAAGGACTGGTGTGAATGGGGCTGCTCCAGGAGGGGGGCGAAGCTAGGAGCTGAGGCGACCCTGGAGGAGGCCATGCCCTCACCGGTGGGGCACCATCCCCCAGGATCCTAGCCAGCAGGCAGAGCCAGGGGTGGGTCACAGGCTCCAGCGACAGCCCCAACACAGTGGGATGAGCCCAGGAGTCCAGTCAGGTGCCAAAGGAGACAGAGCTACCATCTGGGACTGAGGGGTCCATCCAGGAGAAGATGCCAGAGACAGACCTGGGGCTCCAACACACCTACAGGGTGAGGTGGCTCAGGCTGCTACTACTTGTAGCTAAATAAAGAGAAATAAACTAATGTGCTTAGAAATAACATTTTAGAGTCTTGTTTTCGTGATCTTTGTAGTTCTAAGTTTGAGAAAACCTAAGCTTAATTTTCTTTTAGGTTTGAGAAGTCTAACAAACATAGATCTAGGAGTCTGAGCTGCAAGGGCAAATCCCACCACATTCTGCAAGGTTTGCAGTGGAATTAAGAGTACTGGGAAGACATTATGTTTCCATGCACAGGCACTCTCATTTGTGGGTGTGGGTGTAAGGCCATAGGACACAGCTGCATAGTTTTTATCTTACTTGCATGCTCTCAGTTTTACTCTGTGCTCCATTAAGATGAGGTGGGGAGTGGAACATTCTGGAAAGAGCAGAGAAAAATGTCCTTTGCCATGGGAGCTCCTAAATATACCTCCTAAATATTTCCTTACTCCTCTGCAATAATGCTGGGTGTAACAGGCTAGGGAATCGCATCAAAGAGCTGCAAGCCAGCAGCTTTTGCAGTGGCTGAAGAGAGGAGCAAGGAGCAAAGCCTCGGAGCTGTTGAAAAATGGATGCTTTCCGAGGCATCAGAGGAGGTGGCAGATTTTTCTGCAAATCAAAGTTGATGAGGTAGTTGTAGCCTTCACCTGGCTCATCTTCTCACCATGTCAGAGGCTGTCAATGGAGCCTGTTGCCTGGGGGGACGGTGCCACATCTGTGAGGGCATAGCCTGCAACAGGATGACTTAAACCCCTGGCTCAGCCCCCCTCATGGAGCAGCCCTGCTCAGGCTGCTCACTGACAAATAGTTATTTGGGTCGTTTATGGCTTTCATAGCGGAGGTTCCAACAGAAGTCATAGAATTACTTTGTCCAAAAGGCAACAACTATATTTCAAACTGATAGCACCGATGTGGTACATACTGTGAAAACAAATGGGTTGTGTCCATGCAAACTATGCACAGTCTTTGATTTACCCTTAATAAACACAGCATTGTTGATGCAAAAATGTCCCTGAAAATTATTATAAAGAACCACCTATGGTTTGGTACAAATCCCCAAAGGGAAGATAATTGGTATTACTGTTCCTGTGCCACCCCTCCTCTCCAGTCAACACAGGAACATTGTAGGATTCAGTTATGTTTGGCTGATCAAGCTGACAGTCTGTATTCCTAAGGCTGTCGGCAGCCAGCATAAGTCAGAGCAGCCCTGAGGTTGATTTAATTTATACTGATGGACCTGCTGGAATAGACTGACCTCAGAATGAACTTCATCCTACCTTTTCACCCCTTTTCCTTACCTAGGCTATATGCGGCTCAGTGTAGCCTATTGAGTGTATAAATATGCATACATGCATGCATTTTATTTTTCAGTTGAAAAATTGAAAGCCACTGAATAATTTCCCCAATTCTTAAGTAGGTCTAAGACTGCCTCCAGGAAATTCTTTCCTGCTTTTCTTTTGAGCTGAAACATAATTTGGGCAGTTCAGTCAAAGCAGTGTAAAAAATCATGCAGAGTAGTCAATATAGTTCATAGTTTCTAGAGGTTTAACACACTTAGATGGCATCTGGACTAGTGATATAAATAAAAACTATCCTTTTAGGAAAAAATTTTTTAAAAGGCCAACAGCCATTGTAAGTCTATAACCCAATAGTGTAGTATTGCCACTGCAAGTAACAGGCTACAGGCTTTGTACTGAGTTTGCAAGACCATGGCACAAAGGCTTGCCACCTTTGCTTTGTCTGAACTTGTCTTAATGTGCCTGCAGTTTTGGTTTTGACTTGATTTAGTTTTAACCTTTTTTTTTTTTCTGGCCAGATGGCTATTTGCTTTACTTTCACTTGTCATTGTATAATACCACCAGTTTTATACAGATAGTAGCAACAAGTGATCATTCAGTACAAAATGAGATATTTATGATTACCATAGCAAAGCAGTGCAGAGGAACACAGGCCCAGCATAATAGTAGAGGCCTTGAGAAGTGGGGACACAGGATGCACTGTACTGGAGTACAGGCCTGGGATGATAAGAGATGGGGCACAGGCTGGCACTGAGGACCCCATGGCTATAAAAAACTCACCAGTGGTCAGTTAAAATGCAGAATTATAGCCAGACAAAGCCAATTTATAAGTATCAAGAAAAAAGAACAGGTACCTAACATATGTAAAAGATACCACATACATTCAGATGTACCATATAAATTCAGATATATGATAGAGATACAGACCAATGGAGAACAAGCAAGGTATAAAACCACATTATCAAACATAAGTGACCCCAAGTGCACCCTAGAGTGAAAAGCCATCAAACCACATTTCTCCAGGTAAAGGGCTCCAGATCATGATTTGCCATAACAACCCCACCACCACCAGACTGCAGCCACTGACCTTATGACCCAGAGGAGCAAGTGGAAAGGTGAGCATAACCCCAGGGAAAGGAGTAGAAACTAAGTGGTTGTGTAACAATTTTAACTGTATTATTATTATGAGGAGAATTTTTGTTTAGGGATATTACTGTAATACTGTTATTTCTGTATGTAAGTATTTTGTGTAATACTAGATCTGGACTAATAATGATGCTTGGCTTAAACTGTTAAGATTTCAATTCCACTCACAAATTATTGCTTTATGTAGAAGGTGTTTGCCCATAAACAAGATTTATTTTGCATGGTCTTATGCTCAATCAACAGCTCTCTACATGTACAAATAACTAGAACAGACTGTCTAGATCAAACGGTAAGTATTATGGCCTATTACTGATACTGAAGCTTTCCAACTTGCTGCATGCTGAATTTGTTGCTACCTATAAACTTCTACAATAATAAACCATAAAAACCTGATGCTCTTACACACTTACCTGGCTCAAACCTCTAAGATTTTTTTTGGTAGATATTCTCAATTTTCTAAGAATAAGCATACATATATATACACACATATATTCTGATTAGCTCACCTTAATTTGACTTTATTGTTATATATTTTGAAAGGTTTCTTATGACTACATCCTTCAGCCAATTTGCATAAGTGTCTTTGAATCTCAATGCTTTTCAACATTTTGAAGTAGATGAAATTACTACATTTCTTAAAGAAAAAGCCTAAATTCAAGTTCATCTTTTTTCTTTCTGCATTCTGGCATCCTGTGACAAGGCCGTCTTACAAACTACTTTTTCAAGTTCTTTTTTTTACAGAGCTTCTGCTACTCCTTTTTGGCTCTTTGTGGGTCTTCCTTGAGAGTGATCTTTGTTTTGCTTTTCTGTGTTTATTTCTCCCACCATGTATGCTTCCAAACTATTCAAAGTTTAAATCCATGTATGATATACTTTTTGTTGCTCAATCTCACCCTCTTGTAATAAAAGACTTTCTAGTGAAGGATAAAAGTATGGTCTCACATGGCAGCAGTGAAGGGCAAGAATATCACAAGGTACCTCTCCAATTTTCCCCTAAAACAGTTTTCAGCATCTAATAACAGAATGAAATGCCCAAGAAAGGCAAACAAAAATTAGGAGGAGGCATGACTAAGGCCCTACATCTTTTGCATTCATAAGGACACTGAAGGCAACGTTTAGCACAGAGTAACAAAGCTCCTGTTCTACCTGTCTACAAGACAGTAAGAACCTTTGCTGTAGAAAAAGATGCACTGTGATACCAACAGCTCTGTCAAATTCGTATAACTTACCGTAAGCAGTTGTTTTTCTGTGTTGTGTAACTAGTATTCTTGCATCTTGAACCAACATTACAGAAAAGCGTCCGCATGAAAGGATAAAGGCCCCGACTTGGTAAATCCCGAGCTTCTAAGTAACCTAAAACCAAGCAGAGGCAGAATTAAAACCAGTGACATTGCAGTTACAAACCTGTACCATCACACTGTGTTCCCTTCTCCTAGAAAGTGGCTTTGTCGCCTGCAAACAATGAAGTTGTATCGATGGCAGGTGTCCCATTTAAGAACAACTAATTCACCACAGAAAATTAATAACTTCTGTGTCAGACTGTGACAACAGGGTATAACATTTGAGAGCGATCTTTGAAAAGCTGATTTTCATGGTAGTAACGCCATTGCAACATCATATGCTTTCTAGGCTCTCTGCCTAAAATGACTTGTGACCTAGATTATAATATAGACTTCTTCACAAAATAGTACTTCCTCTTTTCTCCCAGGCTTTCATGAGATGAAGGAACTGGTATTCAGCAATGTCTGAATGTACATCCATCAAGACTATCTAAACAGCAAATTTTCCATGTCTCTGGAATTTATCCACATCTCTCCACAGTTCTGAGAATTCAAACTTCAAAATATAAAGCAACTTTTTGCTTATTTTGAAACATAAGGAATAAGCTATAAGGTTCCTATTTAACTTCACTTACCTGTTTAAAACAGCTAAAATTGAGAAATACTTGAAAGGTCATTCCCCTCTTCCTCTGAATAACCTTCTTTTGGCAACCATTACATCAAAATTAAGGGAACAAAATGAGAAAGAGATAAGAAAGCTAGCATTTGGGCTAGCAGTCTGACTGAATATTCAGAATTGAAAGATGCACAAATAGGGAATTTACTACATGTACATGATACTTAAAAATCCTAATTTTATTTAAATTCAGGTGCCAATATCTTTGAGACATGTACCATTAGAAATTGTGCTGTTAGTCAAATCATCCTTCATTCCTCAGGAACTGTAGCTGATGTATAAAATAATGAATTTTGAGTTGTGAATGACCAGTGCCATTTGCAGATGAGTTATTTTTACTTAGCACACTCCAGTTCACATTGTAGAAAGCTCTCTGAGCACATACACTGGATCCCTTTCTGCTAAAACAAAGCAGAAGATGTACTCCAAGAGCACACTTCATGTATTCAAACCATTAGCATGTATTGCATCCTTGGGTCCAGACTAGAGCTAGTCTAAAGTAAATGTATATAGTGCAGGCTAGATTCTCTCCAGATGTTTCACTCTACAGATCTATAATTGTTTTACCAAATTGGTTTCTAATGTGGCTAAAGCTGGTTTATCCCCAGCTTACTGACATCTGTGAATAACAGAATAATAAACTGAATAGACTATAATACCACAAGTCATTCTTTTCTCAATGAAGTTAACCTTTGACAAGATAAAAGCAAAAATAACTTTATAAGGTGGAGGTAGTCATAACAAGTTTTGAAGTGTTGATGGAAGTGGAAGAATTTATTATTTACAAAATGTTCATTCTAAATCCCAGGAAGTGGGTAGGGGTAAGATTCATCTTGTCTAACTGTTAATATCTACTGCATAATTATCTACCTCTGAGCCAGTCATCTAAACTCCATTACTCAATGGGAAGAAATAAGTACAACTAAAACCCGAGTAATCCACCTTACTCCAAAGTAGATGTCTAAAACTGGTCTGACAAATCAGACCTTAAACTTCGTATTTCTTTCCCACCTAAATATGACTTGCTCAGATCCACAGCTAGACAAGACTGAATCCCACTGTAGAATTCTTTCCATTGACTCCACTACATTTAAGTCCCCCTTTCTAAGATATCTTTAATATTTCCTAAATACTTCTACAAGCAGAGGCAAACAAAATAGAACACAGGTGAAATAAAACATACAGTTTTCCTTGTATTTTGGGGGCTCCTGGAAGCGGATTGCAGCCAGAATCAAGAAAAGCACACATGGCCATAGTATTTCAGTGAGAGACAAGACCTGAAAAGGGAAATCAAAACATCGTCAGTACTATAGAAAACATGATTTGGGAACAAATAATTAAAATTCATATATCTTTCAATAAAAAAAAAAACATTAAATATCCCCTCTACAACTACTTAAGGGAAAATAAGATCATTAAAAGCAAATTAGTAATTAAGACTTCTATTTAAAATCCTTATAACTTTGCCGAATGCACTGCTTTCAGAGTACAAAAGTTTTCACTTCTTCTGTTTATAGTGTTTGTAGATATTTCCCTCTGGTCAACACAGTGACTCTGACATGACGACTGTGACGTCCACCTTTCCCATACCTGATCCTCCTAAGAAGCCAGCAGCATTCTGCACCTTGCTGCAACTCCTCATGTTCCCCTGAAGCCTGCTGTCCTGAACTCTGCCCGGTGGCATACCTCCTTGTCCTTCCCTGGCTCCCTGACTGCTGCCATTACACCCTTTCTTTCACCTGCAGTCGCCTCTCTCCAAAAGCTGCCTTCGTCACCTCCAGCAGCAGGGCGTTGTGAGACCAAGCTAATGGGCCTGAGGCTGCCCACCACCACGCTTCTCATTTCCCTGCCTTCCCATTTCCAGGGCCACAATGAAAAGGCACCCAAGGTGATGCACTGCGGGACTCGCAGATTTTGAGCACGTCTCCTCTGAGCAAATTGCATGTACACAGCATGTGCTTGAGGCTCCGCAGAGAGGATGCAAACCCCGAAACAGATTGAACGGAGAAAAAAAAACCAAAACAACATTGTCTCAATTTTCAGCTGCAAAAATGAAGAAACTGCCATTCAGCCAGCCTTCAAAAGACTTCTGGATTCACTGATAAAAGTGCTAGGAAAGTGTGAATACCAAACTCAGTAACAGAAATGTAGTAGACATTACAAAGAAACACACTAAAGATCTCCCATTAGAGGCTATTAACTTCTCTAAAGTATATTGAGGATTTTTATTTCTAAACTGTTAGAGTTGAATTAAATCCCACTGAGGAAGTGATTCCTAAACTCGGGTATGTTAGAAAAATACCTGAGAAAAGTAACGTAATGCTTAAGAACAAAATCCAATGGCAGAGCCTTCCCTGTGGAAAAGGCCTGCTCTGCTGAACACAAGGCAAGGAACTAAAGGCTTCCTGAAATTTAGGGAAATTGCCATTTATCTAAACTGAACATACTCCAAACCCAATGGGACCCAACCAAAAAAAAAAGCAAGGCCTGGTGCTTCCATGCATGGTAACATGTCCCAGCAGGGCAGGGGCCTCGCCAGCTGGGGACCCATCCCACAGGGCCCCATGAGGTGAGCAGGGCAGGCCCAGCCATCACAGCCAGCTTCAACCAGGAGTCCTGATCCTCATGCAAAGTCACGGTGATGAGGCAGTGTAAGGGACGAGGCCCACGTGTCTGTGCTGTAAGCACAGACAATGCCCCAGGAAAAGCTCCGGAAGCCAGCCACGGGGAGGGGCCCGGTGTCACTCTCCTTGACTGACTAATGTCTCAACCACTCCTGGAGCTGGGGTGAGAGAAGACTCTAGAAACCTTGGGCTGGAGCCAATAAATAGGGGCGCACGTGAGCCCCCGGGGGACACTCTCCACACCGACACCCCCCGTTGGCAGGTCCGACGCTGGATTCAGGACTGGTGATTTCTTTGTCTCTCTCTACCTCTCTCCTGCTGCTCAGCTCTCTCTCTTTCTCTCTCCTCCTTCTCCTTCTTGCTCTCCGTTTTTGATGTTGTTAAGTAATACAAGGCCTACGTCAACTCACCACAAAGCCGCTTAGCTTGTCTTATATATTAAGACATAGAGGGTTGATGCTTATAGAAGTGTTTGTGCCATTAAAGTTGGAGTTTGTTTTTGGACCTTGAGTGTTATTTCACCTTAATCCACACCGAGGGGATTTGCGGATCTTAGTCACTCTCCCCTTCCCGCAGGTGGGGCGTGACAGGCAGGACCACAGTCAAGCCAGAAAGACGGTGGCCAAGCACAAGAGCTGAGCTGGCGAGCGGTGCTCCTCTGACTTCACCCAGGCAGGAACTGAGGGCCCAGAAGCCCCATTACAGCTGAGCCCTGGGCCCAGGTGGAGCCCCAGGTGAGGCTGGTCAGGGCCATTAAGGCTCAGCAGTGCCCTGGCAGCAGCCTCCCCTCCTTGGCATGTTCACCAGCATACCTCCCATCTGGTATCGGAGGGGCCTTGCTGTGGAGTTGTGCCATTGCTGTAGGGTATCAGTGGGCTATTTTTTTTGGGGGGGGGGTGGAGCCAGGTACAGCAGATGAGGAAAGGGACACTGCAGAAGAGACTTGGAGGAGGTGTCACCAGGCTGCCCATGAGGGGCTGGAAAGGGTCAAGAATGCCCCTGGAGACACACACCACCACCACTGCCCCCCCCAGGCCAGTGCTGGGGGAAGGTCCCACAAGAAGCCCAGGCAGGGGGTCAGGGCTGTGGGAGACCAGAGATCAGGAGGGGTTATAGGGGGAAGGCCCTGGACAGCCACAGGCTAGGCTCCCTGGTGCACACCTCAGGACTCAAAGCAACCTAAGCTAGCAGTCAGGGCACAGCACCAGCCAGCTACTCCCTAAAGGGCAGGGAGCCAAAGGGGATGCCAGGCCAGCAGGGTCCTTGTCAGACAGGGCCTGTCCTGCAGTACCCCAGCAAGGCAAGCAGGCTGGGCAGTGGCAGCCAGGTTCAACTGAGAGTCTGGATCTCCAGGTGAGCCTGCAATGATGAGACAGGCCTACGATCAAGCCAGGAAGCTAACCTGCAGGCCGTGCTCACATCCAGTGAGAGCAGCCAGGGTCCGCGGAGAAGCCACTTGGAATTCTGCATCATGGGCACCATCTCTGAGGAACTTGTGGACTAACCAAAGCCATCTGATTTCAAGCCTGTTGTTCTGTTCTCTATCTGTCCTGCTGCGCTGGACTGTTATTAAGGACTTCGTTTACCTCTTGCAAGCAGATCAAACATAAATAAATAAATTGAACGTGCGGTTGGCTCAATAGCTTTCAACTGTTAGTAAAAAAGCTAGTCTTATTGTATAGAGCTAAATCTAGGCCTTACTAAAAAAGACGTGAATTTGGAGCAGCATGTCACTAGGATGCTTATTGGTGAGAGTACCTCTTTGGTCAAGGAAATCTAACACGTTATTTGTAATTAGTAAGGTTTCAAGCAAAAAATGCAGGGGATTAAATGCGTTGGTAAGAGGGATTTATTTGTGCTACAAAGCAGAGAAGGGATAGACTTGAAGACTTTTAATCATTACAAGGGCCTTCCCAGAGGGACAGAACAGATTTTATGAAATGTCTCTGGAGAAGTAGACCTAGGATCAAAAATATCACACTACCTTATCACTAAAATTGAGGAAGAGCATGTTACTACCACTATGGAAGGCTTCTGAGCTTGTACAAACAGCTTTATAGGAGTTATGGTATCTGAAAGATTCTACTTGCTTACCACAACAGAAAAGCAGACAACATAGTGTTTCCCATTAACTGAGACAAAACAAAACCCTACTAATGGAGAAACAAATTTCCCATCAATTCAGAATAAGCCAAGCTTCTGACTTCAAAATCTAGATTAGTTCATCCAAACAAATACAGAAATACCCTCATTCTGGACCTTCTTTTTTCTTACCATTTCCCCTATTAGGCTGCATTAAGGACCAGTCATTCATATTTAAGACAGCTATGAAATTAATTGGACTTTCTCCATTGGCACTCCCTTTGGTACACCATAGCAGGTCACCAGAGGCCCACTCTTGCAACTTTTGTGGGGTGTGATATATCACTTGGCCTAAAACTCTGAGTGGTATTCTTCCTGTAGATTTCCATGGATGCAGCCAAGGAAGTTCATTTATTTCAGGTGGACTTTAGTTAACTGGTTTTGGCCTGTTCCTGGGCTCTTTTGTCTGCAATTATATTTTAGAAAAATTTTGAACTTTAAGAATTTGACCCACTGAGAATTGCTGCTGGATTATCAGATGGTGCGTAGAAAGCAAAACAGGGAACGGGGAAGAAATAATCCATTTATAGGTATAACTGAGTGTCATCTGGCTAGAAATACAAGAGAATGCTCTGTGACTAGAAAAGTCACACAGGCTGTAACATAGTAGGGTATGCCAGGTACAGAAGAGTTGCAGTTGAGAACTGTCCTCTGGTTTAAGCTCTTCCAAAATTAATTTGCTTAGTCAGTATATCCAAAAATCTGGCATGCAGAGAAGGGTTATTGTTCCAAAACTGGGACAAATGAGCCAAAGATTCTTAAAATACAAAAATACAACAGCAGTATTTTTTAAAATGGGCAAATTCTCTATTTTTTTTTTCCACAAACCTAGGGATCAAAATGAACATTGCACAATGCACTAGCATTGGCACTGGGGGGAGAAAGGCACCTAATGAAATGATAAGAGCTGTAAACATTGTTGCTCTCATTCTGGGCTGCGTTCTCCTTGGTTGTTGCCGTTCACCTAAGAAACCTCATTGCACCTAAAGAATAGGGTAAATAGCAATAATTTTGGTGAATCTATAAAATTCAAGGTTTTATAAATATATAAAATTCGCGACTGGAGAATACCAGTGAGCCAAGAAAGTATAGGCCTATTAGAATAACTTCTGTTGTTTAGAAGGGTTTAGGAAAACAAATAATTACCCCATTTTCCATTTACCTCCAGAATTTCAGTATGCATTAATAGCTTATCAGAGGTAGACTTCTCAGTCTAACATGCTTATGCCTTTCTTTGTTAGAGTACCATGAGTATGGATGTTGATAATAGCAATTGCAGGGAACCGAGGAATATTAAGAAGTAATCCCATCGTCCACATTGCCGTAGTCTGCTCCAGCTGTCTTTACTACCATCTCAACCACTGCCTGGGGAGCAACAGCAGCAACCATGCAGCTGATGCTTGGACGTGAGGGAGTCTGAAAGAGTTGTTTTTTTTTTTTCCCAACCCCCAAAACAGCCCTTAGCAGTCCTGTCCTTTGGTAAGCTAATGATTTTTTCAGGCAAATAAAGCAAACCCCACTCAGCTGGCTCCTGCAGAGCATGTGATAACAGCAGAATTTGGGGTAAGTACAAGAACTGAGAAGGCAGCTGCAAAGGAAACAACAGGTTGGGCTGAAGTGGAAATAGGTTGGAGGACTCAATGAACCATCAGCATGCTGCAAACATTAAGCAAAGCAAAATTGATCTTACTGAGCAAGTTATTCCTGGTAAAGGTGGGAAGTAATACTGCTGTATAAGGCATACTCATGTTCAAATAGGAAAGGCACCAACAGAAGAGGGTCCAAAGAAAGGGCATTCGAAAGATGGCAACCCTTGCGCAGCTGCTTCGCCCAGGCACTGAGGGGAACTGGGGTCTGAGAGTTCATGCCATTCTAGTGGATTGTGCCTGGGAAGAATGGTGAATTTGGTGATGGAGCTTTAGGACCTGGCTGATAAAAGCAGACAACTTTGTAACCGTTCACTGTTATTTTGTTTTATTTTTATTTTTTTGCACTGATGCAAAAACATACATGTGCAAAACAGAGGGCACTCAGCAGTAAGCAACTTTTAGGGATGTTTATATCTTTTAAAGTGTGGAAGAAAGGAGTGTGAACTGTAAAGGACAGAAGCAGGGCAAAGATGACAGTGTAGGGGCAGATGAAGAGCGACAGTTATACCAGCATTTTCTCTCATGCTTGTTAATCCAAAATGAAAATGATTAATAATAGCAACTTTTTAAAAAAGGTGTAGTTTCAGGATAGGCTATGTTTCTCTTTTCTCCTAATAGCTGTATTAACAACTACACACTCCAAGCATTTCACAACATGATTATAATTCCAATTCTCCTCTAAATTATGGTATCAGAACAAGAGAATTTGGGTATCATTTCATCCTTTACCTAGCTGCAAATTTGGATGGTAATAAATACTATATAAACAATAGTTAAGAAATGCAGTGATAGAAAACTTAAGTAATACAGTTGCCTGGTAGTATGTATCTCCTGAGCTTCCAGAATCTGTACTTCGGAAGCAAAAGCTTCTGAAAACAGAAATGAGAAGGTATCTTCTACAAAACTGCAATTTCAAACTCCAGCTGATGTCCAAACATACATATTATCCTGTGCTGCTTTCGAACCATGTTAATAAGAGGTGCTGATGCCTGTCTGTTTCAGTCAAAACACCTACTCTTTACAGAACACTTAAATCTTTCACAGCCTCTTCACTGTGTGATATCAACTAATGCCACATGACACTCATGACACATTGTTAGTTCAACAGACCACACTTGTCTTCTAGCCCTAACTGCTGATAAATTACCATGAGAAGACAATTTCTTCTACAGATAGATCTACACAATATAATACAGAGCTGAAGCACATCAGATCTTTCAGGAGATGCTTCTCTCCAGATTCACAGGGGTCTGACCTGTCCTTTGCACAGGTGGACGATCCACCTAGATTTCTCCTTGAGTAACTGCAGATGGAGCGCCGTCATGGCTCAGTGTTCGCACAATGAGCACGTAAGGAGGTTTTGCAAATTCCCCAGGGCAGCTCCTGGCTCTGAACAGGCAGAATTAAGTTCGCTTTGGGTCATTTATTGTAATTCCTGGTTTGGGGAAGTCTGCATCTCAGTGAGCTCTCTATTCAGTAAAGCCACCAATTAGGCAAACTTAAAACTTAAATGAATGAAGATTTTGTCCTTCAAAAATATATGAGGGAAAACTAGACAGAGCAAGAGAAATAGATCAGCACGGGGGAGAACAGGAGATACTGAGAAGCCACTTAATGCACACCGATTGAAGTACAAGGAACAGGGAGCACACAGAAGTATTTAGGAATGGAGAGTAATATAACCAACAGTATCCCTCCCCCAAAAATGTCTTTCGTATTAAAAAACATCACTTGAAATCATTTGGAGAAGAAATTCTCTCTCTAAATCACAATTTTATTTAAGTGAAATATTTCTGAAATGAAAAGCTGTGTGTTTATTTAATTGAGGTAATCTTATCCGAAGCAGCCAACTTGCCTCATTGCAAATCCCCAGATCATCACAGACAAGGGAAATCAGTGAGAAGCTATTAATTGAAGTGACATTTTTTTCCCACAAAAATGTTATCTCACTTGAGAAAATTCACTTCCTTCTATCTTAAATTTAAAAAATCCTGTCAATCACAGTAAAAGCAAACAATGACATCTCATCTCATATTTGAGTATTATTTTAATTTTGACTGCTGTTGAAGTAGCTGCCACATTCTGCATATTGGAATTTGAAAGGTTAAGTTAGGCTTTGTAGAGTGGATAAGAAAGGAAATTTAGAAGTATATACAATTTTAATATACAATCCTTGCATTCCCCATATCTAGATTTTGATCACAATTGTGCAAGCTTTCTTACATTACCAATGAGTACCTGTAATGTGAAGAAAATTGATTTTCATCCTCGCCACTGCTACAAGAACTGGTAGTATATAAAGATAATTAAAAGATAAGCTGTGGCTTTTCAAAACTTTTATGAGATTTCCTATCTCATTTGCAAATTGGGGAGCACTGCTGTATTCAGCCATTTTAGAATTAATACACACTGTTGTTCTCCACTTGTGTTTTCAACAATTAGGAGACCAAAGGCAAGACAAGAACCACTTGCAGCCAGCCTGTGCAACCTGCAGTGCAACCTAACAATCTGCAGTGAAAAGGGAAAATCGATAGATATACTCTTTCCAACAGATATTAAAAGAAGATTTTAAATATTCCTTTTTTTATCATTTCCAAAAACTCACCGGTTGCCTCACACGGCAGAGCCAATTCTTCCAAAATAGAGCCTTGAACTGGTGTACAGCATGCCCCATATCGTCCTTTCTTTCCTTCATCCACTTGCAGAGTGGCTTCTCGAGGACTTTCTAACTCAGAATCATCTCACCAAGCAGTCTGAACATATTATTCAGAAGCTGATTAATTCCAGCACTAGAGAATGGCGCAAGAGATTTGCCTGCTTGCTGAGGAAAGATGAGATTATGTTTCTGCCTCTTGTTTTGCATTCGTTGAGGAATCTCATCTTTCCATTTGCTTCACAGTGCAATGAACAGTAAGGGGATGGGTCTGTATAAATGCCTTCAGGGTGCTTTACTCCACAGTATATATTCTGCACTTGTTTCTACCTTTCTGGAAGAAAAATGAATGCAAACAACAAGAAAAAAGAATATGTAACACACATTTGTCTTTTTCCAGAGTTTGGTGACTTTCTGTCACTGCAGTGTTAATGTCATTTTGCAAGCATATGCTTAGATTTTTGAAAAAAAAGAATAGCAGGAAAATAAGTACACTGTTTAACCACATAGCCCTGTAAATGTCTGTATACTTCTAGAACACCCTCATAAATACACATCTAGCACTGTGGTGGTCCCATTGCATCATCTTATGACTGTTTAATTTTATCTTATAAAGGGTGTGTGTTTGACATTTCATTCTCCTTTTTCAGTATATATTCCCTACATAAAGGTGAAATATTCTGACGAGTCAGAAAACTGTGTTAATTACTTGCCACATGCCACCCAGGATGAAACTCAGTCTTCCAGCACTTCCTTCGGCAAAGAGGAGGGAGGGCAATTCCTGGAGCTGTGCGGAGGATCTGCAGGAGGGGACCCTACGCATACCTGTGGCAGCAGGGCCACCTGGAGACACAGCAGGTGTCTGGCGGTGCAGAGCTGTGCGGTCTTACTGAGGGGTGAGCATGACTGCCCTACCAATCAGAAATGCCTCCTTGAGCAGAGGAGAAATCTTTCTGTATGTTTTGTTCTACCCAAATGAATTGCCTAAGATAGAATCTGATACCTAAAAGCTCTCTCTATGGTCAATGGAGACACAAAACACAGCCATTATAGAAGGTGATTCAAATCACCTATAACCTGAATCATGAATCACACATTAGGACAGTGCGGTGCCTGAACAAATACTCTTTATTTCTCATTATTGCTGAGTCAATTGCATCATTACACTTCCTGCAAAATGTATTACTATTGAATGAAAGAGGCATCTTAACATTCACAGCTATTTTTCCACATTAAGAGTAAAATCCCCAGAAATGTAAAAACTTTTTGGATACAGAAGTCACCAGTAAGGAATTCGACTTCCACTATACTTGAGCTAAGGCAGCAATCTAAAAAATTAATAAGTCTGATACTTCTGCAATGAGCAACTGCGCATCTGTAGGTCCACTGAGCTCTGCCAGTTTCCATGGGATGAGGTTCAGCTGGTGTCTTATGTCCAGTGCCTGAGCTTTCCTTTCCCAAGCTTTGGATTTGGGTCACCCAGCAGCAGGTTTTGGCCCTCCAGAGCATGTTGTGAAGCTCAGTTACTCCACTTCATGTTAAACTGACTGATTAATCTGTTAAAAACTTCGTATTTTAAATGGTGTAAATTTCTGTTTTAATTTTTACATTTTCCATGAGTTCAAGGAGTGGAGAGAAAAACAGATTACATGTCATGAATTCATAAATTTTTACATACTGGTAAAAATTGCCCCCCAGCAAAGCAGAAATCACAGATGCAGCCATGGCAGAATATGAGTACTTGAACGCCTTTATTCCTCAAATACGGTGGGATTTCCTTTTATTTTCTCTGCTCCGAGACTGAAAAAATTACTGAAGTAATCATTTAGCTTTAAATAGAAAGTCCTCAGGACATACTAAAAAGCTAAGCAGTTCAGTGTTTACCCGAATGATGTTAAGCAAGTTTGCACCTCTAAGGCAGGATTAATTAAGTTATGTATGAAGGTGGGTCTGTTGAGCCCATCTTCTGTTCTTCCATTAACCCCTATTTCCCACTCCACTCCTCCGTCGTCGTGGTACTGGCAAAGCACGCACCTCCAGCGGTCAGCACGTTACCATCTTTCTGCTTCCTCCAGTGCTGAAGAGCAGCCCCCGTGCTGTGCAGCAGAGCCACATGTCCCCCGCATCTCACCTCTCCCATCATCCTCCCGCTCTGGGGCTCTCCCCTGGCATGCCCTATGGTGGCAAAGTGAAGCTGGACAAACAACCGACAAGGAAGAACATGACCTCACCAAGGAGCTCCACTTCACAGCTGGCTGGCATTTGCCAGGGATGTTTCTGCTTTTAGTCAAGGAATGCTAAAATCCCTGCTGCTTCAGAGTACGTACAGTAATTTTGCTCAGTAGGACCAAAGGCAAAATTCTGAGATAGCTGAGATGAAAATTCTGTGCACAGTTAAAGTATGCATTTTTAAACAAATATTTGTCAATTATTGGATATTGTGAATATATGTATGGGTTCACACAGCCATTTTGGAAAGCTGGGGAGCAGAATCTATAGTGTGTGTGATTTGTAGGAAATGGTAAACTAATCAGTCAGCATAATGAATTACAAGCAGTTATTTATCAAAGCAACTGATACGGAAGACAGTTCCTGACTGTAAGTATGTAAGCTAAAACAGCTCACATGAACCATTTGCCAAATTATTTTGAACAAGTAATTCTGCAAAATCTCTGCTCATCCGACTGTGTGATGTGATTAATTTATTATGCTCTATATAATTACATACTGACAAATGTTGCATTCTCTTTTTTAATGCTAAACAGCTTTTAATGGATACAGGAAACAACTATTTTATATGCAATTAGTATTCAGTATTAATGAACTACTGACTCCTCATTTTACTATGTAAGACACCCAATAGACAAACACCTTTCACCAGCGAGTTCTGTTAACTTTATTTATCCCCATACATCATTGTCCTTTCCTAAAGAAAGTCATTCTTACCTAGTATGGTGTTCTCCAGTAGCAGACTTGTTTTTTCTAGAACAAAATTTGTGAAAGTAAGATACCTCATAAACATTCAACCAAGAACAATCCCTGCAGTGGAATTCTGGGAAATTATTCTAAAAGTAATTTTAGAAGAAACAGGATGTATAAGCTTGATTGTATTATTTGCAATGTTATAGAAATATGAGAAATACAAAATCAAACCACCACCACCCGCCCCCCGCAACAAACCCTTGGCACAAAAGAGACAATAATATTAAAAATTAAGCACACAGGCAGGAAAAGCAAATCAGTTCTGAATATTTTTGGAAAGACGCGTCAGCTATGTTGCGGCCATCCTGTAAGCTCTTTTGAGTGATTGAGGTTTCATCGGTACAGTGAGAAGCAGTATCCTGTGCGAGCACCAGCCTTAAATAGCAACTTTGTTTAGGAGTTGCACGTACAAAGAGCTTAAAAAGGTTCAAACACAGCACAGTGGCTGGTAGGCTAAATGAAGTATTTGCTTTCAGGGCTCCTTAACAGAGTGGCTGTAGTCAACAGCAACATCTTGAATATTGCAGGGCAAATTAGAAGGTCGTATCTTTCATCACGTGCTCCACTCATTCCTTCTGGAATGGAAAAAAAAAATATGCTCAGACTTGGGTCTCCAAGTGAGGACCTGCCCTTTTCTGCTTCTGCTTAGCTTTAGCAGGCTTTGTCTCGGTTTTAACTTAAAAGTTTACTCTTATAATATGCAAGATATCCAAAACCACTGGGCAGAAAAGGCAGAGAACCTTCTGCCAGCATCCATCTCTGGTTTTACAACTTGACTGCTTTATAATATGATACCATCAACACCCTGCGTCTAGCCTACAGTTTTAATATAAGCTAATTAGAGTAGGTTGGCAAGCACATTCAAAGAAACAGAGTTTTATATGTTAAATAGGTTAAAGCCCAGGAGCCAAAAATACTATTTGGTAGACAGGAATGCAGTCAGATCATGTGAGAATACGGCTGGGAGTCTGGTCAACTAGCATATTTTCCTATCACCACCCACAACTTCTTTCACAAGGTTTATTGTGTGATCACAAGGCTTTCCTTTTAACATTATTAGGACTACTACTTGTAACTATTTGCATGGCACAGACCTGTTTTGCAGACAAAGCGCCTGCAGGATGACATCAATTAGTAGCATCTTTCCTGGGAGACACTTCCTGTGTGCAAAGTTAGGATATGATGAAAAATGCTAGTTGTGGGCAAGGTCAGATAATAGGGCTGATTAAAATGGAGCTACACATTAAACAAACAAAACAGACCCAATCTCACAAGGAGGCCAGTGGTTTGAGCTTCTGGGAAGCTCTAGGAATTTTATTCTTGTAATATGACAGATAGTAAACTGAAAACTTTCTCTCAGTTACAAGCCCAGCACCAACAAGAAGCATCTGGAATCAGGCTTCTGTGTCCTGTAAAACCGGCTCTGTCTGTCTTTTTCTGCCGCTGCATTTTGTCTGTAGCCTGAGCAAAAGCATTGCCCCTGTCAGCATTACTCTTTCTTCTATTATTTTACCATAGAGTTTCAGATTTAATGTTGCTCTGTTCGGTGACATCCTTTCTCTTCAGGCAGAAGACTTTTTATCTGTAATTTAATTCATACTCTGGAGTATAATAGTAAATGGTAATTATTTTAGAAAGAGAAAGCATGTATTTAAGTCACTCCAACTTAAAGACTGAGAAATTTTCAGGGAACCTCAACATCTTGTAGCAAACCGTAATAGTGTCATCAAATCACACTACTGTGCTTTTTCATATTCAGTTGCTGCACACAGATCCAGTGCCCAAAGCTGTTTGCTGCTTGCACTAGCGAGTGCTGCATTCAGAACAATTGACTGCTGATGGGCAAATCTAAAACATTCACGCTTTAGTTTCTTTCGCCTATCTTGTCAATGGAAATGCAACGCATCTCCAATTCAACTGTATAACAGTTTATTTAGGAATATATTGAGATCCAGACTTGAGAAGAAAATCCATTTCTGTTACATAATGCACTGAAAATCCTTTGCAAGGACTTAGGAAGAATTTTTAAAAAAGATATTGCATATTACACCTGCACATTTTCAAGAAACACTGAAATTACTGAATTATTTTGTCTGGTTTTTAAAGGACAGATAAAAACATTTATACTCTAAGCATTTCTGGCAATAGGTCATTCCAAAATGTTCCTTTTCAGGATTTCTCATACCTTCCACTAAAGAAAACCCTTCTCTGAAGTGTATCAAGATGCCAAAAATAAAAATCCACTCCTTCAAGTCACTAATCAAGTTACTGCACATTCTCAGTCTCTTGCAAATGTGGAACAAATGCGTTCTAGCCTATCTTCATTATGGTCTCAACCATTTCTTTAACAAAAAGGTAGGAACAGGCTAGAAGAACACCATGAATCACAGAACAAACCATTGGTAGAAACCACTGTTTTCTCCCCTCACACTTCCACCCTATTTGTATCTTCTGCCTTCCTTCTTTGCTTTTATCCCTTCTGATCTCTGGAGTAAACTGATTCTGTAGTGTATTGCTAGGTACAGGGTGGCATAGAGAACAAAAACAGGCCTTTCATTTGAAATTGAGGTTTCCGGGGTTTGCAGCATTTGCAGATCTACCAGGAGACACTACACTATGTAGTATCAAACATAACTGTAATATCATAGAAGCTTTTAAAAATATCCCCACTCCAAATCCTGATTCATGTTCTACAGAAAGAATGTGAATGGCTAATATTAAAGAATTGATTTGCATATAAAAGCCTGTTAAATATTTTATAATACTTTATGGACATCTTTGTAAAACCTACAGGAAGGTAACTTCGCCGCCGAATGCACGCAGCTGACTCATTTCTTTATCTCTCTGTCCAGCTGCAGTCACAAGGGAAAATACAATTGTTCTTATCAGGGAAACATTCTGACAAGTTTCCTCTGAAGCTAAGAAAAGTATTTTATTGCACGCAAGATGTGTCTATAGAGCACCCTCTTGCATTAGAAATACAGCATTACAGGACGGTGACCAGTAGAAACAGGAGGATACTTGGCCTCCTTTGAATTCTAATTTTAAGTTGTCATACATCCCTTTACTCCATCTGTTAGGAAGCACAGAAGAAAAATATTTTAGCAGAAAGAAAAGTGCAATGTCCTAAGGAACAGTGGGAAGAGGAAAGGACATATCGGCAAAAAGTGAATGGCTAAAGTCTTCCAGCTGTTTCTGCTAGGGTCTTGTGTATTGATTTAATAGAATAGTTGCATGACTCCAAGAATGCTTGAGCCTTAGCTCCAACTCAGCCAGGCCACAATGCTAGTCATATTTCAGCATGTAGCACGTAAGAGTTTTCATATTAGTTATCAAAATAGAAGTGCCTACTTCATATGACTGTAAATACAAAAGCTTTGTAGTTTCAATTGACAGTTCACACTGTTAAATGATTTAAGAATTTTTTTTTTAACCAGTTTCCAGATTCTTGCTGTCCTTCCTTTAAAAAGACAACTCACACCACGTCAGATTCATACCTCCAAGACAACTGCAGTAATATGCTTCCCCAAAGCTTTACAGAGCCACATTAGGTGTCTCTTTGTTTTCTTGATAAAGTATTTTTTCTCCTCTTTGGGTAATTCATAGCAAGTATTTCTTTTACAACAGCAAACTGTCTCCTCCAAACCCATACTGGTCAATTTGGTATAAGCTTTTCTTCAGCCTCGAGTGCAGCGCGTTGCTTCTTAAGTGATCTCCTTTTTATCTCCTTGCTACTGTTCTGGGAACAGGAGGTTGGAGAGCGAGGATGTGCTTTGTTGCATGATTCCCAAGGGACCTCACAGGGCTTCGTGCAATGCCCAGGCAAGCACTAGGCATAATTAAGCACAGATTTTTTATTTTTTTAAATAAGGGAAGAACAGTTCAAACAAAATGTGGAGCCATTCCCACCTGACTCCTTCGCTTAAGCTTTGGGAAAAAACGGCTTTCTCTGAAAACTTACATTCATTGTATATCCTGAGCATAAATGAGAAAACATGTTTTTAAAATTAAAGGAAGAGTAAATTAGTAAATTTAAAAAATCTAATATTTTTATCTTTTTATCTGTTCTCCGGTTGAAAATTCATCAAATTTAAGGAGACTTCATTGGCAGTTTCCTGTTCACAAGAGTCATCCCTTCCTTTTTTAATGTTTTCATCACACATTGCTTCCAGTTTCTGCCACTTCTTGGTGAATGTGCCTACTACTACATCACTCCCTCTTAGATCTAACTCTTATGCTTGTTAACAGAGTGTTGCAGACTACAATCCTTGAAAACAATATCTCATTTAGCTGGATCAGTGACAGCTGTTCTGAGAGTTTATTCAGACCCTTTTGACCTGTGACTCCTGCTAGGACTGGACCCTCCACTGCAGGAGGAGAAAGAAAAAAAAAAAAAAAAAGAGATAAATGCTTTTTTCTTTAGCTGACCATGTATTTATATTCTAAACAAAGCAGCAATGAGTATGATTTTAAAAAACCCCAAACATGAGGCCAAGGGTAGTGGAGAAAATTGCAGAAATGGTTTTGATGTCATGTATACTCAATAGGCATTCTCCAGGTCTTCAGAAGAACTGGGAACCATTGCAACAGTGAGTGTTATGTCCTGAAGACAAGATGAAACCAATTTAAAAAGAAACAAAGTAAAAGGAAAAAAAAAAAATGAACTACCATAATGCAGTCCTGTGAACATGCTGTGCATCTCCTGAATGCCTTTGATTCCTCTTCAGTAAGCAGGAGCCTTGATTCAGCAAAAGATTTCACGTTCTTCAATGCAAAATTACTTAATGCATAAATGTTTCCTGGGTATTGATTCAATCATATAGTTAAAACGGGATATGAATGACCTTGTTGGATCAATATCTAGAAAGTACAGATATTCAACAGCTCCGTGTCAAGTCCCTAATGCTCAGAAAATTCAGTCCCACACTTTGCAATTTCATGACATTTTAATATATGAAAATAGTATTGTTTATTTGTCAAAGTTTGCAAAAAATAAACTGCAATCACTTTTTCTTTACAAGTGAAGCAACAAAGACATTATAAATTATATATTTTTTTATAACAACGAGAAAGGGATTAGTATTCTTAAATTAATTTTAATTTGGAGGTTGGCAAGTACTTGGCAATAAAGTTTGATATTCTTCCTAGTTTTTCTTTTACAGCAGGGATAAATAAAGCTTTTTCATAAATTATAGCAGGCTTGTCCTTCACAACAGATCCATTTTCCAATTCACAGAAAAGCGAGTCTTCTATCCAGCAATGCATAACTAAGCAAAACTTAGCTGAAGCCCATTCAGCACATTCGGTTCCCAAAGCACAGTGACATAAATGATTAACTTCCACAGACACACGGAATGCTGTAAGGTATTCTGAGGTAAAAGACCTTTAATGCACAGAAGTCGTGACCATGACTTCAGCTGTGCAAAAACTTTCTGCTTCTATAAAACAGAGATGGATATTTCATACTTTCCCAAGACTTTTCTTAATGAAATATCCCACTAACTTCTGCGGTCTTTGCTGATACTCCACAAGTACGTCATGTGAGCTACTAATTTGGTCTCCTTCAAGCCGATTCAGAAGAGTGACACACACTACAGCAGCTAGAAATTGAAAGACAGCATTAGTTAGGAATGACATTCTGGCACTTCTACAGTCCAAAAGCATAAACATTTGAACAAACGTCTAGAAGATTAGAAATATGAGAGAAAACAAACCCCCAAAAAAGGATGCACAGTACCGTAAGATGCTAGGGGACTAGCATGCTGTGGATGATATAAAAAAAGTTACAAACAGTTTAAGACAACTGATAGCTACCATAAAGCAAGAGCTCTCAGGCAGCTGCAGATACTTACTGTTATATCATGATTCTTACGTTTTTCTGGATAGGAATTATATTTCACGAGTACCCAGGACGTGACTGGTAGGAAGTGATTAGAGACACTGTTCTAGTAGATACAGATTACAGCCCTCCACTATCTACCTTAACCTCAACTCAAATCCCTGTGCTGTAGATGCCATCCCTCAGGAACCAGCAGATGAGCTGCTTCGACTTTCACGGATGGGGAGCACTGCAAGTACATGAGGATCTCATGGACCATCTCAGGCTCATCTGCTGCCTTTTGGTAATCAGAGCCCCAAAGGTAAAATCCCTCCTTTCACTCAAGCTGAGCTCTACCATCACTCTTCTGTATCTGGGGTTTCTGCTAGTGACAATTTGCAGAGCATAAGCCGTAATACACATTACAGACCTACAAGGTACAGACAGCAAAAAGGACCAGGCTCCCTAATGGCTCGGTGATAGCATGGGTTGGGTTTTTAATCACTCTCAAGTCAGTAAGAACTGAGGATGCTTGATATAACTGTTGGCCTTTTTGCTCTTCATCCTCCTTGAGTTTAAGGAAGTTTGAGAAACATTGGTGTTTTGAATTGGCAAATTCCTCGCCAGGAAAGTGAGAGACTATAGTTAACACAGTGGGTAGAAAGGCACTGCATTACATTGTTTGTAATTGCTTATTTTTTTTTCTAATCTTTACTGAAAATTAGTTAGCTTGTGTAAAAAAATTAAAAACTCCTTTTAGGATTAGGAATGGTTTATTCAGGATGCTACTAAAAATCTTCAACTCTTTAAGAATTAAGGCCATAAGTCTACACAAAATACACTTTCAATTTGATATGAAAGTAAAGAAAGTGATTATAGTTTTATGTATATGAGAATCACCTGATTGCTTAAATTAACCAGTTGCTTCCTGTAAACTTCAAAAACTAACTGAAGAAAACAAATTAATGCCATAGGGTAATTAGGTACTTTAATGATTTATGTGCTTGCCATGGGCTGGAATAGCAAATGACAGCACTAAACTGTAGAAGAACTATGTGAGGAAGTTTGCATAAGTTGTGAATACATATGACACAAATCAAACAATCATAGCAACAAAACTATAACCACAACTGTTTTTTTTTATATGCAGAAGGTATGTTAACACCCCATCGCAGTTTTTACCACAAACCCCCTGCAATGCAAAAAACTTCCTATAGCTTGAATAAAGCGACTTTAAGTTAGTTTACCTTTGACACCGCTGAGACTGCACATTGCAGCAAATACGGAAGACTCCATCTCTATGTTTCTGACGCCAGAATCATAAGCTTCCTTCAAATATTGCAGTTTCTCTTCTTCACTATATAAGCAGATTGCACCATCCAACCTGCCCTGTCCTACAAAGTGATTTTGTAGAAATTTGCAGAGTGATAAAGTCACAGAATAAATTCAGTTTCTAAAACACCCAATTATTGCAGTTTCCCCTATACAGTGTCCAGCTTTTACTACTACTCTTTATTTTCACATGCAAGACAAGTAGGACAAAGTGATTCTTAGCTATTGCTAGAGCATCTACATATTACTTGTATTTTTTATAATGTGAATCACGGTAATTTAATTGGTCTTCTCCAGCTTAAATTCTCAAATTCATAAATGGGAAAATGTAAGTAGTAGTTTCCCGCATGTGCGGCATGTGTCAAAATTCAGCAACAAACTTTAAGCTATATGGTAGTGTTGCATTTTTTCTATGTTTAATCATTATCTAGAAAACCTGCCAGGCTTGAAAATGCTTTCCTGATGCTACCTTAAAAGGACAAACATTTTATTACTTACAGACTCTCTAAGGTAAGAGATGAAGATTCTCTTAAGCTAACTAGCTAATACTATTACAATTTTTTTGAGAAAATTAGTTTATTCAAATTATTCAAGAGTAACACCTACAGATAAAACAGCAGCAGGTTATGTACAGTAAAGTTAAATTACAGTGTTTTACTCAGTATCTTTTTGTTTTCAGGAAATGTACTCCTAAATTAACGCCCTTGAGCCTGTTCTGTTTTTGCTGTATGAGTTGAAAACGTTCCTGACACGGATTTAGTGTAGCTTGCACCTGTGATGGGTGTCTGAGGAGATACACAAACTGACGGTGTCTGCTTCTGACCAAGCCTGAGCACTATTATGAAGACCATGTGTTCCCTTCTGCATTGCACCCTTTGTCACCTATTCAGTAACATCTAGAGAAAGTAGTATCAGGTGCCATCTACACTCTGTTCTCGCAAGATTTGAAAGATGTTTGTGAATAGGCTTGGGAGACCAGAAAAGAACCTAAATGTCTGTATGTTTATCCAAAGTCAGCCTTGGAGGTTTGCCCCTCCTACGTAGCAGCATTGACACAACTCAGCAAAATATTGTCTTCAGTTGTCTGATCACTGCTTTGCTCAAAATGTGCATGGGAAACAAGTTCCAACACTTCTTTTAGAAAAGATTTACTTTAGATACTTAACCAGTGCAAAAAAAACCAACCCCGAAACAGCCACAAATAATTCTCACTCCTCTAATCCTCTAGGATGCCTCAGTAAGTCACAGAAATTTTGTGACAAACATACCTAACTGACAAGTATGTGAAAAGCGTAGAGTAGACTATATGTATTTCAGAGGATCTGTTAGAGCTGGGGGGAAATAAGCCTCCACAAAATTAAAAGTTCAGTACAGCAAACTGCTAAGCACAATGCTTGATTTTACGTATATGAAAAATAGGTTAATTACGATTGACAAGACAGCTCAAGTAGGGAATGCGTTCTGTTCAGTGAACTGGACCTTAATGTTAAAATACTATTCAATATTTATCTATTGCTGCTTACCAATATACTTCTGTTAGTCTGTCGCCAGCCTTACCTTCATAGAAATCCAAAGTGCACATAGTGTTTCCAATGACTGTATTGAATTGACTGATTTCTTGACTGCACTGCATCAGTTCCTTAGCCAGCTCTTCATCTAGGTTCGTACTGCGAATCACTGTCTTTCCCAGAATAACCTGTTCAAACTGAGGTTTGAAGGTGGCATCTACAGACTGCCTAGTTATAACCACTGACCCTGGCTCCAGACCTGCAGTAAAAAGAAATAGATATAGCTTCACAATGTAGTTAATGCTTTGTTTCCACATACACAAAACGTACATCTTGACCCAATCCTGCTTCTTTTAAAGGTGGCAATTTTGCCCCTGAATCCACCAAGAGAATTTTTTTGTGCAGGCCTAACCGCTTCAGTTTATTATTACAAATAATTTCTGAAAGAACAAAATTTTTCCTTTTTCACTATATATTCTTTCTTATCTCATACTTTTCATACAGGACAGGAATGTCCTTCTCCTCACGTTGTCAGATCTCTTAAGTGCATCTTCTCTATCCAGAGGCAAATATCGCCTTTTCTTTCAAAATTACGGAAGCAAAATGATTCATCTCCTGCAGAAAACTGTTCTGACGATCAATCACTTACTTGCAGAGAGATGCTCTACTCTCCTACAAAGATACTTTGGTTTGAAGAAAAAAAGAAATCAAGCGGGGAAATACCTATTCCACCCGAGGTGCCGATGCGAATAATGGTTATGTTGGAACACTTGGCATGATGCAACAGTTTGATCAGCTCGTGCAACATGATTGAAATAGAAGGAATGCCCATACCGTGCTGAAATGAAAGCAGAAATTCATATTCGACATTCACATAGACAATGCAAAATATATACGGAAGAAGGAGATGGAAAATATCTCCTTCCTGATATCTTTTTCCAAATGTCACCTAACTCACTCCCACAAAATCCCTAACCTATGGGCCTACTGAAAGGCTGCTTCAGGTAAACAGAAAGACTCCCACTGGCTTTGGTAGACTATGGATGAAGTACAGTATTTCTAAAAATCATGAATTATAAAATATTTACGTTCTCAAAAGTATAAGCAGTGTCCTTTCCTAGTAGTTGACAAATGCACTTCATCACAGAACTTTTCTTAAAGACAAGAAAAACCCCACTCTGATTTTTTACCAACCTGAAGTGCTAGTGAATAGTTAAGCTAAATTTTTTCAAAACACTGTGGTTTAGTCACAAAGTTCAGCAAATGTAAGTCCACCTTAACTTGCATGATAATGCGATAATTACAACTCAAAAGAAAGGGTGCAGAATGATACTACAGTTATGCAATTGCAATTGAAGTATGTAATCATATCTACAAATTAAAGGTATGAAGTTTTAAAATGCATACATGAGTTGGCAGCACAAGTCCCATGGAATGCTACTCTTAAGCTGTGTTAGCACATTTGACAATGCCGCTGCAGATGCTTAGCTCTGGACGTGATACAGCCATTTTTTCCAATACCCCACATGCATCGAGTCACCTTTTTTCCCCATTATTCAGGGGACAGAACAGGGACGAGGCAACAGTAAGTCTGCTCAAAAAATTTATAAGGCCATTCCTGCAACACCTCAGTGGTACACTGAAGAAAAAGGAGGCAAGAAAGGAACGAAGGTCTCAGAGATCTGCCCTCTTACAAGAAAGGGCTAAAAAGGAATTCTTGGTTAGCTGACTGCACTATTTTGAGCATGGCTGATACAAACTTAAAAACCTGACTCCGGCTATTAAGTGTTTAAAAGAAATGTACATTCATATTTTCTACTTTGAACAGCATCATTGAACTGCG
This sequence comes from Aptenodytes patagonicus, assembly GCF_965638725.1. Classification (NCBI taxonomy): domain Eukaryota; kingdom Metazoa; phylum Chordata; class Aves; order Sphenisciformes; family Spheniscidae; genus Aptenodytes; species Aptenodytes patagonicus. The sequence goes on from NC_134950.1 coordinate 79,370,470, forward strand.
TCCCATATCTGATTAAGTGAGGTACTTACACTGACTGACAAAACAGGTCCCACTTTGTACATTGCGTAACGGTCAGTTCCCACACAGATGTTAGGGTAGTCACAATCGGGGCCCCCAAGCCCCAGTTCTTCAGCTATGTAGGCAATAAAAGCTTTCATCCGTGAAGGACTTCCTCCAACACATACAAACTGGGGTGGACAGTATTCAAAAAACAAAATCAATTGCACGATTCAGTATATCAAAGAACATGCAAAGATCAACATGAGGATGCAAACACCTTCAGCTAAGACAAAGCTATTCCCAGACGTCGTTCTTCACATAATTGTTCTAAAAGGCCATGAAGAAAAATTATGGAAAAAACTCCAACCTTCTATATAGAACTCAAATGCCTTCATCCCGTCTAAACTAGTAAAAGACAGATATTGGCTTGAAGGCCCCGCAAAAGGGAGTTCTACCTGAAGAGAGACTGCAGCATTTGCCTTTTTACTGGCTGAAAAGAGACAGTCAGAAACAATTATCCCCAATTTTGCTTGGTATTGAAAGTGACAAGAACCCACAAAATCTTATCCCCTTTCCATTCATTCCTCAATTGGTGCTATGCCGACACATTTATTTTGAAGACAGCTACACTTCCACCTTCTGCAGAAAAGCTTAGGCTTGCTGAATGAAATGAAGCGTCTTACCTTTACATCTCCAAACAATGCTGGAAAATCATGGGTACCAGTCCCAAGAGCAAAATGGTACAGGATGTCTTCTTTCATTTTCTCGAGGTGAGGGTTGCAGAGATGGATAAAATTCTCTCTGCCAGGACAGCAGCATTGTGAAACAGAGAGAGTATGTACAAACACCTACATTGAACAGATGCTAATTTTGCAAAGTCAAGCAGTAAAAGTTAGGAAATGCCAAACCTAAGTATGCCTGCACTACCTTATTTTGGTTCCTCATGCATTACACTAAAGAAATCCTAAATTTCATGACCACCTTACATCTCGTAATAAATCACATATGATATTTAACATTCCATTCATTGCACATGAATGTGTGAATGAAATAGCTGAAGAAAAGCCCAGATGGTAGGATGCATTTGCAACCATGCAACCTTCATCTTAAACAATATTAAAGCTGTGAACCAGGGTGGGTCTTTATGGTGAGCAGAACAATGGGAGCAGGACCAGGGAATATTCAATAGACCACCTTACCACATAGACAATCTATAGCAAAGCTGAAAAGCAAACCTGACCTCTGTGTTTTGACTGACCCTCCTAGCCACCTGAGAGGGGTGGGAAGATTTGGGCTTTACAGACAGACCCAAAGGGGATTTCTGGCAATTTGGCTCACTGTAACTCCGTGTCATCCAGCCAGGAGGAAAAAACTCCACGGCATAAGACTGGTAACAAGAGTACAGAGAATCTGAAATAGGAGAGGAAAGAGGCAAATGGAAATCTGAAGCAAAGAGAAAGCCATGGAAGAGAAAAAAAAAAAAAAGAAAGAAAAAGTGAAAGAGAGGAAGAGGTAAAAAGAATTCACTTCCTCTTAAGTTGATTCCTGTAAGGAAGTGATACAGCTTAAAAAAAAAAAAAAAATCTTTCTGAAGAACCAGGAAATGACGAGGGAAGGAGGGAAAACTGAACTACTTAGCATGTGGGACCGCCTTCATGGAAAATTTGGGAGTGGACTAACTAGGCAAGCTGAATGATTCATAAAACGTCTTGCCTTCTGTGCTTGATGTTTTAAGTTCAGTTGAAACAGGTAGGAAAGACTAGTCAATAATCACAAGCTGAAGCAAAATACTGGCCAATACTTCAAAGTAGTTTCTGAGAGATGAAATCAAGCAATAAATGTCTTCCAGACACAAGAAGATGACTTAATAGCTTAATGAAGGCTCACTGCAGTCACAGCATGGCTCAACAAATTCAAACTGCTTTGTCAGAGGAGACAAACAAAAGAGTTTGCCTGGAGTTTATGCAAAAAATTATTAAGACTTTGCAGGAACAACTCTAAAGCCTAAACATAGGTGTTTAGCGCTATTTTAGATGTTTTAGGTTATCTTATCTGTCTTCTAATGCCTCTCCAGAAAGGCAGTGCTTTTCTGTAGGTCCTATGTCTTATCTGTCGATCCTGTGCAGGATGTATTTGTTACCTTAAGAAGCCTAAAGTGGCCTAGATACCCAGACTGAGGTCACCAAACTGTTCCTCAGAAAGCAAAGAAAGTAGTTACAACCCCAATATTCTGAGAATTTTTTCTGTTCTTGAAATTCTCTCCGATGTCACTAACTATCCAGCAGCAGCTACGCAAACAAAGAAAGAGGTATCATCCCAATCCACCCTATTTGCCCCTGCCCACCACAGACTACCACCTTCAGCAACTGAAAAAGCAGCCCAACAAAGCGGGTGGTTCATTTGCCCCTTCAGTAGTAATTCCTTTCCATCTCCCACATGGCCCATTTGCCTCTCCTCATACAAATCCTGCCTGAGGTAGAACCAAAGGCTTTGGTTCCCTTTGTTCTTCCCTCCGAGAGACCTGTTTGACTCGAGGAGAAATAGAGAGCAGGTTTCTTCAGAAAGGCGCAGACAGCCCAGGAGTTTGCCAGCTCACATGAGCAGAATTCCCAGGCTGCCCCCTCCGAATTATTCCTGTTCGGTTTTGTGGGACTCTTTACCCATATTTAATGGGTCACTCACTAATGCAGAACAAATAGCTGGCTGTGCTGATGTTTATTGGAATGGCTTTTACATACAAATAGGATATGATTTGAAATCACTTTACAATTTGTTCTCAGGCAAGCAAAAAATATTTCCTTCTTTATGAGAATACCAGCAATAAAAGCTTCTCTCCAGGAAATAAACTGGGAAAAGGTGAGGCCACTATTAAAAGTACAGGGAAATTCATGTGGTATGTGCCAACACCACTGTCCTCATGCCTGGCCAAAATACAGCTTCCTTCCTCAGCAGTGACTGTCTTTCACCTCTTTCATCTCATACCCTACCAGCAACACTCTTCAACCCACTGCCTCACTGCAGCTAGGGGCTGTTACTAACTTGTACTGGTTATCTGCCCATCCGGATCTAATTGCAGACTTGGACCCTGGGGTAAAATGGGCAACTGAAGTAAGCATATTACTATGTGTACATAGGACAAATGCCATGGATTTACAGTAAAGGCAAAGTTTGCCTGATAAAAATCTTTGGCCTCTAACCCTAAGGAGCAGACAATTTATTCCCCTCTCGCTGTTGTAAAGCACCTACAACTTCTGGGCGTTTAAACAAAACATGAATATCTGAAGACTAAACGTGCATGTATAGTTTTACTAAAATAAGCTTAAAGTAAGGATTAGAGAAACAGACTGAAATATTTGTTCAAACTCTTGAAGCAGGTCGGTCTGGCCATATGCAGCAACCAAAGTCAACATTTCAACAGCTCACTGGATTAAAAAAAAAAAAAAAAAAAATCACCTATGCTTGGAAAAATTCACTGCCGTGATAAATGAAAATGGCTAGCCAGAAAAGCCCTCTGTGTAGGTCTGGTTAAAGCAGATAAAGACTCCATTTGTCAAAACAGCTTCTACTAGATACTTGATGTTATAATCAATATTTGTATCGTAAACTTCATCTTAAACTAAATGAGCGTGTTATGAGTTTGGGGAGGAAGGCAAGTGTAAACTTGGACGAGATAATTCATTTCTGAATCTTACTTTGAAGACTGTTCATCATCAGTTTTCTTCTCATTTGAGACACCAGGAGCCATGTATGCTTATACCTAGAATTATATTAAAAAAATTAGATATAAGTGCATCAGAATAGTCCCATCCGTAAAGCTAGTATCATTAACAGTGATAGAAACCTTCTATATAGATGATACTGTCACGCATATTAAACCCCCAAAATAATCCAGCCACACTACAGCTTTTATAACTGTAGCAAAATGAGCATCTCCAATTTTTATGGCCAAGCATCACCACTTTCAAACCACTGAAGACCAAACTAACCCCTTGCTAACGCAACCCCCATCTCACCGCTACTTCTGTCCCGTGGTATAAGCAACACCTGGCTCACGGGCCAGAGAGGGGTAAGTCTCATAGCCAACTAACTAATCCTCTTTCTTCCATACCTCCCACGGCGACAGTGACTGCTGAACCAGCTTTAGCCCCCTTTCACCTCTGGCTCCAGAAGGTCTCCAAAGCCCATCTCTAACCATCATATGCCTGAAACCTGAGTCCAAGAAGCATCTTACTCACAACATCCTCTTCATTAAACTCCTCCTACTGACCTTAAGAGCATTCCTATCTGCCCCAGCCAAAGAGAGAGGAAGACTAAACCAAACGTGACTCAAAAAAGTCACAGCACTCTAGTTTATCGTCCATCTTGAATATCTTTTTTCCTAATCCATTACCCTAACCTATACCAAAAAAATTCCCCTTTCTGCATTCTCCTTTACATTCAAACAGGCAAACGTATCGCTGAGGCTTTGGTGCTGGTACGATGACAGAATTATAATTATAGAATGACTCGTTTGTTATTATTTTCAGAAGTGACTAAGGCTACGTGACAAAGTTGGTATTTTCTGGGAATGCCCTTACAGGAAGTACTGAATAACAAAGTTTTGCTCTACCCTCCCTTACAAAGAGCCTGACAGCACATAGATTATAGTAGAGACAGGACTATAATACTTAAAACCCCCAGGATTACACTACAAGGAAATAGAAAGAAATCAGTCTTGCAATAGAATTACATGACACATGAATTTTGAAAGAACTGAAGAACCAAATGAAATAAACCTGGTCTGCCTGTTAAAAGCCACTGAATAATGGAAATGTATTAAAATTTATAAGGACTACTAGTTTTCTTCATTTAAAATATTAACCTTTATTAAACAGACCTAAACTTCACCTGTACTAGATGTACTAAACACATACTAGGATCTATGCTCAAGGAGGTAAAGTATAAAAGTCGCATTTAGAATCAATTACGCATCCTTATGGTCATATGATTAGAGTGAGTTACTACAGGGTATCACTATTATACCATGGACATTATGGGAAAAATGCGTAATTTTTTCCAAGAAAACTACAGTGCCGTGAGTCCTAGTAAGGAGGAGTTCGAAGATAAGAAGAAGAAACAGCAAAGTGATTTTTATGTACCTAGACGATAAATGGCTGCAAGCAAACCGAGGATATTCGTTCAGCTGCTGTTCACAGTCTTAAGCAACCAAGCGATTTTTAACAGTGTTCTTGGTTCTGTGATCCCCTAAGGAACGATGTATTTCAAAAAACCGAGAACAAAGTTCTGACAGTCCAAAGGTCCGAATACCCTCTCCAGCGGCGCCCAGCAGGAGATGCCTTGGCAGGAACAGAAGAAAGGAGCAAGCATAAAGCAGTTTTCCCATGGCAGACCCTTCCGGCAATCAGGTAGTAGCTGACAGGCAGCCAATTAATATAAAGCCACAAAATTCTCACGCTGTCTAAACAAACGGAAATTTGTATAGCCACGTCGAAAGTTTCAGCAGCCTGCCGCAGCCAAAGTTAAAACTGATGTTCAAGAATACTGTGCTCACAGCAGGACTCGGCTCAAGAAAGGACACGGCCCACTTTAATGTGTGTGCAAATCCTCTGACCAACGCTTTAAAACAACGCAGAATGCATTATCATTACTATCTCTCTTACTTTTTTATTCCCGCCCCCCTTTTTTTTTTAAGGAAAACCTCGGTTAATAGTCTCTTTAAGGAAAAGCTCTAGTTTGGTGTTGATCCATCATTAGAAAAACTGAAGTCGTCGCAAAATTGATTTTTACACCGTGGTTTCCCTCTCGAGACTGTACGAACAACTACAGCTCGCTCACGGCGCGCATCGCTGCCAGACGGCTTCCTCGGCGCGGCAGACGGAGGACCCTGCAGACAGCTCCCATCAATCTAAGCTCGGAGACGACGGCACGACCGAAATACCCATCCGACGAGCCCTCTGCGTCGGCGGCCCTTCCCGCAGCCCACGACGAGCGCTCGCCCCGGCCCCCCGCTTCCCCACGCGGTGGCACCCACGTTTCTGCCGCTACCCCCCCCCCCCCCCCCGCAGGGGGTTGGCCGCCCGGCGACCGGGGGTGCCGCTGCCGGGAGGCGCTGCCGGCTCCCCGCCACCCGCCCGGCGGCCGAGAGAGGATCGCGGGCTGCAGGGGGTCCCCCCCTTAAGCCGCCACGCCTCGGCTCGGCTCGGCTCGGCTCGGCTCGCCCCGCACCTCCCGTGCGGCGGCTGGCGGGGCTCGGCTCTCACCTGGGGCGGCGGGAACCACCGCTGGGAACCGAGGAGGGCCTCTCGCTGCCGCCGGACGGGCTGCGGGGCGCGCCGGCCGAGCCGCCTCCCGGCTGCGGCGGACGGGCACCGCCCCGCCCCGGGCGGGGGCCGCAGCACCGGGCGCGGTTAACTCCCTGCGCGCCGGCGGCAGGGCCGCCCGGGGCGGGAGCGCGGCCGCCAGCGCCCGCCGCCGCCTGGGGCGCGGCCAGGGTCGGGGGCGCCCGTGGCGGCGGGGCCTGCGGGGCGGCCGGCCCCGCTGCACGGAAAGCGGCGGTTTGGGGATGGCGCGGGCGGCGGGGGCTGCGGGCACCGATGAGGGATGCGGCGCGGTGCGGGGGGGAAGCGAGAGCAACGCGCCTGGGGTGCTGCAAGCACGCGTCTCCTGCCGCTCCTCTGGAGACCTACCTCTAGGCTACAAGTTTTCAGGATGATCTTACAATATAAATATATAAGCACATGTTGGCACCCTGAGGATTGCAGAGTCAGGTTAGATTGTATGGACACTGGTACCTGTATCTGTCCTTGTAACTGTATATTCGTACAGACGGTCTTTAAGTGCACTTCTTTTACTAGCATTTTGGTACGGCAAAAAAAGGGGGTGAGAAAAGAGCACAGATGACTTCTGCTAATAGAACAGAATAGACTGTTTCTGTTGGAAGGGACCTACAACGATCACCTAGCCCAAGTGCCTGACCAGTTCAGGGCTGACCAAAAGTTAAAGCATGTTGTTAAGGGCATTGTCCAAACGCCTCTTAAACACTGACAGGCTTGGGGCATCGACCACCTCTCTAGGAAGCCTGTTCCAGTGTTTGACCACCCTCTCGGTAAAGAAATGCTTCCTAATGGCCAGCCTAAACCTCCCCTAGCGCATTCCCACGCGTCCTATCACTGGATACCAGGGAGAAGAGATCAGCGCCTCCCTCTCCACTTCCCCTCCTCAGGCAGCTGTAGAGAGCAATGAGGTCGCCCCTCAGCCTCCTTTTCTCCAAACTAGACAAGCCCAAAGTCCTTAGCCGCTCCTCATAGGACATTCCTTCCAGCCTTCTCACCAACTTTGTTGCCCTCCCCTCTGGACGCATTTAAGGACCCTCACATCCTTCTTAAATTGTGGGGCCCAGAACTGCACACAACACTCAAGTTGAGGCCACACCAATGCTGAATACAGCGGGATGATCACCTCTTCTGACCAGCTGGCTATACTGTGTTTGATGCACCCCAGGATGCGATTTGCCCTCTTGGCTGCCAGGGCCCACTGCTGACTCATACTGAGCCTGCTGTGGACCAGCGCCCCCAGATCCCTTTCTGCAGGGCTGCTCTCCAGCCACTCCTCTCCCAATTTATACTTGAGAGATGTGTTGGTGCCTGGTGTTACTCCATCCTACGTGCAGAATCTGGCATTTGGACTTGTTAAATTTCATCCCATTAAGGATTGCCCAGTGCTCCAATCTATCTAGATCCCTCTGCAAGGCATCTGGTCCCTCAAGAGAGTCAACAGCACCTCCCAGTTTGGTGTCATCAGCAAACTTGCTAATGGTGCATTCAACTCCTGTATCCAGACCGTTGATAAATATATCGAACAGAACTGGCCCTAGAATTGAGCCCTGAGGAACACCACTGGTGACCAGTTGCCAGCCAGATGCAGCCCCATTCACTACAACCCTTTGAGCTCTGCCCTTCAGCCAGTTCTTCACCCGGCACACCGTGAACCCACTCATCCCACAGCTGGAGAACTTGTCCAGAAGGATGCTGTGAGGGACAGTATCAAAAGCCTTACTAAAATCCAGAAAAACTACATCCAGCGCCTTCCCTTCATCCACTAGGTAGGTGACCTTATCATAGAAGGATGCCAAATTAGTTAAACAGGACTTTCCCTTTGTGAACCCATGTTGACTGTGCATGATGATTGCATTATTTTTTAAATGCCTTTCAATAGTACCCAGTATAATCCTCTCCATAATTTTTCCAGGAACTGAGGTTAGACTAACAAGTCTGTAGTTCCCCAGGTCTCCCCTCACACCCTTTTTGTAGATTGGAATAACATTGGCTAGCTTCCAGCCAGCAGGGACTTTCCCAGACTCCCAAGACCTTTGGTAGATGATCGAGAGGGGGCCTGCCATGACATCCGCTAGCTCCTTCAGTACTCTGCGGTGAATCCCATCAGGGCCCATGGACTTGTGAACATCCAGCTGATACAGCTGGTCCCTTACAATTTCAGTGTCCACAAACGGAAAGTCACTGTTCCCACACTCGTGGCCCTCCGACTCAGGGGACTGAGCAGCCCAAGGTCTATCAGTATTATTAAAGACTGAGGCAAAAAAATCATTGAATGCCTCCGCTTTTTCTTCGTCCCTATTAATCAGATGACCATCTTCAACAAGTATCAGTCCAATGTTTTCTTTAGACCTGCTTTTGCTATTAACGTAACTTTAAAAAGCCCTTCTTGTTGTCTGACACAACACTGGCCAGTTTCAGCTGTAATTGAGCTTTGGCCTTTCCTGTCTTCTCCCTGCATATATGAACCACAACTCTAATCTTCCTGCAAAGGCTGACCTCGCTTCCAGAGATCATACAATTTCTTTTTCCTCTTGAGCTCCACAAGGGGTTCCCTGTTCAGCCAAGCTGGTCTTCTGCCCCGCTTGCTTGACTTACAACACAGTGGGATTGCCTGCTCCTGTGCTTCTAAAAGGTGGTTCTTAAAAACTGACCAGCACTTGTGGACTCCTAAGCCCTTAAAAGCAGATTCCCAGAGTACTCTGCTAAATAGTTCCCTGAATAGCTTAAAGTTTTCTCTCTTGAAGTCCAGGGTAGCAACTCTGCTGTCCTTTTTTCTCATTACACTGAAAATTTTAAACTCAACCATTTCATGATCACTGTGGCCAAGACAGCCACCTACCATCACATCTCCCATGAGTCCTTGTCTATTCACAAATAGCAAGTCTAGGAGGGCATCTTTCCTAGTCGGCTCACTGAGTACTTGTGACAAGAAGTTATCTTCCACAAACTTAAGAATTTCCAAGACCTGCTCAGCACAGCAGTGTGATATTCCTGGTTGATGTCTGGGAAGTTGAAATGTCCCATAAGGACAAGGGCTACCGATCCAGAAATTTCTCCTAATTGCCTATAGAGTAACTCATCAACGCTTACATCCTGGCTGGGCGATTGGTAGTAGACATCCACTACAACATCTCCTTTGTTTTCCATCCCCTAATCCTCACCCAGAGGCTCTCAACCACAGCACCGCTAACTGTAAGGGCTGTACAGTCAAACCTCTCCCTTATATACAGTGCAACTCCTCCACCTCGCCTGCCCTGCCTATCCCTCCTGAATAGCCTGTAGCCCTCCATCCCAGCACTCCAATCATGGGACTCATTCCATTAAGTCTCACTAATACCAATGATATCGTAGCTCTGGGAGCTGACCAACGCTTCCAGTTCATCCTGCTTGTTTCTCATACTGCGTGCGTTGGTGTACAAGCATTTCAGATATGCTCCTGAGCCCTCCATGCTCCCAGGAGCAGAGTAAGTGTTCCCACCCCCAGGCAATACCATGTTAACCCTTGGCTTACCTTCAGCAACCCTGTTGGTATTCCCTTCCCCCATCAATTCTAGTTTAAAGCCCTCTCGATCAGTTCCACCAGCTTATGTCCAAAGACGCGTTTTCCCTATTGGGACAGGTGGATCCTGTCAGGCCCCAGCACCGCAACATTTTCCTCTGCTTTACTTGAGAAGTATTAACTCAGCTGCACCTAACTCAGCAAAGCAGGCACCAGTGTTTATCATTGCTAGTATCAAATTCAGTGTGTCAACTAATTAACAGCTACAAAGCATACAAAATGCAGGTCTGCGTTTTGGATGGAAAACAGGTGTTAATACAAAGACCACCACGTGACTCTGAAAAATTTCCTTGAAAACAGAACCTGAGTTACCTGACCACTAGTTTACTTGGCCATTGCAACAGCCAGTGGTAGTGATTTAAAATAAAAGATCTACTCAACATCGACCAAACCAACACAACTGAGGGGTAATCTTCATTATAACAAAAACCTAGAGAGTGTGACAATACCATCTTAAGTCAGATGATCTTTTAGGATTAAAAGCTTGAGCACCAATCAACAGGTTTTAACATGCTGCATCACTAAAGCAGCTAGCCTGCAACTGTTTGTTGATTCAGAAAGTTCTCACAAGTCCCTTCTGCCTAAATAAAAAGAACAGATTCTCCACAACTTGCTATGAAATAGCTCCTAGCTAAGCTCAAAGTTTTGCAAAGCAAGGAAATATAAAATATACCCTCAGCTCCTAAAGCTAGACGGGCGAGTGCAGCACAACTGTAGCCGTGGCATCTCCAGTGTTACTTTGATACGGCTGACCTTGCTAGAGCTCGGCCAATTAGCCTGAGAAGAATAAGTGAAACCAAGCTGTGAATTCAGCTCGCACCCTTTTTAGTTCTGAAAGAGTGGTACCTGTTCCTCATAAAGCAACAGTGAAATCCTGAACAAGAGATGAACACATTTGCAAGAGGGATCCAGCACATTTAGCTACAGAAGTTACATTTGTAATGGAAATAGAGCTACAATCCCACAAATTTTGAAATTATAAGGAACCTAGAAAGAGAGACTGCAAAATACACTTAGTTTGACACACACTTTCCTAGGTCTGTCTTACAGAGTCAAGTCTCCAATTTTTATGCGAGAGAGATGTAGGCCAAACATTAGTTCTTCCAAGATAAGATATACTTAGTCTGGCAGAACTGGCACAAGCTGGAAACAGACAAATTTAAAATGAATAAAGGATTATCCTTTTCCATCAATTAGCAAGAAATCTAAAGCAAAAACAAAGCAAAAAAAATCATTAAGGACTCTATAAGCATAAATTTAACATTTTTCATACAGTAACTGAAGACATTAAACCCAGAATCCTGCAATACAATTTTTTAAATCATTTTTCCTACCAGAACCACACTGTAGTTTGTCATAGTAGGGAATTCGTGGGAGACAGAGCAACTAAAACCTTCTTAGTATATAACCTTCTGTACAGCAGGAGGGTAAACACGTTGGGCACAAGGCATTGCCAAGATGTATTTATTACAAAATCACGTATTGGGCATTTAGAGTAAAATCTTTTAATATCCTGCCTCACACCAAAGGACTTTTTCTGGGAATATAAGAGAGAGAAATCCCCTGCACACAGATGCGATTCTAGCCATGAACAGCATACAAGAGAAATTGCTCAACAAACTAAGAAAAATGTCACCTGTTCAACTTGTTTAAACCTCTAATAGGTAAAACAAAAGCACAGCCTCCTAATGCATCTTCCGTTTTTCTGTTCCTTGAATATTTGTCAACACTTGAAAGCTATGGTAGTGGACAATCCAAAATAAGCACCTTAGAACAGTATTTTAATTCTGTGGAAGAAACTTTTCCTTTAAATAGGAATATTACCTACCCCTTCATCTCAGGGTCCACTGAAAAATCTGCTTTGGCTTTCAAGAGGTTTGTCATTCAGCTATATATTAAGAGAATAATCAATGTAAATGACTTCTTTTGTAAATAAAGTATAATCAGGTTACTATAGTTACCTTGTCTAAAACGTTCAACAAATAATGCATCCCTCTGAGTCTAATAATTGGTAGTAACCTTTGCTCTCAGTCATCTCTAGGATACTTTTTTAAAATTTAAATTCATTTTAAGCTTATAGAATCATAGAATAGTTTGGGTTGGAAGGGACCTCTAAAGGCCATCTAGTCCAACCCCCCTGCCGTGGGCAGGGACATCTTCAACTAGATCAGGTTGCTCAGAGCCCCGTCCAACCTGACCTTGAAGGTTTCCAGGGATGGGGCATCCACCACCTCCCTGGGCAACCTGTGCCAGTGCTTCACCACCCTCAGCGTAAAAAAGCTTCCTGCTTTTGTAATCTTTGGGTTTTCATTTCATTTTGTATTTTAGTGGGAAAGGTACCTCTTAAGTAAAAATACAAAATATGTTAATAAATGTTATTTTAGAAGGGTGAAAAATACATAACTACATACTGGGATTATTACAACAATAAATTACGAAACCTGCAACTGGCATCACTTTTCAGATTTTTGTATTGCATGGATGAAAACTTGCATCTATGGAAAGTAAGGCTGTCTGTCCTTTTATAATCAAAAGTATACTTCTTCCTGCTCACCATATACCATTTCTATAGTCAATTGGTCAAATAATTCAGTGCAGCTGTTCGGACACTTACCTACTGCATTTTGATTCTTCAGTCATTCTGGATGTTTAGTATCTTTAAAACTATCAATAGGAGGACAAAACATGCTAAGACTGAACTTCTGTATTTCCATTTCTAGCTTTTTTTCCAGGCTACAGCATAATATGTAACTACATTCTGAAAAATAATCTGCAGAGAACTGCAAAAGCAGAATATTAGGCTATTTGTTTACAGGAAAAAAATTGGCTTCATCCTACATCTTTTACAACTAAGTCTGCATATTCAGTGCAGATACAAGTATTTAAGAAATAGATATGCTGAAGTGAGTGAAATTTTAGATGCTTAAGAAATGCATGGGCCAATTTAATTTTTGTTTGCATTGCTACACAAAGAAAGTTAATGTATATATACCCTTGATCTCTGAAAACATGTTTATATTTTAGTCTAGACTAAAAAGACATAAGTGGTAAGAATGAAGTATATATTCGGTCACATTAAAATGAAAACAGCCATTAGACTTTGCTACAGTTAGATGGTTGCATGTAAAAGGAAAGTTACTCTTTGGTACCTAAACTGCCAAGTTATTTTTTAAGTCTGTATCTGGAATTCTCTTTTAAAAATATTCACATATTCAGTATACTTGGATGTAATTCATAAGATGTAACTGCACTTTTGTTTTACCTTTGGGCTTGCAAAGCAATCAGTATTCAAGAAAAGAAATTATCTCACTTCTTACTTAAAGTCATTCAGGTCAGAGATGGAGCACAATACAACTAAATAAACATTTCAGCATTTAAAACACTAAAGCTAGATTTTGTAAGTAAGCACCCAGCTTTTGACTTCAGCATCTCTCTGAAAAACAAACATTGAAAACCCTTCCAGACCCAGAAGCTTCCACGGCTGTTACATGGAACTGCTGATGACTTTGAAAACTGCCAGTTGCATGACTGCATTGACTCAGAAGTAAGTAAAACGACATAATTACTGGGGTAAGGTGAACTTAAGCAACACATTTCCATCCTTTAATTCAGTTGGAGCTTTTTTATTTGTTACACTACTTTGATTTCATGTCCCTTGGAGAAGAGGCAAGCTGTGCTTCTGCTGCCGCTCTCCATTATTCTGAGCGCACAAAGACAGATTCCAGGGTTCTCCACCTGCTCTTACAAAGGGAAATCTTAGGCTGTTAATATTCTAACTCGGGGTATTCCAACTGTGATCCATGAAGACTCAGTTGACCGACAGTGCAGATCAAACATCTCCTTGGCTTGACAAAGGAAAGCTGAGTATACATTAATGGCACATTAGCAAACTTTAAGAATTTGAGGAATGTCATGCGGATATTACCTAATGGTGACCAAGGTAAAAAGAGACAATTTTTACAATAGGATATGGTGTACACTTTTAAAATATCTGAAAACCAGCACTATAAACACTTCTAAGAACACAACTACAGTAAAGCAAAACAACAGTGCTGAGTGACCAAGTTAGGATCTGTTGTCTTTCTGTCTCTGCCTCGAACAATTGCCTAAAAGTATGACAGTTTTGAACAAGAACTCCAATACTGAGGAAAGAGTGTTCAAAAGTGAAGAGGACTTAGACATCAACAACTGAAAGTAATGAAGTTACTTTAGGAAGCCTTGTACAGATCTTAATGAGAAAGAGAGACCATAACATAGAAAAGAATGATCAGAATTCTTGTCTGTAGGTCAGCAGTATTGCGGCCACACAGGAATTCTTATTTTATGGAATAGATTTTGAGGGCTTTGGCCCACCAAGCACCTTCAAGTCTATGTGAACAGGTGATCTTTAAATTTGTAAATACTATGCTAGTTGGGCTTTTTTTTTTTTGGGTCATAACATTACTGTCTCCAACTTTTTCAGTAAATTTGTGCTAAACACCTTTCAGAAAACTTTCTACAAAAAAAGAGATTGAAATGGATTCAATATATGCTTAAGAACAAAAAACCTTCTTACTCAACTGATGAGCATTAAAAAAACCCCGCTTGGCTGCCTTACCCTTAAGCAGCTCCGTTAAGAAAATCCAGAGAGTTTCATCATCATCTCATATTTCCCCTTTCTTTTATGTTTTGGCCAGTAAAGCATGTAACTGCAAATAGTATTTGCAAAAGAAGTTCTTCCTACGATAATAGGAGTCAGAAGATCAAAGTGAGACTGGAAAGTAGTACTATTGTTGATAGTTATACCCTTAAAGTATGCTACAAAGGCTGTCATACACCAAAGTTATTTTACTGTTGCAGTTTACCATCGGTGGGCACAAACAACCCAGCCCTCTATTACACTTTTTTACAGACACTAAAAATAAAAATTATAACCTTATCCAAAGACTCTATCAAATGAAGATAGCTGAATTCCCGGATAAGGCATGTTCATATGACTGAATAATTCTGAAAAATTCATAAAATGGTACTTATTTTTTTGGAGAACATCATGCAGCTACTAGTGATTACTGCATTAGGTGTAAAGTTTCATAGTTGAAATCCTAGGTGTATCAACAATTTGCCTGTTATACATACACAATTTCTTCACACAAGCTTATTCTTTAGTGCTTCTCTATAATGACAGGTGACAGTTTTTCTCCTGTTTTAATACTATGAGCTCCAGCTCTGGCATCCCCTGGTACTCTAGCCTAGAAAAGTAGTTTTCACCAAAAGCTCTGCTTTCACAGCAAAATTAATGATTTCACTGTATCTGAACTTAATCCACTACAAATTGTAAGTGAAAACAGATATAAGGTAGTAATTTTTTTCCCCCCTCTCAGCTACAGCTTGATGTAAGCTTTTTTATATTTGGAAAATTTTGCTGACTAACCAGTAACTGTACATTTAGGTATTTTCGTATGTTTTAGCCTTTTATTTTTGTAAATGCAACTTGGACAGTTGAATTGTTGGTTAGAATGAACAGCAGAGATGGACTCAGATGCTGGGTCTAACAACATCAACAGCAAAACTTCCACAAACTTTCACTGAAAATTTTGAGGGTTCAGATTAGCAATAGGTTTACCTATTTCCAATCAATTTTCATATCAAAGTTCTAAGGGGAAGCACTGTTAAGCCAAATCCTCTAAACATTTTGTTAAAAGAAATGTATATTCAGTAATACATTTTAAAATCTTCAGCTCTTGGATTCAAAGGTGTACAATGTACTGAGTGCACTCTGAAAAGGAAACTAAGAATTACCATTTGACTTATTAAAAACTTCACTTTTCATAGTATTAGCAAAAAATATTGTATTGAAATTGCATCCACTTTCTAATGGGCTTTATAAGAAGCATTTAATTATTCATAAGATTTCAGGGATATATCCTAATTCAAGTAGATAAAAGAGCAAGTGTTAAAATATCAGCGTACCTAACTTTTTCAAAATATTAAAATAATTTATATGCATTGCTATTTCAAAGTACAAACTGTTTTGCTGGTGTGAATAAACACAGAGATTTAGCTTATACTACTTTTGTTGCAGTCAAAACTTCAGGATAAGTAAAATTTTCATTTAACAGATGAAAGTGCAGACATCATATATAGCTTAGCCCGCACCACTGCTACCCAATGATTCATCTTCTACATAACAAGACTATAACAGGAAATGCCACCGGGTCTTAATTTAATGATGTGGCTGAACACTATGACTGATCAACTAGTTCTTGTGCAGCAGGCATAGCAATAGAATTGTCCTAGAAAGCTGAACATCTGGTCTAAATAAATGTGCTTTTGGGACTAAGAAGCCATCTTTCCAGTGAAGTCTTGACTTTTTCGCTGCAAGGATCCATACCAGTTCAATTCTTTCTATTTACATTTCATCCCATACCGTACAGTTCCCCTTCACTTTTCTTTATGGCGTAGGTCATGCGTATAACTGTAGTTAAATAAAGAGACTTGCTGGTTTGGACACATTGATATCGTGCCTGTATCTAGTCAAATCAGCAGCAATATGGTAACTCTATTTGACAACAGCAAAGGAGCACCAGTCTGGTGTAGGAGAGAACGTCAGTTTTGCTTTATTTTGTTTATTATATTAAGAAACAGTCTAGGAATACGCACTGACAGCTGTTGCCTGTTCTTTAAAATTTGCTGTAATCAAGCACAATGAAGTTTATCCATATTATAAACCAAATGAACTTCTCAATCAGGGATGAGTTCCACTATAAAGAGTAATCTAACAAACATGTAAACAGTGGACTATATAAGCCATGTAAGGCTTTACTTTCCCCAACAATCTTTTAAGTTACTCATTACATCCCTGAAACGGTGGCTTTGACTCGTTGCTTGCAGGTGCTGATTCAGACTGTGATGGTTCTGAATCTGCAATAAAAAAAGATGAAAGTTCTTGGGAAAACTTCAACCGTAAGAATAAAAAGGTCAAATAAAATTTTCAGTTTCTCTCTCATGTCAAAATGCATACAAATTCCAGTACTTTTAATTTTTAACTAACAAGATAGACAAGCTACCTACAAAGTCTGCAGAATGATGCAAATCTATAACCCAACACAAACAGGTTATAGATTTACATATGGAATGGGTTGATTCTCCTGTCTGCTGTGTCTTGGATTTATCCTGCGCAAGAGAGAACAGAGAAAGCTCCATCTCAAAAGGGAGCTGCAAGGGGCTCATGCTGCCAATTGCTTTGGATGAGCAGACAAAAGTACCCAAGTGGGAAGAAAATACAAGCACTACCTTCAGTGCATACCTGAAAAAATGGAAAGGACAGGGTCAAAACTAAATCAAGGCACCTGTCTGGATGAAACCATACTGTTAAGAGCATTAAAAATATCTTCTTTTACATTGAGATACAGAATCAATCTCAGTCGGAATAGCTGTGATTGACAAAGGAGGGCAATACAAGCAAAGCGGGTGTCATGTTATCTAAGAATTTGTGAGAGAAAAGCATCTCAAAAATAAGATGTATCTACGTATCAAACTATGCAGCATACTGACTTTTTAGCAGCCTTTACAGTATACCCATCATTTTGTTCTCTATGCATAAGTGGTATAACCAAACCAATATCATGATTACTCTGAAAAACCGTCAGCTTTCTTTATATCCCAAGTGTCCCATTAGAGGCACACTTCACATTAAAGAAATCAACTATCACCAAATGAATGAATGAAAATCCCAAATCCTTTCATTTTACTCACAGTAATGGAAAAGAAAAATGTCAGTGCACAGGAAAGTTAAATAGAACCTGAAGACAAAAGAAGAATATTCAAGGCATTCTGTCATGCTAAGGAAAAGCACTTTTAGGCTCCATGGTTGAACTGTTAGGTCATTGCGCCTTCCAAGGCAGCAATGATCAGAGTTTGGATACTTACGTTGACTTTGAAGAGTGGCTTCTCAGGTTATGCACCCTCTTTCAGGTCCAGACCGAGATCTGGCTTCATCCCTAGTTTTATAGCAGTTTTTCTTCTGAACAATAACACACAACGTCTAGTTTTCTGTTTGCCTGTTTGCTTCTGATACTCACCTGGAGGAAGAGGTTCTGCATGCACACACACACAAAATATTACTGTAGATATATCAATGGAAGACAAAAAGATGAATTCAGGAAGTGCTAAAGTGTCACAGAAACTAAACTAACTGGCCTCTAAGACTTTCACACATTGATACACCAAGGTCAAGGGAGTCATGGCAATCCCCAGTGTATACACGAGCATTCACAGATACAAATAAAAAAATAAAACTCTGGAGCTTGCAATGTGTATGTTCAATAGCATTTTAAAAGGTTGCTATAGAAAACTGATATACCCACCGTGGTTACCAAGCCACTGTAAAAAGCCTAAGCAAAAGCTCTTTGACAGAAGGGGAATCTTCCTCCCTTTAACCTTTGTATCTAAGTGTTCTCAAGTGATGTCTTTCATAGCAATTACCATCGTGCGTGACAAAGTAAGGTTTGAAATCGTAGGTAAACATTGGATAACTTTTTTTCTCTCTAATAAAACTGTTGTAACACCACTGTCTTCAACAATGCACATATATTTATGTTGACAAATTTTAATGAACTGATCTATTTTGTAAATACGAGTATCAATGACATTTGTCACAGAAGTTTTCAGAAAAATATTAGGGGCCAAAGACTATTCACAACAAACAGGCAACAAATATTTTATGGTCTCCTTAAATTTAGGCAGGAGGATGACTGTGTCTCTGCAGCATTTTACAAAAACATGTCACACAGGAACCCTTGGATCGGAACAGAGCATACTTCTGCAATTGTAAAGATGAAAAAATCCATGAAAGCCCCTGCCCTCGCTGACTACAAACAGGAACACTCTTTTCTTTGGCTAGTCATAGGTTTTTGTAAGCTAAGCATAGTAATTCAGTAAGTCTCACCATATTCGAAGAGAGTCACACAAATTATTCAGGCTACCCTCTGCTGTTACCTTAAGATCCCAACTCACTTTAAAAGAAACAGCTGTCAATAATTTTTGCCTTTGGACTGCTCACTATTTTCTGATGTTTCTTGAATCTTTTTTTCCCATCCAGTACACTGCTGAAACCAGTCAGTCCCATAACCATTGCTAATTAATTTGCTGAAGTTTACTGCTTCGCTTTTTCTCTGAGCAGGCCTGTAAATCCAAATATATTAAGGAAAACAATAGCATAAGTAAACAAAAATGGGGATTAGGTGGGAAAATTTTATTTTGCACAGAAAGGGCGCCAGCCTTGTAACATAATTTATTTCTAAGTAACTAAACATATATTCTACATGCAATCATCTAAGAAAGAAACAAAAACAAACCCAAAAAAACCCAAAGCACATAACTACACTTGATTCAGTAATGTGTAATTTACATGAGAAGAGCCATCCGTTTTATTGGAACTTTACATGTAGAATACTTACATGGTTCTGGTCTTAGAGACGAAAAAGTGAAAAAAGGAAATCACACAAAGAATGTGTAAGTAAAAAAGGCTGACAATACTCATTCTGTGCTGCACAAAGGTGAAATTTTGTCACAGATTTGCTGTTAAGTTCATTAGACAGTTTAATCACTGATTTTGCATCATTAACATATTTCTAAAACATACTGGGATTACCGTGTAATAAATTTTTAAGACAAAGTACACAGAAACAATTCAGTTGCGCACACAGCTGATGATGTGATTACATCACATCACAGGTGATATAATAATTTGCTTAAAAGACTGTTATCTTCCAGGTATTCATTACAGTATTTTTGCTGTGCCTGACCTTATATAGGCTACAGTTTATGTGTTTTCTTAAAATGGTAGTCCTACTTGTGTCTCTGTAACCTATGCTTACAGAACTAACAATGTACATTATCATTTGCATCTGTTCACTGGTATTGAGAAAAAAAACAATTTAGAATACAATAAAAGTGTGCTACATGAAGACATGCAACTGTATGCCTAGTTTTCCTAAAGCAAAATTATACTGAATAGCTTTCCTATACGAGTTAAAGTGCTATTATTTTAGTTGCTTGTAAAACTATTTTAGTACCACACATGATAGCAAGTTTCGTAGCAGTAAGGATCCACAAAGTCCATACACATATCCACTAATCTCTGCAATTTCACAAGGAGTAATATTACTTGCGTGCACAAATAGTTGCAGGCTTAGGAGTTTAATGAATTTCATAAGCGTACTACTTACACAGGTGGGAAGGAAAGCTTACTTTTCCCACTAAATTCCTTGTTTGTAGAAACATTCGGCATTCTGCTTGGATATTTAGGTTTATAGCTGGGAGCTTTACCTGTGTTAGAGAAATCTTAACTTAATAAAAGGAGTTATGATAAAAATAACCAAGAAGATTATATGATAATATAACCTTCAAAAATGAAGGTTGTATTAAAGGCCCTAAATGTCTTCAGATTCTACTATATATATTATTTCCATGAGTAAGAGTACAGAAGTATAAAGGAATAGCAAAATATAAAGCAGCACCTTAGTTAATTATTCTAGATGAGATCAGCTCTTTGTTCAGTATGTCAATAATGCAAAATGTGCTCTCCACAAGCTTTTCCCTCACAGTATGCTTCTACCCAAAGTTAAGCTTCAAATTCAAACTTACCAATTGCAACCTCTCATCTTGGCTCATTTCTCTGTATGCAGGGTATGAAAACATCCCAGTCTTACTAATGTCAGTGGGACCAGAAATTCATTTCCAGTTTAATTACTACATTTTTTAATTTTTTTTTTTTTTTTTATAAAAAGCATAAAACGTCCCATATAATAAGAACACCGTTGTGGTACATTAATTAAAGGTTTGAAATTCAAACAATTACAGATATATTGGGGGAAGCCTACAGCAGAAAAGTGTATTTTACTTTAATCATCTTTCATTTGCTAATGACAGGTAGAGAAATTCAGTGTTGACTGAAAGACAGAAAGACAAGATGACACCTAGAAAGCCAGTGAAATGACATCACAAACTCTAGGACTGAAAGTTGGAAAGCCAAAAAGTAATGGAGAAACATTAGCAACACATATCAAAGCTGTTGATTATAATTTTGATCAAAATCAACAGCTGCTGAAGGTCAACTTACCTCCCTCTCAAATAAAAGCATAAAATTACATATCCTCAACAACTCCCAGATATTTTTCACTAATAGCTGCTAAGAAATTCTGAGGTTAAAGAAAAAACAAAACATCTTTAAAGACTATTTACAGCTTACTTCATTGCATGAAGAAAAGACGGGGGGGGGGGGGGAAGTCCTCAAGACAGCACAAAGTTTTCAAAGCTTATTAACAAAGTTTTTGTGTTATAGCAAAATATCCTTTTAATTAGAACCTACATGACCATTTTCTCTTTTAAACATGCAACACAGGAGAGCGCCCCATATGGTAAGAAATATTACTTGCAGGTTATTTAAAAAAAAAACAGGACAGGGTAACTAGAAGTGAAATGTATCACCCTGTAAATTTAAAAGTACATTAAGGATAAAGATACTTTTCACCTATGTGGACATACCTACTGCAATACAGTTAACAGAGCAAAAAATTATGAACAGAGTGCAAAAATTAGATGCATCAGCAGCAGTTGCACTTGGATTGCAGACACTACAAAACAACTCCCATGAAAACATCCATGAGGAGAAGATTCCAAAATAGATGTAAACACACCACAGACTTCTCAAGGAGCCCATGCACATTTAGTATGGAAAGAGCAAAGAAAAGTTTAATAGCATTTGAATACGTCTAATCAGTGAACTAATTAACAAGCCACTAAAAGAAGCAGACCTGACTGTTTGGAGAGTGTAAGTTTTATTTTCTGGGGGAAGGTGAAGCCTAGGGGAGACAGTTCTACTGATTCTGAAACAGGATGTCAATGCAAACCAACATGTTAAGTCAGTGCTGAAATCCCTACAGACTTCAGTGGAGTCAGAGTTTCATCAGAAGAAAAGTTCCAGAATCTGGTAAAGAATAAGTGGATGGGCTACTAGATTTCAGCCTGGCTGATGTTATGTTGAAGCTTAAAGAGATGAAAAACTGGGACGCTTGTCAAAGAAGAAGAGAATGATACTAGCAAGAGCATGCAGTGATGTTGGAGGCAATGATGTCGGATTGGGCCCCTCACTACAAGAAGGACGTTGAGGTGCTGGAGCGTGTCCAGAGAAGGGCAACGAGGCTGGTGAGGGGTCTGGAGAACAAGTCTTATGAGGAGCGGCTGAGGGAACTGGGGTTGTTTAGCCTGGAGAAGAGGAGGCTGAGGGGAGACCTCATCGCTCTCTACAACTCCCTGAAAGGAGGCTGTAGCGAGGTGGGTGTCGGTCTCTTCTCCCAAGTAACTAGCGATAGGACGAGAGGAAATGGCCTCAAGTTGCGCCAGGGGAGGTTTAGATTGGACACGAGGAAAAATTTCTTTACTGAAAGAGTGGTGAAACATTGGAAGAGGCTGCCCAGGGAAGTGGTTGAGTCCCCATCCCTGGAAGTATTTAAAAGACAAGTAGATGAGGCACTTAGGGACATGGCTTAGTGGGTGGTGGTGTTGGGTCGACAGTTGGACTCGATGATCTTAGAGGTCTTTTCCAACCTCAATGATTCTATGATTCTATGAAGAAGGGGGCTCTGTTCCAACCCGGAGGTTAAAAAATGCATTAGCTGCTTAGAACTGCTTTTCAAATCCGTTAACAGTATTCTCTGCTGAAGCAGCCTATTTGTGTTTTACATTTCAAAAATGCTATCCTATTGAGCAAAAAATGATAGTGCTGTCTTCTGCCTATTTCAGATCTGACGTACCATGGAAGTTTCAGATCCAGGACACAGTTACCTACAGTTTCAACTGACAAAAACAATTTAATTAGACAAGTAGAAATCAAGTAACTTTTGTCACATATTGAAGGCACGATGGCACACAGGGCAACACAGAAAAACAACTTGATTTGATAGGATATACAAATAGTAGATGGAAAGAGATGAGACTCTCCTCTTGGCACTGAAGAGAAGCATTAGAAAAGGAAGTCTAGTAATTAAAGAGTTAATTAAAGGGCAGGGGGAGGAGGGAAGCCTAGAGAGACTTTGTCTAGAGATAGACAAAGGCCCAACTGTCAAAACTAAAGTCAAAGCAAAAAAGGGGAAAGGAAAGGCAATGAGAAAAGACTTGAAGGCTGCCAGCAAGTCTTACCCACTGTTTTAAAGGTTGTCTTTCTTTTCTTGGTATTAAATGGGACAGGCTAGCATAACTTGCAGGTATCAAAATGTTCCTTACTGTTCAAATCAGCTAATGAGTGACAAAAGGAGCAAGGGAACAGATCAGAATTTGGTTTTGGAGGGCACCTGCAATCCCGTCAGGTGCTGTTTGTTACTTTGCTGGGCAAATTCAGCATTAAAGCAGACCTTGTGCCACTACACCCCAACGGTTATAGCTGAGGAGGCATTTTCACTTTGACAAGCCTCTGTTTAACAGCTGTCAAGCTTCCCAGATAAAGCAAACTATGTAGGACCTTTTTTACATGTTCTCGCTTTAAAGCATTTTCTCCCTTTGTGAAGAGATGGCAACGACATACCCTAAAAATTACTACCTACATTTATTATACGTACACATTTATTAGTCTCAGATTCAAGGAACATGAACTGTGATAGGTATTGTGCCTGGCTGGTATATGAAGAACAATGGATACCTGCTACCAGCATGGAAAGCTAAAAGCCCCCAGATGGAATCCTGGCTCCCCTGCGATCAAGGGAAAAATTCTAGACTGCATTTCAAATCTCTCTCCGAGGTAAAATCCTGACCTCAGATGAGTAATCCTTTTGCTACAGCACATACATACATATGTATGTATGCATATATACACATACATTTCAGGCAAGTGCCTGAAAGAGATGACTTCAGACATGAAGCAGTAATCTTACTGGTGCCACAGGAAGATTGCCTAATGCTGATGGTAACCCTGATACCACCTCCAACTCATCTCCCACCCGTACACAGGCCTGCCTCTTTCTTAAGGTCATAGCATTTTCAACCCAACTCAGCTGGTCCACGTGATGCATAGGCGAAAGGGTGCTTCCACCTGGGCTAGCAGTCCATCACTTTGCCATGAGCACAAAGGCTAAATTCTTCACGCACTAACACGTCTTTGCTGCTTTGCAAAATTCCTGGAAGAACGAGAATTATCACCGTGATTAAGGCATTAGGGAGGAACTACAGGATCCATCCCGAGGCATGGAGAACCATGTAATGGTCCCCCTGATGTCCAGTCCTCCTCTACGCAGTGACAACCCTAATATGAGGAATGGTGGAGATTCTAATGCTTCAGAACAAAGTGGCATAAAGGCTTAAAGCTCCAGAGCGAGGGCCCACTTGGGAACAATGCTTTCCAAACTCAGTAGAACAGGCACCCTTAGAGGTCAAAATGTTTTTGCACTTGTCCCTAAGGGCACCCTTTGGGATCTATCTCCACGATTGCATCACGCATCTCTCTTCTAAAATATTTTCATTATGTTCAGTCTCAATACTTGAGGTAGTTTGCTGCTGCAGTATCATCACGTAGTCAGACAAACAATTTGAATTTTCTTTAGAAATTTGCCTGTGGTGTTTTGAAATACATCTCTTGCATTTCAACATATAAGATGTATGGTGAGAAAACTAAAATCAAGATTGGTAGGGCTAGTTCCATTGTCTCACTTGAAGACTCTTCAGGAAGGTACTCTTAAAGCACAGGATAGAAACCTCCTATAAGAGGAGATACAAGAAATAGCTGTTAAAGAAGCACCATGTGATGTTTCAAGATATATGAGACGCTTTTCAGGGTACAAGAAAGGTACTGTGAAGGACAACCATTTCAGAGATGGTGGTGTGGAGGTAGAGCTAAAACTAGAGAGATGGAATCTTCCTTCTCAGGCACCTAATCTTAAAGAAGAAGATTTGGTAGATTTAGTACCTTAGACAAAACTCAACTTCAGCTTCCAGAAGAGCAGTGTAAATTATATATCAGGGCCTCAGCAGGCTTGGAATCTGAGCTGAATATATAACATATATTCACTTTTTATTTGGTGATAACACACATGGGAACTTTCATTCACATGACTGAATGAAACTGGATCTTGATCAAACTCCACCCAAACAGAAATGGACCTCAGTCTCACTTTACCAGTCACCACATGGACTTGAATTACACTTACTGTTATCAAAGTTAAGTTTATGTCGTGGTTTAATCTCAGTCGGCAACTAAGCACCACGCAGCCGCTCGCTCACTCCCCCCCCCCCCGGTGGGATGGGGGACAGAATTGGAAGAGCACAAGTGAGAAAAATTCGTGGGTTGAGATAAAAACAGTTTAATAATTGAAATAAAATCATAATAATAATAACATGATAATAATAATAATAATACACAAAGCAAGTGATGCACAGTACAATTGCTCACCACCCGCCGACCGATGCCCAGCCAGTCCCCGAGCAGCGGCCCCCCCGGCCAGCTTTCCCCAGTTTATGTACTGGGCATGACGTCACATGGTATGGAATGTCCCTTTGGCCAGTTTGGCTGTGCCCCCTCCCAGCTTCTTGTGCACCTCCAGCCTTCTCAGTTGGTAGAGCATGGGAAGCTGAAAAGTCCTTGGCTAGTGTAAGCACTACCTAGCAACAACTAAAACATCGGTGCGTTATCAACTTTGTTCTCATCCTAAATCCAAAACCCAGCACTGTACCAGCTACTAGGAAGGAAATTAACTCTATCCCTGCCGAAACCAGGACAGACTCTTAGAGCACTAAAGATAATTGGTTCTTAAGCAAGGGAGCAAGGGACAGCAGTTCCTCTCTGTCCTTTAAGAGGCTCCGTGGCAGACTAAGTTTCTATTTTCAGTGCCTTAAATCTCTGATTGAAAAAAAGCTTCACCTACAAGCATCAGGTAAATTGCAGTTCAAGCATACGTTGCTTGTTTGCCTGTTTCCAGAGATTAAGTAAACATTCCCAAGCCTATTCAGAAATGAGATGTTCCAATTTACACAAGCCATCGCTCTGAATTTGCACTAGTTACTCATCTCAGCAAAGGCTAAGGACTTTTTTTCCTAAAATGTCCAACATCTGCCCCGCTGTTCAAGAAGAGAGGCACTGGTGTTCAAGTACATCAAACACCTTTCCATGTATACTCCAAAGACCTATGGTAAATGAGGCAGCCAAGATTATGGAGGATATTAAAAAAACACAAGGCTTCAGCATCTAAAATGGGAGGGGAGGATGAAAGAGGGAGGATGGGAGAGAGGTTTCCAGGACAAAACACCAAGGTCATCACAGAAAGGTTTGTTCTGGGATAGCTTGTGCTATACTTATTTTGTCTTGGATACATCTTCCGTTCAAAGACAGCTAGTGCAGTATCTTTGGGGACTCTCTTGCATTTTAAACTAAAACAAACTCCTTCTTCGGAACAGTCTACTGTTCCTTCCTCCTCCTTCTTTCTTCCTCCCCCAAGATCACAAAACAAGAATTCTCTTCACAAAGAGTGAATTGCAGGGGAAGCAAAACCTAGGAAGATGGAAACTAACTACTGGCTTTCATTCACACTTAAGTATACGCACCGTATAATGTGATTGGAAATGGCATTTCTGGTTCTTATGCTATACCTGCAGCACATAAGAGAAACACGGCTTTCTTCTCATTCTCTAACTGCAATATAAAAATTGCTTCTGGAATACAGAAACTGGGGTGGACTACAGCTTCCCTTCAGTAAGAACCCACAGGCCCAGCTAGAAGTGTCTTCACAAGCTCTACAAAGCGCCGTCATAGAGTGCCTCTCCATCCTACCTTCTTTTTCTCTGTGTTTTCTTTGTCCGCAGCATCCCGCTGCCACTTTTCATATCAAAACCAAAAGGCCCTCTTCTTGTCTCATAAATACTACCATGATGGTCATCAGCCTTAAACTCTCTGTGAATCATATATTCTGGTAGAGAGGAAAGAGAGCTCCTGCAGGCAAAGATGTAACGCTTGTTTGTGCCAGGGATACATTCCTAATGTTGCACTTCATTACAGAATGATTCTGAAATACTAACAGGCGAAGAGAGAACCCAGTAAGTCATGCATGGTCTCAGCAGACTTGCCGTGGCTCATCGGTCACTGGGGGATTGGAGCAGTGCGAGTACCAGTCAGGCACAGCATATGCTGCTGGAGAGGACCTCCTTGTCACGGGAGCGTAGTGCTTCAGTAGGTCTTGAGAGAAAAAGACAAAAGCCACTACTTTTCTGACTTCTTATCTGGTCGCAAAAGCATTACCTTTGTTTTCAGGTTGCTATTTTATCAAGAAATGCTTGCTTTATTCAGTAAGCAGCATTTGTCTCCCTTGATAAAACGGACAGTCAGAACCTTGCAGCATTGCATTCCACTTGTACCTTGTTTATCTTGCTCTAAATGCTTTGACATGTTTCTACCGGTCTGTTAATTCATACTTCTGGATTTGTCACCCTGCTCTAAGCATGCGTGCAAGCCATCTGCTCAAGTTCCTCAAGATTCCTTCTTCGATAAAGGAAATAATAAAACCACTGATAACCTTGGTACAAGAACAGAATATGTACAGCACTGTAACAAACTGAAGGTCATCATAAAAAAGTTTATAAACCTCTACCAAGTTTTCTGATAATGCTTTTTTGTGACATCATTTTCACCAGACCACTACTTAAATAGCCCAAGCATAAATTGTAAAGACCTCACTCAAATGCAGCTAAACTGTCATCATCTACTTAGATCAGATACAGTGCAAAACTACATATTTTGCAAAAAGGTACCTACACACATGTCCTGGTTTCGGCTGGGATAGAGTTAATTTCCTTCCTAGTAGCTGGTACAGTGCTGGGTTTTGGATTTAGCATGAGAATAATGTTGGTAACACACCGACGTTTTAGTTGTTGCTAAGCAGTGCTCACACTAGTCAAGGACTTTTCAGCTTCCCATGCCCTGCCAGTGAGAAGCTGGGAGGGGGCACACCCAGGGCAGCTGACCCAAACTGGCCCAAGGGACATTCCATACCATGTGACGTCATGCTCAGTACATAGACTGGGGGAAAGCTGGCCGGGGGGGCCACTGCTCGGGGACTGGCTGGGCATCGGTCGGCGGGTGGTGAGCAATTGTACTGTGCATCACTTGCTTTGTGTATTATTATTATTATCATATTATTATTATCATCATTTTATTTCAATTATTAAACTGTTTTTATCTCAACCCATGAGTTTTCTCACTTGTGCTCTTCCAATTCTCTCCCCCATCCCACCGGGGGAGGGGGGAGTGAGCGAGTGGCTGCGTGGTGCTTAGTTGCCGACTGAGGTTAAACCACGACACAAGGTCACTGATACCCAGAATCTGGGATGTTGGAGGAAGTGGGCTCTTCAAGGTTACCGACTTCTCTGGTCGTTTCAGTGACATGTGGTATTACCATCCTGCGATAATGGAAAATAAAATATTGATGGTAAAAATTAACTGCTAGCATCCCTTTTTCAGGCAACTAACAAATTGAGCCCACCTGAAACTTGAGCGACGTGCTGCATTTCAGCTTGGAGACAGAAGACCAGGCTTGCTTATTCTGGGGGATATAGCACACGCACCTTCTAGAGGATCAGATGCCACAAGGGAACATCTTGGTTTCAGTTTTAAAACAGCATTCAAGTTTTCACGTAAAGTGTTCTAATACAGGGGATCATGCATCTTCATGCAGAAAACTATTTCCAAGGACACCAAGAGCAGCAAGAGGCACAGAAGACAGCAGGAAACACTTAAGCCTTTGGTTTCCTTTAATCCTTACCCATTAACAAAAGCAAAGACAGTACCTGTCCGTTTGCAGGTCTTTATTTGTAAAACAACCAAACCCAATCCCCAAACCACCCACCTTCCCAAACAAAAAAAAAAGAGACACCCAACACCCTATCTCTCGATACATTACTTTCTCAACTTCTAGTGAGCAAAAGACAAAATAAATAAATCCTCATTTATGGGAAAATAGAGTGGCAGACAAGGAAGAAAAAGGCGGTCTTAGGAATTATGCCATGAAAGGTGCAGAGGACACTTACTGACGTGAATCCCAAGTGCAGCAAATGCCATTTCATAGGTGTAAGGAAACTATCTTAAGGCAGGCAGCCTATTAGGGAGCTCTTAGGTACACACAAATGTCAGCTATGCTGAAACTCAGCTCCAAGAAATAATAACCCAAAGCATTTGCTCTCCCTGGTATCAGGGGCAAAGAAACATTAGACCATGCTTGCTGCCACTTCACTAATTGGTCCATCAGAAGCTGCACAACCTAATTATCCCAAATGCTCTCCTTCTTTGCACTTTACTGGATTGTCACTATCTTGGATCTCTACTGCATGCCGTGGCTTCAGATTAAAAAACAAAATCGAAATTTCCTCTAAAAGGGATCAGCAACCCCAGTCGAACAGGCTGAGCTCTACAGGGCTTCACCTAGAGGGCAAAGTGTTTCAGAGCGCTTTTTTCCACCTGACGTCTTCTAGAAGATGACTGCAAAAGGAGGAAATGCTATCATTCAGAGTGCAAGAGGACACCAGGTGAAATGACTTGGGGACAGCAAAGGTGCTTAGAGCTCAGCCAATACTTGAGGAAACTCTATCAGGTGGGAACCAGCCAGCGAAGAAACCATGACGATGGCACTCTCCCAGCAGCCCTAAGCAAAGGCCAGCGATCAGCTCCACGTTCCCTCACCAAGATCTTCCCAGTGTCCATCCAAATGGCAAGCTCTTTGCCTGATGCCGAGAAAAAAGCTCCTTCTCTCCGACTTGGCTTCAGCAACCATCTGAAGCGGTAGAGATGGCCTGGCACCCCAGACGTTGGCAGCTCGAGTCTGAGCTACGCTTGCCTACAGACACAAGGCCGGGGGGTAAACAAACGGGATGGGTGCTGCACAAGTCCCTTGGTGGCTGCACCTTACCGTGCCCTTAACTTCCATCCCACAGCGAAGGGCCGTGGTGTCTGACGGAAAGCCTACTTAGCGGCAAGCCGGCACCTCTCCTTGCGCGGGAGTGCCGAGCAGCACCAGCAGAAAGCGACCGCGACCACCTGGGGTACAGAAGCCAGAGAAAGGAACCAGCAAAGCGGAGGCAGCGACCGACAGCTCCTTCGCTTGCCCGCGAGCGGATAAAGGCGCGTCACGGCGCGGCCTGAGCACGCGTCGGGTCCCGCGCTGCAGGAAAGGCTGCCGCGACGGAGCGGCTGCCGAGCGCCTGCGGCCAGCGCCCGCCCCCGAGCACGCCCCGAGCCCCCTTCCGACGGGAGAGGAAGGCAAGCCTCAGGGCGGAGTAAGGCTCAAGCCGGAGGCAGAGCGGGACAGCCCGGCTAACGCCCCCTCCCTCTGCGGGAGGCTGAGCGCAGCGCGGTACTCGCCACGGGCAGCGCCGCCGGGCGAGGTCCAGGCGGCTCCCGCTCCTCACAGCCGGCGCCTGGGTCGGGGAGAGGCGGGAGCCGCACCGGGCCGCGCCCGCCCACCATCCCCCGCCCGCAGAGGGACGCCCGCCACCTGCGAGCTGCCCGCGGCACCGCCTCCCGCCCGCCCCAGCCGCGCCGCTCCCGACGGGCGGGCCGGACGACGGACCGCTCTCCGGCTGCAGGCCGCGCCGCCGCAAGCGCCGCCCGTCCCCAGGGCAACGGGGGCGGCCCGCGGCCGGTCGCGCACTGCCCCGCGGGGGCGGGGTCACTGGCCGCCGGGGGCCGCGCGAGGGCGCCCGAGGCCCGCGCCCCTCCCCCCGGTCAGGCGAGCCGCCGCCACCTTCCTCTGTCCCGGCTGGCGGGCGGCGGGGGGCTGCCGGTGTCGCTGCCCCACGGGCGGGCAGGTGAGTCCCTCCCCCTTCCCTCGCCGTCCGCGGCCTGTGTCGGGATACCTCTTCCTCTTCCCGCCCTGGGCTGGACAACCGACGCGTTTCCTACTGGTGGGTCGCAGAACCTGGGACGGAGCTGGGACCAGCGGGGGCCGGAGCGCGGGGCCGGAGGCGCTCTCGGGGGGAGCCCTCTCGAGCGAAGGCCTCTCCGGGGGAGCTCTCTCGGGGTCCTGGCCGTGCTTGGGTCGGCGGTGCGGAGCAGGGGCAGGGTTTTGGGGTGCGAGGCCCAGGGCCCAGTGACCACACTGCAGGCTGTCACGAAAATGGCCCTCCTTTTCTTTAATGAGTCTTTAAATGAGGCTTTCTCTTGTTTCTGTCAGTTTCCTTTTTTGGGTCTCGATTTACAGAAAAAACCATCAGCTGGTATTCCATAACGCGCAGTAACATAGCCATGCTGACGATTTTCTGCAATCCTTTGCCCTGCCACCCGCCTCACGTCGTCGGCGCTGAGGTAGACACAGCAGGGCATCAGCTCGGGGTTGTCCCTGCGCTTTTGCCACTCTTGGTCTTGAGGGAACGGAGATCGCAGAGGTTTTGGCTCTCTCCCGAGCAAGCAGGATGTCTGGTGCCCGCACCTCAGCGGATACGGAGAGGCAGCCACGGAAGGCCCAAGATCTGAATGGCTATGTTTGAGAAATCCTCCTCTCCTTTCCCCAAGTGTAGGTTCCACCTCGTCAGCTGGGGTGGCTGGGGGGTGGACAGGGGAAGAACACGAGGGCAGCCTGAGAGCTGGGTCTGGAGGTGGTGGAAGGCAGCAGCAGTCTCTTCACTCTCTTCACGAATGCCAGGACTAGGCCTAGAAAGCCTTTTGTCTCTGCGAAAGGAGCGACGAGTCCATTTTGGATGGCACGGAGGGAGTCCCAAGCGGTTGTCCAGATACCTCCCGCCATAGTAATTGCGAGAGCTTAGCACAGTCCTGTTTTGCTCTCTGTGGGATGGGTTATGTCCCTGAGCTGTCTCGGTTTTCCCTCCGAGCCGAACCAGAAGGACACCAGTGTTTCCTCTGTTGGCAGTGGATTTGACTTGTCTTCCTGACAGATGAGGTTTCCTTCAGAAACCTGGTCAGCTCCTCACCAGTGGTCTGCCTTAGGAAAAGGAGCACAAGATCCTCTGAGGGGTATGAGAATTTTTCTAGTAGGACAAAAGGGGCTCGTTTATTCCTGATGAAGTGTACGCTACAAGCCTTTTGAGAGCCTTCTAGAACAGGCAGGAGGAGTTTCCGTCTTGCAGAGCGGCATGTGCTGTCTCTTGGCAGATCAGGCTTCAGGGTTGCAGCGCAGGGCCTAGCCACCGGGGTGTTTCTTTGGAGTTCCCCTGGCTCCCTGTGGCTTACCAGCATGCATTTACAGTCAGCCCGCCCGCCCGCCCTCTCTACCCAGTCTGCTTTTATGCCAAGGAAAGGGCCGGCGACAAGCTGGCTGCTAAAGAAATGCTGCTAGAGGGGAGACAGACAACCCCCCCTGCACTGCAGGCACTTGAACTGTAGGGGTACAGGCTGGGTAGCAGCTTCCTCGCATGTGTCCCTGTGCCTGCAGCTGTGGGCTCAGGCAGTTCCCGGCAGCCCTTCCAGGCAGAAATACTTGGGCTGCGAGGCTGAAAGGGTGTTTTGTTTCAGTTTAGCCTGCTTTCCTCAGCCGTCACGAGACCACTCATGCAGGCAGTGCCTGTCTCGCCTGTCTAAAGCTCTTTCCTTTTTTGTAGGCAATCCCCAAGCCAAGGGCCTCCTGCTCTCCAGAGCACTGGGGTCTGCGGGTGGGACCAAACCGGGCTTCTGCAGCCTCGGCCAGCGTGGACGGCGAGTCTGCTGCTGAACTGCCTGGGTACCGCCAGCTTCGCCATCTTTTTCCTCCTTGCTGCTCCGTAGCAAAGCAAAGGCTCGGAAGATGGTGACCCTGGCGCTGCTTATCGGTCTGTTCGCTTTTGGTGAGCCTCTGTAGAGCTCAGACCTGAGGATGGTGCTTTAGGAGGTAGCCGGGGCTCCATTCTGCCCTGGTCCGCTTCCCATGCTGTGACCAGAGGAGCCTGGCTAAGAGCAGAAAGTCCCCGACAGGGGTGTGCCAGTCCCCCCGCTTCAGAGGAACGGGTGTCGGGGTGAGGAAGGGGTGACTTGCCTTCCCCAGGAGGGCTAAGCCAGTTCTCTTAAGCCGAGGGAGAGGCAGTGGCTAACCTCACCTGCCCCAGGAGGTTGAGAAGCTTCTGCAGGACAAGGAGCGTATTCCAGGGGAGGGAAAGTCCGTCTATTGTGGAGCCCGTACGCCATCATGACCACAGAAAGGGGAGTGGGCAGCCCGAGGCATAACCCAGCCTTAGACCAAGTTCTAAGTGTAAGGAGAGCTTTGGTGTGGGTCTGACGGGTGTTTACTACGTGGGACAGCTTGGCAAAGAAAGTCTCTGGAGGACTGCAGCAGTATGCTGGGCCTACATCTCCTCCTATATTCAGCCTCTCCAACAGCCGGTGACATTTAGGTTTCTTCAGATCAAGGCTGGTTCTGCCAGCGTAACTCCAGGGTATAAAGTGCCACTCATTAAAAGGCTGTGGCTAGGGCTGTAGGTACAGTAGCCACCCTGGCCGGTCATTCAGGTGAAGGTCAACTGGACCGAACACCAGTGTCTCCACAGTTCGTGGCATTGCACGCAACTGACCAAGAACAATGATTAGGCAGAACTGGGCCTGCATAGGTTTCAGCAAGGCACTGGCTTGCGTGCAAAGACTTGAGTCCTTTGGTTTTGATCGGTAGTAGAGTCCTGCTGCCCCAGCCTTCAGCGTGCCTACCACTTCAAAAATCCATTTGTGGGCACATAATTCAGCAAGCAGCTTCATAGCGATGGAACTTCTCAGGGTGGTATCAAGAAAGGACCTGTAATCAAACCACCCTTGGAAGTGTAGCAGGAACCTGCCCGATAGTAGCCCAGCTGCCAAGGAAGACAGGGAACTTGAGGAATATGTAAAAGAGGTTACAAAATAGGGTCATTCCAGCATTCCTTACATCTGAGTTTAACCTTGTCCCAGTTCACCTTGGCTGGCCTTGCAGGGGAGCTGCTTGCCCCATTCCTTTTCCTTCTAACAGGTGCTCTCCTTTGTATTCCTTCCCAGGCTGTTCAAGAGATAATCAAGTCTTGGAGAAGCTGCAAGAAATCCAAGTCCCGATGCCTGATTATGCCCTCAAATCATCAGGTACCGTGACATTGTACAAACAAGCCAGTCCCAAAGCACTTCCTGTGCAGCTTGACAAGACAGACATTTATATGCATCCATTGGTAGGAGTGAAGGGGTGAGAAGTCAAGGGCCACCTCGTGCCCTAAAAATGTGCCCACTGACAGAGTCTGTAACAGGCCAGACCACATCTGAAGAACAGAAAGCCTAGTTGACATTCTTGTCTTTTTCCACAGCCCCTTATGACAGTTTGGTGAGTCCCTGCTGTGTGTTCCAGAGGGATCATGCCAGTAACAAAGAAGGGAATCCCACTGTAGGAGATGGCTGACTACTTACATTTCTCAAGTCAACAGTGCAATATTCCTCCTGATACTGCTCGATGGTTGTGCTCATGTTTTAATTTCCAAGGGCTGCTGTCATTCATTCAATGACTTCTCCATCCAGGTGTCTTGAGTTTGGCAGGACTGAACTTTAGGTTACCCTGTCTTGAGTGGGTAGCCTATCTTACGCATTTCTGGACACCCAAACTTTTACAGTGCATTCCTGCTTCTCAGTCTGTCTTCCTGTTACCAGTTGGTGGTACTTTAACTGCACATGTGTTCAGTCTTGGATTAAAACTAAAAATGAATATATCTGTAGGAGATGGTTCTTAGTCCTTTTTTCCATCACCTCTTCCTCCAGGGAAGTCTGCGATAAGCTTGTGGTCGAGAGAAGGACCGGGAGCTCTCTCACCAGTTAGCGTCACAGGCAAAACAGACACACACTCGACTCA
Organism: Aptenodytes patagonicus; assembly: GCF_965638725.1. Lineage (NCBI taxonomy): Eukaryota > Metazoa > Chordata > Aves > Sphenisciformes > Spheniscidae > Aptenodytes > Aptenodytes patagonicus. Next base: position 79,405,149 of record NC_134950.1, read on the forward strand.
GTGAAAATTAATGGAATTTATTGCCAGATAAAACCGACACCTTTCCCCCTTCTTTGGGAGGATCACCGTGGACCCTGAATCGATACAGGCAGGTGTCGTGGCTCAGGGTCCATGGTGGCTCAGCACTTGCAGCCTTACGTAATTCACAAACCCAGAGAGCTCGTTCTGAAATGAGAAAAAGAAATGAGTTGCCTTTTCCTCTCTGGCATGTGACTACTGACAGAGTAGTGCTGCAGCGACCGACTTGTTCAACAGCATACTTCTGGCTACCCTGTGAAGTCTTTTGACCTATCGTGATCAAGACGTTCTTCTCCTGCTCTACCTCATTTGGCCCCAAGAACAGGAAAGGAAGAAGCAGCTACCAGAAACTTCAGCAAATAGATTGGCAAGTTCTTTTCACCTGCTTTGAGGCACATGCTTCCACCGTCAGAAGACCCAGTGGTGTTAGTATAATGTCTCATTGCCTTCTCTAGAAAGCCACTGAAACAGAATTGCCTCCCTGTCACTACTCACTACCAGCAACAACAGAATCCTCAGAAAGCCCAGTATTTCTAGTCTTTAACTAGCAGGCCAGTAGTAGTGCGCACTACGGTATGTGGCCACTTGTACGCACTTGGAGTCCAGACAGTCAAGCTGATTGCAGCTTCAACTGCGGCACTTGTAAGTGCTGAAACTTAAACCCAAAATGAAACAGAAGAAGAATGGCAGTCCAGGCATACGCTGTTAGGAAGTTAAAGCAGAAGAAAGGCCAGCGTGGCACGCGCTCAAGGAGAGGGCTGCCTATAGCCCTTTGGCAGGGAAGCTTCTCCCCAGCCAACTGCATTTCTCCTCCTCTCCTACAATTCTCCTCCCTCTTTCTCCCCATACCTTCAGCTGGAAGGTCTGACTGGGATTCAGCACTGCCAGGAAAGTGAACTGTCCCAGGAATGTTCCTTGCTCCTCATGTTCTTCCTTCAGGCCCTAGAGAAAGATGGGGGTGGAGAAAACAAGAGCGCCTGGTACACTGTGGGAAGACTTAACTACAGTCGGTGAAGTACTGGTTTATTTCCGCTACGTAGTCCAAGAAAGATGAGCACAGGAAGAAGACAAGAAGCTGCAGCTAGGTAGCATTCCACACTTGCTCACTCAACAAGTCTAAGCTGCCAGACGTTCCCAGTGAGAGGGGGGTAACCCGGGAATGACAAACGCCCACTGGGATTGGAAGCCAAGAAGGTTTAGGACCGTGCACTGTGCCAGCTCCTTTTCCCTGTGGCTCCTGGAGTACCATCTTGCCCCAGAAGCTTCCTTTCAAGCCGTCCATTGGATAAAAGAGGAACACAATGGAAAGGGAGCAACTCCAAGGAGCTTGTTTCTTCTGCAAGCCAGGAGGAAGCCGCAGGCTGCTGGACTCTTTGACCTGTATTCACCACCCGCTTAGAAATGCTATGCAACCCCCCGCCCCCCACTGTAGAGAAATCACTTATGTAGACAGCAGAGTCCTTTGGAGCTCTGAAGATACTGTCTCCATGAAACGTTGTCCCTGAAACATGGTCCAAGGTGACTACTCTGGGAATGATTTCCATGGACAGCTTGATGGAGATGTGTCCCTGACTTCCTGGGAAGGCCCAGCAGTTTCCTGGGTGATTTTCAGGCTGAAAGGAGAAGAAGAAACTACGTTCACATGGAGAAGGGTGCTCTGGCTCTCATTCCTGCTGCAAGCATCAGAGGATTAAGAACTGATCTGGTCAATCAGCTCTGCTCTGAACCACAGCCACTGCCTTCGGTCGGACCCTGCGGGTACTGAACAGAGAAGCAGTTGCAAGAGTTCATGCCTCACAACACACCTTCAGCGGAGAAGTGCTTTGATGGCAGGGAGCTGGGTATGCTCCTTGTAGAAGCTCTCTGGCCTCTCCCGGTCCGGAGCAACTCGCCAAGAACAAGCAAGGGACAGTGTGGCTGAAAGGCACCTGTCCCGAGCAGGTGGCAGCTAAGGGCCCACCTGGATGAGCCTTTCCTGTAAGGGGAAGCAATCGCTCCCTTTCATCCAGTCCCAGCTCCTTCCACTGGCACCAGCCAACTCTTCAACTTGTGCAGGCAGCTCAGGAGCAGTGCCAGGATGGCTTGCAAACACAAAATGGGGCTCTCCAGCAGTGCAGGCTCTCAGCGCCTGCCTGTGCTCACTAAGAACCCCAGCAAGCTCACACCCCAGACCTCTGCAGGCACCTTGTCCACTCTCCTATCGTGCCATGCTGACAGTTTTCACAGTGACTGGGAAGACAAAGACTGCAGGACCAAGCTAGCCTGTTAGAAGCTTGCGCAGAGGACCTGGGGCACTCTGGGAGAGGAAATACTCAGCAGGGAGACACAGGAGGCAAGTAGGTCCATGCAAGAAGGCAGCAGGAAAAGAAAGCTTGGAGGAGCAAAGAAAAGGCTAAAGGCAACTCTCAGCAGCGTCTTTGGTTCATTCCCCCCACTTTTCTGTTTCTTGGTGCTCCTACCTCAAGAATAACTTCAGGACACCTCACGTAATCCAGTGCCAGCAGGGAATACAAAAAGACTTTCCATATTCCGGAAGGATGGAGAAATCCTTGAATGAATGACAGCAGCCCCTGGAAATTAAATGAGGTGGAACTAGCTGTTCTTAGGGTCAGGGTTTCGCTCAGCGCTTCTCCTAACTCGTCCCCTGCTGGCCTAGAAAAAGCGAGCAATGGAGAGACACTAACTGTTGTGGCTGGCCTCTCGGACACCGTGGGTATGGGAGCGAGGCAAGAAGCCTGGCTCTGGATGACTGGCAGGATAACGACATCTTAAGCGGCTGGGAGGGTTAGTTCCAAAGTTCTCGGAGCTTCGGGCTGAGAAGCTGCTTTCCAACTGCCTGGTTATATTTTGGGGAACTGCTGATCCTCTCAAATGCCCAAAGCCTTCTTTTTCCTCTAATACAATGTCTCATTAAAGCCATGCAAGAGCAGATTTGAAGGGGTGCAGGAGGCAGTTCCTGTAGAAAATACCAACAGAAACCATAGGTGCGTAGTTTTTTCTGACCCTATTTTGTAACCTCTTTTACATATTCCTCAAGTTCCCTGTCTTCCTTGGCAGCTGGGCTACTATCGGGCAGGTTCCTGCTACACTTCCAAGGGTGGTTTGATTACAGGTCCTTTCTTGATACCACCCTGAGAAGTTCCATCGCTATGAAGCTGCTTGCTGAATTATGTGCCCACAAATGGATTTTTGAAGTGGTAGGCACGCTGAAGGCTGGGGCAGCAGGACTCTACTACCGATCAAAACCAAAGGACTCAAGTCTTTGCACGCAAGCCAGTGCCTTGCTGAAACCTATGCAGGCCCAGTTCTGCCTAATCATTGTTCTTGGTCAGTTGCGTGCAATGCCACGAACTGTGGAGACACTGGTGTTCGGTCCAGTTGACCTTCACCTGAATGACCGGCCAGGGTGGCTACTGTACCTACAGCCCTAGCCACAGCCTTTTAATGAGTGGCACTTTATACCCTGGAGTTACGCTGGCAGAACCAGCCTTGATCTGAAGAAACCTAAATGTCACCGGCTGTTGGAGAGGCTGAATATAGGAGGAGATGTAGGCCCAGCATACTGCTGCAGTCCTCCAGAGACTTTCTTTGCCAAGCTGTCCCACGTAGTAAACACCCGTCAGACCCACACCAAAGCTCTCCTTACACTTAGAACTTGGTCTAAGGCTGGGTTATGCCTCGGGCTGCCCACTCCCCTTTCTGTGGTCATGATGGCGTACGGGCTCCACAATAGACGGACTTTCCCTCCCCTGGAATACGCTCCTTGTCCTGCAGAAGCTTCTCAACCTCCTGGGGCAGGTGAGGTTAGCCACTGCCTCTCCCTCGGCTTAAGAGAACTGGCTTAGCCCTCCTGGGGAAGGCAAGTCACCCCTTCCTCACCCCGACACCCGTTCCTCTGAAGCGGGGGGACTGGCACACCCCTGTCGGGGACTTTCTGCTCTTAGCCAGGCTCCTCTGGTCACAGCATGGGAAGCGGACCAGGGCAGAATGGAGCCCCGGCTACCTCCTAAAGCACCATCCTCAGGTCTGAGCTCTACAGAGGCTCACCAAAAGCGAACAGACCGATAAGCAGCGCCAGGGTCACCATCTTCCGAGCCTTTGCTTTGCTACGGAGCAGCAAGGAGGAAAAAGATGGCGAAGCTGGCGGTACCCAGGCAGTTCAGCAGCAGACTCGCCGTCCACGCTGGCTGAGGCTGCAGAAGCCCGGTTTGGTCCCACCCGCAGACCCCAGTGCTCTGGAGAGCAGGAGGCCCTTGGCTTGGGGATTGCCTACAAAAAAGGAAAGAGCTTTAGACAGGCGAGACAGGCACTGCCTGCATGAGTGGTCTCGTGACGGCTGAGGAAAGCAGGCTAAACTGAAACAAAACACCCTTTCAGCCTCGCAGCCCAAGTATTTCTGCCTGGAAGGGCTGCCGGGAACTGCCTGAGCCCACAGCTGCAGGCACAGGGACACATGCGAGGAAGCTGCTACCCAGCCTGTACCCCTACAGTTCAAGTGCCTGCAGTGCAGGGGGGGTTGTCTGTCTCCCCTCTAGCAGCATTTCTTTAGCAGCCAGCTTGTCGCCGGCCCTTTCCTTGGCATAAAAGCAGACTGGGTAGAGAGGGCGGGCGGGCGGGCTGACTGTAAATGCATGCTGGTAAGCCACAGGGAGCCAGGGGAACTCCAAAGAAACACCCCGGTGGCTAGGCCCTGCGCTGCAACCCTGAAGCCTGATCTGCCAAGAGACAGCACATGCCGCTCTGCAAGACGGAAACTCCTCCTGCCTGTTCTAGAAGGCTCTCGAAAGGCTTGTAGCGTACACTTCATCAGGAATAAACGAGCCCCTTTTGTCCTACTAGAAAAATTCTCATACCCCTCAGAGGATCTTGTGCTCCTTTTCCTAAGGCAGACCACTGGTGAGGAGCTGACCAGGTTTCTGAAGGAAACCTCATCTGTCAGGAAGACAAGTCAAATCCACTGCCAACAGAGGAAACACTGGTGTCCTTCTGGTTCGGCTCGGAGGGAAAACCGAGACAGCTCAGGGACATAACCCATCCCACAGAGAGCAAAACAGGACTGTGCTAAGCTCTCGCAATTACTATGGCGGGAGGTATCTGGACAACCGCTTGGGACTCCCTCCGTGCCATCCAAAATGGACTCGTCGCTCCTTTCGCAGAGACAAAAGGCTTTCTAGGCCTAGTCCTGGCATTCGTGAAGAGAGTGAAGAGACTGCTGCTGCCTTCCACCACCTCCAGACCCAGCTCTCAGGCTGCCCTCGTGTTCTTCCCCTGTCCACCCCCCAGCCACCCCAGCTGACGAGGTGGAACCTACACTTGGGGAAAGGAGAGGAGGATTTCTCAAACATAGCCATTCAGATCTTGGGCCTTCCGTGGCTGCCTCTCCGTATCCGCTGAGGTGCGGGCACCAGACATCCTGCTTGCTCGGGAGAGAGCCAAAACCTCTGCGATCTCCGTTCCCTCAAGACCAAGAGTGGCAAAAGCGCAGGGACAACCCCGAGCTGATGCCCTGCTGTGTCTACCTCAGCGCCGACGACGTGAGGCGGGTGGCAGGGCAAAGGATTGCAGAAAATCGTCAGCATGGCTATGTTACTGCGCGTTATGGAATACCAGCTGATGGTTTTTTCTGTAAATCGAGACCCAAAAAAGGAAACTGACAGAAACAAGAGAAAGCCTCATTTAAAGACTCATTAAAGAAAAGGAGGGCCATTTTCGTGACAGCCTGCAGTGTGGTCACTGGGCCCTGGGCCTCGCACCCCAAAACCCTGCCCCTGCTCTGCACCGCCGACCCAAGCACGGCCAGGAACCCAACAGGGCTCCCCCGGAGAGGCCTTTGCTCGAGAGGGCTCCCCTTGAGAGGGCTCCCCCCGAGAGCGCCTCCGGCCCCGGGCTCTGGCCTCTGCTGCGGGGGGAGTGCTGGTATAATCTCTCTGTCTCGCCAATATAGTTAGGGAAGCTAGCAATTAAAAAGGTGAAAACAACAATGAAGAACATGAATTCCATGATGAACAAGGGACTTCCAACATACTTCTACCAGGAGCACGTTGACTGTTATCATATGAATTTCACAGCTACCTGAAGGGGTCACTCCTTTCAACCCATGCAAAAAGCATCCTTTAACAAATGGTTAGGCATTTATCTAATGCAAACGCCTGAAAGACAGGACTGTGGGCATGTGGTAGTAATCTTACTGGTGTAGCGGAAAGAAGGGAAAAGGGGAAAGATGCTATATGCTGGCTATTAGGCCGTTGTCTTAGAGCAGCAACAGATAAGATTGGTGAATTGAAGGGGGAAATTGTACAATGGAAGAAGAAAAATGAGAATGAGGAAAATGGATGGAATACTTGGGAATTAAAGTTTAGAGAATTAGAAATGCAAACTAAATTGCTTTAGTCAAAACTTTAGCGCCAGTTAATTACAAATGCAGAAGGGCACAAGAGAAGATTGCTGGAAGACACTATGATTGACCCAGTTAAAATCTATTGTACCTTGTGTGGTGACAATTGGGTTGGGAATATGTGGAATCAGATGTTGGTCCCTTCTCATCAGGGCCAGATGATAACTGAGATGATTGTCTCTCCTGTGTGTCGTCCCTGCCCCCCAGTTTTGACACCAGTTACCACGTCCAAACAATAGGGTACAAAAATCACCTCACCTTAGAACAGCTACTGGAGGGTTTACTGTCTTGGAATCAAGAGATCTGTAGAGGATGTATCAAACTAAGCCGAGGAAAACACCCTTGGCCTGTCTAGCACAAATCTGGACAACCAGAGACCCATGAGCTCCACCATACCCCAACTGAAGCTTGATCATTAGCATTAGGGTCAGTAATATTTTTAGGTACTCCAGGGCCAAATATCAGAAGTCCCTGGACTTGTGTTTTGTGTTGGCAACATACTTTACATCTTGCTGATAATGGCGGGGCAAGCGCATGGCAGTGGACCTCAGCAGCCAGCCTGCAGACTGCCTTCCTGAAACCCCCTATTTTAGCTGAACTGGAAGGACGAGCACCCATTGACCAGGTGCTGAAGAAACAACTCCCACAGAGCCCATTCCCTGGGAGGTGATTTCTTAGGACATCTCTGCCCCCTAGTAAAGGGAGCAGAAGGAGCATGAGAGGTTATGGAAAATGTGTTTAGATAAAGGACTCTCGCCACGTCAGTTAAATGGGCTGCCGATTCCCATTTTGTAGCAGTTGTCCAGGTTTCTCTCATTAACTTTTCATGATACTCCTCTGGGATCCATATCAGGGGATGGGAATGACACTGTATGATTTAGGACAGTAATGCCTAGGGAGCTGGAGGTGTTAGGGATGTGACCTTGGGGGAGATATCCAAAGCTATCAGCACTGACCCTAGACCATGAATACATAGGAAACTAGGGTGGGGGCTTGATCCAGTGGAAGTACTTGCTGCGGCTACTCGCACTGCTAAGGATCCAAGTCCTGAGATGATGGTTGCAATTAATGATTGCTACTTTACAACATTCCCTATCAATACAGGAGCCCAGATGTTGATGGTAAGTAAGGACACTTACAAAGGGCAGCCTCCACTTAGCAAGCTACTAGTTTCTATTGTAGGCATCAATCATCAAGTCACTACCCACCCACTGGCCAGGGCTAAATTAATTCTGTCTAATGGATGGAGAGTCCACCTGACCTTACTCTTAGGTCCCCAAAATATCTTCTGCACTGATGTATTTAAGGGCCAGTCGTGGGTGGTCTTGTGGGGAAAATTCCCGTTTCCATTCCCCCTACAATTCTCCTGTAAGGTCTGTAAAGAAACCTAGTGGCAAGTGGCAACTAACAGTAGATTATAAAGCCCTGAATGCTGACAACAAACTGCTCCCAATGTAACTGATATAGTCAAATCTCTTAATTAACATGCCTTTCTATGGATGGCAGCTATAGATGTGAAGGACTTGGGGGACACAGTCCAAAGTGGCAACGCTCATGTCATTGCAACCAACTGGGGAATAAGCCAGGCCAACCAGAGCAGTGACAAATATTCCTTAGCTGCCTCCCAAGATGAGAACCAGAAGACCAACCACCTCAAGTATATGTATACCAATGCATGCAGCCTGGGGAATAAACAGGAGGAACTGGAGCTCTACACCCAGTCAGGAAGTTATGCTATCATAGGAATAACTGAAACATGATGGGACAACTCACATGACCGGAAGATCGCAATGGATGGCTATAGGCTGTTTGGCAAAGCCAGGCAGGGAAGAAAAGGAGGAGGAGTCGTGCTCTATGTTAAGGAGAACCTTGAATGTATGGAATTCAATTACAGCAATTGTGGAAGCCCTATCGAATGCCTCTGGATCAAGATCAGAGGAGTCGTCTCCAAGGGGGAACTTACAGTAGCATCTGCTACCGACCTCCAAACCAAGACAATAAGGCCAACGAAGCAATATTTGGGTCACTTAAGCAAGCTTTGGGTCAACAGGACCTGGTTCTTATGGGTGACTTCAACTACCCAGACATTTGTTGGAAGAACAATACAGCAGCTCACAAAGTCATCCACCAAGTTCCTGGAATGTGTAGAGGACTGCTTCCTCATACAAATGTTAGATGTGCCAACCAGGAATGAGGCACTGCTGGACCTGCTACTCACAAACCAAGAGAACCTGCTTTGTAATATCTTGGTTAGTGATAGCCTTGGCTGCAGTGATCACAATATTGTGGAGTTTGGGATCCTGCTGAGCATGCTGAAGGTTAGTACTAAGACAAAGGTTTTAGATTTTAGAAGAGCAAACTTCAGCTTGCTCAGAGCTCAACTAGGAGGGATTCCGTGGGAAGCTTCCATGGAGGATAAAGGAGCTAGCGAGTGCTGGGAGTTTTTCAAGAACGCTCTCCTGAAAGCACAAAAACAGTTCATCCCCTTTAAAGGTAAGGGAAGTAGGCAGAGCAAGAGACCCTCTTGGCTTAACTGCGAGCTTCTGAGTCTGCTCAAAATCAAAAGAGAAGCGTACCAGAGATGGAAGAGCGGACGAGAACTTGAGAACTACAAGGGCATTGCCAGGGCATGCAGAGATGCAGTTAGAAAAGCAAAAGCTCAGCTTGAATTGGAATTGGCCAGAGATATCAAAAACTACAAGAAAGGGTTCTTCAGGTACGTAAACAACAAGCAGAAACAGAAGGAAAGTATTGGCCCACTGTTAAACAAGAGAGGTGAATTAGTCACCAACAATGCTGAAAAGGCAGAGGTTCTCAACACTTTCTTCACCTCTGTCTTTACCAGCTCTGTTGGGCCCCAGGCCTTGGGTACAAAAATCCACGTTGATGCAAACACAGACCCACTGTCAGTGAAGGAAGAGTTGGTATGTGAACTATTACAGGAGCTTGACCCCTACAAATCGATGGGCCCTGACAATATCCACCTGAGGGTGTTAAGAGAGTTGGCTGACATCATTGCAAGGCCACTCTCCATAATCTTTGAGAAGTTGTGGAGATTGGGGGACATCCCAGAAGACTGGAAGAAGGCTAATGTCACCCCCATCTACAAGAAGGATCCAGGAAATTAGAGGCCCATCAGTCTTACTTCAGTCCCTGGAAAAGTTACGGAATGAATCCTCCTGGGGGCTATCACAAGTCAAATGAAGTATGTGATTGGGAAAAGCCAGCACGGATTCATGAAGGGCAAATCGTGCTTGACAAACCTGATCGCCTTCTACAACAAGGTAACCTGCTCAGTTGATGTGGGGCAAGCAGTGGACATTGTCTACCTGGATTTCTCCAAGGCTTTCAATACAGTTTCTCACAGCCTCCTGCTAGAGAAACTGATGCATTACGGTCTAGACAAGTGGTCTGTGCAGTGGGTGGGGAACTGGTTGACAGGCCACACCCAGAAGGTGTTGGTAAATAGCTCCTTTTCAAACTGGCAACCTGTCACAAGTGGGGTCCCCCAGGGATTGATATTGGGCCCAACGCTGTTTAATATCTTCATAAATGATCTGGATGATGGGATCAAGTGTACCCTGATGAAGTTTGCTGATGATACCAAACTGAGTGGGGAAGTGGACACTTCGGAAGGGAGAGCCACCCTGCAGGAAGACCTGGATAGGCTGGAAGAGTGGGCTAACAAGAACCTTAGGAAGTTCAACAAGGACAAGTGTAAGGTCTTGCACCTGGGAAAACATAATCCAGGAATGCAGCACAGGCTGGGATCTACCTGGCTGGGCAGCAGCTCTGTGGAAAGGGACCTGGGGGTCCTGGTGGACAACAAGCTCAATGTGAGTGGACAGTGTGCTGCTGCGGCAAAGAAAGCCAACAGGATGCTGGATTGCATCAACAAGGGCATCACCAGCAGAGGTAAAGAAGTCATTATCCCACTCTACTCAGCGCTTGTCAGGCCACACCTGGAATACTGTGTTCAGTTTTGGTCCCCGCTGTGCAAAAAAGATGTGGACAGGCTGGAGAGGGTCCAGAGAAGGGCGACAAAGATGATCAAAGGACTGGGAAGGCTGTCGTATGAGGAAAGGCTGAGAGAACTGGGTTTGTTCAGCCTTGAGAGAAGAAGGCTTAGGGGAGACCTTATCACCATGTTGCAGTATTTAAAGGGTGGCTACAAAGAAGGTGGAGACTCCCTTTTTACAAGGAGTCACATGGAAAAGATGAGGGGTAATGGGTACAAGTTACTCTTGGGGAGATTCCGATTGGACACAAGAGGAAAATTGTTCACAATGAGAACAATCAGCCATTGGAATAATCTCCCCAGGGAAGCGGTGGATTCCCCAGCACTGGACAATTTTAAGATTCGGCTGGACAGGGTGCTAGGCCATCTTGTCTAGACCGTGCTTTTGCCAAGAAAGGTTGGACCAGATGATCCTTGAGGTCCCTTCCAAATTGGTATTCTATGATTCTGTGATATGTACCAGATGCAGATAGGGAGCGATTTGCTTCCACCTGGCAGGGACTCCACTATATACATTTACTCCCTTAAGTGCATGTTTTAAACACTCCGACAATTGTTCATGCTGTACTGTATAAAGAACTAGAAACATTAAAATTACCACAGGAGGTCACTGTTGTGCAGTATATATGTATAGTTGGCAGGGTGATGAGCACAATCATTCCACTTTTGAAAAGATGCTGTTAGCAGCTTACAAAGAACTGGCAGTGACTGAACCCTTGACCCAGGGAAGGAGCATAAAATTACATTGCCATTACGTATTTTTAAACCTATACTTGCTGGTAAACCAGTACCTTTAGGTCTAGCATGTAAAACCCCTGTCCAAAGGTGAGTACTGTATATCTATCATCATGAAACTGTAGATGGCTTAACTATGGAGAATAAAGTTACTGAAGTTGTGGAGCATATAGGAATGCCCATTGAATACATGGAGCCTCCTTGCTCTTCTACCCAGGATGCCCTTGAATTCAACCTCTGTCAACCAGATGGTGTCTGGTTTACTGACAGGAGTGCTCGCAAAATACAGGGTAAATGGCAAGGAATGGCTGCTGCTGACTTTGTAGCCGAAGAACCTGTAGTAACTGAGCCAATAAGAGGTTTTGCTCAATTAGCAGAGCTCTATGCCATAGTATTAGCTCTTAGAAATGGTGCACAGGCCATATACACCGATTCCTATGCCGTATGGGCTAGTGCTACACAATGGCTAGGAAACTGGGCAAATTCCCTGTGTATCTCAATATATAGGGAAGCAAATACTGGGAGCAAATATGATATTGCCAACTGTCATCCTATTACTATAGGGCATGTAGCAGCACACCAGAAAATGATGGTATTTACCTAGCTATTCAGTACTCAAGGCCTTTCTTCTGCCTTGAGTGCTGAATGGCTGCATGAATGATTTGGACGCACTGGAGCATATGACTTGCATCAGTATGCCAGAAGGTGAGGTTGGCCAATGTCCTGGTTTCAGCAGGGATAGAGTTAATTTCCTTCCTAGTAGCTGGTACAGTGCTGGGTTTTGGATTTAGGGTGAGAACAATGTTGATAACACACTGATGTTTTAGTTGTTGCTAGGTAGTGCTTACACTAGTCAAGGACTTTTCAGCTTCCCATGCTCTACCGACTGAGAAGGCTGGAGGTGCACAAGAAGCTGGGAGGGGGCACAGCCAGGACAGCTGACCCAAACTGGCCCAAGGGACATTCCATACCATGTGACGTCATGCTCAGGATATAAAGCTGGGGGAAGAAGAAGGAAGGAGGGGACGTTCGGAGCAATGGCGTTTGTCTTCCCAAGTAACCGTTACGCGTGATGGAGCCCTGCTTTCCTGGAGATGGCTGAACACCTGCCTGCCAATGGGAAGTAGTGAATGAATTCCTTGTTTTGCTTTGCTTGCATGCGTGGCTTTTGCTTTGCCTGTTGAACTGTCTTTATCTCAACCCATGAGTTTTTCTCACTTTTACCCTTCTGATTCTCTCCCCCATCCAACCGGGGGGGGAGTGAGCGAGCAGCTGCGTGGTGCTCAGTTGCCGACTGAGATTAAACCACGACAGCCAATTACTAAGAAACAAGCAGATCATATAGTGACAACCAGTGGATTTGATAATGAAATTAAGGATTGTCTTGTCCAAAGTCAACAACAAGCAAACCTTAGGGAAGGAAAAGTCCTTAGGGGTACTGGGCAAGTAGACTATATCAGACTCATGACATGTACCTCCAAGGGGTGGAAATTCATTATGACCACAGCTGAAGTAGTGAGTAGTTTGGATAATGTTTACCTTGCACGCACTGCATCCAGATTGCAAACTATAGCATGATTAAACCAGTGGTTTGCTACACAGCCAATGCCACAAGAGATACAGTCAGATAATGGGTCACATTTTAAAAATAAATTAGTACAGGAATGGTGTCTTGGGCATGGACTTAAGTGGACTTTGCACTTACTCTATTGACCTCAGAGTAATGGGACAGGAGAAAGATTAAGCAGGTTGCTTAAAAAAATCAAGTGGCGCAATGGTGGCACTAATTGGGCAAGAAACTTACGGGAGGCCATGCAATTCTTAAAATCCTGACAGACAGCGACTGGTAGTCCACTGTATAAAGGTTTTGAACAATCTTATGTGCTGAACCAACACCAGCAGGATGCTTTGAACATCTCAGTGTGGCATCCAGGAGATCAGGTGAGAATTCAACACCCATTGCTCAGAAAACTCTGGGTTACTTTGCAGTGCTTTTGAGGGAAAGGAACATAGGAAACTGCAGATAGTACGGGAGTGAAATTCATCATTACTGAGGCTTGGGTACAGTCAAAGACATAAGTCTTCTTTCTCACTCCCTAGGAACCACTGACCTCCTGGACTAATGAGTGAAAGGTGCCATTTGACCTGCATGCTATGGAAAGTGTCCATCTAGCAAGTACACTAAATATTCCCTGGAACTTCGTTAACACTCCCTGTGGTGAGGTGTTACCACCAGAGAGAATGTTGACAACATCTAGAAAGTCAGGATCCTTCATATATCAAACAACTCTGACCCTTGTGTTGGGAACTCTAGGATACTATTAGATAAATGTTGATGCACTATGCGATAATCAAGCAAACCTATGGAGTATGATAACCTCTTCCATGACATGGGGTGTGAGGCCCAATATATTCAAAACCCACCAGTGGGGTAGGAAGAATCAGGGTATCCACCTGACTGCCCATACCAACCTTAAATTTGCTTCAAGATCTGTATCTGGGAACCTGGACTTGGGTGGAGAAACTAATACATTATAAAGGAGACATAACCCTCCAAATTTATCACAACACTACTGAAGGTCCTGTTCAGCTTTTTTTTTTTTTTTTTTTTACACAAATATACACATGCAAAAATATCAGATAACACAACAAGGGACGGTAATGCCTGCTGGGAATGGAACCATTAGAATTCATTGTAGGAGTCTGCAAGCCAACTAACCATCAAGGTCATGGCTCGTGCGCCACAGTGGGCAGTATGCAATTTGAAATTTCCCTGATTCCCACTACCGCAACTACACCAGTAATAGTTACCCAAGGATTTCCCAAAAGATTTGCAGTTTTTACCTCTGAAGTATTTGAATTTTACGTTTGGATTTGATGGGACAGCATTAGCATAGGTATATTCAAATTGCTTACAATGGATAGTACCTATATATGAATAATGGTGCAAGTCCCATTGGAAAACCTGCACAGTTAGGGATCTTTCCAGGGGATTGGGAACAGTTGAACTGGGCACAGGAGCATTGGATTCTATCAACTTAGAAATCACTACGAATAGAGTGTCCAGGCTAGGATCATTAAGCAAACAAGCTATAATTGGTCAGACCATGGATATGATAAATGGAAAGAATGCAACTACAAATACCTTGACTATTAGCCTAAACCCTTGGAAAAAACTCCAGAAAATTTTCAAGAAAATGTATGCTGGTGTTCACAAATTTGTTTCTAATACCAGCAGTGCCATTGCTTATGTTACCATGCAAACCTTTATTATAAATGAATATGAACAACAAGCCAATTAGATCCATAGTGGGAATCCTGCTATGTTAGGGACCCTATTATTGGGTTGGTGGCAGTACTGTAAACTCCATTTTATCAAAGCTTAGGGGTAGCAAGCAAAAGTAGTCTGTTGAGTGGATCTATTTATTACCGCACCATAAATAGGGAAAGTAAGGAAGAACCCATTTACCAATACGCCCCACTCCCCATTATTGTAGCTAACAGAATATGGCTGCCACTTCAAGGGAGCAAATGCATGGATAACAAAGGTAACCTAATCGATACTCATGGATGTAAAATGGGGAAACCATGAACAGTACTGCCCTGAACACTTAGTAGTACAAGACCCTTATATGACTAATATGACCTCAGGTACCTGTTATTTAGGCTAAGTGTATGATAACTGCATGGTTGTACTTAAGTGAAAATTGGGTTGTATATGTATTGGTTTTGCTTTGTGATGTTCTGTGTAATGACAGAATGACTTTATAGAAACCAAAAAGCTAATTCACATTGATTCTGGTGGAATATTGGCCTACAACTTGGACAGGACCCTTAGGACCAATATGAGACATGGTACATTCTCAAACTGAAGAACTGGAAATTTTAAACACCAAATATAAAAAAGCAATTGCTTATCAAAACCGTGATGACTACTATCATACTATCAGGTATGATACTGACCAGATTGTCAAGATTGCAACAGGAATTGAACAAACTGCTAGACATCATTGGTGTGACATTTTTACGGGTTATGCACCATCTGCAACAGGCATATTGCATCTTACATTGCATCTTATGATCATTGTATTGTTGTTCTGTATTGTTCGGTATTTATTTGTTTTCTATTAGTATGTTTATCTATCCAGATTTATTGCTAACATCACCATGTTGAAAGTATGTTACCTAATAAAAAAC
The DNA here is from genome assembly GCF_965638725.1 of Aptenodytes patagonicus. Lineage (NCBI taxonomy): Eukaryota > Metazoa > Chordata > Aves > Sphenisciformes > Spheniscidae > Aptenodytes > Aptenodytes patagonicus. The sequence goes on from NC_134950.1 coordinate 79,420,511, forward strand.
TGTAATGAAAGACTTCCATGAAGCTTTCCCCTACCCTCACCCTCAGTGAGGCAAGAAAAGTAACAGTACCTCCACTCACTGAGGCATGGGATTTACTAGACTTTTGGCCTATACCAAGGGGTGGAGTGTGGGTGTTCACTTGACTCCTGCACAGGTTTTGGCCTAACACACAGCTCATGCTAAAGCCTGGTTTATGGTGCGAGCAGCTCCATTAGGCTAAAGTGAGAGCAACATGTACACTGGATGAGAGAGTGAATTTGTGAGTTAATGCCTTTGTGAGTTAATGAATTTGTGAATTAATGAAGGTATGAATTAGGGAATTATGAAGTTAGACTAGTCTGTTGAAAGGGGATTGAGCCGTTGTTTGATTTTTACCTAATGAGGTAATGAAATAAAGATTGGTACACAAAGTACATTGTCCTTTAAATTTGAGAGATCCAAATGAACTGTGACATGCGTGTCATCCAGAATCTGCTACATGGCATTGCTGGCACTCCATTGACTGTTTGTTCGTTTAGCAAGGGATAGGTTCTCATTCAATTGGTTTCTGTCCCCCCCTGCTTACCTATAATAGGGCAGAAGTATTTACAGGGAGCTGACACCTGTAAAAGTACTATGAAAATTGTCATTGTACGTTGACAATAAAAGAAAACTTATTTCTAGTTTTGTCAAGCTCTGTTGACAAGCTATGGCTTGCTTTCTCCTCTCTATACTCCCATACCATTAAACGTAATAATTTATTAGTTCAGGGAGAAAAGATGAGAGGAATGGAAGAGCTTTACATTTCTTAACTTCATTTCCTATTTCTGTTCTGGGCGGTTTACTGGGATATCAGCTTTCGCTGAACAAAAAAATTTCCTTCCTCTGAGAGACTGGAGTCATGCCATCATACTGCTTCTTGCTTGACAAGTGTATATTAACTTAAATGGTTTGTTTCATCTGCTCCTTCTGGTGCCTTTGTATTAACACCAAGCGATGATTAAGAAAGGTCTCTTTTCTATTTTCTTCCATCTTTAGAAGTCACGATCACAGACATACTGTATGGTAATAAGGCATATAATTTCTACACATTTTTTTTTCCTACCAAAAGAATGAGAGAGTTAGTCATATGCTAACCAACATACTTCATCTCAATAGAAACACTACAGAAGAGCATAGTCAAACTCTTAATTTCCCGTACATGTATCTCTTTTTTTCTGTGGTAGCCTAAGCCATTCATAATTCATGTTTCTTTTTTTTATAAAATGTATTTTTTATACAGTCAGGTGAATGAAAGCATGTCAGTTTTCCATGCAGCATATTTTTCCTGAGAGAAATTATATAACTTATCAAACTATTTGCAGCAAGCATTTTTTTCTTCGAATTAAGTCTACAGTGTCATTGGGGTTTATGCCAGGAAGTGATCGCTCCTGAGCCAGTTACTGTGCACCAGTTTTTCTTTGTATCATTCATTGCCAGAATAAACAGAACAGCCTTACTGAACATCACTGGGAGTGAACCATGGTTTGGTACCTCTGCAACAGCCCTTATGGCTGTTTTTATATGAGTAAACTAAACCATATGAAAGAATGACCCTGGAACCTATTAACAGGCATTACTTTGGTCCACACTCTGTGCTAACTGTAACTAACATTAACTCTTTATTAATGTCATAATATTTCCCTTCCTACAGCTTGGAAGTTATCATTAGCCATTCCCCGTTCCCCACAAAGGGAAGGCCACAGCATTTCAGTGTGCTGCCTGCGATGCAGCCCTTCAGAATGATGCCAAGAGGCCTGCCACGCCCTCGTACCATCCCTGAGGCCATGCCAATCTCACCCACAGCATTATGGTGAAAAAATGGCACTCTTGGGGCAAGTGAAGCAGCAATTTAATTCTTTCCAGGGTCTTTCCATGCAAGAAATGGTTGACAGCTAAAAAGGAGCCACCTGTAGATTTGAGGAAATGGCAGCCCTCTTAGCCACCAGTGAGGAGTTGCCTAGGACTGTCTGATTGTATGTGAAGTCAGTACTCCTATTAAAAGGAGCCTCATAGTCACAGAACCAGTGTTAGTCCAGTCAAGCATGCAAAAAATTGGTGAACTTGCCCTTAGCAAAATGCCCCAGTCATGGATGAGTTATCTGGGGGGAGCAACCTCCACCATGGCTTTGCCTATCATGAGTTTGGTGACCAGGACACATCAGGGCTCAGAAGACTCCAAAGTAAAAGATGGTGGCACAGCACTCCACACCAGCTCTCCTTCCTTGCTCAGATATAGCCATCTCCATCTCAGATATAACCCTCCCTGTGTGAACATTGTGTACGTGGATCTGGTTATGCCAAGTGTGATCCCACTAGAAGGTGCTCCTGTCCTACTGGTGCCTCTTTGTGAAGAGGGTTGCAGATGTCGAGGGTTTCCATCTTGTACACTGCCTGCTGTGGGCTCAGGTAGCAAGGCCTGGATGTTGCTGCTTCTGCTGTATGGCTGAGCTCCTGAGCTTAGAGTCTGAGCTGGGCCGTGTGGAGCCCACTGGGAGGGGAGAGTTGCCCCTGAGGAGTGGTGCATGGGTGTCTGGTTCAAGCATCATCAGCGGTTGAGTCAGCAGGGAGTGACAATGTGTTGGATCATGGGCCCAATGTCAGCTATGGCAGGTGAGAGAGACCTGCAGGAGTATCTGTAACCAGCATGGGGTTATATTCTGTGAACGCTAACTTGCAGGTGAGACGTAGTTATCTTGTTGGGAGTCTGGGACAGAGAATTTACCAGCAGAGGCATCTCACACCAAGTCGACTTTTGGGCTTAACAAAGGTCTCAGCCATGTTTAATTTACCAACGTAGACAGTCACTCATGTGACGCTCTAGCACAAAACACATCTCTCCCTCACTGCTTGTCTGCTCAATTCATAGCATGTAACTATGCCAGGAGATGTGACTCCATCACTCTATGCCATAAAAGAGCGCTTTGCGCCATGCGTGACTCTCAGGTCAACACTCTTTGTGAGGACATATTGCCTGCCACTGCTGCTCTTGTGGCTGCCGCTTCTCCTCCTGCTCTTGCTGCTGGACTGGGAGCGGTAGAAAAAGCAGGGGAATTACAGCTTAGTAAAGCTCATGACACAATTGGGAAATTGGAAAGAGTTAAAAAAAAACAGTTTCCTGGCCTAAGAGGTGTGGGGAAGTACAAAGGGATGTTGTGATTGTTGTTTCTCCAGGAGAAACATATCACACTATGTAAGTGTGATAACTAGTTCTGTTTCTAAGGATGAATGCAATGGCAGATTTTATATGCTTAAAATAGGAAGCTTCATTCTGACAGTAGCACTGTCATTTGAAGAACATGGGAATGGTGATGGAGACTGTGTGCTTTTTTGGGTATGTTTGGCTCTTGGGACTCACTCACACACCAGTACAGCCTGTACTTGCCCCTGCTCTTGAGTGGGGGAGGTTTTACTGACTTGCTATGCAGAAGCACTCTTCACGCAGTATTGAGCTACTCACTGGACTGGCTGCTGGTTAAAGAAGCCCTTGTGGTGTCCATTCGCTGTTGTCAGGATGACCTGCTATGGCACAGCTTGCATGTGAAGGGTAGCTGATGTCTTTCCTCCCGTAGTCATAGAAGCAGAAGGAAAGTATGATATCTATAGGCCTTCCTGGAGAACTTACTAGGATGTGTGCTCATATAAAGTCTTTGCTGAAAAAGTAATCAGAGTATCATCCACAGAAGCTGTGACTAGCAGATGAACTGTCTCTACAAGAATGCAGAAAAGTTCGAGAGTACCACTACATAAAGAAGTCAAAAGCTTTATATTCAGTCAGGCAAGTCGTGGTTAGGTACATCTGTCCAGCCATAGGCACGACTACCTTGTCGTAATAAGCATCTTATGTATGGACTTTGTAGACAATTTTAACCAAGTATTTGCCAGCAAAGTCTGAGGTTATACTCTCAGATAGTATCTGCAAGACCAGGTTCCTGAGATTACACTGTTTACCATACACATTCCCCAACAGAGCCAATGAGAACAGCATTCACAATAGCAAGCTTTGTCCCAGAAAATCCATCTGAGGGTTCAGGGGTTGCAAAGGAAGAAGAGCCAATAAGTGATGCTATGAGAATGGCTCCTTCTCTGAATAGTCCTTTTCAGGAGAAAATTTGGTTCCATCCACTTCTGTTGGTTGAGGCTCCCAAAACTGATCTTTTCCTGTCCATGCACCTGGAGGTTGTGAGATATAAGGAGTGAACCAACAGCAGCACACCAACATGATCAGCACTGAAATGAAGACTCAAAGACTGATCAGAACAAATATGTCTCCTTTGACTTTTGGAAGGTAATTGTGAAGTTGCATCTGTGGCCCCAGAAGACTCTGGTATTTTAAGAAAACAGGTCAACATAATAGTAGCAAAGAATTATGGGGACCCATCAATGTGCGTGGCAAGGGTCTCCCTGTTTTTCAAGGTGTTCCAGTTACATATGGGACTGGTGTAGGAGGTATATATATATATATATATATATATATATGTAGCTTGTTTAGAAAGTTGTCACCTGACATTATGGAGACAGACAGGTTCTTTTAGGGAACCTTGGCAGAATGATGACAGCACTAAGTTGTAGTTACAATTAAAGCTTTATTTTTTAACAGAATTTTATGATCAGCATAGCATAGAATTTTATGATCAGAGTAGCACAGGATTTTAATAAGCAGAATCAGTGTAGCACAATTTTATAAGTAGTGTAGCACAGAATTTTATAGCACAGCTTAGCTTATAGTTTCTAATCACCTGGACCCTCTGCAGATTGGGTCAAATCGTAATACTTGGCTTGCTGTATCAATATAACAATCATAATCTAGACTTGAAATAGGTAAAAGAACAGGAGTCACCTCACTCAGTCCTTGGAGGAAGAAGATGACGGTGGAGGCATCGCTGACCACTGAGGAATCATGGGTTTTGCCGTCCAGCAGCAGTTCCAGTCCAAGTCTCACTTAGGACCTGTAAATACTTGATTTTATAGACAGTGCTCTGTGTGCTGCTGCTTTTCCCTGTTCTGTGACAGGGACATCACAAGGACCTTCAAGGCCAGTAAGGAGGGGAGTAGTCAGCCTGGTGCCCAGGAACCTTGAGGCTGATAGGGAGGGGAAGAAGAAATCTGCCTGGTGCACAGGACCTTCAGGGCCTGATAAGGAGGGAAAAGGGGTCTGATACGTGACCATCTTGGTCACAGAGAATAGCCATTTGCTCTATAAAATGGCATTAGTTATGCAAACCATACTACTAGGGGTCAGGAACAGGGGGTACTGGTCACAAACTTCTATACCACTTTTGCAAAGAGGTTTGGAAATAATTAAGCCCCACATCATAAGCGCTCCTCACATTGCAAAAAATGTGGTCAGACACATTTTTCAGATCATCCTGGACAAGCTGGAAACGCTAACGGGGCAGGAGGACTGTGGCTGGTCTTTATTCAAAGAAAAGGCTTTAATAGAAATAAACACATCACCTTCCCAGAGGCAAGGCCTGCCCAACCCTTGAAAGAAAAATGAAGGATGGCACAGGACAGCAGCCTGGTCAGGACAAGAAGAAGAAAAAAACCAAACAACAAGCTGTGCCAAGCAGTGCAAAAGAAATGGGAAACCAAGAAAAAGGTGACCTGTTCCATTCCTCACCCCAGGTAGTATTTTCCCCATAATGCAAACCAAAAGCTGCAATCAAGGAGTAGGAAAAGTGGGAAAGAAGGGATGATTCTTACACTGGTGGCAACCATTTTCCATGAGAACCCGCCATAACAAGAGTATTGGGGTTTGCAGGTGCAAGGCCATGGCCACAGCAGCATGAGAGTGATAGCATGAGGAACACAAGGGAAAGTACTGCCTGGGCAGCTGTGTGAAGGGTTACAAAGCTCTGAATATCAAGAAGGCTACAGATTTGCAGATAGAAGGCCATAGCAATACAAGTTGCTTGGGCACCTAAGGTGCTGTGCATCAGGTCCAGCTCAGTGTGAGAGATGCTGTAGGCCTGTGGTGAAATAGCTATAGGCTCTAATTTCAGACAGCTGGATTGATTTGTAAGTCCAGAACTGATTTATAAGCCAGAGAAACAGCTCTTTCTCCTACCACTCAGTCATCAGGTTGTTTCTGAGCTACAGCTATGTCATGCTGTCCACACATTTCTTCACAGGTTTTTTTCTCTGAAGACACATCTGGGCAGCAGGAAGCTCATGCTGAATGGTGTTGGTGATCAGGGATTAGGCAATGCCCAGCTCTGATGACCCAGAGTGGGAGGACTGAACTGTCGGGACTCCTCCACAGTGACAATTTCAAGACGACTTTGTTGAATAGTGTGGACGTTGAAATTAAGCTGATGCACAGCAGAGACAGCTTTTGCTGAGTGAGCTCCCTGGCAGCAGGTGCTTGTAAGAAATTTATCACCTACAGCTTGGTGTCTGTGAAGAAAGTGCAGGTGGTACCTGGGACACTATTATGCTTATCGGTATTCAGATCGTACCTCAATTACACTTTTTGTGATCCAAGATTAAACATTTTCTCCTTCAGTTTTTCATTTTAAATGAAGGTGCTCAATCACTCCTTTGTTTCAGCTGCTGCAGATTTTAACTGGTACAATATGTAATCATCTGGAAGAGGTCTACTGTTCTATTGGTTGAGTGAGATTCAGACAGAAAAGCTTCAGCACTCATAGCAAAATGATCAGGTATAAGGATATGCTGATTTTTGGTTTGCACAAGAGGAAGAGCTCAACTTTCTGTTGACCTTTAAAATTTGTTCCTTCTGCTCAATACACAAAGAAAAGTTTCTGTATATTAACATTTTCCTATTTTTTTCTGTGTATGCAAGTTAGTATAATAAAAAATATACTACCTTCTCTTAGTTCTCAAGAACTTTTCAGATCTTTGACTAACACCCAACTACTAAATTCCCCAGGAATTGTGTTTGGGTTGCACCTACAAAACACATACAGTCTCTATTATTATCCTAAAAGCTTGGGGAAAATGGACATAAATCCAAAACTTCTTGAGATTATCTCACAGGAAGGTAGAAATTTGGAAGACTATAAGCCTTGCTTGAAGCTGCTGTTGCCCACTTTTATTTTGGGTGAAACTGAGTCTGCCCACACTGGAAGATCTGAACCACGGGATTCTCTCCAGGAAACACATTTATAAAAGCTTTAATGACAACTGCTGTCAGAGTTCTGAAACATTTGTAATGAATCATTCAGTGCTACATATTGGCCTCCTCTTCTCCCACTGAGTCATAATTTTCAGTAGGAGTAAGCATGGGCAAAATGAAATCTTATGAGCCCCTTTTGCCTTTCTCTGACGATTGGTCTACTGAACATCAGAATTAATTAAAAGGCTGCTAGCAGGAATTGAATTTGGCAATAAGAAAAGGGCAACTATCATCAGCTTCAGTGGTAATTGCAATAATGACAACATACAGGAAAGGCCCTCAGTGCCAGATACAATATATAGATAAATCTCAGGTGTCAAGCTTCAAAATTACAAATGAGAAAACATCTGCTCAGTTGCTAACTGAACTTAAAAGCATTTGAAATTCACTTGTCATCTCCCAGATAAGCTTGCAGGTTCTATATATGCTACAACTGAAGTTCTGCATCTGCTAAAATATCTCCTGGCTAAGCTGTGTTGGGAAGCTGAAACTAGAAAGAACAGCAGCGAAGTCCCAAGCTATGTCCAGTTTTCCCTTAGACAGTGGTGTCAATGTCCATCATTCTGTCATGAACCTGTGACTTGCACGCTCATTCGGGATGCTGAGGGTTCACTTTGCCCATAAAAGTAACTAAGTCTTACAGCTGCAGGAAGGAGGTATCTTCCATAGGTACATATATATTACCAGAAGATAATCCCAAATTCATGGAGCCAACAGGAAAACAAGCAAGAATAGCCCTGAGTCTGTGGATCTCTAAGACAATTTTATGTTAGACAGCTTTAGGGCCAACAGAGAACAGAGAAGCTTTAGCAGAGATCAGAAACCAGAAGTCCCACTGCTGGGCAAATGGCTTAGGACAGTGAGTCTCAGGCCTTCAGCTTTCCTTGTTTCAGAACCACTGAATCAATGCTCTAACTGCAGCTATGGAAGAGGTGTTCAGGACGAGTGCTGGCACTTTCAGCAATGCCTCTTGGAAAAAAAGGAGGAAAAAAAGGAGGAAAAAAAATGCATTGCTCTTCTGCGACCTCTCAGGTGCCTTATGCTATTCATGGAGAAAGACACTGTGTTCATTCTGTTATTAACTTTAAACAGTTCCCTGGTCAACATGCTGGATTTTGGGCTGTTTTGTGAAGTGCCTAATTCTCCTCGTGCAATGCACAGGAATCACAAGTACATAACTCTGATAGCTTATATTTCTAGGGTTTTTGTTGCATCTAAACCCAAATTCCTAGAACCATAGTCTCATTTCATTGCCTCTTTGTAATCTTCAGAGTATGGAATGCATCATTTAGTAGCATTAAAGATCTGAGTATACAGCATCCCTGTATTATCTTCAAAACGTTTGTGTACTCTCAGGCAAACAAGAAGTTTTAGCAAAAAAACTACAGGGAAAAAAGCACACTGTGAAATGTCCAGCTGCTTCTAAAATAGCATCCTGTAAGAGCTGGTATAAAAACAGGAGAACAAAATGATGCCAGTAAATTCTCTGTGGTGACTCACAATTGGGAAGGTTTTAGAAATTCTTCAGATCTTGTTTTCCTTTCATCACGTTCAAGTACAATCCTTTCAATAACATGGTTGCACTAACTCCAAAAAATGAAATTGTGTACTTTACCTTTTCCATGCAGTCCTGTAGCCTTGATTAAGAATAGTCTCTGATGTATCAGCATGGTTTAGATTCACAGACAGGAGCTAAGGAAATGGCCGTGCTGAGATGTTGAGTAAATATGCAGATTTTGTTGCTCTTATTTAGGCAGTGCTGCTCCTGCCCTGACTTGAAAGAATAAGGGTGATATATACGACAAAGTCTGAAAGATTGGACCTTAGATTTTATGAAATGTTAATTCATTTGTAGCACTGTACAAGTGTTTTACCACAAACTAGAATTCTACAAAAGGACCACCTCCTGTGCAAAGTACTGATCAGACTACATAAGGTCCGCCTATGGCTCCAGTCCGCCTGGGTCAGCCTCATCTGTCAAACACACACATTGGAACAGGTTGCCCAAAGGTGGTGTGGAGTTTCCATTTTTGGAAATATTCAGAACATAACTAGACAAGGTCCTGAGCAACCTGGTCTAAGTTGACCCAGCTTGGGGAGGCTGGCAGTGGAGGAACAGATGCCCTCCAGAGGTCCCTTCCAACATACAGTATTTTATGAACTTCTCAATCAATGTAACAACCTGGAGGAATAGGAGAGCAATAGGCAAGAGACTTTGTACCAGTGTGAGCAAAGTGATGGTCCTGAGCTCCTTCGAGATCCTTTTAAGCACTAGATTAACGCAACACTTTTGGGTGGGAACTAGTTTCTATCAAGGCAGCTGGGTGGGCAGGAGCAAGATCTGAGGTGTATCTCCTCCTGGTGGTGTTGATGCATTTTATCAGCATAGCTTTGAGCATACATTAGGATGGCTTTTTCCACTGATACAAACAGTGAAGCCAGGCATTTGGAGGGCATCTCTGAAGTTCATCTTGTCCCAAGCCCTGCTGTGACCAGAAGAATTTCAGAGTTAAGTTTCATGTAACTTCAACATGTTTTATATGAGGGAGAGCCTCAAGTTACAAGGCAGAAAATCAGGAGTGGTATTCATCTCTTATCTTTTAGTCTTGCAAGGAAATTTAGAATGACATTACATATTTTGCTACTTACCCTAGCACACTGAAATGAAAAAATAAAAATAAATATTGAGTAACAGACTAGAAATCACTTGCTGTGACTAAAGAGATAATAGATCATATCTAAGTTATTACTGGCATTTGATATGTCTTGTTTTTAGTTTGATTAATGGAATGTGCTTATATCAGGAATGATCAATTCTAATGGAAATATGGGCCAACAAAGAAGCTGAAATAATTCCATGAGTCTAAATATTAAAGACATTAATGAATTAAGAATATTTAATATTAACTACCAAGAACTACAGAAAAAAGTCAAGCTAAATATGAAATGCTGAAAGAATGAAGAAACTGCTGGATTATGAGCTATAAATCTAAGATTAATATATTATTTTAATAATTTTGTATCTGAATTAATTTAAAAAATATTGTTTCTGCTTATTCTGCGTTTGGGAACAAATCAGACTCCAAGTCTGGGCAAGTTTAAATGTCTGTGAGTCCTAATATTTCTATTTAACATCTTTTGAATAATTTATAGCGTGATGTCTTCATTGTTTACATCTAAAAATAGTAGTAATTTAATAGCTACTATAACTCTTTTCATTCAAAATATCAATTATGCCCTTTCTGCAAAGGAACCTTATCTGTCTGTGTACTTGAACAGCAGAAAAAAATCTCTAGAGGGTCTCTTTGGATGTACGAGTCAGGGAAAGGGTCTTTCAGATGGACTTTGGGGAGTCAAGAGACTAACTAGTATTCACAGTCCTGTGTTGGGTTTCCATTAGCAAGAGAAACTGATGATAGACTCACTTCTTTCATGCACTCTTCTTTATCAGTAAAGACAGTTCAAAACATAAACTTTTCCTGAATATACTGGGAACTAACTACTAAGAATTTCCTTGTTTATTATACAAAATCTTTTTGATCAATGCTGCTGGAAGGACTCTTCCCCCACAGTTCTAGCAGTTCGTTGGCTGTTGACTCAGCTTTGTCTTTGGTGTACATCTCATAACAAGTGTTAAAGGCTGTTGGATACTGTAGGAGGCACTGGGACATTTCTGAGGAAGCCAGCTGAGAATATTCTCCCTGCTGACTATGCTGATGGAAAGGATGGTTAGATTGCTCTGCAAGTTGCTGGGTCGGTGCAGGACACAAGAAACCATAATTGAGTAGGTTTCCAAGTACCTGGAGAATGGAAATAATAACTTTCAGTACTACAACACTTCAAGGAAATCTGTTTACTTCTGTCATTCATTTTTCGCATCTTTTGCTACTATGACTCCTGTTTTTATTTATATGTTCTTGATTAATATCTTTTTCCCCTATAACAGGCAACAAGCTGGGGAATCTGATATAGGAAAACTCTGTGAAATTTCCTGAAAGCAAATTTTTATTGGCCTAGAATAATATTGCTACAGTACGTGGTTTTTTTCTGTGATTCAGAAGCTCATGTGAGTCACCCATGATTTCAAAGGCAGTCCTGAGAGCTCAGTCAAAGAAATATTTTGGCACCATTTAGCACTGCTCTGTCCTTTGAGTCCTAGATGAGACAAAAACAGTAAAAAGGAACACAGCAAATGAGTGCCCTTGGAATGAATAAAATGGCATGCATTTATGTCTTTTCTTTAATATCTTGAATTTTAATGATACTACTGAGAATGAGATTCCCTTTACATTTGCAATTATAAAGGAGAACAGATGGTGAAGGTTTAGCTTAAAATGTTAATTAAAATAGCTTACACAGCTGAACCTCTGCTTGAATAAAGTACATCAGGAAGATACAAGACATGAGTGAGTGCCCTATTCTAGTAAATTATTCTTAAATAAAGCTATCTTGGAGCAAATTCATCAGAAATACTTAATATCATGTCAGTGAAATCTCTTCCTCTCGAGTTCATGAAGCAAGCACTAGACTACATGTTCTAAATGTATGTTTCTGGAAGTGAAAACAGGTCTAGATTCACTAGGAGGATTTGTATACCTGACTGCCTCAGTAAGCATGCAAATAAAGCAAATGGATCTTCAAAAAACAGGGCTTCCTCACTCTCTCTGTATGTTTGTTGGCAGGCACGTGCAGGATCACTTCTGTGTGGGCTGTGCGGAACTGAAGGAATGCCAATACACCTTTGGGATTCATCTTGTTAATTCATACAGGTGACTCAACACAAGATAACTCGTTCAGAGATGGTGCCTAAGCCTCCCACCTTCGTAAAAAACAGTCTGAGGGCAGTAACTGTCAGTCTGCTATACTCAGCTGTTGGAAGAACTCCGCTTGGTTACAGAAGACCCAGTTTTAGATGCTTTTTTTGCTTGATATGAGATAGAGCTCCTTAAGTCCTCAGCAACACATCATAGCCACCTAGATATTTTGTAATAAAATATGAAGTTGTTCACTGGAGCAAGGACTAGAAGCCAGTTGCCCATATATCCTTTGAACTGACCACTGGACTAGTCATACATACAAACTTTTTTCTCATTTCATTCTCTGAGCCAGTACATTTTTAATTGAGCTGTAAAAAAATGAAAGACAATCAAAAAGAGGAATAACAGGTGTCTATTTTTAGTATTTGGTTTAATTTATTTAACCTGATAGTATCTGTTTTACTTTAAGACCTCAGCACTTTCTACCACATGAAACTAAACAATAGCAATAAGATGGTTTATGGCCCTTCTTTGCACCCAGGCACAGTCATTTGATGTTTGTTTTAAACATAAGTTTGGTCCAGGCGAGCCCCACTTCTCATGTTCTGTGCTTTTAACTTACCAAAAGGCATTGATTTGAATTTAAGCGGCAAGTATCTGATACTTCCGAAAACTGAGCCACATCTTATTCACCTTCTCATAGCTTTCAGTGATAATAACATGGTCCATGCAGGTTTAACATGTAAAGGATGTTCTTCCTCCTTCTTTGTTTAGTGACAACCAAAAGCTGTACGATACTCTGACTTCTATCTGATCTCTACAACGTCATCTGCAAGTTTGAGATGACGTAAAGAAACAAAAGCCCCTTCCATAGCCCTTGTCTCCTCACTTTGTCAAAAGCAGACATCAGAATCAAGTCATCTTGTTATGATGATGCAACTATGAATGAATTAAAGTAAAAATTAAAATCTAATTGTTGAAGTTTGGCTTCAATCCACATTGCATACAAAGAAACCGTCTCCATTCAAAAAAGTTGATTCTTCTTCTAAGGAATAAATCCTTAGAAATAGGAATGTAAAAACCTAACTTAAACCATATTTTAAGCACAGATTTGCAAAATAAATTCATGGCATGAATATTACTTCACAGAAAGCTAGGAGGAAAGCCGAAGAAGGCTTGCAGGACGCATGGAAAGTAGTGCGTATGAAGGAGACCAGAAGAAGGTTACTAGCAGAGATCTTTGAAGAATATTTTATTTTCATAATGATCTTGGCACAGAACTGTGAGGTCACAGCATCATAGAAATGTTACAATATGTGTTTTAAAAGCCCATCTCCAGACACAGAGACACACAATGGTAGGTGGGGGAACCCCAATAACACAGAGGAATGGACACGCTGCCCGGGTTGCTCCCAGGGCTGTCCCAGGAGACCCTCGGCCCCATGATCTCCGCACCATAAGTCAAGAGGAGAGGCTGTTGCTATCACTTTACAGGCTGAGAGGGTTCACTGCTTATAGGAGTGTGGGACACATTATGGGATGCAGGGGTAGAGCATTTCAGGATTGCCCAAGACTTACTATGGGGTGTTTAGGGAAGGAACTGAAGGTAGGGGAAGGGAGGGATCGTGGTGGGTTGTGGAGGAACAAGCATGGGAAAATAGAGGGATAAATAGATAAATGGGACTCGTTGTGTTTAAACAGGCTGCCGGTCAGTATGCTTGCCTGGCCATGCCCTGTGCCTGACCAGCGCAGTCTGTCCTGTCTTCTCATTTAACTCAATTTCTAACTCTTTTCCTGGGTGGGGGGCTCCCTATTCTGTGTGCAAGTGTGTGTGTATGGGGGTCTGCGTGCAGCAGCTGGGGTATGGCCATGGATCACAGGGGCACCCGTGTCCGTGCTGCCAGAAACTGGAGTGAGGGCAGGTGTGCAAGGGAGTGTGGGAGCACTAGCCAGGTCGCTAGTCTGACTGTCAAGCCGGACTAGAATCATAGAATCATAGAATCATAGAATCATAGAATCATTGAGGTTGGAAAAGACCTCTAAGATCATCGAGTCCAACCGTCGACCCAACACCACCATGCCCACTAAACCATGTCCCTAAGTGCCTCATCCACTCGTCTTTTAAATACCTCCAGGGATGGGGACTCAACCACTTCCCTGGGCAGCCTCTTCCAATGTTTAACCACTCTTTCAGTAAAGAAATTTTTCCTTACATCCAATCTAAACCTCCCCTGCCGCAACTTGAGGCCATTTCCTCTCGTCCTATCACTTGTTACTTGGGAGAAGAGACCGACACCCACCTCGCTACAACCTCCTTTCAGGGAGTTGTAGAGACCGATGAGGTCTCCCCTCAGCCTCCTCTTCTCCAGGCTAAACAACCCCAGTTCCCTCAGCCGCTCCTTAGAAGACTTGTGCTCCAGACCCCTCACCAGCTTCGTTGCCCTTCTCTGGACACGCTCCAGCACCTCAACGTCCTTCTTGTAGTGAGGGGCCCAAAACTGAACACAGTATTCGAGGTGCGGCCTCACCAGGGCCGAGTACAGGGGCACGATCACTTCCCTACTCCTGCTGGCCACACTATTTCTGATACAGGCCAGGATGCCATTGGCCTTCTTGGCCGCCTGGGCACACTGCCGGCTCATGTTCAGCTGGCTGTCAACCAGCACCCCCAGGTCCTTTTCCGCCAGGCAGCTTTCCAGCCACTCTTCCCCAAGCCTGTAGCGCTGCATGGGGTTGTTGTGGCCGAAGTGCAGGACCCGGCATTTGGCCTTGTTGAACCTCATACAGTTGGCCTGGGCCCATCGATCCAGCCTGTCCAGGTCCCTCTGCAGAGCCTTCCTACCCTCGAGCAGATCAACACTCCCACCCAACTTGGTGTCATCTGCAAACTTACTGAGGGTGCACTCGATCCTCTCATCCAGATCATCAATAAAGATATTAAACAAGACCGGCCCCAAAACTGAGCCCTGGGGAACACCGCTCATGACCGGCCGCCAACTGGATGTAACTCCATTCACCACAACTCTCTGGGCCCGGCTGTCCAGCCAGTTTTTGACTAGCCATCGAGTAGGTGATGTGGCCTGGGAGCCAGTGTGGGGGTGTCTCTGGGGGTGAGACCACAGGGGAAGCTGGCTATGGAAGTACCAGGGGAGTCACAGCCAACTGCCAGCGGGGGAGGGGGGGGGCGCGGGATGTGCATGTATATATCTCTGTGTGTGCATGTATGTGTGTGTCTTTAGGGGTAAAGCACCTGGGAAGAGTAAGGAGGCACAGGACCAGCTACTGGATGGACTGTTTGTCCAAGGCCAACTACTGGGAGATGACATGCGTGTGGTGCACGTTTGTGCATGGCTGTGAACAAAGGGGGTCTCTACCAGCAGCTGGAGCAGGGCTGCAGCCTCAGGGGCACATATGTCCATGTGCCAGCAACTGGGGAGACTGGGATGCCAAGGCAGCTACTGGGCAGACTGGGTGCCTGAGCCCAGCTGCTGGAGGGATCCACCACGTACGTGTGTCTTTACGTATATCCCACCAAGGGACCTTCATCCTGGTCGGCCAGAAAGGAGAGCAGGATGAGGCTGTTGGTACTGTTTGTGTTTGCATGTGTGCTGAGTGTGCCTGCCTGTGCCGACCTGTGTGGCCAGCCATGTGGATATGTACATAAGTACGCTCTCTGTGTGTGTACGTGTATGCGTGCTTACTGGGAATACAAGCTCAGCCTGGCTATGGGTTGGACCTGGGGCATGGCGCCGCGGGAGCCTCGCCTCTCTTGGGCTGCTGGATTCAGCCACTCCAAAATCTGAATTCCCAATAGAATTGGTAAAAGTTTACTTGTTCAAATTGTATGGTAGAATACCAAAGGGATATTACCACACATCATATCCCACAAAATAGATAATACATAGTAAGCTGATCAGAGGATCAGGGGTTGATTGTTTAGATAGGTAACTAGGTACAGAGGCTCTTCCTAAATACATCAGAAGAATAGGCTATTACATCAGGAGGAAGAGAGAAGGGAAAAAAAAGAAAAATATAATGCTGCCAAAAGAATAAATTAGTCCGAACAGGTCACAAGTCATTTTGGACAAAACCTTCAACCTAAGCCCCAACTAAATTTAGTTTCTGTGTAGCTTAAAGAGACTATCTGGTGGGCACAACCTTTATGGTCTTGTGTTGAGAAACACCTTTGTTTACCAGAAGGAGAGGAGTGGGTGTAACATGTACAGCGTGAGAGAATCCTACTTTTAGCCGTGGAGGAAATATGGAATACGAACCCACCAAATGGGTGTGTTTCTAGAATGAGATTGCTAGTACTAACATTATAAAGCAGGAGGTACCTCGTATGATGATGAGTGGGTGCTTTTTTTCCATTAGAAGACATGCTATACGCAAGTATAATATTCATTTCTCATTTGTATTAAAATCATGCCACCTCTTAACGATCTCTGTGTTATCATTAGCATGGATGGTCTTTGATTAACCAGTATGTGAACTGATGCCAGCATCAATGTTTTGCAATAAATTTAGGCTGTGCCGTGCAGAATTTCATTACATTTTCTGATTAACTTTCATTGCAGTAATTTTGCAACACCAACATAAGATGTTGCACAGTCTGATAGGTCTCCTTCCTTTCAATGATAATTGTACCACAGAATGTTTCAAGGACTTACATGATCACACTTCTCAAGGGATTTTAATGATTGATTGTTTTGCTTCCTCTGATCTCAGAAAATCCTTGCCAAAAGTAGCAATTGTGCATATAACTAACACTTCTTTTTTCTCATCTACATCACTAATTTGTTTAATAGCATTCCAGAAAATTTATGCTTTTGAAACTCATATCTTCAACATATAGAGTCATTAGAAAACTTGTATATTCCAGATGTTAATTACTTTCAGTAAGCCACAAAATGCTTGCTCACTGAGATACTTTAACACCTGCCAATAGCTCAAACATGAACACAAGTAGTTTTTATTGGTTAGCATTTTGGGTTCTAAATTTCCCCACTGTGTTCTTGTCAATATATTTCAGTGCAACATTTCAACCGAATATGTTGATTGTAGTATGTACATTCAAACAGATTGACTTCTTATTCTTCTGAGGTGAAGACTTCCTCGTCCCTCTAGCTGATCTTAATATGTCTGACATCTGTATTCTCCAGGGCATGGTTAGAACCTCTTAATCTGTAATATTTGAATGGGAAATTTCTTCACCAAAGCAATAGTCTATAGAGCTTATAGTCAGCAAGCTGAGCTCAGATCCAGATATCCGTGTAGCTTCTGGTGGAATCATGAATCTGTAGTTTGTATTCAAAATATTATGGATACTGAGACTTCTTTCCCAATTTACATACTTTTTTTGTCTGAGACCAACCATCCTATGGAGAGGGGTTGGAACTAACCATCCTTACTGGGAGCTTTCTCTCAAACAGACCAGGAATCTGTCTGGAACTTCTCCAGTTCAAAGCAGTATTTTTTAATCTGTGTTTATTTCCATTAGATAATTGTTTGCAGAATCTTCGTCAGCTAGGTATAAACTTTGGATTTTCAGTCTGTGTCCGCATGATTTTAGTATCTGTGTTATGCTTTCCATTGTCCCTCATTAGTATTTATACCCTGGACTGAGTCTTTAGCATAATGGTTGGGGACAGAACTAAAAAAGGGGAAACGTGAGTTTCTGTTTGATTAGTAAACCTAAGGTCGAACAGGGCTCTGCCCAGAGTGTGTGTGACATGAATATGATGGATTCAAGACATACTGGGTTTTAAGAGGGGAGAATATACGCAAAGGCATTTTGCTTTGTTAATCTGCAGTGTGTGTCTGATGACTAGGCTTCTGAGGTCTTTACCCATTAGGATGTGTCAGCTTCTTCAGGAGTCCTTGCTAGTCCTTTTGAGGGGGTGTGGAAGGATATACGAGAAAGTTTGCAGGAGCGTGATGTGGTTGATAATTTGTATTCCAAACAAATGAATTGGGATTATCCATCTGCTGATCACTATTTTTTAAATCAGTTCTGGGATGTTTTCAAAATGCATAACACTCCAATGTATTCAGATGTGTTTTGCCATGCTACAGGTTGACAGTTGCCATGGTGTTCTGGATGTGAATAACTTGCCAGAGAGTGAAATTTCTGGCTAGAGATCAGGTGGTCATAGCCCTCTTGCTGGTTTCTGTTTTGTTTATTTGACTGCAATATGTGCAGACAACTTCGGGTGAGTGGTCTTTGAATTGGCCTAATTGTAGTATATTTGTTCAAAAAAGCACTTAAACACACATGCAGGTGTGGATCAGTAAGGCTATGCAGAGTGCCAATTTAAAACTCGGTGTGCTACTGCCACTCTTACATGGTCAGGAATCACAAAGGCAAAAGAAAGCAATGTAATGAGTGTTATTTTCTGCTTTTTGGCATGAATAATCGTATGTGTGTCAGTCTCCCAGTTACAGACCTGGAAGACTCAAGAAAATAACTTTTGTAATTGTCGTGGTTTAACCTCAGTTGGCAACTGAGCACCACGCAGCCGCTCGCTCGCTCCCCCCCTCCCCCCCGGTGGGATGGGAGAGAGAATTGGAAGAGCACAAGTGAGAAAAACTCGTGGGTTGAGATAAAAACAGTTTAATAATTGAAATAAAATGATAATAATAATATGATGATAATAATAATATAATAATAATAATAATACACAAAGCAAGCGATGCACAGTGCAATTGCTCACCACCTGCCGACCGATGCCCAGCCAGCCCCCAAGCAGCGGCCCCCCCGGCCAGCTTTCCCCAGTTTATGTACTGAGCATGACGTCACATGGTATGGAATGTCCCTTGGGCCAGTTTGGGTCAGCTGTCCTGGCTGTGCCCCCTCCCAGCTTCTTGTGCACCTCCAGCCTTCTCAGTCGGTAGAGCATGGAAAACTAAAGAGTTCTTGACTAGTGTAAGCACTGCTTAGCAACAATTAAAACATCGGTGTGTTACCAACATTATTCTCATCCTAAATCCAAAACCCAGCACTGTACCAGCTACTAGGAAGGAAATTAACTCTGTCCCTGCCGAAACCAGGACAGTAATGATTCTGAATGCATGTTTGAGACAGGAAGACATGTAACCAAATACAATTCTGGGATGAGCCTGGAGCTGGAGAAATCTTGAGAACTTCAGAGTAAAGAAAAGCCTCTGTTAAGAGACCTATGGACGCAAAATGTGGGGTTGCAGGAAACATTTTCAAAGGTTGCAAGGGCTATTTTATGACAAGTAGCTGCTGTAGGAAAAGGTAAATCTGATCACTCAGAATCTGATGTGCGTAAAAGTGAAGCTTCTGGATTAACAGTTTCTTTGCATTTTTGTTTAGTATAAGATTTAACAAACTCTACCAGGCTATGGGGTTTAAATGCTCCAAAGAGTACTTCCTTTCCCCTCCCCCACCTTTTTTATAATGTGCTTAAAAATATGCATTTTGTTGACCTTTGCAGAAGACTTTGATGGAATGAAGTCCAGGGACAAGCTGAAGTTTTATTCAAAAATCATCAGAACACGAGTAAGATTTTTACCCTTCGGAAGAAATGTTTACCCTCATTGCTGGTGAGATGCTAAAATTTTAAGGTCAGCCTGAACTATCTATGGGAAAGAGATGGCAAAGCAGCCCCCTGTCACAAAGAGGGAATGGAACTGAGAAAGCAAAATGGTGTACAGGTCTTTCCTAGTTTGTAACCCTGCCAGCTGCATGGCTGTATACAGGTTTGTGTTATTAAGGCACAAGACATAGTGTTTCTCCGTGCAGACAGCTATTATAGTCAAAGAGATATGCAGTCCCATTGATAACAGTGGTGGACAGATACCTTGCAAAAGAAACCTTGAGGTTTGTCATAGATCGTAGGAGGGGAATCAAAAGAGGGCTCTTTCTTACTCTTTTGAAGTTACACAGTTAGTGACAGGACAGCTTTGAATATAACGACTGTTCTTCCAAGATTTTTGCTCCAGTTATTGTGAAACATAGTGGAATGCCTAATAAGAAAAAAGATACTATTTTCTTTATTACCAGATATAGAACAAGGTTGAGTATCTTAATTAGATAGAAGTTCACTGCAGGACCAGTTGGGGATAGACAGGAAGGCTGTGCTGGAGCTGGGTAGAGAGCTTTGCTAAATGTATCTCAGCTCTCACAGCCGTGTCCCTCTGCGCTGCTCGGATGGGGTAAGCCCGCAGGAGGAGATGTACAGCCACGCTGACTGGAGAGGCTTAGTGACTTGGGAAACAGATCATGCCGGGTACAAAGGGGGAAAAGTGTGAGCATAGTCAGCACCGCTTGTCGTTTTGGAGAGAAAGCTATCCTTCCTTTTTCTGACTAGGTAAAATTACACCTCAGACAGGAAGAACAGAGCTTGGGATTTCCTGTATGGTACAGTGCTTGAGAGGATAGGGGAAAAGAGAAGCTCCACCAAAAATGAGGCGTGCATTTACATGGCACAGGATAAGTACAGAATAGTAGCACATAGTACAGGAACAATCCTGTACTTATCCTTATTACAGCACATAGTACTGGATGAACTTTGCCTGATGAGCAAATTGCAAAAATGTTGTTAAATCTGTGCGGTAAACTTAGTCAAAGAACAAATCTTTACCACCTCAGTGCTGTGAGAGAACCTGGGTTTTTTTTTACTGTCTCTTCTCCCCACAGAACAACTGGTTTCATCTTCTGATTTAATCAGTGGTGAAATGGCACGCATCTTGGAAATGTGTCAGACTGTTACGCATTTGTCAGAAATACGTGTGTTTTAGGAGGCTGGTTTCCACTGCTTATATTTGTTTAGAATTATACAAACCTGGATCAGCTTCTGTGGTATTTCTGAATCAGAGGGTTACTGGAACCTTCCTCAGATCCATATTTTAAGAGACACCCCTACAGTAGCACCTGGCCATGTTTGTGTTCACATGACCAAAAATTTACAGCTTGTTGGAGGGGCAGGAGTCCTGGATGAGAGTCAAAGGGATTACTCCGAATGCTACGAACTGAAGGGGTAAAGAAATCTGTTTTGAGTGTATAAAATGAGCTGGTTCTCCCCAGCTGTACTGCGGCTGGGAAAAATGATCTTAGAAAAAGAGAGGCACCAAGTGTATCAACCATGCAGGAGAAAAAACAAGGGAAAATGAGGAAAATAGCCTTTAAATACCCAACCAGAAAGGTTGGTTACCACAGAAGAGGATTTCTCCCCAGCTGTTTTAGAAAACAGATATACATTAGAAACACCTGTTCTCTGTTTTACTTTTAGAACTTAAAAAGCATGATAACAGTGAACTTCAAAAAAAAAAAAGAAAAGAAGAAGAATGTGGTGTGGATGTTGTCTGCTGTGCTGCCATGCTCAAAAATACTGTGTGGTATTGTAGTTGCTTGCAACTTCTGTACAAAGGATTGCTTGGCAACTTCTTTTTCATTTTTTCTGTGGAAGGGTATCCTTTTGCTAATTTCCAGACATCAGAAAATACGGTTATTTTTACATGATTGGATAAACTCTGCTAGCGAATGGGAAGAAGATTAAAAGCCATGAGTAAGTATGGAAAGTATGGAATCTGGGGATCACAGGAATCTTGATGTCATGCAGACAGCACAAGATTTCTTCCATTGAGGAAAAACACCATCAGTCTGAACACCAAGTATGTGTTAACCAACACCCTCCACACCCACCATGCAGAAGCTGTCGGCTACAGCTTTTGCAAAGCAGACATACTCAGGCCAGCTGAAATTCTTTCTAGATCTTTTTAAGGCCAGCATCAAAATGTCTTGTGGATTTCTGGAGGTAGATTTTTTTTTTTTTCCCCACCCGGAGGTACAGTGGGGGTCTCCTCTCCCATTTGTCATGTAGGAATTAATGCAATGAATTTCAAGATAAGATCATATGGAAGAGGAAGACAATTTTGGTTTTATTTAGATTTCTAAGTATTGACTCAACTCCATCACACTCTCACACCAACATGCAAGCACAAAGACATGTGTCTAAGGAGTCTGGCCGTGATCACTTGTATGCAACAAGAAACAAAACATATGACTTAAGTCCTCAGTGCATATTCTGGGTTCATTTTAATTGATGACAATGAAGTGATTTTTAAGTAGATCTTTCACAACTTTCAGGAATCAATATTTATTTGACTCCTAGGCATTAGCTTTCACCTCCTAATATTGCCTGCTTCATCCTCTGTAAATCTTAGAGAAGGTGGCTGCCCATTTTCTTTTATTTCCTCATTTTGGGTGTCTTGTGGCTGCAGTCTGTCTTCCTGTTGGAATATCAGGGTGACGAAAGGCACAACCTGCGTGCTGTAACTGTGCTGCCATCCTTGTGCTGTCAGAGTACAGGTCTTCTGCTGTTGTCTGCGCTGTGCTGTAGTCTTGGTGCATTATCCCTCTGAAAACTGGGCCTTTGTACTAAATTTGATTAGCCGCCTGTCAGGTAGCCTAACATAAATATTTGTTTTGGTAAATATATTTCCTGAGACCCTTGATGAAGCTTTCTTATTTCAGCATCATATAGTCATCCTGAACTCTAATAATCTTCTTGTCTCAGTTTCTGCCTGGGTGGATGAAGGAGGCCAGAACAACTTTCTAGGGTAGATTATATACAATTTAGTCTAGCCTGATGATTCACAACCTCTGTATATGGTCTTTAAGGCCAACTGTGTATGAAGGTAGAACAGGGCTGGAGAGTGTACGGGAGCATGGTGGGTTTCCATGGATGACAATTCTGGGACAGAAATTGCAGACCCATCTCTTCTTGTTTTTCTTCAGGGGCCAATCTTAGATTATGACTCTTCTCTGCAGTCCAGACCAGTATGGTTTAGGCTCTGTTTAACCTAAAGGACATTACTCTCAACTTTCTCTCTTGTGGCCCCACAAGACTTTAAAGCAATGTTGGATCGCATTTTTGCTCTTCACTTTTTCTGTAAACTTTCTTTAGGGGAAGAGTCTTTCTCACATAAAAGATGTCGGGGGGGGGGGGGAGTTGTTTCCCTGTATTCTCCTGTGATCCCCATTTCAGTCCCCCAGTCCATCAGTTACTAAGTTTGTAGAGAACTGTTATGCTCAGGCATCACTAAGCTAAGCTGCATTTAACTTCAGACTTTTCTGTCACCCCTTTAGATTTTTAATGCTTTCTCTTGCTCATCTCTTGAATTATCTCTAATTTTTCTCCTTCTTTGTCATAATGATGAACTGTTTTGTATTGGAAACTTGAATCTATTTCACTCTGCTATTAGTGCATTACTGTCCAAATGAAAGGAGATAGATGTTTTTGTCTTTTGGAAAGAGATTTGTTCTTCTTTCAGCCCAGCATTTATGTGCTTCCATTTTAAATATGTAGCTTTTTTTAATGCTTTGTGGTTACCGATATATGCAACCTGCATTTATCAGTGTAGTATTCAGCCAGTTATTAGCCACTTTACCCTTTACCCAGTTCTTTAGTTTCCAGATCCTGAAATATCAGTGATTTCTGCAGTTCCTCATGAGACATTATTTTTGCGTCTTCTCTCCTGTTGTATAAGGCTTCTGACATACAATGGAATGAGGAAAGCTCCCTGATGTTTGTGCGTCTTCAAATTGGGCTACCACTAAGTTAACAACACATGCTTCCTTAAGGATGTGAGCACAATCTTTGTTCCCATACTGGTTTAAAGTAGGTATAAGAATTAAGAAGTGACCTGGAAGGGCAAAGAATGACACAACAAGCCAGTGCAAGCCCCTGTCCTACCCAATTTTTTCACGTGAGTAACCTGTTGGGAAGCCTGGAGCTAAACAGTAAGGAGAAGAAGACATGAGAAATGGAATGTGGATAGAGTAATTGGTAAATTAAAAATGAGGCAACAGATTAAAAGAAGAGGATAGATGGGTATAAAACACAGATGTAAAAAATTACATTATTAACTTTAATATTAATCAATATTATTTGTCCTACCTCTTCGCCTGTGTTTCTCTTGAGGGCATGAGGAAGATGATAGTATGAATTACTTAAAGATTTGAGCTCTTCATCTGAAAAATCTCATGCTACAGCATGAAGAGGTAAATGTTTTATGATAATAGGATCAATAAAGACTATTTGCATTCATAAGGGAGGAAATGCTATGGCTTAAATGACTTCTAAGATCAGGAACAAATGACAGTTTTGTACCGGTTCTTAAGTCATATCACTATATTCCATGTGAATGGCCACATAAAATTTTAATAGCTGAAGATTAAAAACAGCAAAAGCTTTCCTTTGCATTGGTTGATATAACGATTTTAAGTTATTATTTAATTGTGGATTCAAAGTTCTACAATCAGTCTCAGTCAGCAAGGATTCAGTGCTTATAT
The DNA here is from genome assembly GCF_965638725.1 of Aptenodytes patagonicus. Lineage (NCBI taxonomy): Eukaryota > Metazoa > Chordata > Aves > Sphenisciformes > Spheniscidae > Aptenodytes > Aptenodytes patagonicus. The sequence goes on from NC_134950.1 coordinate 79,444,749, forward strand.
GCAGCAGTGATTCATCAGATTACATAGCATCATAGCAGCTGTAGGTGGTGTCCAAATTCTGTCATTCCAAATCAAATGGTGAACACCCAGCCCAATGTTCTACAAACTCCTACAACCATGACTCTAATGAAAGCACTATTTCTGCTGTTGTCTTTTCCTTCAGTGGTTTGGCGCTTTTTTTCTTTTTTTGAGCTTCTTCACGAGGTATAATTTAAGATATACCCGTATCAATTTGATGCAACATTAATACGTCAAGGTTGGGGATACCCTGATGATCCCACTCCCATGAACAACAGAATTGTTTTAGGTCATGACTGTGAGGTATCTGCGCTCAAATTACACTGGAGCAAGCACTCCCTGAATTTTGTTTGTTTCTATTTTCTGCACTAAACGTTTTGTCTTCTCTCTACAAGGCCTTTTCTCCCATTCTTACCTTCTGTATAAGCAGTGCCAAAAAGTAAGCTACAGTACTGCACCTCCTGCTTTGTACTCCTTTCTACTGGACATGGATAACTTTTCCACCATACAACCCACATGGGAAAATCTGCATAAGGCTGAGAGGTATAAGACACCAACAACAGGCCTCAAAGATATACGGGAAAGAAATCTCTGGGACTAGAGAGTTAAAAACAGTCGAGATGATATTAAAGACCCCTGTGGTTATGTCAGCCATCAGACTTTATTATAAATGGGTAGGATTGGCTCACACTTGTGACTCGTTAGGTTCAATTTCTGATCTAACATTAAAATTACTGCAGAAAGTCAAAGGCTTACTTAAGTGGATATCAAGAAACAGAGTTAACATCTTTTGACTATGTCTGCATTAAAGAATAGTACAGATATGTAGAGTGAAACACCTAGTGCTGAGAAACCAATGTCCAGTCTAGATATGTTTCAGGAAGCTTTATTTTGATCCATCAAGCCTTGGCCTGGTCTCATGGATTTGAATGGTTATATGGAGTTGGAGCACATTAGGTGTGCTGCTGAAACACACCTTTTAGTTTAGCTTCATCCCAAAGGAATCCGGTCCTCATACTGTGACACCACTCCACAATGTGTATTACAGCAGGGAAATGGGGACGAGCAGGACACTTGCTTGAGAAATACCCTCCTGACCTAAACTAAAACACTCTGCAACACAACCTTTATTGCTAATATCAAAGCAGTAGCCTGCCTCCTTCATCTTGACTTACCCCAGTGGAAGCAGAGGAGTTTGTTTTCTGGAAACACTATATTAGGAAAAGACAGAAAGAACTGCACCCTCAGTTTTACTTATGCCCTTAGTTAATACATTCAGTAAAATTAGTTAACCAAATCGTTTTCATTAAGCCCACATTAGCACTTATTATTTTATTACCATGGTTACTTTATTATTATAACTTAACCTGCACGTCATTGCCAGCCAAAAAGAACAACCTCATATATTCAAAAGTAATAAAAATATAAAATCTCTTCTTTTTCTTTAATAAACAAGGTCACTGTGACCTTTCCATCTAAGCGAGGAGTCTATTTATTGACCTACCTGTAATGCAACTCAGTTCTTAGGCCTAAGTATTCTCCACTCACATTTTTGCAAAGCTGAAACACTTCAGTTGGAAAAACAGCTTCCACTACTCCACTGTGGGGTGGTGCACATCCAGCGTGCCAGTGATTCTGGACCCAGGAGCTTTCATAGCTCATTACTTCCTACACTCAAGATGAACCCCTATTATGGGAGTTACACCTGAGTAGCTGGGGGTCTGTTTACAGCTTAGGATCAAGGGTTACTCATGTCTACCCTATTTTCTAGTTATTGTTTACGCCTAGGTTTTCAGTACACCAATAAGAACAGACAGACTTGATGCGTATGATAGGACACCTAATAATTTAATTAAAAAGAAAGAGGAACTTGCCTGAAATTATGTTAGCACAGTTCAAATAAAGACAAAATTCTACCAACACCTTCTGTTTATGATGGAAACAATCTATTCTCATAATACCCCTTTTTCAACAAAAATGTGCATACGATGAGATGGTAAATTCCCTTGAAGAGCAGAGTACGCCAATCAAACTTGCACCCTAACTTATTTTGGAGATTTCTCTCTGGAAGCCCCTACTGGAGTATCTGAACGACTTGTGAGGAATAGTGACTTAGCCCACAGCGTGAGATTAATGTAGACCTTCCGATGTAGACCTCCTTTCTACAAACTAGGAAACTGAGGAATGAAGTGAAGAAACAATTTGCACAAAATCAGAAAAGGAAAAAAAATACACCAGTAAGTTTTACAAGAATTTGTGGTGTTAGACAAAAACAGAAAGTCTACAAGGAATTCAAAGCAGTATTTTATTGCTGTAAAACCAGCATGTATGAATCATTGACCTGAATATCTGGGAATAAAACATGACTTGCTATCTCTCTTTCCAATAATCTGGGATTAAAAGGAGTGTTCACAAGATTTTTTGTGATTCATAAGCAAAAGCAGCAGAATATTTTAAAAAGGCTTGTCATCTATCTTGGAGCAATTTCCCCAACCTTTTTTACCTTTTTAGGGTTAAGACTGAAGTAGAAACGTGTTCATGTGGCAATGTCATTCCATGCTAACTATGCAGAATTGAAACAGAACAAGCCAAATGAGAAAGCACTCTTACGTCAGATATGCCGGACACAGGACAGGGAAAGATGGACTACACCCAAAAATCCTCTCAATGCCTCAGCTAGGGTGCAGGGATGTTCCTAAAACTCCTACTTGGGAACCTTCATCTCTCATTTTGTCTGTCAGAGCTTGAAGTCCTTTAACTTTCATGCTTCTGAGCATCTACAAACTCCTTAAACAGAATTCATGCTCTTCAAGCCGCCTTAACTGAAAGCACCTCCAGTCCACAAGCCCCCACCCTGTAATTACATCCTTTTCATCAAGTCAGCTGATACTCCCCACACTAGTCCCAACCCAATTCCTCTCCTTGCTCCCACCTACCCTTCCCATACAATCATCTTACCTTCAAACTTCATCTCACCTAGGCCTTTCTGGCTCCATGTCCAGTTTCTTTGCATTTACATGCAAACATTTTAAAATTGCATTCCTCACTGTATTTAAAATGATGGCCCCCTCTTGCATTCTTTCCTATGGATTGCCAGTACCTGTTGCTGCATTCTTTTTGGCACTAAAGGTCACTTTTCTTAGCTGTCTCAACCTGTTATTTCTGGGGCATTTTGAAATTCTAGTCGCAGGCTATAAATATTAAAAATCCCTCAGAATTCTGACAGAGAAAAAAGAGGACATGTCCCAGGCCCTCAACAAACCAATTAACTTAGAAGTTAGTCCTGATTTCAACTGGGGAATTGAACTAGATGACTTCAGGATGTCCCTTCAAACCCAAATCCTACTATGAGTCTAAGACCAGGAAAAAAACCGTCTGTATAGTTGTCCTAGAAAACCTACTGAATTTTTATAGCAATTGAGCATTTTTTGCAATGAGTGTTTTATAGAATCCTGTATACTGTTGTCCACCTAAAAGACAAACCAAACCCAAAGTGGTCAGCACGACAATATGATCGAGCAATGTGTTTTTAGTGAAGGAATTCAAACTTCCCAAAGAATGACTGTAATACCAAAGACTAAATCACTTTTCAAGTATGCACATTCTGTGTTCAAGAGACATTTCCAATGGTGTGATGGAGTTAGTGACAACTTCCCTGTAAAGTCCTCCTTATCAACTTTGAAACAGCACTTCATAATACTAGACTCACCTAGATGTCTCAAAAAATCCCCAAATAGGTTGGTCTTGTATCCTAGGAAATAGTAATTTGTAAAAGTTGTGCTCCTCTTAATAATGTGGGTAACAGAAGACACATGGTTGAAACTGCTGTGTTTACATTAGCTTTAATCAGAAGCCTATATATACAGTAATTTGATTAGACCTGCATGATCTAGATTAATAGAAGTTTACAGTATGTCTCCATTTTTTTTCCAGATAGGCCTTTTCAAGGATGAAGAGATCTTGTTGTAACTCTTTTGTTAACTGATCACTTTTTTATATAGCAGACATCATAACTAAAAAGCAGGGAGGAACATTTTGTTAATGTTATAGCAAAACTAATTTCCTGACCGGTTATCTATATATTTAGAGATATATCTTTCTCTATATACACACAGTCTACCCTTATATCTATATGTTACTCTACCCCTATATCTATATATTTAAAGGGTAGAATACAATACAATATGAAGTTTAAAAAACTAACTGGACTTTTGTAGAAAGCTCTGACAGAAAGGCCATATGTCTTTATTAGTTTTAAAAATTCTACTTGGAAAGGGACAGACTACCTAATATCACTCATTGTGTGTTGAACCCAGCTCTTTTGGTTACCAACAATAGTAGAAGGGTTACCTGCAATGTGGATCAAAACAAAACTAAATGGAAGAGGTGGGTTGAATTCTTCCTGGAATGCTCTTCACACATGTAGATTTTTATGAACCATGCGTTTTCATGGTCATTCTTCATAATGTTTCTTTATCACTTTCAACAAGCACAAAGGGCTTTAGAAAGTGGGAACATGTGAAAATGAATACATTTTCCCTTGGAAAGGTGAGGAAAGACAAACATCTTAAAAAATACAAATAAGAGTGAAAAATAGTAAAAAAATTTCAGAATCAGTGGGTTGTGGCCAGATTGTAAAACAGATTGGCAAACAGCTTAGTGTGCAATCTACTGCTTAAATCTACTTTGCTACCAGAGAAATAGAAAGTAGTATGTCATGCAAAATTTTGAAAAGTGTTCCGGGGTGCTACAAGGCAGGAAGTCTGTCTTTCATGCAAAGAAAATTGAGTGAAAGTGGAATGAAAGAAAGAATGAACAGATCTATGATTAATGATTAAACAAGTGAAAGTCAACACAGTTTTTGCAGAGAGAAGTTCTCCCTCACAAACTGATGACCTTTTTTTTAGGCAGTGAACAAGGAAGTGGATACATATAGTTGGATTTTAAAAAAAATATCCAGTCAAGGTGTCTCATCAGAAGTGCTCTCATCAAAAAAAATAAATTGCTCATTAAAAGAGAGAAAAGAAAGGATGAGGCTAAATGGCTAGTTCTCACAACAGATCTCCTGTATTAACAGGAATATACCCTGGGATGCATGCTCAATCCATTCATAAATTATCTAGAAAAGTTGTTGAATAATGAGCAGTCAAAATTATTCAAAGTAGACAAAACTAAAGCTGATCACAAAGATTTGAAAAAGATCTTGGAATTTGAAATGACTGTGTGATAAAACGGCAGAGGAAGTTCAACGTTACTAATCACAAAGCTGCAGGAAAGGCAGCAGGAAGCAACCCTGACTGCCCATGTATAATGATGAGCTATTACTACTCCTGAAAGGAATCTTGGAGCTATTGACAATCATTCTTGGTGAACGCTAGTGCTCAAGGAAGACAAAAAAAAAGTAAATTAGGAATTAGAGAACAAAACCAAAAACATTATTCTACTGTGCAAATCCACAGTCCATCCCAGAATACTGTATACGGTTTTGACTGCACAGTCGTAAAAAGATGAGTCATAACTTAAAGGTACAGAGGAAGAAACAAGAGTGATCAGAGTATATTGGCTTCTACTGAGCAGAAATTATGTGGAATTTTTCAGCCTCGCAAAAATAGATAACAGAAGGGGATGACATAGATATGGAAAATCCTAAGTGGCCTTGGAAAAGTGAAAAATTATTCTGTGTTTTCTGTGATCTGTTCTCAGGTTTGGAGGTCTCTCCTTGGCAAGAAAGCAAACACAGCCTGCCTGGGTAGCACTCCACAGCCCAAAGACTCAGCTTGGATAATAACAAAATTGAGGCTGAGGATGTCCCAGAATGAACTCCGCTGTCAGCCCATGATTTCAGCTGTCAGCTCAGGATTTGTTAGCACGCATGCTGCAGAGGCTTTTGCAAGAGCTCAGGCAGAGTGAGAGAGAGTGCTAACTGCTCCCACAATTTATGATGTGTCCCACTTCTGAAATGCAGAATGGTAGGTCACTCTGGTGGACAGGCACTCTCCTGGACAGGAGGTCCAAGCTTCTTTTTGTCATACGCATTTACTGGCTAGTGTCCTACCTACCAACTACTTTCTTGACACTTGATACCTTTGGGACAGGAAAAATAGTTCTCCCATTGCTAGATAGCCAAAGCTCCAAAAAAGCCCAGAATACCGTCCTGCCTTCTATATCCTGCGTGGGGAATTTCCTGAGCTGGTGTGGTTTGATACTTAAAAACCAAGGCAGCTTACAAGCATAGACACAGGCCATCCCATGTCAGTCGGCCTCAGTGTCTGGGAATGTTACCAGGCACATTTAATTCGTTGGTAGAAACACTTGTCAGGGTTCAATGTAATATTCCTTTCCCATACTATATTTTGACCAATTTCCACAGGGAAAGCTTCTTGCTGTTTCTTCTGTAAATCTTTGTCTTCTTTCTGAAGTCTTTTTGACTGTGGATGACTCTGGCATGCACAGATGCAGACTGTGGTTTCTGCCTGCTCTCTGCTTGTGTACTTGCTGTCTAGGCACAGTCTGCCCTGTTTCAGTTCTGGGGGTACTAATAAGCCTCAATGGCCCTGACCCAGTGCTACCTGGGACCTCCACCTAATCACCCTGCCCCAAAGCCCAGGAGCTCTGTTTAAGGTCAGCCCTGGATGTTCAGTCCCTGCCTGAGCTAAGTCATTGGAGTGGTGGTCTCCAGTTCAGCCCTAGCCTCCATTGATCCAGACCGTGTCCTGCAGACTAACCTCCTGGCTTGACCTGGGACCTGCCTCATCACCATGAACTTGCCTGAGGATCTGGACCCTTGGTTGCACCTGGCCACTGTCACTGGGCCTGCTCTGCTTGCCTTGCTTAGGTACCGTGCGACTGGGCTCTGGCTAGTGAGACCCTTGCCCTGTCAGCTGTGCTATTGCTTTTGATTCTTGGCTCTTCGTCCTTTAGGGAACAGCCAGCCATTGCTGCTTTTTGACATGCCCTTATCTGCCTCCTTTTCTGAAACATAATTGTTTCTTGCAACTAGGATTACTGTGACCAAGAACAGGACACTGCCGCTATGTGGTTTTGCTTCAACAGTGCAAATATTTTTATACCACTTATGAAGTCACTCTATTTGTATTATGTAGGATAATTGCACAGCATTTTCATTCTGTCTCGGCATGAAAATCTGTGTGCTTAGTAGAACCACTCTGCTGTCTCTTTTGTAATCTTCTGGCCAGAGTGTTAACATACTCCATGGACTCTAGGGTTATGTGTATTGACATAACATGAATTAAACAATGCCAGGCATGTAATCTAATAGTGATACAGGATTCTCCAGGCTGGTTAACATTTAATAAGTGTTTAGCTGCTCCAACCGGCACGCTCGTCAGATATGCCTGGGCATGGTCTGGATGTGGGAACAATCCTAGCTGGCAGTATGGGCAATGCCATGCCACTCTGTCATCTTCACTCTGGCAGTCTTTCAGCCCTATCCCAGCTGACCTTGACACTGCATCCTCTCTTCCATGTTTATACTTCACCTAGGGCCACATCAAACACAGCCCTAGCACTGTAGTAGAGAAACACCTCTTTTTCTTCCTTCTTGGAATATCAACTCAAGAGAGGAGAGCTCCTTAGTTCTTGTTATAGCCAAAGGACAACAGAGGGCTATGTGCACCAAGGAGATGGCAACCATTGTCTCTCTTTGTGAAGATGTCCCATAGGAATGAGGGTTTGGAGAAAGATTTGGGTACCAATCTCTTGCCACCTAAAGAGAGTTAGCTTAGCAGCTGGGAGAGATAAGCTGCACATGGATGGGCAACCATGAAAAATTATAAATGTTTAAGATGGGGCATACACAGGATCAAGATTGCAGCCCATGTTCTGATGTAGCTCAACATAGATCCCCAATTCTTTGATAAACTACAACAGATACTCAGATTGGACGATAATACAGAGCTTTTGGTTGCCTTTGGCAACCGAGGCTGGAATCCAGTGGCTCCTTTTTAGGGTCCCATTTTCAGCTAGGCCTCTTCTTGGCCCAATGTGCTGGAAGGGGAAAAAGAGACTGAGGATGCCACAAAGGGCTGTGATCACTCAATGACCTCTCACACAGAGTGCATGTAAGGAAGGGAGTTGCACTATTCACTTGAATGCCAGCAATTGCATGCAAAACCACAAAACTAGTTTATTCCTGACCGGCCAGATGGAGGGCCCTCATTTCAGCCAGGAAAACTAATTGGTGCACCTATCTGTGACCCTGAAAATATTTCAGCTCAACAAATCGTTCCGTGAGTCAGAAAGTACCAGCCTTGCAATGCCCTGGCCAACTAATGGACCAACTAGGAGATGTATACGTGGCTCAGCCCAACATCTGGGTATTTAAAAAACAAACATTGCCTTGAAAACTTCAGGAAGTGCAATGGATCTGAGTGGTCTTAGTCCACATATTACTCCCTGGTGGCTGGGGATGCCTGGTGTGATGACAGTGAGTATATAGAAGCAAGTAACATATCAAAGAATATTCTTAAATGGTATCTTAAATTAGAATACTGGTTTAATCAAGTTGCAGCTGTGATTAAATAAAGCCTTAACTTTTTCCTATAGGCTGTGTTGTGAGAGCATTCCTGGCAAAGAAAGGGGTTAGCTCGGTGGAGCTGACAAGGGCCTCATCTCTGGGCCACCCCTCTATTCTTTGTCCATGGCAGAATCAAGTCAGCTTTGTTTCCATGGTTTCCAGCAGGGGAGAAGGAAGAAAGCAGGGATGGATTTTTGCTAGGATCAGATGCTTGGTATGCAGTATACACAAAGCCGGGCAATATGACATGGTGAGTGAGGGGAGAAATCTTTCATCACTTCATCTGATAGTCTCCTATAGCAACTGCAGCAGTAAAAGCAATAGCTGCAGTGGCATACAGCTGCATAGCAACCAGTTATGTCATACAAAAGGGTCCCACACCTCCTCCTAGTGCATGCATGGTACTATTAAGGAACAATTTGATTAGGTACGTGCATCTCCCAAACAAGATCAAGCTTGGTAGACACAGCACCTAAATGATTCTACTTCCCTGCCCTGAAAGAAGTTGGGGTATCACTCATTCTGACCTCAAAGAGGTTCTCTGGAAGGCAACAAATGCTGCTGGATTTGCATGGTGCCACTTGGGTGAAGCAGCGTTCATGACAATAGCTCCTCACCCACACCCAATGTTAGCCATGACCCCGCTGCAAGTTCCTCACTTTTCTGCCTCCCTCAACTCTAGGAATGGGTCCCCTTCCACTTCACTATATGGTGTCCCCCTCAGTTCTTGAGCAGCTCTGTCTTCCAGCTGCTTATCAGTGATGGTCTGTGGTCACTGAGCACTCTCCACAGGCTGTGCTGCCCCCATTTTGGGGCATACCTGGTGGATCTCATCCAGGGCTCTGCTGTTAGGCAGATTTGTTGCAAGCAGGAAAAGAATGCTTATAACTCAGGTGCAGGAAGAGAGGGTGTCTTTGAAATGGGGAAAGGTTGTACCCATTTGCTGTGGGCATGCTTGTGCAATGCTGCTGTCTGGCCAGACCCAGGACTGGGCCAGCAAAGGTTGCTGTGATCACCCCAGGCTGCCCTTCCTAGGGCACCAACACCAGAGTTCCTCCTGCAGGAGATGTACATCTCATCCTGGTGGAGAGTCTGGCCTAGTCATTGTTGAAAGAGGTTTCTCCTCCCTGCCCTCTAAGGCCAGGTTTCCTTTTTCCTTTCGTAGGTAGACAGGGGGTGCCACCAAACCTAAGGGTCAGGCATGAACCCTGTCCGTACACCTCCTTTGCATGTCAGGGGCCCATTGGACTCTGCTCAGGTCGGTCTGGGCCAACTAGTATGGGTGGCTGGAGATGGCGGGACTGCCATATTGGGAGCAGGAGGAGGGGCTGGGAGTTGTGAACACCAGATGAATGTTTCGCCAGAGCTGATCTTTGTCAGGAGACATGTGGGCACTGCTGTGTTAGCTGCAGCCGTGTTCCTTATACTTGAAAGACAGCAGTCCATCTGACATAGATGCTGGCCATGCAAACCTACTCTCCAGCCACTGATGCTTTGATTTGTTTTCGTGGCAGGCTGTCAGCTGAAGACATGACAGACGGTCCACACTTCAAACCTCTGTGTTTGCTGCCCAGTATCATGAAGCGTCTGATCCCAGAACCGAGTCCAAGTTTTCTCCTCTTCCCTCCCTTATCAGCAAGAGTGAAAAGGATACTTCTTATACCTGCTTCTGTTCTCAAGGCAAATGCCACTAGGGCTGGTGGTGGAGCAGGAGAGCTGTGACTCCTTTTGCATCAAAAGCAGATCATCCAGGAATGGCCCCAAAAGAGGCAGGCTTTGATGCTGTAGGCCAGGATTCTGGCCAAGGACAATGGTGACTGAGGAGGATAGGAGGTGTTGTAGGCCCTTAGTGCCCAAAGACAGGAAACAATGTCACAACCAAGCATTTGGTGAGATTAGCAGAGTAGGGTCAGCCATGACAAGTTATGCCAGATCTGCATTTCAGGTCTCTAGCCTTCCTGAAGCCCATTACAGACTTTTTAACTTTACCCTGGCACTGCTTCACAGTCTGTATTCCTCATACTCTCACACTGTGTCCCTCCCGGCAGTGAGGGAGATGCAGCAAAGGCAAACTCTTTCCTTCTCCTGTGCTTTTTCTTCACAGGTAACTGCCAGAAGTGGAAGGAACATGTGAATCACCACCATATCAGAAAACTGCTTTTCAGTTCCCCAGAACGGGGATTTACGCTACCCTGGGGATCAGACCCCTGAAGCATGAAAATGAAAATTGTTAATGCTCTTTCCTCATTGTTAAATATTTTTATTTAACATATTTAACAATTTCCAGATTGTTAAATAACCTTCTGTTTCGGTCATTCATGAGCTCCAATGATCAGCCTTTCTCTCCTGTCTGGAGCAACATTTGCAAGGCTCCTTGGAGGTAAAGCAAGGTACAAGGGGAAAATCAAACATCTGCTGCAGAGTTCTGAAACAAGAGAGTACTGAGAATGATGAAAGAACAAACTGAAGAGGCAAATCATACACATAAATGAGACAGAAAAATCTTGGACATTTGGAGGTAGTGACGTCTGAACACAAGGAGGAAAAAGTGAGTTGAAAGGGATCAGCAAAACAACCTAGGACTTAACTGTAGGAGGGTCAAAGTCTGGCGCTAAAGCAGACCCGCAGGTGCAGTGTATATTCTGCCATGACAAGGTTAATTCATCAAAAAATCTTCGCTAATTGAATTTGGCACGATGATTTTATAATAGAACTGGGCATTGTATCTTGTGGGGCGTGACATTCTTAATGCAATAGTAAGAAGTCTTAAAGCTAAACTCTGAACTCTGGTCAAATAAGCACAAATAAGTGCGAATGAAAAATGTAACTTTTATTAACAATATCAACACAATGAAAATCAAAATATAAGCACATCTTATAGCAAGCGTATAAATGAAAATTAGCTGCCAGTTTTAATAATGCAGCCAGAACACTTGTCTGCAAGAAAGATAACTTATCTTAATCTTCTTGAAGATTGTATCTACTTAGTGTGTCCCAAGTGTGATAGCATCTTGAGACTGATAAAGAAGTAAAAACAAGATTTTACAATAATTGCAAAACAGCTTAGGCCTTTTCTTGTATATTGGCCATTTGTACCAGCATTTAAGTCTCTCTCTTCCACAGGAGGAGTAGCCTGAGCCTGTCAGGTTTTTGAAAGCTCCACAATCTTCTTGTGGATTTGAAGGTCAGGAACAGCCTTAGCTGCCATGACCATGAGATGGTGGAGTTCAGGATCCTGAGAGGAAGGAACAAGACAAATTGCAGGATCACAACCCTGAGCTTCAAGCTCAAAGATAGTTCATCCTAACATGCAGGAATTCAAGCAAAAGTAGCCAGCGGCTTGCATGGAGCTTCTGACTAAAGGACATAGTACAAGGAGCTCCTGACTAAAATCAGATATAAAAAGGCAGTGCGCAAGGGGTGGAAGCAGGGACAGGTCACCCAGGAGGAATACAGAGCCACTGTCTGAGCCCGCAAGGGTGGAGTTAGGAAAGCCAAAACCATCTATAGTTGAATCTGGCAAGGGACATAAAGGGTAACAAGAAGGGCTTCTACTGATGTATCATCAACAAACAGATGACGAGGGAAAATAGTGCCCAATGCTGCATGGGGCAAGAGCAAAGTACTCGGTGCATCTTGCCTCAGATTTTACTGGTAAGACCAGCCTTCAGGAACACCAGGCCCCCGAGAGCAGTGGGAAAGTCTAGAGCAAGAAAGACTTAACCGTCATTTGAGTTATCAAGTTAGGGCATATTTAAACAAAGTGGACAGACACAAGTCCGTGTGACCTGATGGGATGCATCCACAAGTGCTGAGGTTGCTGGCTGATGTCACTGTAAGGTAAGGATATGCTTACTTTCCCTTACAGTTAAGACCACCAGAGAATGTTATGATTTATTTACATGAAACACTAAAGAAAAAAAAAATATCAAGTGCTACAGTTCTAAGTTCAAAAGCATCTGAAACATCAGGTAGAAACTCAGTCTTTTGCAGAAAAACAATGCATTGATTCGCTTGGGTTTTTTGTTAAAGAAAGACAAGGAGAGCAAGAAAAGGTAAAACGAAGGCCCAAGCAAGAAATTAGCTGTTTGTTTTGGAGCTGCATTGGGGAAAGTCTGTTTTTCAAATCTAGAAATAAAATATTATTAATTTTTTTAAGCCATCCCTAATTCTCTGCCTTTTGGCTAGTCCTTTCTCTTAGCTCTGCTAAGATGCAAAGTGCATTGACAGTGACAAGCTCAAATGACTGCATCTTATCAGCTGGGCAGTGCTCCGAGTTAATGTTTAGCTTTGAAGACTTTTGACTGAACATCCTACTCAGTCTAAGGCTGTTACCTGCGTAATCCTGATATGGGCCCCATTACACTGAACTGCCACAAGCTGCAACAAAATATGTTGCAAATATCATTGGTAAGAGTAAGTAAAAAAAGACGGCAAAGTTATGGGGGCTGTGCAGCCTTTGCTAAAGAACTTAATGAAATTAATAACTCTGGCTGTCTTGAAAGCCAAATTCATGGACATCTTAATTTTTTTTTTTAACGACCCTATTAAAGGGTCAGGATATATACAGGAGGCCAGAAACACTGAAAGAAGAGAAGAAAAGAGGAGCAGTCTTTTCAGTAGGCATATATGAAGATTCAATTTAATTGAAGATACTGTAATTTCTCTCTCAATCTGGTGGTGTAGTGATGAATTGATCAAAATAATAAAATGCAATTGATATTGCATAGGGTGATGGCATTTTAATTTCCACATAGCTGATCACTCATTTGTTGGTTCTGTTCCTACTTTCTTTAACCATCCATGACCATTTGCACATCTGATCATCAATCTGTAAAAAAAGATTTAACACACCACAGAAAATTGCCCACATTTCAATTTTCATCGCTTTGTGAAAAGAAATACTTTTTGTTAATGAAAAAACAAAACAAAACAAAAACCAAAAAAAATGCATGACTCAAATTACTTGCCCATGAGCAGCAATTGCTCAAGGCCACTGTCTTATGTTGAGGAATACTTCTACAACTTTCAGTAACTAATACGTACATATATGATGTCTGAAACATGTAGTGTTACAATTAATTTATTGCTATGTCTAATATGACTTTGTGGTTCTCTTCTAGGAAGGAATGAAAATAGACTTTTTAAAGAACATAAATATTTGAGAATATAACATTTTCTCTGAGAATATAAAAAAAATTACTTTTAAAATGTTATTTTAAAAATACATACATGCATCCTGTCAACATTAGTAAAGAAGGTCAGAGGCAGAGGGAAGAAGAGATGAAGAAATCACTGCAATTGCTGGCACTTGCCGAACCATATGGAACATCAAGACAGGTGAGATTTACTAGAAATGAAAAAGACAGCAAATAAACACATGAGATGAAATAATTGAATGTGGAAAAAAGGTGGACATTAATAATTGGGCCTACATGTAATGATACATATTTGGTGATACAAAAGGCAGCACAAAATAAAAGTAAGAAAGACATTTAAAACCATCAAGAGAGTGAAAGGTTTGATGTCTCTTGTGAATGGCATATTGAGAAAATTTGTCCCTTATACCGGGGATTCTCAGGAGATTATAATGCCAGTATGAATGCTTCTGTACAGCTGGAATTGTTTCTTCCTCTATAAAAATCCAACTTTCAGCAATCAATACGTTCTAGAACTTGTAAATTATATAAAAATGTTCTCCTTTTAAAGAAATAGGAAATAAAAATCTATAAAAATGCACTGAAAATTGTATATTACTTGTTCTTAAAACTTAGCTTGCTTTGAGCATTTGGGAAGAAGTGTGGTAGTGACAGGCTTTAACTTCCACTGTCATAAACCTAAATCGACAAGAGTTCCATTTGAGCCAAGCCTCATTTATGTAATAACAAATCTGCAGGCTTATTTAAGCCATCCATAACGTGTGCAGCCCTATGGATTTCAGCCGGTCTGTACCGACGGGGTTGTTTTGAAAGAAAGAAATAGTGCCAGTGCTCAGAATGTAGAATGGACTTTGCAGTTCTGATTTGATATTGATATATTTAATTCACACAGGGGTTTTGCAGAATCAGAGGTTTAATCTCAACATTACGAGCCCTGTAAGGGCAAGAGGGGTAAAAGCCAGTCAACACTTGTCGTGCCATTTGCCAAAGCAGAGGGAAGGAGCAGTCACTCAATGTGAGGGATCAGCAGACTTCGTTTATTAGAATACAATCATCACACTTTATAGGTTCCTTAATTAGCCCATACATATTACAAAAGCCAAGCTCCTTATTGGTTAGTAGCCTAAATGCCAGCCTTTACATACACACCTTGTTTCTCCCAACATTTACATACACATCTTGTTTCTCCCAACACCCTGTTTCCTCCAGCTGCCGTTCCCTTTTGCTAACCACAACTTTCTTGTCGGCTTTATGCCGGAGTAAACAAGGTCAGTGTGTCCTTGCACTTTATTAGTTCTCACACCAGCTGTTTTCGCCACTTCTTGAGATCCTGCTGACTTATCAATTCTATGTTGACATGCCTCTGCTCAGCCAGCCAGTCTCCCACAATTCCCCCGTTTTTATTTTGGGCTAGCCAAGCGTCACTAGATATACGTGTTATTAATCGTTTAATACAAGACAAAGCACAACTAAACAACAATAATCCTATAATCACTATTATTAGTATTAATATTAGGCTCTGAATTATTCCCTTTAACCACCCTCCTAGGCCTAGCCAATTAGTTAGCCCTTCTCATTGGTAGCTGCCGGCTGGTCTCGCTGATCTGTGCCTCCTCCTTATCCTGGGTGTTGTTCCGCTGTTGTTGTTCATCACGTAGTGAGGCTCCTTCTTCTGCTCAGGGAAGGATGGTCAAGGTCACCAGCCGTTTTTGTCAGCATATCCCTGCTACTGTTAAAAACATGGGTTGCTCAGGGATACTAGATCGTGCCCCTGCTGTACCAGCCACTCCTCCACAATTCCCCCTTCTTGTTTTTGAGCAACCCAGACTTGATTAACAATTTTCATAATTGCTTTCTTCACACAGCTAAAAATTATACAAGAGCATATACTTATTACTAATATAACAATTAAAATGCATAAGCTTTCTTTTATTAAACTTATTATCCAAGATGGCAGTTCCCCAAATATATTCTTAAGCCAGGTATCGAATAACCCGTGATCTTGTTGAATATTCTTGGTGTGGTCCTTTAACCATTGTAGCTGTTTGTGGATTGACTCCCCATGGTCAGACAGATTCATACAACACATCCCTTCAAAATCCTCACACCCATGTCCTTGTGCTAATAACAGAAAGTCAATAGCAGCTCTATTCTGTAAAATTGCATGATGGAAGCTATCCTGATCTGCAAGTAATTTTTCAATAAGCTCTGTTGTCATATCAGCCTGCTTTTTAGCCCAACAAGCTAATTTCCCTACCTCATTTAGGGCCCTCGCAGCTGCAGCACCTGGTACAAATAGTGAAAGGAAGACCTTTTCGGTGTCGCTAGGCAGAATTACGTCATCACGACAGTCTGGGGAAAGACCCATGGCGGCTCTTTTTCGTCTTTGTTGCTGCTCTTTTCTTGTTATGGTTTTCCACCAATTTTCTCCCGGAGCCAGCAGGGTCAATTTTCCTAAGTAGCATGGCCCTCCTACAGCATTTGCTGGGATACCCTGCCAGGCCCTGTCCCCACATATTAAAAATACCTGTGGGGGCAACGCCTTTGGGGTACCATTGTTCCAGATCCCTATTCCTCCCTTTGTTTCCGCTCCAGCCGCTCCTAAAGCATAGCTGTTACCACTGTCATTGGTACCACAAAAATCGCCCGCATCCTGATACTTGTAGTAAGATGCGTGAGAGGTGACATTAGTCCACCCTGTCCAATTTCTTGCCTGGTAGAAGTGGATACCCGTCTGTAGGGGTCCCCCAAATATAAAACATGTCTGAGTCCAATTTTTAGATGTATTTCCAACTCGCATCGACCCTAATAGTTCCAACTCCTGGGGATTCCAGGGTAGCGAGTGATTTAATCCTTTTATCAAGTTAGCACTACAGTTGCTAGTTGCAGTCACATTAGTACAACTGCCAGTACTGAACCTGGCAAAGTCACCTTCCTTATATCCAGGCATACCTAACAAACAAGTCCTAAACGGCTCAGTTGCTGAGGCGAGGGAAAGGCAAAACGCGGGCTGCCCTGTTTTATTTGCCCAGGTTACCCACATATTTTCCCTTGGGTTAATGCGATGTATAGTTGCCGACCCTGGGATTATTAAGATTAGCCCAATTACGATCACATCTGCCTGGCTCAACATCTTCTCTTCTAGGCGAATTGCCTTTCTTTTTTTTTTTTTAATTTTTTTTTATTTTTTATACAAACAATAATCAATTTGGCAGTTTCGTGAACTGTATTTCGTGTCCAGTGGTTATTAATATTCTATACAGCACTATTTCTTTCAGATAGCAAGTTTCAGATCACCTTTGTGCGCGCGTGCACCGGGCCCACCACTTCTTATCACAATGGTAACACTGACACAATACTCACGGTACACACTGTAGGCACTCTTTGTTTTTGTTTTTTTTGTTTGTTGGGTTTTTTTTTTTTTTCCTTTTTTTTTTTTCTCTCTCTTTTTTTTTTTTTTCTCTCTTTTTTTTTTTTTTTTCCCTCTTTTTTTTCTCTCTCTTTTTTTTTTTTTTTTTTTTCACATATCGCCCCCCACAAGCGATCGACAAAATGACTATACGCTTCAGTGGCACCTTGCTGTACAGAACTAAAGGATGGAGTGGACGAACCGGGTAAGGCTAAAAAGGCATCTAGCACCAGTTTGGCAGACAACTGCAACAAAGCAATAGGAAAAAACAACTGAGCATTAATATCATTAAACCTTCCCGTCCCCGTTATCATTTCCACGGTAATCCCATAGAGGGGATCCCCCTGCGTTTGATGCTGTGCCGCAGCACTTGCCGCCCGCCGTGACCATTCCGACCCCCACAACAAATACTGCGTAGGTGACAATAAAAGCCGCATAAGGTTTTGGCAGTCAGAAGGGCACATCAGGTCAGCCGAAAAAATCCAGATTACAATTTGACGTGAAGCTTCTGATTTTATCCCATACTGGGACACAGTGTTTTTTGCTTGCTGAAGGATTTTCCAATCGTGAGGTGCCCACTTATTGCCGTTATTCTCTTGCAGCACAGGAAAAGCACTCGCCCCCAAGCTGGATACCGCTTGCCACTGCCCGTCCAACATAGCGTCTCTAGCCACTTCGCTCCAGCGTCTGGGCTGAACCGTCGCTGGTGGTCCAGAGAGGCAAGGGGGTAGGGATTCCCCTGATGCCCCGGACAGGTGTTCTATTCCTCCCCTCTGGGCTGTAATTGTTAAGTCCTGTAACTGTTGCACCACCTTCTTCAGGAGCTCATTAGTCCCAGCCATACTCTGTTCTTTGCTGTCACCCTGTGGTGGAGTAGACGCACCTGAAGAGACTCCTAGAGGCGGGGCTGTTGGCCACGGAGGGGTTAACGGAACCAGCCGCTCCTCCTCTCCGGGTCGTCGCTCTTCCGCCACCGTCTCAGGTGAAAGAGGGGCCCCGTTACCGCTAGTTTCTGCATCTTTGCAGTCCGTAAGCGGAGGGTACGTTTCAAGCAGTTCAGAAGCGCCGTCACCCCCCAGAACACTATACTTGGCTTCCAAGGCAGTTCGTTTGGGGGTACCCGACATACCTCGGACTGCCGACGGCCCAAAGAACCGAAACAGTCCAGATGTTGTATTCTTCGGTCTATCAGGCAAGGGTTCTGGGGCTAGCATTTGAGTGGCTGCACAAGCCACCTTTCTTTCAGCTTTCATGGCTTTTAAAGTCTCTGATACAGACCTCCATAGTTCCCGCACTGTTTTAATCTCCTTCTTTGACTTTTCATCCCCCGTGATAGTCTGCTCCCACATAGTATTGCCAAGCTCTCGCCACTCAAGGTCAGAAAAAATAGTTTGACTGTCCTTAAAATGTCCCCAACGTTGTCCTAATCAACGCACATAATTGTTTTACCGTTGTCTCGATCCCTCTCTTGGAGAGGATGCTTACGAGCAACACAGCTGCCGCCTCTGTTTCCATGATAGCGGTCGCTCACTGGGAGGCAGTTGGCCAGACTGCTCCGTTATCAGTCCGTATTAGAATCTGAAAAAATTCCCCGGGCTACCCCATACTCTAACAGGTCAGTGAGTTCCTTCTTTAAATCTACCCCTTCTGTGCCCCGCTTCTCTAAGAAGCATTTGAGCAAGTTATACGCCGCTTGCCTGTTCATACCTTTAAAGAGCGCTCTATTGCAGCCTTTGCAGACTTCGGCGGCGCGTAGCTGGCGGGACAGCCTCTTTAGGTGCTCCCGGGTGCGGGGACGAATATCCCTTTCACCTCCTGCGCTGCTTACAGGACCGCACTTTAGTTCTCTACTGGCCGTGGCTTCCGGACTCCGCTATCGGGTCGCCGGGTCCCTTGTTCGGGCGCCAAATGTCGTGCCATTTGCCAAAGCAGAGGGAAGGAGCAGTCACTCAATGTGAGGGATCAGCAGACTTCGTTTATTAGAATACAATCATCACACTTTATAGGTTCCTTAATTAGCCCATACATATTACAAAAGCCAAGCTCCTTATTGGTTAGTAGCCTAAATGCCAGCCTTTACATACACACCTTGTTTCTCCCAACATTTACATACACATCTTGTTTCTCCCAACACCCTGTTTCCTCCAGCTGCCGTTCCCTTTTGCTAACCACAACTTTCTTGTCGGCTTTATGCCGGAGTAAACAAGGTCAGTGTGTCCTTGCACTTTATTAGTTCTCACACCAGCTGTTTTCGCCACTTCTTGAGATCCTGCTGACTTATCAATTCTATGTTGACATGCCTCTGCTCAGCCAGCCAGTCTCCCACAAACACTTACTTTTGTCAATGAAAAAAAATGTTTAGTTTTTCTATTGAGACTGTTGACATATAATAGAAACACATTTCTTTACTGAATTTCACTTCACCTGTCTCTTTGATTTGCCTATACTTCATGATCTAGTAGTTCAAAAGATAGATACAATTTTTAGATCTCTTCAGCGTAATGAAAATGTAGTCAGAATCATACATACACCATTACAAGAAAAGCCTAGAAAATAATTATTTAATTCTAACACAAACAGCCTCTAAGTGACTGAAGCAAGATTGAGATTGACAAGAATTGAATGTACAAATCTATGTGCAATGGATGAGAAGTTAGATGCTTTAATCTTTTGTTTTAAGGTAGTTTTTTGCAAAAGGCTAGGACTTTCACAAAAAATTATAGTGCCTATGTCAACAGAATAATTGAAATGCATGAGTCTTAGGTAAGTAACTACAGAAAGATTTTTACTACGAAATCAATGTACTTTTATATGTACACACTAATTCATTTTAATGGTAAGCTAATTATTAATATTGATACTTAATATTACTAATTAGTAATACGTCATATATCAATTCATACATAAATGCATACATTAATTCTGCTATAGCATTGCTTAGAGTTGATACAGCTAAGCTAAACAGCAATGTCAAATATCAAGAACTTCAGTCTTAGGAGAACTGTTATCAAGCAACATCTCGCTCCCCTAAATCTCTGGGGTTTGTTTGCTTTGCAGGCTATAGCTGAGCTTCTTCATTTTGGTGAGTATCAACAGAAAATACGCTCAGAATCTTCTTCGAGATGTAAGCGCTTCAGATTTAACTCTCAAATGCATGTGAATCAGGTCTCCTGTAGCATTACTGGCAGTTATAGCAGACACAGGCCTAATAGCAGACTGTGTAGGACTAAATTGTCTCTCGTCTGCTCTCTCTGAGGCACCGGTCCTCCCCTCTGCTAAAGGTTGCACCTTGTCTTTGCTGGGATGAGCTGTGATGTCTTAGGTCTTGGGTGTTTCAGAGCAATAGACTTTTCGGTTCTGAATCTTCAGGGCCTTGCTAATTGTGCTCACTGAAATCAATATGAGTCTATCTGTTGACTTAAATGATTGTTAGATGTTAGCATTCCTTAACCCTAACAATGACCGAGTCCCATCTTACATCAGGGTGGTTGGTTTTTTACATATCCTGGTTGGTTTTTTAAATATCCTGCAAGTACACTTTGTAAACCTAATCTTGAAAGATGTGTCACCTCCAGATAGCATTTTGAGCCCATTGAATGCAAAATTTTGTTTGCTTTTCTATTCAGGACTTCCACTTTAATGAATAAAAACAAAAGATGCAATCAACTTTTATTCCAAATCAGGAAATACAAGAACTGCAAGTGCAGAATTACAATTACAGAGCCTCTAACTTAAAATGAGATAATTATCAAAGAAACCGAATTTCTGAATTGCAATGCTTTTAATATTAGCTTCTTAGTGAGCGAAAAGGTCCAGTAAATTGTCTGTAGAACAGACTGAGGCCCATATTATTCACCTGACGTGATATGTTACTATGCAGGCAATCTTAATAAAACCCAGCCTACCGCAAGATCTATCTCACGAGAGCGGCAGAGGTGAGGGCAGAAGTCTTTGGGATCTGTGCAGCTTCTGCCCCGCACCTCTGCCCCCCACAGGGGTGCTGCCACACCAGACTTCAGCTAATAACATGCTTCCTCTGCTTTAGGATTCCCGCCCCGATAAGGTTTTACTGTGTCTGTAAGGACATACGGTGTAGATGAACTTGCACAGGAGTAATGGAAGCAGAATAGTTTGATATATGAAGGAAGAAAAGACTTTTGGGTTTGCACGCACTGGTGAACCGGTCAAATCTTGAGAGGTTTTCAATGATTATAATAGGTTTTATTTTATTATAAACAAGACGTTCAGTATCTTTCTTTAGCCAAATGCAACGCAGTCACTAAGAGCAGTATATGTTTGAGCAAAGACTGGTCACACCTTGCATTGGGCACAGGTGCCCACGTGCTGGCCATGGGGGGCAGGGGAGGAGCGGCCGGGGCTGCCCTGTGCCAGATACAGGCAGTTCCAGCCTGCTCCAACGCAGGGCATGGCGGAGCCCCTCAGCAATGCTGGTGGTACCTCTGGGAAAACCTATTTAAGCAAGAGTAAAAACGTTGTGCAGCAGCTCTGAGAGAGAGGAGTAAGGCAAAAAACATGTGAAAAACAGCCCTGCAGACACCCAGGAGAGAGCAGGAGGAGGGGAGGAGGTGCTCCAGGTGCCCCAGCAGAGATTCCCCTGCAGCCCCTGGAAAGAACCACGCCAGAGCAGATATCCACACTGCAGCCCGTGGAGGACCCCATGCCACAACAAGTGGACAGACCCCGAAGGAACTGCAGGCCGTGAAGGACCCACATGGGAGCAGGCTTATCCTGAAGGACTGCAGCCCGTGGGAAGGACCCATGCTTGAGCTGTTGATGAAGGACTGCAGCCTGGGAAGGACCCACACTGGAGCAGGGGGAAAGCGTCAGGAGGAAGGAACAGCAGAGAGGAACTGTTACGGACTGATCACGAGCCCCCATTCCCCATCTCCTTGCACCACTCGGGGGGCATAGGAGTTGGGATTGAAAGAGTGAAGTTGAGCCTGGGAAAGAGGGGAGGAAAGGGGTTGTTTTAATGTTTGTCTTTTTGTTTCCCACTACCAAATGAGTAATTAAATATGTGTTTTAATTGGCCAGAAATTAAGCTAATTTTCCCCAAATCGAGTCTGGCCTGCCCACGAAGGTAATTGGTAAGTGATCTCCCTGTCTTCATCTTCACCCACAAGCTTTCTCATTCCTGTTCTTCCCATTTTCTCCCCCCGTCCAGTTGCGGGGGGAGTGAGTGCCCGGGTGGGAGTTTGGCTGTTAGTCAAGGCTAACCCACCACACACTCCTTTTCATGAACCATCAAAAAACAAAGGCATTCCTTCAAGAAAAAAAATAATGTCAAGGAAGTAATTGAAATGATAAGGAATATTACCAAGTAACAGAGCAGCCAAAAATTATCACTCACTTTTAAACTTGTAAAATGGTAATAAATCTGAAAGGGATTTCCCATAGCTTTAAGGTAATCTGACAGGATCTTCTCTGCCTCATAGGAATTTATGCCAATGCTGGTTTGTGATCGGCTTAAACAGGAACTAGCTTTAAGAGAAAAGTCAATTTCATGAAATTCAATCACAGATTTTCTTCACAGCTCTGAGCTAAAAAATCCTGATTTAATATAAACGAAGAAACCTTTTGTGATATTCTTAAAAAAAAAAAAAAAGGAAAATATTTAGAAATAATTGAAAGAGTAACTCTTCATGCAGCTTTTAATAATTTATTTTTCACCAAACTTAGAAATGCTTCTTTTGTGCCATCTCCAAAATTTTATATTTTTTCCTTAGAAATAATAAGCCAGATTCTGGGGGTGTTGCCTGCATGTAAAACCTCATGGAAATCAAGGAATGTTTTGCACAGCTACAAAATGAGCAACAATTCAAAGACCATGTCCTTGTTTCAGCCTTACAGATAACTTAATGCATTGAAGAAGATATTATTTCTTTTTTTATTCAGATACATGATAATCTGGAGCTAGGGTCTGTGTTTAAAACTGTTTCTTGTTCAAACATGAAAAATTAGACTTTCTTCGTCAATGTGAGAGGAACAAATTCTACCTCTTATTTTCCTGATGTTGTCTCAAGAACAGGCAGGCATATGTAATTGTTTGTGTAGAAGTTTTTGCTTTCTCAGCAAATTTTTCAGCAATAATTCCACTGCTATAAATGCAGTCCAGCTCCCCTGACTGGAAGCACAGAAATCCAGCAGACTTCACTGGGAGATGAACTCTGTCCTAACTGCCTAACATTCATATTTAATAAGATGGTCTCTGCTGTGTGTTGTCCTGGTTTTGGCTGGGACAGTGTTAATTTCCTTCCTAGTAGCTGGTACAGTGCTGGGTTTTGGATTTAGGACGAGAATAATGTTGGTAACACACTGATGTTTTAGTTGTTGCTAGGTAGTGCTTACACTAGCCAAGGACTTTTCAGCTTCCCACGCTCTACCAACTGAGAAGGCTGGAGGCGCACAAGAAGCTGGGAGGGGGCACAGCCAGGACAGCTGACCCAAACTGGCCCAAGGGACATTCCATACCATGTGACGTCATGCTCAGTACATAGACTGAGGGGGAGTTGGCCAGGGGGGCAGCGACCGCTGCTCGGGGACTGGCTGGGCATCGGTCAGCGGGTGGTGAGCGGTTGCATCACTTGTTTTTCCTGGGTTTTGTTCCCCTCTCTTTTTGTTGTTTTCCTTTTCATTGCAATTTATTATTGTTGTTGTTGTTGTTGCTGCTGTTGTTATTATTTTATTTTATTTCAAGTATTAAACTGTTCTTATCTCAACCCACGAGTTTTCTTACTTTTGCCCTTCCGATTCTCTCCCCCTCCCACCGGCAGGGATGGGCGGGGAGGGTGAGCGAGCGGCTGTGTGGTGCTCGGTTGCCAACTGGGGTTAAACCACAACAGTTGTAAATATAAAGTAGCTTATTGACTACTATTGTGAACCAATGCTCTTGGGTGTGGGGACGCAGGGAAAGGCTGTATGATTTTGTTAAAGGTAAGAGAAAATAAAGAGGTCTTTCTCTGCAGTTTTATTACAGCTTTTTAGGTTCATGTTAGGCCCAGGGAACTCACGTTAAGCAAAGGAGAAATTCCTGAGTACCCTTCCTATTGAAACCGTTATGTTCCTTTTAGCTATAATACTGAAAATCTTCTTTCTACATCACAAAGGGAGATTAAAGGATATTTTCATAAAAAGATGACCCTCTCAGTAAAAATGTCTATTTTCCCTATGTGCAGCACGTAACATCTGCTGTATCCCTAAAACAAATGATTGATTCTGAATCCCTTTGTATGGGAGAGTTACCTTGGGAACAAAATCACATACCAGCTGTGCCACAGCCATCACTCAACAATTAGCTAAACTGGTCCTCAAGCAGAGACGTCAATTTATCTCACAGGTCAGAGATTTTAGGTCAAAAGAACACAGCTCTGTATTTAATTTTGTAATTCTAAGTCAGTCCACAAAAAGCTACAAAGGGACTTATGGGAAAAACAAAGAGGAAATCTTTTTCTGTGGCATTTCAGTTTAATAAACTGATAAGTTATTATCAGTTAATAAACTGAAACTGACAAAAATTAAATATTGTACTTGTTCACTGAAAAGTATATTTTACTTTCAATACTAATGAAACAGACCTTCCCATAAAATGTTAACCAGCTACTAGATGAATCGTGTAATAACGTACAGTCTTATTCTTAAAACATAATAAAATAAGGGCAAGAGGCTTGCTTAGCTCTTGAGTATTCTGTATTTTGAAAAATAAATTTTAATTAATTAAAATGTTAATTTAATTTAGGGTCTTTTATTAGTGAAACCAGTATTGCTAAGACAGCATAAGTGGTGACTTCACAACATGACATTTCCTGTGTTGACCTCAAACTTCTGAAATCACTGTGGTTTTGCTAATTTACTCATAAAAAGAACCTGAATGGTGAGACCCCAGTTCACCAGTCCTAGTAAGGACTTCAGTTTTTCCGAAGGCCTACAGGTCTACAGGAATTCTTTGAGATTACATCTTCCCTTATGAACCTTGATGCCCTGGCATGACTACAGAATAGGGGTGCAGGAGGTGCAATTGCAGTGACTTTTTTCCAACCCTACCCATTACTTCTCACTCGTTCACACAACAGGGCAGCAGTGACAGGAGCAAACACTTGAATTTTTCAAGATTTTAAAAAAAAAAAAAGCAGCATCATGACAGCCCTAACGGTAGTATCACCCATCCAATTATGAGTAACGAATTGCAGCAAGTTCAGTCTGGAGTCCTGGCCTGAGCTTATTCTTTGAAGTAGTTTTCTACACTTTCATAAAATCGTAGGAAAAGGTATGCTAGAAGGGACCTCTGGAGGTCTTGTACAGTCTCCTGATCCAAGCAGACCTCAGTTGCTAGCTCTCGTTCTTAACCACTTCTGTAACATATCCCCCCCCACCACTATGTTTTTCTGCAAATGACAAGATGGATCAATAAAGGTGATGCAGCACAAAGTGGAGATGGGTACAAAACACAGGAGTGTGAATAAGAAAATAGGTAGCAGCCAAGTTTAATCATTCAATAGTCTTGATGATAGAAGAGTGGAGCATATGAAAACCTCCTAATCAGTTGGCCTTCTAGCAATCTTCTAACAGATGCATGACAGCCACCCATGGGGAGCAGGACTTCTTTCCTTTCTAGTTCCAGCTTTCCATGATTTTATATGAAATTGTAGATTATCTCAAATGAGGAAAGTAGTCACCTGAGGCATTTTATACTATTCTAGATTTCTGGAGGGGTAGGAAATATCAAAAGAGACTTTTCCAGGTGGAAAAGAAACAATCATTTGTTGTTCCTTTTACACGAGGGTATTATGAAAAAGGTGATAATTTTTTTAATAGTGAGCTGCAGAGCAGAATTGCAGTGATCTTTATCAGATCTAATTGATAATACTATCCTCTGTCTTTCTAAATATCTCTGGATTTGTATGTTTGGGTGCTTAAGAAACATTCATACGTAAGATGGTATCCACAGTCTGTTGACTGATAGAAAATATAGCTAAATATTGCATATTATTTATAGTGAAGGAAGCAAATCATCTATTACTAAAGACATAATTTGCTGCTAAAAAGCTACAACAAAGCTAAGGACTAGTCAAGGCTATCAGGGATGGGTTAGGAAAGGATTGTGACTCACAGTGACAAATGTTAGAGTGAAGTATTCCTCTTAATGAAGGCTTTTTCTCTTTTTCCTGCTAAGGAAAATACTCCAATTAAGATAAAGACATGATCTGTGTGTTATTCTAACCTGAAAGAGTTAATATTGCTTTAAAAATCCTGGACATTTTGAAATATCTGACAGAGATGAAAGAAGTAACACGTAGAGGTAAATTTTTATCTTTGATGACCTGTCATGAAGTGTACTGAGTACCAGCTGCTGTGAATTTAATTTCAAAGTTGTTTTTGACAGCATGTTCCAATTATATCCTTATTGAAAGGCTAGATATTTGGTAGATTGACAAGTTTCCTTTTTATTTTTAACTTCTAATGAGCAAAACAATCTGTTGCAGTATATTGATCCAGCTTATTTATTTCTGGATATTTAAAATATGGTCTGCTGTCCTTCTCTTCAGATACTTTTACCACCTGCAATACAGCAATAAATATACTTGCATTTGCAAAAACAGGGGGGGAAGGTTGCTTTTAAGAAATTATTGCTTTTTCTGTGAAAGGAAACTATTTTATGTAAGAGTTATGGGCTTATTTTAGTTAGAGGGAGGATTATCGTGTTTGAATATGTATTGACCAGACACTTTACCCAGGCACACTAAGGGTCATCAGCACCCTCAGGAAAGACAATAGATGATATAGTCTACTTAAATGTCATGGACTATGGCTAATATTTAGATACCATCAACATCTGTTGGCCTGGTTTTGAGCAGCGCACAAGGACCTGATTCAGAATATCCCTGTTGAAGAGTCATCCTACGATGGTGATCGTAACATATGCAGAGTGTGGGAGCAACAAAGAAACCCACTGCATCCGTTCAGCTTCAAGAGGGATGGATGCCATCAACAGAAGAGAACTTCTCAGAGTGCAGCAAAAGGGCGGGAGACAACAGCCACAAGTAGTAGCAGGGGAAATTTTGATTGGACATGGGGAAAGAAATCTTTACTAAAAGCAGGTTTAAGCACTGCCCAGAGAGGTGATAGAAACACCGCCCTTGGAAGTTTTTAAAACCATCCAGGACAAGGCCTTGGCCAACCTGATCCAGCTTTGTAGTTAGCTCTGCTTGGAGCAGGTGACTCTACAAGGTGAGCTTCCAACCTAAATCCTTTTCTGAGTCTATGATTTTATAAAAGAGGCTATTAATGAAATAAACCACCCTCCCAGGCAGCATGGAGAGCATTCTGAACACCACATGGGAAATCCAGAATGCATGCCACTTACTGGAAAGAACTTCAGAAAGGCCAGAAAGGAGCTAGCATGGCTGAGCAGTGGTGTAAAAGAGACAAATAAAAGCAAGGAGTGCTATGATCCTTCAGAAATGAGCAAAATAGGGTGATCAATAGGTGGATTAAATGTAAGAGCTTCCTAAGACTGCCCACACAGTGTACGAGTATTAATTTTTAAAAGGCACCAAAACTAACAATAAATCCTTTTTGAATACTTCAGGAGATGGAAGGCAGAGAGAGAATCAGCAGAAACAATAAGTGTTGAAGATACAGAAGAGACAGACTAAAAATAACACAACTATAGAAAACTACTTATCGCCAATTTATTATTTCTGTACCATCTCCAGCTTAGCACAGGGAGTATCAAGAAATTGTACCATGAAACCAATTCAGGAATACAAAATTGTTCTAAAATTTAAGATAGGAATGCTGCAACTGAACCAGCAGAAAATTTCCCAGAATAAAAGTTCATGAGATTAAAAGAAGGACGTAGTCCTGAGATAACAAAATAAAAAAGTGCCAGACTGTGATTAATGGTTATAATCGATGGAGCACAGCTGATCTGGATAATTCAGCAATGGGGGTTGGGTCTCAACTGTGTTGATGTTAATTACACTATATTTTCATTTAGCTTGCTTTTTGTGTTAATTTAATAGCGGCACAGGATATTAATGCTATTACGGCTAAAGCAGTATCCTAATCAGCTGAATTAGATTATGGCCATAATATGAATTTCCACCCGTGTGAGCATTTGAATTTCCATTCTGTGAAACTCTCAAAAGCAGATTTCAAAAATACACCTTTGGCTTTTCATATCACACATGAATATATGCACATGGAACATCATTAATACTCCAAGACTTCATTACTTAACATTCTTGTCAGGAAATATTTCTACAGTAATTGTGTCCTTGCTTGGTTATATTGTAGTCTGTATGTTAAAAAGGGAATCACGCAACCTTTTTTTCTTGTAAGCTTGTTAACAGAGTATTTACTTCACATTTTCAAAGATCAAAAGATGGACAGAATAATGCAATCACTCTGTTAAGGTAGTAAAGACTCCTGGGGAGCCAGGAAGACCAAAACATTTGAAATAAATAAGAAGTAAATTCTATATGCACGGTAAAAACACATTTTTGTTTATTCCAATGGGATAACAGGTAGTCAAGATAATGTGCATTCAAACTTTAGTAGTATATAGCATAGATTAGATTTATTGATAATTCTTAAAAGCATACAGTATTTTCCATCTGCCCATGTAATGAGACAGACAATCAGAAAAGTGTAAGAACTTAACCATATGCTTTGATGCTGGGAAATGCTGAACACATCCAGCTCCCATTTAAGTTTAGGATGGTTGGTCAAAGGTTAAAAACTTTGTACTATGGACAAGGAGATAACAGCATTCAAATTGATGCAAGCAAAAAAGAATATAGCTTCATCTAATACAACACCACCCCAACTGTTAAAAGTATATGAACTGTTACCCATAAGTTCAAAAATTATTGGGAATGGATAAACCAGATAATATTGCCAAATAAAATAAAAATCAGTTGTGTGTTTTATAAAAAACCTTGGTATGCCTAAATATTTCTGACAGAAGCTTATGGTTTTCCAGCTTTAAATAGTATATAGTAACTTCCTTGAATATGATACATGACTCTCTCATCAGTTACCCATTCTCTATCTACAGTTTTTAGCATTCAAAGATGAACACAGAAATCCCAGATTATATTTCCCTTTTTATTATTCATTATGTGGTGGGTTGACCCTGGCTGGACAGCAGGTGCCCACCAGGCTGCTCTATCACTCCCCTCCTCAGCTGGACAGGGGAGAGAAAATATAATGAAAGGCTCATGGGTCAAGATAAGGACAGGGAGAGATCACTCACCCATTACCATCATGGGTAAAACAGACTCGACTTGGGGAAATTAGCTTAATTTATTACCAGGCAAATCAGAGTAGGGAAATGAGAAAAATAAAACCAAATCTTAAAACACCTTCCCCCCCACCCCTCCCTTCTTCCCGGGCTTAACTTTACTCCTGATTCTCTACCTCGTCCCCGCCAAGCGACACAGGGGGATGGGAAATGGGGGTTGTGGTCAGTTCATCACACGTTGCCTCTGATGCTCCTTCCTCCTCACTTTGCTGCTTGAGCGTGGGGTCCCTCCCACGGGAGACAGTCCTCCACAAACTTCTCCAACGTGGGTCCTTCCCACGGGCTGCAGTTCTTCACAAACTGCTCCAGCGTGTGTCATTTCCACGGGTTGCAGTCCTTCAGGAACAGACTGCTCCAGCGTGGGTCCCCCACGGGGTCACAAGTCCTGCCAGCAAACCTGCTCCAGTGTGGGCTTCTCTCTCCCCACGGGGTTCACAGGTCCTGCCAAGAGCCTACTCTGGCGCAGGCTTCCCATGGGGTCTCAGCCTCCTTCAGGTGCATTCACCTGCTCCAGCGTGGGGTCCTCCACGGGCTGCAGGTGGATATCTGCTCCACTGTGGACCTCCATGGGCTGCAGGGGGACAGCGTGCCTCACAATGGTCTTCACCACGGGCTGCAGGGGAATCTCTGCTCCGGCACCTGGAGCACCTCCTCCCCCTCCTTCTTCACTGACCTTGGTGTCTGCAGAGTTGTTTCTCTCACATATTCTCACTCCTCTCCCCGGCTGCTGTTTCCACACCTTTTTTCTCCCCCCTCTTCTTAAATATGTTACCCCAGAGGTGCTACCACCGTCGCTGATGGGCTCAGCCTTGACCAGCGGCGGGTCCGTCTTGGAGCCAGCTGGCATTGGCTCTGTCGGACATGGGGGAAGCTTCTAGCAGCTTCTCACAGAAGCCACCCCTGTAGCCCCCCCTGCTACCAAAACCTTGCCATGCAAACCCAATACACATTATTATGTTATAAATGTCTTTATTTTGCTTTTTGAGAAAAAATTATTACTGTTACTAAGCTCAGGCATTTTTTCTTCCTAAAAAGTAATTCTGTTATTTTTGAAGAAGCAGAAGAGTACACACAGACCCCTATAAAAGGAGATGGGATATTGAGTATTATGCAGTTCTTTGTTTGAATGGAGTGCACTAAAAATTAATTTGGCTAATTGAATCCAGTGCTAGAACGTAGTTAAATAACCCTAGGCCCCTTCCAACGAAAAACCCAGCTCTAATTATATACTTATTCAAATTCTGTCAGAGTTAAAACAAAATATGTCAGCCAATACTACATCTCATTGCTAGAAAGGTTTTCTGCGTTGCAATCTAAATTTCTCTTATTTTAATTACATCTTCTTTATCCTTATTAATGCTTCTCTTTTTTTTGGTGTTAATGTATTTCAACTACTTGCAGAATAAAGTCATGGCTGTTTAATAAGATGTATGGGCTCTTCTTGTGTTATTTTGTCATGTATCTTTTCAGAAGTGAGATCATTTTAACTTCTCCACTTTCAGATCTCTCCAGAATGTCAATACTTGATAACAAGAACAACCAAACGAAATAGTACATAAAGTATTGTGTTGCTTAAGAATCACTTAAAGAGTGCCTATTCTTTTCCTGGTATGCGATGTAGTTCCTCTTCGTGTGCCAAACAAAACTTGGCACATCACACTGCACGCTTTCCAATTTGTTATCATTCCCTAGTCTCTTTCAGACTTTGTATTGCTGAAAGGAGAGGATACCTGTGCAAAGTTAATTTAGCCCTCTCTTCGTGTTATTGTATTAAATAGCGCTGCACAGGATTGCACAAAAGTTTCGATGGGAAGGGACCTCCAAGCAGGGCTAACTTCAAAGCTACATTGTGTTGTTCAACTTGTGCTGGTGAGTTTGGAATATATCCAAGGATGAAGACAGCATTACCTCTCTGGACAATCTCATCCCAGGCTAAGCTGAACTCCCTCTGAAGATTTTCTTCCTCATGTCCAACCAAAATGCTCCCTGTTGCAGTTTGTGACTGATGGCCTTTCTGTGGGCATGCTGAGAAGAGCCTACCTCCATACTCCATGCCACCCCCTTAGGTAGGGCAAGACTGCTCAAAGGCTCCCTCCTTCAGATCTTCAGATTAGAATAACTTTGCAATCATGTAAATGATAAAACAGTTCTTACCTTTCAGACTGTTAGAAGAGCACTCTGGTAACTGACGACACTGAGGCACACACTGAGAAAAAAAAAGGTAGGAATGTAAGATGCATTTCAAATGTATTTTTCAGGTTTTTTTTTAATTTGGGAAAGTATATAAATAGTTGTCATTTGTATTTCTTTATAATATATTCACCATTAGAATCAGGAGACTACCACTTTAGCAGTTTTACTTTTTGTAGTACTACACACAACCACTGTTGGTGCTTTCACAGCTGTGAAAGCTTCCTATCCCTTTTTTTCAGTTCTCACCATTTTTCCACTCTCCTAAGCCCTGCTCTGTCTCATGAATATTTGGATATATGCCTTAAAATAAGATAGCTGAGTTGGTCTTTATCCCATGAATAAAGTAATGCCCAGTGAAATGCTTTTTTAGAAAAAACTTTTCCTAGAAAAAACTTGTTCTGAAGCCCAGTACTACCCTGACATCAGACTGTAATACCTCTGGCTGATTACCTTCCTTTTCCATGAGAAAAAGCGTCAGCGTTCTCCACTCATGGAAGTAGGAAAGCTCTGCTAAGAGGAAACTGCAAATGGGGCTGACCTTTGTGAAACACAGAATTTTTCCACACAAAACTGGTATCAGCTCCAGCCAAAAATCATGTGACCCCAAGAGGACTACAGGAGCTGGCAGTATTTCTGCTTTTCCTTTTATACTTTGTATTGTTCTGTTTTCTGAGCCCCTTGAAACAGACTTTGTTTATAGCTTGCCAGTATGACCCAGCAAAGATCCTGCTAAAGATCTTACACACTACCGGGTGCCGGTTGCAGTCTTGATGGTCTGTACCAAATGTTTATGTTGCTATACACCAGTTTAGAAATGAACGCTTAGGTGACCAGACTCTGTTGCTCTGAGGATTTTGCGCCGATAAAACTCCATCCTTAAGTATATATAGCACACCAGACCAAAAATTGCATGTAGTGACAAAATTGGTAAAAGCAATTTATAAGGTACAGTGGTTCATGAGAGCGTATTGCAACTGACGCTGTAGCAGAGGAGAGGCAGAATAACTAAAACAATTCAGCTTTCTTTAATATGTTTCACTCCTTTGTGTATTTCATCAGACAGGTCCTCACCGCCTTAGCACCACTTCTGGTGGAGCTCAGGGGAAAATAACCATCTGCAGGGGCAACTTGGAAAGGAGTCCCGGGGTGCCAAAATGTGAATAGCCGTTGTCTGTGAACAACCACAGTGCCTCATTATAATTTTTATTCACCACTCAGTTAGTCAGGTAGCATTCTTTAGAAGTTTTTTTTAAATAGGCAGCTCTCATTTGGGAACAGATTATAAGAGTATTCTCTAAGCATCTGCTATCTGCCACTGTCCTTATTGGCTCTTTCCCTTATTTATAACACCAAGTACCATCCTCCTCCAGTCTCCCAAAAGGGAAAATATGCAAAGGAAAAAGAGCCTGAGGAGAAAAAAAACAACAAACAAACTAGCATGAGAGATAGAAAATGAAAGCAAAAGTAAGGAAGAGAGAGTCAAAAAAGTAAAACTGGAGAAAGGGCAGGTGAGCAGAACACCCTTGTCCTAAAAATCACGCCTTCTCTTGAGTTGGCTTTAATATTATTTATTGAGTTTGCCATCTGTTCATAGATACCGATGAGTGCTTCTGCCAGTTCTAGGGCAACACTACCAAAGATGTTTCTTCCTTGTTCCCACTAAATTGTAATATTAATGGATCAAAGATAAATTGTTGACTTCACAGATTCAAAGCACTGCACAAACTCTAGTTAATAATTTTCAAAACGTCTGTATGAATCACATACTCGTTAACCGTGCCAGCTTCTGAAATGAGAAGTGCTAATATTTTTCTAGGTCGCAGGTAAAGTGAGAGGAGGCAGAGACCCCATCGTTCCTAGTAGGTGTTTTACCTGTCCAGAGCTCTACCAGTGACACTCTGCATGCACGCTCATTGTGCTTTCTCAGGGTCAGCCCCCATTCATTATCTTGCTTTCAGTGGTTCCGGTGTCTTGCCCACACAGCCGTCCTTCTAGCCCTCTCAATCTCTTTCCAAATTGCCCCATTCTCTTTAATGTTGATTTGACGTGACAACTTTGGGGATGGATAGTAGGTACAGCAATGGAGAGCAGGGAGACTGACCGTTCTGATTCACTGAGCTGTCACAGAAGGAGATAAGCATTTACCTCGTTTTGCTGTGCTACAGATAGGAACATGTTTCAGACAAGTGATTTCAGTAATTAAATTGAACTTCTTAGCTCTCTGAAAACAATACCCAAAGGGTTTTCCTGTGAAAAACCTAATCATGGTTTTACTACTTTCCTTCTGGCAAGAGCTCACTGTGTGTCAGTAATTCCCTTCTCTCGCAATATATTGCAAGACAGAAGACTTCACCAAATGCACTGGAACGATGCGCAGTGCTGTCCCATAGACATGAAGAGTGCACTGGTTCTTGGCAGGGCTGTGGACAACTAAGGAGTGCGTTCAGCTGAGCACTGACGCAGTGTTACTTTTGGGAGAATCTACATCTGCATCCAGAGATCTCATTTTACCTAATATAGAATACCTCTGTGAACCTCTCAAGTGGAAGAATTTAATTACGCTGAGATGAACTGCGATTATGAAGTTCTCTAGTGGGGAGCAGGCACCAAACCCTGTCTGATTTAGGTAAATCTATGCATCACTGTAGAAGGCAGAGTCTGAAGTTGCTTGTTTCCCCATCTCTTCTGCCAACACCTTCTAAAATAGACTAAGTTTTTCCCTCCTTGGTACTAGCAATATTGAATTCATTTAGGTATGTGTTCAAGTCTTAAGAAAATTTTTAAATTACTTTGCCTGGTCCTTTTCACTGAAGCTTCTATGTCAGACAATGGATCTTTTGTCAAGAGAAAAAGCATTCATGGAAAATACCCAGTGGACAATGATAACCCTTGTTTTGGTTGTTTTATCTTGTAATGTGCTGTTGATTTTGTAATAGGAAAGTCCAAGAAATGTTGAGGAGATGATAGTTTCATTCTCTAATGTAAAACACTTCATGAATAAAGTTAGGGCTTTTCTCTCTGGTGGGAGATACAAAATGTTTCTGCTTCCCATCGATATTAGTTTTATCTGTTGGATAGTGCTGCTGAACTTCTAAATTGTTCCATAGTTTAAGGGAAGGAGATATGCAATAAAGGTCCATTTCAATGGTAACAAAAATAGCATCTAATATGGAACAACATATTACAAGTCAAGACATCTGTTCACATTATTATGAGAGTCTCAGTCCAATTACATTCACTATAAATTATGGAAGAACAATTGCAATAAAAATGTGCACATTATTGTTTCTGAGCTTGAGGCTAAATTGAAGATTAGGTTTTTGTGCATTCCGAATTCTGAAAGAATTTTCTGAGATACAACAATCCAGACCTACTGCGATAACATACATAAGAAATTATATTCAAAAGCAGGTTAAACACAACTTTGCCAATATATTTAAATCTTGGTTTGCCAAAAAAACCAGTAAATACATCTAGGGTTTAAACACTGTCTTTTAACAAGGAACTGTGCCATATCACTCTGTCCTAGACAGATATTTTTCCAGCATAGTATTTATCCACTTATAAAATTGGTACTTGATCCACATAGAATTCAGGAACATTCAATGCAATTTCATTCTTTTATGCAGCCATATCACTGGAGAATTTAACCTACTGCTTTAAAAAAATTGATCTCTAAATAGTCTGTCCTCATTGAGGTGAGGAAGGATTTTATTTTTTCTGCAGGCATCAGTTAGCAGGATTGTAGAATTATAGAATTTTATAGGTTGGAAGGGATCCATGAGGATCATCTGATCCAAACTCAACCTCAGAGCAGGGCCAGCTTACATCACATTATCCAGGGCCTTGACCACTTGAGTTTTAAATATTTCTGAAGCTTGCAATTCAATGAAGTCTCTCAGCAGTCTCACTAATTGCAATTTTTTTTCCCCTAACAATTAATTGGAATTTCACATCTTGCAACTTCTGTTCATTGCCTCTCATCCTATCATTTTTACCCCTAAGAAGCGTCTGTCTCCATTTTTTCTAAACCTTCCCTTTAAGTAGTTGAAGAAAGCAACAAGATCCTTCTCTTATCCTTCCCTTCTAAAGACAGCACAAATAGTTTGCTCAGCTGTTCCTTGCATGTGATGTGCTCAGCTCCCTAACCATCTTGGTGACCCTCGGCTGGAATTGCTCCAGTATGCCAATGTCTTTCTTGTAGTGGAGTCACAAAACTGGACACATACTCTTCATACAAGTTCAGCAGTGCTGAATAGAGGGGGGGAAAACCACTTCTCTCTACCTGCTGGCTTCACTCTTGCTTATGCAGTTTCAATATTCTTTGGCCGCAGGGGTGCACTGCTGACTCAACATGTTGTCCATGAGGATTCTGTCCTGGTTTCAGCTGGGATAGAGTTAATTTCCTTCCTAGTAGCTGGCACAGTGCTGGGTTTTGGACTTAGGATGAGAATAATGTTGGTAACACACCGATGTTTCAGTTGTTGCTAAGCAGTGCTTACACTAGCCAAGGACTTTTCAGCTCCCCATGCTCTACCGACTGAGAAGGCTGGAGGTGCACAAGAAGCTGGGAGGGGGCACAGCCAGGACAGCTGACCCAAACTGGCCCAAGGGACATTCCATACCATGTGACGTCATGCTCAGTACATAAACTGGGGAAAGCTGGCCGGGGGGGCCGCTGCTCGGGGACTGGCTGGGCATCGGTCGGCGGGTGGTGAACAATTGCACTGTGCATCACTTGCTTTGTGTATTCTTATTATTATTACTATTTTATTACTAATTATTATTATTATTTTATTTCAATTATTAAACTCTTTTTATCTCAACCCCCGAGTTTTCTCACTTGTGCTCTTCCAATTCTGTCCCCCATCCCACCGGGGGTGGGGAGAGTGAGCGAGCAGCTGTGTGGTGCTCAGTTGACGGCTGAGGATAAACCACAAGAGATTCCCAGATACTTTCTGACAGCAAATTACATCAACAAGTGGGAACTGGTTAATGCTGGCATTATCCCAAAGAAAAGATTTAATAAACAAGAGCAGTATGAGATGGTCCACTGTTAAACACATTCAAGCAATTCAGTTTGAGCTTATCAAAACAGAGTGCTGTTGATTTACTTCACCTTATTGGCACAATAACTTGAATGTGTCATAAACTATTAATATCTCAGAGCTTCATCTTACCTCTATAATAAAACTTTTCTAGCAATTAACCATTGTTTTCTTTTCACTTTCGGTACTAATAAACTATACTTGTTCAAGTGTTAGAACCTGAAAATTAGTCTGTATCTACCCTGCAAAAGAAACCTACATTTGTTGACTGCCTTCAGTGACTCTCTTCAGTTGACCACTGGAAGCTATCAAGCTGCTTTAGCACTTTAGTGTGTGAGCACCTTCCCTTCACCTTCCCTGACATGTTTATAGATGACTTGCCTGTGTTCTGCAATTAAGTACATGAAGTCCATGGACAGGAATCCTGCTATCTGTTTTTCCTAACTTCTGATAGGATTCCATCTCTCACACGCTCTTTCTTGATTGTTGATAGGAAGCCCCAAGCTGGAAAGGAAAGACAAGTGTTTTGCATCCTGACTTATGGTTAGGGTAAAATGACTGATATGAACCTGGAAGACACTTGAAGTCTCTACAAATCAAGCAACAAAATGGGAACAGCAGTGGTTAGACTGCAACGTAGGATATAGACGAGAAACAGCAGTTCACACTTTGGTTAACCCTAAGCCTCCATATAGACAGTACCTGGATTTCAGTAGCCTGTAAGGACATTCCTTCTTGTTTCAGCAAACTGAATCTGAACCTTTTGGTTTCCAGGAACACTACAAAGATCTCAGACTTTCTCCAAAGAGTGAAAGTTAGACCCAAAGTCCCAAAGTCAGGGACTGCAGACTTGGGTGTATCAGGGCAAGTTAGCTAGTATCGTGATATTTCTTTATATCTCCAACATTTTATCAGCTTGGAATGATTATTTCCTTAATTCGGTGTTGCAGGTACAGTCAATGTTTTGCTTTTCATGCAGTAAATGAAAACTAAACTGATAAAACATATCCACCTAGCTGGTGTGAGACTAAATGCTATAGTGGTTTGTAATTCTGAGATGAAAATGACTGTTAAAAAAAAAAGACGTCACTAAAGTCATATCATTCTTCAAATTTAGTTCCAGAATCATCTACTTGGGTATGGCCTCCCAATCTAATCTTATTTTCTTCTCCCTTATATAATTTTGCTGGTGAAGAGCTAATGCTCAGACAGCAAAATAGGAATCTGGGACCACTACAAATATCCAGAAATATTTTATAAACATATTGATGGAATACAGTTGTTTACCATAATGGTTATCTTCAACTATGGTGTCTACCTGAACTTTCTTCTTACATTTTTATCTTGCTAAGTTTTTCCACTTCTTCCTTTTTAACATGGAAAACCAAAGCAATTTTACTCCACTTTTCTATTGCTTAGCTCTATTGCAGTAATTACTGCTTGTCTTTCACAATGTTTTATCTTTTTTTTTTTCTTTTTTTGGCCTTCCTTATTTTGGCTGGCCCTCTCTGTGTGCTGTTCTCTCCAAAGTGCTGATATTCTGTCTCTCAGAACTCATTAGCCTTCTCCTTGGCTGCAGATCTAGTCTGGTTTTCTTTACATGCCCTGGCCTCTGAGCTCCTGTTGGAGCTCAACCTCCTATTCCCTTCCTGGTGGGAATAGGAGATTGTTCCTTTCCTGGGGATGGACTGAGTTTGCATGCAGTAGAAATAAGTCACAGCATGGAGGCAGAAGTCCACAGCTAAAGAGAAACCTGAAAGGTTTAAGAGTCAGTTTGTGATTTTCTTAATAGATTTGAAGAATCCTGTGCTTGACTTTTATGCAAAGCGTAGTCTGGGGCTTTCTTTCACATTTGGTGTAAAAAGGGCCTGACGTCTCATGTGCATTTAAGCATTTACTCTGTTGTTTCTCTCTATATATCAGCCATTGCAAGACCATTTGTTGGAAATGACAACTTCACTGGGGTAAATGTGCTATCCTTTCTTCAAATACACTATGCTAAATAGAGAAGGGAGAAGAGTGTAACCTAGTTCTATCAGCAAAATTAACAACCCATTTGTGGTGTTTCAGGGATTCTTTTTGTTCCTGGACCCAAAGCTCTGATCCAGTGTGTGTTGCATCATGACTCTCTAGGTAATCCGAAATATTTTCTGGGAACATCTGTCCAGTCAAATAACTTAAGGGTTTGCTCCATGCCAATTCCCTGATTGTTCAAAATGCATACCCACATGTAGACTCATTTGTTTCCAAGCACTTAGAGTAAGCCCAACTAGTTTTCTCTGAGAAAAATGCAATGCCATTCCCACCACCGCTTGAAATAGGAAATATGAGTAAGAACATGGCAGAGCTCGCTCTTTCTGCCAAACTCAAACACCTTGATACAGGGGCCTATGGTACAGAGCACACGCCCATACATTATAGCAACATTATAGAAACAACCATCCTTCTGAGCTGTGACAGAGCTCTTCATGGTGTTCCAAAGACTTTGAATGAAAAACCCACAATACCGAATAACTGCATCTTAAGGCCAAGGGGTTGACATGTGGCTCAAGCCTCCCTTGGTCTATAAAGGCTGTGCAGAGTGCATACAACCAGTCCACTTGCTCTCAGCTGCATGGTATCAGCCTTTCTCAGTTCCATTTATACAAGCTATGATCAGGCACATAGGTGAAAAGAATGTGGAAGGACAACGTTGTGGATGAAGGCTAAGTCATTTAAGCAGTTCCAGCTATATGAGAATGAACAAGTATTTCATATAAAGCCTATAGATTGACCTATATCAAATGAAAACTGTATTCAGAGGTTTTACAGAATCTGGCTGACTGTGATGCACAGAAACCCTTAGACACAGTTGCCAATGCCCATAACTCCCAGTGACACTGGTGAGAGTGTGATTTGCTTATCCAACTGAGAGCAGAACTTCTAGTTGTTATAATCAAGAGGTTTTTACACATTCTAATTACTGATGGTAAAGTGTTTCCTCCTTCTTTACACATTTTCATTTTTGCTTCCTCTTTTGTTCACTTTAAACATGGCTTGCAAAATGTTGGGGTTGTTCAGCCTGGAGAAGAGAAGGCTTCAGGGACACCTTATTGCAGCCTATCAGTACTTAAAGGGGGCTTATAAAAAAGATGGGGACAAACTTGTTAGCAGGGCCTGTTGCGACAGGACAAGGGGGAATGGCTTTAAACTAAAGGGGGGTAGATTTAGACTAGATAGAAGGAAGAAATTTTTTACGCTGAGGGTGGTGAAACACTGGCACAGGTTGCCCAGAGAGGTGGTGGATGCCCCATCCCTGGAAACCTTCAAGGTCAGGTTGGACGGGGCTTTGAGCAACCTGGTCTAGTTGAAGATGTCCCTGCCCACGGCAGGGGGTTGGACTAGATGACCTTTAGAGGTCCTTCCAACCCAAAGTATTCTATGATTCTATGATTCTGTAAAATGCAAGATGTGTCTGTACTCTCAGGCTGCACCTACACTGGTTTCAAAGGAAAGCTCTGAATGTGCATGCCAGTTCCTGGGCAAAGAGCATGTCAGAGCCCTGTCCAGAAAGCAGAGCACCCAGCTCTCCTTGGGGCTCAGGACCACATCCCTCCTCCACTTCAGCGGGAATGCATAGGCTCATACTGGCGTACAGTGCCTCAACACCCATGCCCTTCTGAAACGCCCAGCAGTCCCAGGGCTCCCATCTCATGCAAGTCCATGACCACACAGATTGCTGTAAGGCATCATTACTGCCTGCTGCTACTGACAGAGGGTTGTATCAGGCCCCTTATCAGGAGGTCTGCCTTGGGGAGAGCCATGCTGTATGAGAGGTGCCTAGATGCTCTAGAAAGTGGGTGATGAATATGCTTTTTTTATTGACTCGTAGAATCATATAACTGTTGAGGCTGGAAGGGACCACTGGAGGTCATCTAGTCCAACTCCCCCCACTCAAAGCAGTGTAAACTGGAGCAGGTTGCTCAGAGGCTTGTCCAGCCAGGTTTTGAACATCTCCAAGGATGGAGACTCTAACCTCTCTGGGCAACCTGTTTGAGTGTGTTTGACCATCTTCACAGAAAAAAAGATTTTCTCACATTTAAGTGGAATTTCCTGTATTTTAATTTGTGCCCATTGTCTCTCATCCTGTTACTGGATGCCACCGAGAAAAGCACAGTCTTCTTTACTCCCTCCCATCCAGTATTTGTACACATTGATAAGATCCCCCTGAGCCTTCTCTTCTCTAGGCTGGACAGCCCCAGCCCTCTCAGCCTCTCCTCATGCTGACAATGCTCCAGTCCCTTCATCATCTTTGTGGCCTTGCACTGGACTTGCTCCAGTAAGTCCACATCTTTTTTGTACCAGGGAGCCCAGAGCTGGAAACAGCAGTCCAGATGTGTCTCACCAGTGCTGAATAGAGATCATCTCCCTCAACCTACTGGTGACACTACTCCTAATGCAGCCCAGGGTGCTGTTGGCCTTAGCAGGCCCCAGCTCCTCCACACTGGGACAAATTTGAGCTCTCCTAAACTGTATGTGTTCATCAAGCTTTCATGTTTAATGTTTTGAAGGCAGAGATTTATGCATTCACAGCAATGCTCCTTCTGCAGCCTGCTTTAGTCATTGAAAATCCCTTACAAGTTCCAGTTACCATGAGGAAGAGTATTTTTCATATAAGGGTTGTAAACAACATAGGATGTGAACATTTTCACAGCAACACGCCCCACCTCCCAAGAAAACATTTTAGCTGACAGCTAAATTTGCTTTACATTTTCAGTTCTCAATGATGGCAGTTGTAAATCTGTATATTATTAATTGTTGTGGCATACAAAGCAGTCAATGTATCAATTTGGCAAAAGCAATATCATAAAATATGCAGAATATTCATATTCTTTGCTGATTATTACTAAGGATGTCCCCTGCTCATGAACAGGTTTTTTCTTATTATCATTATTATTCTGATGGTAAGATTAACTTGTGCAGTACTTATTTTACTGTTGCATTTCTCCTGAGTATTCCCAGTGATACAATTAGATGTGTATAGTTCAGCCACTGAATTTTTTTGTATGACATTTCTTACAATGAGGAGTAGAATTATGACAAGTTTTTGGAGATAAATTGCTATCCTCATTGAAAAAATAGCGGAATGAATGCAAGAAAAGACTGGTTTACACAGGGGCATCTTGACCTGCAAAACTTCCTGTGCCCATTCCATTCTTGAGTTACAGAAACAAATTTAAGAGTATATTAGCACACAAGAGACAAAAACGAAGTAAAGTGAAAACTGTGGAGAACCAAAACATACCAGGAAGCAAAAACCACTTACTGATTATTTCCCTTTTTTCTTTTCTTCCTGCACTAATCTGATCAACACATGCTTAGAAGTGGACTCAGATGGCTTTGTCCTTTTGGGTACGTCTGCACTATTGCCAAGAAATACTGACATATCCATGTTAGCTGTAAACAAGACAACTCAGCTACAAAGTAAAGTCAGATAGCTGGATAAATTGGTACAAGAGAACTCTTGAAACTGCTGTAGGGACCTGCTGCTGACACCTGATTCAGCTGGTTTATATTTGCATTTGCCCTGAGTTCAGAGAAGTGCTGGGAGAAGGGGAGGCATGTTTTATTAGGTTATAAAAGTAACCAGCATTTGGACAGATTAGACATGGTTCTGACTCAATGCATCCTCATCTAGAAAAAGTCATATTTTTCCTCTTGTCCAGGGATCAAAAAACTGCATTGCACTCTGTTCAGAGCGCTGGCTTCAGGACAGACAAACCCCGATGTGTCACACCTCTCACGGGGCTCAGCTCTTCTGTTTGGTTGGTTGGTTGGTTTTTTTTCCCTGTACTCTATCTACTGTTCCTTTAAAGCCTTCATTTTCATTATTTTATTTCTTCAGATTGTCATAAGTGGTCTCCTAAGTTCTTTTTCCTGGCTAAGGGATAGTGTAGATTCGCTTTGGCACTTGCTAGTGTTGGTACAGTCTTCAGGTTTCATTTTTATTTTATCACTAAATGGTAGTCTGATCCGACCAGATCAGTTTATGAGAATGGCTGTAGTAGATTGCAGTCCTTTCTGCTCTCAAGTTTAGTGAAACTCTTTCATACAAAAATCATCTTTGCAGCTGCTGAGATTTAAAAAATTGGACTTTTTTTTTTTTTTTTTAAATGTGCTGTGCTCCTGTGTAAATGTACCAGGGTCCCTTCTGTGAAAATAAACCAAGAAAAAAATCCTGGAAGGCTATACGAAGATTTTATACAGTTTCAGCCTTAGGTGAATTACTATAGGTATGCTATAAATCTCTGAAATCACACAGATTATAATGAAGGTGCTGGCTCATCCCCAGCAATATGGACAGAGTGCAATACTGTGTTCTTTGCTGATTTTGATCTAGTACACTGATGCATTTTATTTCATGCAGATTGATCAAAATCAATGTCTAGCACACAAAGATTCTTCATTTCACTTTGTTGTTCCAGAATACCTGTCCTCAACAGCATCATTATGCAAGATAATGTTTTAAAAAGAAATAAATGGATTGTGATCTAAATACTGCTTCAAGTGGCAAAATCTTTGTTATTCTCTTTGTCTGAAGAAACTCACTCTGTATTGGGTGGTTACCTTTTTCCTTCTGCTTTAGTTGGCTGCTTAATTAAGGTCCTGTTTTACAATACTGAATAATGCATATTGATTAATAGCTTTCACAAAAACTGCAAGAGTAAGATTGGCATCTGGTGGACTTGACAGATGCACGAGCCACTCACAATGCTTTTCTGTCAGGCAATTCAGTCCCCAGAAAAGGAGACTGCATGACTAATGAGTTTTGCACCTCCTCTTCATATGCTCATCTGCTTTCCCATTGATGTAATTTATTAGGCACTTATGTGAGTCATGGTTATCACACTGAAGTGGGAATGGTTGGTGGCAGCCATTATAATAACCGTAAAGCAAATAAAACAGAAATCAGGAAAGTGGGAAATGATGTCTAAGAAGCAGAGAACACCTGTTTTCCATTTATGCCTGCACTAAATGTTTGCAATTAATTAAATAGTTACAATCAGGGTTTGATAATGTATTTACACTTACAACTATTTTTACGAACCAGCATTCTTGCATCATTGCTGGACTTTTGAAGAGCAAGGTTCATGCAGCTCTACTAAATGAAAACTTTCATAACGGTTCACTATGATGAGCTGAGTAGTTTATGTGACATCTTCATTTTAGTAAAACTTTTGACACTCACATGACCATCTGATAAACAGAAGAGAGAAAATATTTCTAGGTTATCATAGGGAGCTACTTCTGTGGCCCCTACGGATACATCTAACCAAGTAGCAGATGGGGTTCAAAATAAACTTAATGTGTTTGAAAAGTAGTTGAGCCATGAAGAGACACTTTGAACCAAGGACAGAAAGTCTTTGGGAACCATCAGAAAACTGCTGCTGTCTACAAGGGTCAATAGGAAGCCGTTTAGTTGCTTCTTTGGAAGCGTATCAGTACAGCTGCAGTACATCACAGTTTTTTCTGCTTAGTCCATTGGTATTTGAGATGAACAGGAACATTTTGTTTCATGTGAATAAAATAGACTAGGGAAGAGACACTTCAGTAAGGAACACAGATTTGAGCTAGCTCAAGGCAAATAGTAGTGATGTAATTGTACATAGGATTTATTCTGACAGAACGTAGAAGTAGGGTTGTCTAGGGT
Organism: Aptenodytes patagonicus; assembly: GCF_965638725.1. Classification (NCBI taxonomy): domain Eukaryota; kingdom Metazoa; phylum Chordata; class Aves; order Sphenisciformes; family Spheniscidae; genus Aptenodytes; species Aptenodytes patagonicus. The sequence continues at coordinate 79,489,127 of NC_134950.1, forward strand.
TTTTTAGGTTTTTTAAGCCCAGAAAGCTGAAGAATGCTTGTATGCATGTCATAAAAGAGGGCATAATAAAGTGAATGTGTTCAGCAAGTTGTTAGACATTTTTATAAAAGGAGATTTTTGCTGACTGTGACAAATGTCTGGTACTTCAACACTGAACTAATCATTAGGGAGAACAGAAACATGAAGTTCAATAAGGAGAAGTGCAAAATACTGAGTCAGCATTGAAACTGACTGCGTGAACAGCAGTCCTGCTGAAGAGGACCTGGAGGTAACAGGGGATGGCAGGTTGAATATAAGCCGACAGTGTGGTCTCATTGTAAATAAGGCAGATTATGTGCTGTGCCACATTAAGATCATGGCGAGCAGACTGAGGGAAGTTGGTAGCTTCCTCTACTTGATATTATCGATGAATCCCCATCTGTGTGCAGGTATGGGTCCCTAAGTTTAAAAGGGCCATAGGGAAACTGGAGAGGGCCCAGCAGAGAACAGCTAAAATGGTCTGGGACCCAGAGCACGTGTGAGGAGCTGGACTTTGGTGGTCTTCTGAAGAGGTGATCTAACATCAGCCTACAGCTATATAAATGGCAGTTAAAAGCTGATGGGCCACACTCTTCTTTGCAGAAGCTGGTGATAAAAAAAACGGTGATGGACTTGAGTTGTAGCTTGGGAGGCTCAAGGTGGATATTAGAAAAAGATATGTCCACCAGGAGGGTAGTGCAGCCCTGAAACAGGTTATTCATAGAGCAGCTGGAATCTCTGATTTTGGAGGTTTTCAAGACTTCATTACACAAAACCGTGGCTGACCTAATCTGGCATAGCCACAGTCCTGTTTCAAGCAGGAGGTTGGAGTAGAGACCCTGAGAGGTCCCTTCCAAACGACATTTTTTCAGTTTTAGGATGGTTTTCCTATCCAAGCTGCCCCATGTGATCTAGTTGTAAGCATTCTGAAAGCAGGTAGGAAGACTGAAGCCGTATCAGCAGCACACAAAAGGCTGTCTCTAGAACTGAAGTGAAGGATTTGTAGAGATTGCTCACAAAGGTATCAAAAAAGAGCATAGAAGATAATTTAAAACTCTGAGACAAGGCAATCTGACACCAACAGAGCAGAGGCTGAAAAGAAGCGTTGAGAAGTAAGAGCACTCTAAGCCCCTTTTTGAAGGTTAAGAAGGTGAGCTGGTGTATAGCAGTACTAAAGTAAAAAGTTACATTTCTAACACCATTTGCACAGAGGTATCGCTACAGTATGAAAATAAACAATGGCACTCAAAAAAGAAACAAAGATCCTGCAGAAGAAAAGTAGCTTTCTCTGTTTTCCTCAAAGACTTATAAAGCCCCAAGCCTTTCCCTGCTTCTGAAAGTCTGGTGAAGAAAGATGAGATGGAAGTCTCGAGTTATTGGAGAGACTCACTTCAACAACCAGAAGCTCAAAAAGGCAGACCACACTGTTTCTCTTACAAGCTGTGGTGAAGTACTTTCCACTTGCTGAAGGTAATAATTAGAAGTAGAGGAATGGCATAGAATTTATCAATTTTCTAAAGGTAAATTTGGTGTTTAAAAAGTCAATGTAGCCATTGATTCAAAAGCAGTTTTGTTTGAAAGCTGTTTCAGTAGGTTATGCCTACATTATGTGTGCAGAAACTGTGTGCAGACCATCATGCCAACATTATGTGTGTAGAAACTAATCATTTCTTGAAGGTTAGTGCTTGAATCCTATACCTAGCATGATTTCAGAAGTGGAGGAAAGTGAGCCAAACACTTTTGACAGTAACACAGCTATTTACTGATATAAATCAACGAAGACACTGTGTCTAGGTACTGAAAGAAATCTATCCGCAGTTATCCAAGACAAGACGGGCACAATGCAATCTCTGTGGTTCACCGGTTGAGTCAATTGTTTGCTGCATTTGTATGGTGTTTGATTAACTGAAACTGCTGATTTATGAATTATATTTAATTTTTTACCTGAAGCTCATTATTGTGCTTATTAATACATTGCCATTTTAGTAAATTCATAGTGACTTAGCTTAGTGTATGCTCAGTTAAGTAAATACTGATGTGTTCAATATAGGCAAGTTGCATGGAATGAACGTTGAGACCTTAAGTGACCTTAGACAAGAAATTTGCAAGTCAGTTGCCTCTGCAGGTTCATTTCCTCTCAGCAGCAATTCAAAAAGAATTAATCCACTGCAGAATTAGCTCTTTCCAGAAATGCAAATCTTCTTCAGCAGAGCAGCGTTATTGAACAGAATAAGCAGTTTTATTGGTCAAGCAATTGGGGGTGACTTCTTCTTGGAAGAGCTTACAGAATTTTTAAAGTGTGAAAGTTACAGCAACTTGCCACCACAGTACAGAAAGAGATGCAAGAAAACAGGAACCTGAACTGTATGGGAAGATGCCAATACTATACTTTATGATTTTTATCATTATTATTTTAGGTATAACCTTCTCAGCTGCTGCCTCTGTTCCACTTCTGTTATTACAAAGTTGAAGTTGTTAATGTTCTTTGCATTTACATTTTCTCCATATTTCTGAATCATGACATTCTCTTGAAATACAAGGTTAAAGATACAGGGTCTCATAGCCCAATATCCTGCTCTGTTGCAGACAATTTTATGGCATAATCTTTTGAAAACTTAGTTAACAACCTTAAAAAAAAAAAAGTTGTTTTCTTGCCTTTCAATGTAGAAACACATAAATTGTAAAGACGAGGACTTTTCTGAAGAAGCAGCAAAACAGCTTCTTCAGCAGCTACATATATACCACAAAACAACACTAACCTGATTTCAACACAGACATATATAGATTTGTTCCGTTCACCTCCTTCAAGATTAGAGAGCAAATGCAGTTAGAAACTGAATTATTTTGGGGGTGGGGCAGAGGGAGGAGGGAATAGGGAAAGAGGAGAAGGAAGAGAAATCACTACAGTAGCGTGATATGACCTTTTTCTAGTTGTTAGACAAGACTTACCGGAATTTTACAGCCCAAAGAGGGATTCCCTGATTCTCTAGTTGGCTATTCAAAACGTAATTGCAACATTTGAGTTCCTCGCAGCCTTGAATATTTTCACGAATTCAACCTTCCCAAAGAGTGCACGAGTAATGTCAGTCTGCTTTCAGAAACCAATAGCATGGGTAAATTCCCCCAAGTAGTTGTGCAAGTCTAATAAAAGTATCTCGTTTCCAGTGTGGAGCCCAGGAGCATGTTTTGAGCTGTCTGGGCTCCCTACAGAGAACATGAGGAGAGTTAAGGTGCGTCCAAATGAGACTCTAAACAGCCAGCTCAGACAGATAATCTGTTGTGAATGAATATTTGCTTCAAACTAACATGAATCAATCTCTCAACTGGTTAGAAACGGAGCCAGAAGTGGTTAGCTCAGATGTAAATATGCAAATTGTAAACATCTTCTTTTAGTCAAATTAATCCTACCTGGAATAGCTAAAGTCTGCCTAGAGTAAGTTGACAGAGAATATTCAGCACACGTATGACTCTTAAGTCTGAGTCTTCTCAGTTACTTCTCTGGAGGCTTCCAGGGGAGATCTCCATCTACATAAAATCCTCAAGCTGGATTCTCTGTTGAAGATGATCCTACATCCTTCCTTTCAAAAATGCAGAGTTCACTCTTAAAAAAAAAAAAAAATAAAAGCCACGGAAAAGTATTCCATCATTCTTCTGGAACAGTGGGTAGAAATTTTCCCTCATAATTCAGCACTCAGGCTCATTCCTTCTTCTGCCTGAAAGTGCGAGAATCAGGACTGTAGCTTCTTGTCTCCTCAGAAAGTTTCCTAATCGTTAGGCCACAGGCTGTTTGGGACATAGCAGCTAGGAGACAGGGTCAAGGAGGAAAGGTTTGGATTAGAAGTGCCACCTCCCATCTTTGCCTTTTGGAAACGTGTGCTGTTTAAAGTGGAATTGCAGACTGCTTGGAAGGCAGCTGGGAGAGAGCACACCGACACATGCTCTCACTTGCTCTGGTTGCTGCACCACAGACACGGGTGCCCCTGTGAGCAATGGCCGTACCCCAGCTGCTGCACGCAGACCCCCATGAAGACACATGCACACCGAATAGGGAGCCCCCCACCCAGGAAAAGAGTTAGAAATGGAGTTTAATGAGAAGACAGGACAGACTGCGCTGGTCAGGTGCCAGGCATGGCTTTATCACAGAACCTAATGCACTGTAAACATTGTTTGTTATCTGAGGTCTCTTGCAAAAACATAATTATAATGCTAGCCACTGCATCTGTAGGTTGCCAGTGTACAGCCAGTTACAGAACTGGATGTGGCTGCTGTGCGTGGGGCATGACTGCACCGGCCCCGTTTCCTCAATAAAAAACATTGCGTCAGCTCTAGTGGGGAGAGAACTGTTTGGGTTTTTGTACGCTTTGTTTTCGCTATCAGGCATTAATTATATTTAAGGTCCATAAATCCGATCTTGTGGTTTTAAAAATAATAAAACACTGTGTAAGCTCTGTAGCATTGTTTTTGTTGATATGGTACTACAAAATGGGAAGGTAAGACTTATGTAACAAGCCAGGAAATTTCAAGAATAAATCTACTTGCTATAAGTTTCTCTCATGTTTATCCAGATTCAAAAGATTTTCTTGCAAGACTTATTCATGGCCAGCCCCACATCCTGGGATCCAAATTAAAATCTCCCTGTCTTACTCATTTAGCAAAGAACACAAATGTGTGAAAAGCCCCTAAAAGCAGGTATAACACATAAAATGAATACAATAGCACACAAATATTTCATTGTGGAGAATTTATTATGCGGTTAGTTTATAGCAACTAAATTAGAAGCGAGTAAACAATAAAAATAATCCCCAAACTTCACAAACTGATTTTAATGCAAGAGCAACCAGATTTGAAGCATGCTATGCAGTGTCCTTAGTATTTTTGGTTTACTAGCCTTTAAGATGATTCCTTGCACTCTGACAAGTATTCAGAGACTTCTTACTGCAGGAGAGAACAAACCATCAGGTTTAGACCCTGTATTGTCTAGAATAATCTTCCTCCTCCTCCTCCACAATTCTAATGCTGGAGACAGCAAAACATTCAGCTGTTCAAGGATTTGCATGTATTTTTGGAACCTGTAGACTGACTTTCCTGTCACTATTTGACTGAAGAATCAAGACTGGCCACAAGCAGCAGTGTAGCATAAGTGCATGAGCTTATTCTTTGTAATATGAAACATCAAAGGGAAAGACAATTAAGAAAGAATCTTTACTGAATTAAATATAATTGACTCACCTAACCTGACTTCTGGCACATGGAGGATGGCTCCTTCTCCACCTGCAGATCTACAGTTGCAGAACAGGTTTGGTGCCCTAGTAGCAGGCGAGAAGCAAAAGTCATACCTGGGGAAGCATCAGAGCTGTCCAAGCATAAACCACGTATTAGCGACAGGAGGAAATGGCAAGGGATAGTAGTAGTAGGTTTCCATTTGTGGAGGACAGAAGTCCCCATCTGCCTACTTGGCTTGCTATCTAGAATGATTTGTTGCTTGCCAGGGGCTCAGATCCAAGATGTTGCCAAGAAACCACCAAGGCTTTCCAGCTATTACTCCCTGCTGCTTATCCACATGGACCCCAACGATACTGCCAGGAGAGACCAGGGGAGTTAAGAGTGACTACAAGGATCTGAGAGTGAGGATCAGGAACTACAGACTGGCCAGCCTCACTTTCCCCTGCAAAAATCACGGACCAACGCCCCTTGGAGCACATTTCTGGGCCCATGAAGGAGAAGCAGGTAATTAGGAAGAGTCAGCGGGGGTTTACCAAGAGTCAGTCATGCCTGAACAATCTGATTGCTCACTATGATAAAATGACTGGATTTGTGGACAAGGGGAGAGCAGTGGATGACTTTGACCTCGCCTTTAGCACTTGTCAGCCCCTTTCAAAACACTCTTCCTTCTCTTGACTTAAAGAATAAAAATGACATCTGATAAATTTCTGTAGTATTTCTACCAGTTAGCACCTGGGCTCTCAGCGGCTTCTGACCAGAGTGACTTGAAGTGAAAGAAGAATTTACACAAATAGTTATGTGTGTCAACTTACAGCTTTGCCATGCGGCAGATATAGGGAAGATATTCTCATATTTAGTTCCATGAAAGAACAATACAGATTTTCATTGCATTGGCAGATTATTCTCCTGTAGAGTAGCAATGGTAGGCACCCAGATCTCTTGGTGGAGGTCTGCAATCCAGCAAGGGAAAGTTTTCTGCAGTACAAAAGCAGATGCTGAGTGGATGTGGGCTGGCCCAGCACCTGGGGTAACACCACAAATGAGGAGAAGCAAAACTCAGAGTGTCAAGAACAGGACAAGAAACTGAAGATATCAGAGCAGTAGCTGCAGAAGAAACTTTCTGAGCCTCTGTTCACCCTGACAATAGCCAGACATGTCTTTAGAATCACCGACAACGTCACACCTGTAGGTTTGAAACATTTGACTGGAAACTGCAGTCTGTCCTTGCTCTTTGGCTGAGTGGAGGTTCCTCTTCCTTTTGTCTTTCCTGGACTTTCCCCATCTGGGTGCCTCAAGGCGTTGCATGGACATGTGCTGGCATCTTGAGAACCTGCTCAGTTAGGTGCCATCAACACTTACTGTTCTTTCTTGACCTTCTTCACCATCGCTTTTAGGGTCTTCACTTTCCAGGCGAACTCATTTGAAGCTTTCTACTACAGATCTCTGTAGCTGAAGCAGCACATTCATCCCTGAGGGGCACCCCACTCTGCCCACATACACACTCACATGGGCCTGAACAGACCATTCCTGTTTCACTGGAGTAGTTTCCTCCAGAAACAGCCACTGTCTTCAGGGTGTTTTTTGATAGCAGTGAGACACTGTGTGTGGGCATAGAGCAAAGGTGCTTGCTTTCTGCATGGCAAGACCTATGTTCTCATCAGCATATGGAAATCATTCCCTCATCTGGGGCAAAAGCTCCCCACCTGTCTGACTCCTGAAGGCAACAGCAGGAAACACAACCACAGAACAGCCCTCTCCCCATGCTGGCAGCCCACCCACACCTTCCCTTTTCACTCTACCACCTCTGCGTGCCAGTGCTGACCTTCTTCCCCATAACTCTATGCCACGATGTTGTCCATCACTACTTCCACCCATTCTGAAGAAGGGCAAGGTGTCCTTTGGAGGCTCACAGTAAAGCACTGTCTCTACACCTCTGCCTCTTTAGCATTCCTTCCTTTAGTAACACCTTCCTCAAGCCTAAGAAAAAGGAGAAATTCTTCCCAGAGGCTAAGCACACCAGACAGTCATTGCCCACAAACAAGAGAGTCATGAAACCAGGAGCATGAATGGCTTCAAAGGAGTAGAAGCAAAAGACCTGAAAAGGAGAGTACACTGGTAAGAAGGAAAACCACCACCAAAGCAAATACAGAACAAAATTGGCCCCTGGGAAGGAGGAAAGCTACTATTCATCCTCAACTTTCGAGTTCTCAACTTTGATAGTCACAGCTAGATTCAAACTTGTCAGGTCAGCTTTCCTAGCTGCTTTCCCACTCCTAGTCCCACTACTCAGCACTTACGAGACAACTTGCACTAGGCAGACCTCTGAAAAGTTATAGAGCGTCTCTCTTCTCTTTTAAGTGCTCTGTCATCAACAAAAGATTCTCCCAAACACTTGGACTAACCATCCATGTGCCTCTTCCTTCTCTTCATCCCTTCACAAACCCATCCCAAACACCTGCAAGTTTTTCAGAGGAAGCTCACCTTGGTTGGGATAGGCTCTTTTCCTCTCACTTGGAGTACTTTCAACACTTTCTGTGTCAGTGAGGAGTCCCACCTCTAGCTTCCAGAGCTATGCAAGATCTAATACTACTTCCCAGTCTTTGCTCTGTACCCATTTGAAATAGACTTTAACCATGACAGGCTGTCAGAGGGCAGAAGACGACCTGGGCCACTAGCTCTTGCTTGAGCTATGTTGTAGGTGTATCTGTCTCTAGTCTGGTCTCTCGACTTACTTCCTGGCTGAATCTTAGACCTATGTTCTAAGCAGTTCATCTCCAGTTCGGCTTCTAGCCCTCTCTCTTGTGTGGACATCAAATCTAACTTGTAGCTTTTCCTCTGAGCCTCATCTCCTGCTGCTCCTGACTCAGCTTTCTTGGTGCACCCTGGACTTGATTTGTCACCTCACTTTTCCTGGGAATGCCAAAAGAGCCTGTTACCAGCACCATACCCTACCTGCTGTGTCTGGATGCTGCAGATCTGTGTCCTGATCAGAGAGCACTGTCCCTGCCTGTGCTGTGGTCATCCTCAGCTCCTGGGTCATCTCTTGTGAAGGAGCCTTGTTCTTGCTTCTCCCTGGCACCTCTTGCCCTGTGTGGCACAAGGCAATCCTCCTGCCATCAAGAGGCCACATGCATGAAGCTGTCATAACTGTGCTGGGAGTTCAGGTAATGCCTTTGCCTTGCTTTTGCCTAATCACTTTTTTCCTTGGGCATGGTGCCAGTGTAACTGTAGCCCTGTAATATGGTATTGTCACCGCTAGTAACATGCCATAAGCTTTGTATTGAGTTTGCAAGGGCTCAGGACTGAGGCTTGTCAGGTCTGCTCTGTCTTAATTTCTTTTGACCTGCCTGCAGCAAAAGAAAAGATAGGAGAAAGAAGAAAAAAGGAAGAAGAAGGGAAGAAAAAAACCTGTCAACATGAACATCATATTTCTCCTGGTAAAGGATTCCAGATGTTGACCACTTGCTGTAATACTCCCTCCTCTGCAAACACCAGCATGAAACCACTGACCTTTGGACCCAGAAGAGCAGTGGAAGGGTGAGGATAACAGCAGGAAAAAGGAAGAAACTAAAATGTGTGTGCATTACAATTAAAATTGTATTACTGCTATTACTATGGCTTTTTACCTATACATAAGTATTCTACCTGCATTTTTATTCTTTTTTCTGTAATAATTAGATCTAGACTAATGATGATTCCTGAATTAGACTGTTAAGATTTCAGCTTTACTAGTAATAAATTCTTGGTCTTTATATACAAGCTGTGCTTCCTCTTTGCACACAGACAAGATCTTGAATGTAATGCCACGCGAGGGGGTCTAAATCCTCCTGCCTGCACTCCACCATCTCTCCTTGAAAGGCCCTGCACGGGATGCTTATTTATCCCTTCTCATTGGTTTAGAGAAGAAAAATTCTGAGCAGTTCTGCTCCTGGCATTCAAGGTAACCACACAGCTTGAAGAAGAAATTGTGCTTCTTGCTACCAACAGTATTGGACAGGCATCAGAAAGCAAGAGGACTTCCACAATGGAAGAAGTTTTCTCTTAAATTAGGAGACAGTCCTTTAGGACTGAGTAAGAGAGCAGCCTCCAACACATCTGTGACTATACAAGGCACAGGATTAGATCCTATTTGAGATGGCTATCATAATATGATGCCTTCTAGGAGTTTGCGTGATGCCTTCTGGAGGTATTTTCAGGGAAGAAGTTCCCACACTGGAGACTGCCAGAGCTTGCATCTCTTGAGGGAGATGGATAAGCCCAAGGGATGAAGTCCTTTCAAGGCCTTTCTGGAGCTAACAGTGAGGAAGCTTTATCTCTCCCTCTTAGCCTTTCCTCTCTGAAGACCAACATCAGGCACACTGCAGATGAAACTGAAGCCTACCAACCCTAAACAGCAGGAACATTTTTCCCCTGTGCTCACTAAGAAGTGGACAAGGCAGACACCTTAAAACTCTCTCCCTGATGGTCTTCACCTGGAGGCCTCCATGGTGTGTCCCCCTCCTCCTGGGACGCAGTGTGTGGGTGGTATCCTGCCACAAACCCCCCATTTGAATCTGGTTTCCCCTGGTCAAGGTGTGGTAGGAAGGCGCAGACTAAGGATAGCAATAACCAGCTAGCCATGTTCCAGATGTTACAGTCTTAGAGTTTACCCAGGCCAGATAATAAAACTCTTAATCCATCCCATTAAACAGAGAGCGGCAGTGTCTGCGTAAGCAGAGATGAGAATCTCCATGGACAGCTTTTGATCTGGGATCTCTACCCAGTTTCCAGTAGACTCATTGATATTTGTGTGTTGCTTATTACATGTTTACTTTTTTGCTTATGTATTTGCTTGTCCATAGGTAATATTACTTGCTTGGATTGTTTTACTGTTTCTGTACACATTGAATTAAAATGCTTATGACTGTAATCCATACTTGGCTTCTATCACAAAGCAGAGATATGCTCCCAGCACGTTATTCTTTACAACAAAACTAGTGACTGTTGCAAAGGTGAGTTAGGGATTCATAAAATTATAAATATTTAGTAGTGGAATAAGTTACTGTGTTCCATTCATTGATTTCTATAGCTACAGCCTCCAGTGTTCCCTTTGCATGTTTACTTACACAGTGAAAGTATAATGAACTACCTAACCATCGGAGCTAGAGTTGCTATTTAAACTTCCTTGTGTTCAAGTAAAAGTAAAAATGAGTTATTTCATTAGAAGGAGGAAATTAAACAATTTCCATCTGTATTCTGAATTACAGGGTTAGTAGTACTGCATTTGTGTTAAGCATGAATATATATATATCACCTTGGCCTTTATTCTTGTTTCATAAGTGGAAAATGGTTTGGGAATAATCAGATGACCTTCTGAGGAGGTCAAAGTGTGCAGGAAGGAAGAAGTGGCATTGATAATTTTAGTTGGGCAAGATTTACAAGAGTTATGCATTTAATATTAATATGCATCCAATTATCCCTCCTGGTGCCTAGATTGAAATTTTAGATTCTCAAAAGTCCTGTTTGCTTCATGCCTAAATCCTAAAAATTTTGGCTAAAAGTGCCAAAATTTATATGCTAACACTTCATGTTCTGTAAACACCTGTAGAGGATGGTCTCACCTAGTACATCGACAGGAGCTGAGGAGGAAGGAGAACACAGTGAGTAGAGAAAGCTCTGCTATTATCTCTTTTATAGAAGAACCCTGAGGTTGACACTGGAGACAATGCTGCAGCGATGGTGTTTCTCTGCCTGTGTGTCCTGGTTTCAGCTGGGATAGAGTTAATTTTCTTCCTAGTAGCTGGCACAGTGCTGGGTTTTGGATTTAGTGTAAATAACGTGATAATGCACCAATGTTTTAGTTGTTGCTAGGTAGTGCTTACACTAGTCAAGGACTTTTCAGCTCCCCATGCTCTACCAACTGAGAAGGCTGGAGGTGCACAAGAAGCTGGGAGGGGGCACAGCCAGGACAGCTGACCCCAACTGGCCCAAGGGACATTCCATACCATGTGACGTCATGCTCAGTACATAAACTGGGGAAAGCTGGCCGGGGGGGCCGCTGCTCGGGGACTGGCTGGGCATTGGTCAGCGGGTGGTGAGCAATTGCATTGTGCATCACTCGCTTTGTGTATTCTTATTATTATAACTACTACTAGTAGTAGTATTTTATTTTATTTCAATTATTAAACTGTTTTTATCTCAACCTATGAGTTTTCTCACTTTTACTCTTCTGATTCTCTCCCCAGTTCCGCCGGGGGAAGGGGGAGTGAGCGAGCGGCTGCATGGTGCTCAGTTGCCAACTGAGGTTAAACCACAACACTGTGGAAATCTGGATCTAAAGTGCTTTTTGAACATTCTCACCATGAAACTATATGGCAGCTTCTTAAGTGGCAGCTCATGAGCTAACTCAGTCTGCAAGCAACCAGCAAGTATCCTGCTGATAGCAGAAGACTTTCTCTGCACCAAGCACTTCACAAGACATGATAAATGCATGTGAATGAGGGAAGGACCAGAGATCATTTTAGACTTTTGCAGCAAGAGTAGAGGAAATAGAACTGGAGTACCAATGCTCATTCCTTGCTCCCTCAATCCAACCCTTTCCACATGCATATTCACCTTCCTTTAGTTTGCCAAATCTCACGCCCCCCCGAAAAAAAAACTGGTGGAACAGTCTTGATACAGGGTATTCTGGGGTGAAAAGCTCTCAGCATCTCAACCTGTTCTACTTTGTGTGGAATAATTATTGGTTATTGAGTCAGAGATTTACAGCAACCATAGCTTAATTTTTAGAGCACTTGCCTAGAAGCTGCTGAATACCTAATTTGACAGTGATATAGTCACAAAACAAGGACTTGAACCATTTCAAATTAAGGTAATGAAAATCAATACAAGACCTTATGAGAAGGGAAGGTGATATTTATTTTAAACAAAACTTACTCTCCACCCTTCCAATCATTCTTTCCTGTTTTACTCATATAAACATCAAGATGTGTGTATATTTGTAGTTTGGGATGGGTCACTTGTCCATAACATGGAGGATGAGAGGTGCCAGCTATTGAGTCCTCACTATGTCTTCTGAATCTCTTTGCGGGTGACAATTAACTGCTTTGGGGCAGTTATTTTGTACCCTTCAGGAGTCAACAGTTATTGAAGCATAATCTTTTGCCTCAGTAGCTTGCTTACAATAGCATCCAAAAATGTTAGGCAAGGTGGCTGCCCATTTTCTTTTATTTCCTCATTTTGGGTATCTTGTTGGCTGCAGTCTGTCTTCCTATTGGAATACCAGGATGAGGAAAGGCACAACCTGCATGCTATAACTGTGCTGTCATCCTTGTGCTGTCAGAGTGCAGGCCTTCTGCTGATGAGTCAATCATAGTCTTGTCTTGGTGCAAGAAGCACCTTCCTTATTTGCTACTGATTTTATTGCTCTCACGTATGTCATTGGCTATTGATGCATGCCATTCTTCCAACCTGTGCTCTAGGGTTTCTTGTGGTGCTTTCACATAAATCTGTTTCTGTTCATGCCATCATCTCAATCTGTATATTTCTGTTACAAATCCTTGCATGTCCTTTATCGCAGGAGAGTGCTTTAACTGCAACACTGGCCAAACTCGGTGTCTTTCTCAACTGATGAATGTTCAGTTCAGCAGTTCATCAGCTTCCACTTCAGTGTGAAGTGGAGCACTGCTGTCAGAAGGGGCTGTAAACTAACTTCCCCCTGCTCTCAGAGTAGCTGGTAGCCTGATGGTATTGTATTGGTTTGGCAGGGTGTTCAGATTTTCTCAAGACGACAAAGGAAGCTAGAGTAGGTCCTATGCACCCCAGAGGTAGTTTTGTATTTCCTAAGCAAAACTGGCCAGAGGCGATTCAAAGTGATGAATCTTGACTGCAGGTTAGATATTTTTCTCCAACCTGGGTGAAGTCATGACAGACTTTATGGGAGAAGGGCTTAAAGCACATGCCTCTCCTCAACATTTGTTATGAACTGGAGAGGCTTTCAAGGCGTTGGGGTTTCTGCACTCTTATCTGTAGGGAACAGAAGGCATGTAGGGAAAAAGGGGGTCTGTGGTTTTATGAAGCCATGCTAGGTCCAGTCTCCAAAAGAAGCATATTCCTATTAAGCCTTTTGGAGGTGCTAATTCAAACAAGAACAGCAGCCTGCACATGCAGATACACTCCTCCCAGCTGTAGAACCAGACCAGAGATGTCAAGTGTAGATATTCTCCTTCTGGAAGAGTTCCCTACGGAAAGAAGAATCAAATATCAAATAAAGTGTTATTAATTTGCCACTACCTCCCCTTTTTTGCTCAGCTGCTTAAACCTTACTGAAATAGAATAAAATAAAACACAGAACAAAACCCATAAAATAAATTATTATAGCAACATGCAGACAAGATTCCTGTTCTCCAAGCTTCATCTCAAAACCTCAAATATGGAGAGACAGCCCTTGGCCTCAAGTCTTGTGCTTTTTGAAGTTTTCTTTTTCTTTTGAAAAGCAATACAGTTTGCAGATCTGAGGTTCAGAATTCCTAAATTCAATCTCTCCTAAGATACTTTCTTTTTAAAGCTTAATAAATGTTCACAGTGCTATAGAATGGCATGTGCGGGAATAACAGTAGTTCCTCTTGGTATCCGTGCTATGCTTATCTCCATGGCAGCTAAGCAATTTGGAGAAGAAAAAGCAAACAATTTATTGCTGCATAATTCTTTCCCTCAGGCCTTTTCCTGGTTTTCTGTTGTTTGCTATTAATATGTACTATGATGTCTGGATCAGAAAATGTCAAGGTTAAGAGTCATGTTATCTAACAGTGCAAAACACTTTATCTCCAGCCCTTGAAAGTCCTGTTCCTGCTGCAGCTAGTTATTTAGCCTGATCCTGTCCGGTCTGGGATGAGGAGGGACTAAGGAGTGAGTATTGTGACTATCAGGTATCGGCTAACAGCTCGTCCCAGAAGCAGGTCTGCCAAGTCTTCCACTTCACACTTGCAGCCCCAGCCCTAATCTTGTTTCCCTCACCACAGAGCTAGTGACTCGTGTTTCCCCGTGCAGGGCTGGGCTTCCCTCTAAAACGTGGGACTTCCTCATGCTGGATGAGCTAACTGAGCCAAAAAACAGCTACGGCAGGGAGATGGGCTCCATCAGAGGTGGAAGGTGTGTGCCTCTCTAGAGCCACAGCCCTGAACACCAGCCTCATTTTTACCTTAATTTGTGGGTATTACATGACCCAAAATAGGGACTATTAAGGCAGTTGAGGAATCCAGTAGCCTCTGGGACACAGGAAACTCCTCTCCCAAAGCCAAAGCCCAGGAGGTTTCTCCTGTCCCAGTGTAATGGCCGTGGCTGATGCTCTTCCATTTGCAGGCCTGGCCAGTAGCGAGACTGACCATGTGCTCCAGACACACAGGTACACACACACATGCAGTATGCACAGCACTAGCAGGGCCAGCCCCATAGACTGACGCAGACCAAACGGAGCCTTTACTGGCGCCTGCATGAACACAGCAGCACTCGCATAAACGTAAATACCGGTAGCTGGGTCCTGTTCCTCCTCTCCAGTTTATCAGGCTTAAAGTTCACCAGTGCAAGAATACACGCACCTTCACTCTCTAGGCTCACAAGCACAGCACATCCACAAATCCCTCAGTCCTCAGCACAGGCTCTAAGCCTGCCTGATACCCTCGCTTGGGCCGGGGGCCCCTTACCCAGCCATCGGCTCAGGCCTTAAGTCTTTCCAGACGTGGGTCTTCTGCTTGCCAGCCACTCCAGCTTGAAGTGAATTACACATACACGCGTGCGCACACACATATACACACAGGGCTGAAATTAGCTCGGCAATGTCTGCATACCATGCTGTCCAGTTGTTGGCACTATGGGCCCTTATGACCCACGGCCCCTTCTCCGGTCGCTGACACGTAGACCTCCCCACACAAGCACAGGCTAGAGAGTGAAATTACACAGGAAAAAAATAGTTAAGCATAGGATTTAGTAAGAAGATAAGAGAGACTGAAGTCAGTGCAGGGCTCGATCAGACAACCATATCGACCAGCAGCTTGCTTATACACGACTGTCCTCCTTTATCCCCACTTCTCTCCATTTTCCCGTGCTTACAATTCCCCCAACCCATCTCGATTCCTCTCTTTTTCCACCCTTGTCTCCTCCCAAATAAACAACCCACTCTAGTTACTCTTTCCGCGTTGCTCCCAGTTTTGTTACATCCATAACCACATTTGATGTTTCTGATGCTGTTACCTATAACATCTAGGCCTTGCATGGTGTTATTGATATGGTAACCTGGACACTGTTTTCCTTCCAAGATTGCACTCTCCAAAAGGTCCCCAATATTGCCCTCCAGTTACCTGTGAAGCTTGTCCTTCTCTCACATAGTTCCTCATAACAACCTGTGAAATCCAGCCATTTCTCGTGGTGTTACACTATAATGTTTTGCAGCTGCTTACTCTGCTATTTGTTATGTTCGGCAGTTTCTCTTGTTATGTCCAGTATTTTCTCATGGTCTGTTCTGTTATCCAAGCCTCAGGATGGGCCTAGTCATCTCCCTACATAGTTCAGTGGGGAACGTAACCCATAATGTTTCCCTGTGCAGCAATCACAGAAAAATAAAAATAATGAGCCCCTTGCATGGAATCACAGAAAACCCGGTTGGAAAGGACTTCTGGAGGTCATCCAGATGAATCTTGAGAATTGCCTAGGAAAGAAATTCACTATCTCTTTGGGCAACCTGTTTCAGTGCTTAACTACTCTCACCATGGAAGAATTGCTTCCTTACATGTCACTGGCATTTCTCTTGTTGCACCTTGTTGCTGGAGAACTTTCCTCTTGTCGTTTCACTGTGCACATCCAACCAGAGTCTGGCGCAATGTTCTCTATAACCCAGCTTTAGTTACTCTAAGACAGTAGTTAGATTCCTTCTTAGCCTTTTCTTCTCCAGGATAAGCCAGATCCATCCCTCTGGCCACCCCCAGCCACATGACCATCTCGGTGGCCCTCCACCAGGCTTACTCCAAGTGGTTTCACATCTTCCCGGAACACAGCATGAAAGGGAAGTTTGCTCCTGTACCATATGAAGTTCCCTTTCCCTATCCCATTCACATCAGCAATGTGTCTGGTTCAGGACAAAGACAGGGTAAAAAAGTCAATGAAAATTAACCAAATTACTTAACGAAAACAGAATTCAGCTCCATTTCCCCATAAATGGTTCTAAGAGACTATAGGGACATAGAGATGTATCAAATACATTACAGCTTTCAATTCTATGGAATCACTTCCCCTAAATCAAGGCTATCTCTTGTGCAGAGAAATGGAAGGGGACAGTCTTGGATTTAAAGCATAAGAGGCAGGGAAGCTATTACAGAGCTTTAAACGAATGGAAAGATACTGCCAGAAATTCAGAAGAGGAACTCGATACCACCTGGCCAAGGATGTTAGTATTGTCTGAGTTGCTAAGCAACTATATAAGTTATTCATGTCAAGATTAAGTAAATTTTGTCATTTAAAGAATGAATTACAGTCGTCTTTGTATTATTTAAAGGAAACCAAAATTTACTTTGTAGTGATATAGTACTTGTCGCTCTTTCGCTTTACAGTAGCCTGCCACTAACATTTTCATACAATGGTTAAGAAATATAAAATCCTTAATCCAAATTTGGATACCCAGATAGAAGCAGGCTTCTTTTATGAGTTTTTCCCTTTTCCTTGAGATGTTTTCATGTCACCAAACCTGAAGCTGATCTCTACCACTCCACTCCTCCTTTTTTTGTATCTGCATCTCTGCCAGTATATGACAGAAAGACGTATTATAGTAATCAGTGTTCTGCTGAAGGCACAGCATCTTGTTTGATGCTTATGAGATTTATGAGCTAAAATAAGGCCTGGTCAGCATAGATGTTAACTATTCCAAAAAATGCTGTTGAAACCACCCTGGAATACTATTTTTTTTAAATGATGACATATTAAAATCATTTACAATTCCCAGTTTGTAGCACTGGAATAGATGACAAAGTGTGTTCAGACATTTTGAAGGTTGTTCTACCACCTCAGGATAAACAAAAGAATTTAGTGACATGAAGAAAGATGCCATAGAGAAAGCCACACAGGATAAGAGGGGAAATTATTTAAAAGAAGATCAACAGCTTAACACACATTCAGATGTAAGTATCCATTTGTCCTTTATTATCATATAATAAATCTGTCCCCCATACTTAACAGTAATACATAGACCATTGCATAACTTCTCATCAGTTAAAATGATTCTGCTTTTGATTGTACCATCAATACAATGGGCCAAATGATAACTGTCAACTAGTAAAAACTGGAGAGGTTTTACAGATCTCAACAGATCTATTTACGCTGGTCAAGCACCTGATTCATTTTTCCTGTACAGCCATCTCCTCACTTGGCACTTCCCAACTGGTATTTGGGGAAGGAAGGTGATTTAACATTTGCAGTCTACCTGGGGATTTGCTTATTTTTTAATAAGGAAAAGTTTCTTCTGGGTGTTATTTGAGGGTGAACAATAGCCCTAGAACTTACTCGAAGAGCAGCTCTTAAGCAGACAGTTGCATCATGAATATTTATCCGGCCGCATGCAAAAAGCTCTGAGCATCTTGGCTATGCTTTTCTCCTTCTGCAAGATATCCTCCTTTGTTGGGAGAGCGCTGCCATAGCAACGAAGGGCAGCAGAAGGCAAGGGGGCTGACAGGCATGTATACAAAGCAGGTTGGATTTTCAGGCTAATTAAAAGGTTTTGTGTTCTGGGTCACCTTGTCAATGAGATACGATGCTCAGAAAGCTGCGGCCAAAGCTGCTCAGCTGAAAGTGGAGCAAATGCACAAAGGTTCTTCTGGTGTTTACCCTTCCTTGAACACAACCTGTAATTTTCATGGTAAGCAATTGCAATGGCTCTAGAAAATTGGTTGCTGGGTCATCTTGCTAAATAGGCAAAAGTTGTTTTTATGAGCTAGACTGTAAAACCGTTCAGTCTGGGTCTGGTGAGTGATTTGTATCGGTGGACTTCTACCCTCAGAATTCTTTTGACACACTTGCTAAAATGCATTAAAATTAATTTTAACACAGCCTGAATGAAATAGATTTGAGCAGTTCTGCAAGCTAACGCTGCTTCAAAATATTTTGTCATCTTGATCAGTTCAGTGCTCTTTCAGTTTAATGCGGGCATGTTTTTTGATTATCTGTGCTGTACACGTAAAGCATTTCTAGTCTACCTGAGGAACAGGTATGGAGGCAGCTGGAGCCTAGCTCCTACATTTCCTCCACCTGTTGCCTGTGTTTCTGTTTCTGATTCACTTTATAATTCTGCAGCTTGAACCACACTTGCCACAAGAATATTGTGAAAATTAGTATTTGCACTGCTCTTTGGAGATGCTCCACCCTCACTCCTGTTATTTTCTTGATGGCAGTGGGCTGGTAGTTTATTCATGCAGTAGGATTCAGTTTTGAAATGCTGCTTCACATAAATGAGCACCAAGGAGACTTTTACTCTTAAAAACTGTACGGGGTGTATATACGGTAGACTGAGACCACACCGGGGCCTCTTCCTGATACAGGGTAGGGATGTTGTGGGAACACGTACCTGCAGACAGGACCTTAAGAGCACTGTGGGGCCCCTCAGTTAACGCACAGCCTGACATACCTGCCCACAGCACCTTGGCTTCACACGTGCATATCTGCAAGTAGAATATTTTGCAGCTGATGGTGTTTACCCGGGATGTTGACAAGGACATCAGGATGGACTTCTGTCCCTCACGGGCTATTCCCAGCATGCCATTAACAAGGCTTATTCTCTTCTGGTTTTGGCTTTGTTCCCGTCGTCCTTTAGCAACGTGGCTCAGTTGCTTGCAGAGAGAAAACATTGGATACGGTGATTCATTGCTTTGGTAGCTCAGATCAGGTACATAACTGGTATAGCTTGCTCATAAATTTGGGGGTTGTAAGGTGTAGTTTTCAACTTACATCAGAACCACTGTGTCTAACACCTACTTTTGGACTTTGCCTGATTTTTAGTGAAATGTTTTAACCTAGCTCAAGTTTTATAACTTAGTCTAAGAATGCCTGAGTGAAACTTTATGGTCTCCAATATTAAGAATTTCACAGGAATGTAGTAAGGTTGATAAGATGATCTAGTCTCTTCTGGCCTTATATGTAAGCATTTTTTTAAAGCTTCTTTACCTTCTTTCTAATTCTTTTGGTTTAATGTTTGTAGTCACTCTGGTTTTGTAATTTTTTACCTTAGTTACACTGAAACTAAATGCTCGTGTTGTATAAGAGCTACAACTATATCCAATCAAAAAAAAATCCAATCAATTTACATATTCTCTCTGCAGCGATGTGGCAGCATCTTCCTTTAAGACACATTGGTCCTTTGAAATTAGCAAGCAATGTGCTGGTCAGTGCGCCTAAATGAGAAACAGGCAGTAAATCAATGCCTGCACCCAGGTCCCTGGGCTCTACAGTTATTGCAAAAGCTGCAAAATTAAACAAGATTTTTATTCTACCATACAGAGTCAATTCAGACCAATGGAAGAATGGGAGAATATTGTCAGTTCTTCAGGCAAATCTAAATCTTTCATCCCACCCTTTCTGGTACTGCCTCAGAACCGTTGCAAAGACAACTACTACAAAAATGGATCAGAGAAACCTCTTTGCCTGTCCTTCAAATTAACATCACCTCTCCCAAAATAGTGCTGCCTGTGCAATACTTTTTTTCTGTTGCTATGCCCAGAAGATAAATCAGCTCCAGTAATTCGCAGCAATTTATAGTTATTGATGAGTCTTGAGGATGCCTTCTCTGAAGGGAGTAAGTATCTGATTAACCATGTATTTGATTATTAGTATTGTCTTCAACCCCCTCTTATTCTGCTGATAACTGGACAAAATTGTATGGAAAATGTTCTGCAGTTTTCTAGCTCTTCAGTGTACCAGATCACTTGCAGAAAATAGATGAGCAAAATTGTTATAATTTGCTTCAATTTTTAATAGCTCTCCTGTGCTGTTGCTTTAATCTGTATGAAATTACTAAAGCACTGAGTAAAGAAAGCAGCTGTTACAAATAATGGAGCTACAATATGACCAGAGCTTTCTGATGAATGTGTAATACTACTGCACAAAGTATTTCTATTCACTTATAAAAAATATAAATTATTATAAAATATAGAATTACAGTTCAAAAGAAGGCTCCCAGGTTCTTACATGAGAAAATTTCAATACAGTATGGTATGTACAGTACGGTATGGTGGTTAATTCATCAGAATCTGAAAGATGCACAGTTACTGGTTGTGTGCAGTTGGATGACTGCATACCTGTATATTTAAATACCATTTTTATATGTATTTACATATAATTGCTAACATGCATCTGAGGTTATTCAAATGATTGTTTGTACAACTGCAGGCCATGCCAGTTTGAACTTTTACATATTCATTTAAATGTGCCTGTGTTTACCTGAACAGCCCCAGAGTGCAGTACAGATAAGAAAAGAAAATGCCAAAGCTGTGAGATAGACATTCCTTTTTCTGTCCTTTTCAAAATGCTCAAAATGATCTAGTCCCCAGGTGGTTTAGAGGGGTGAGTTAACATGGTACAACATTAAAACTTAGTCTATTAAGCTGTTTTCAAAGTAAGCTTAATTTTATATCAGTAGCAAGAGGACTTAGACAAAGCAATGTGATTTTATGCTGGAGGATCCCTGGGAACGGGAGGATGTCTTTATATCTCTCAGTTTAATATTTAGTCTTAAAAAGCACACATACCTGATGCAGCAAAGAAGAAAAAAATGCTCCTTGTTGTCCTTTGCCATCACGTATAAAAGAGGATTTTAAAAAATTCTATCAATGTTGACAAAAGATAATTTCATCCTCTGAAAAAATTTCAGGAGGTTTTTCTATATGAACCCTGAACTGGCATACTCTTTATGAAAATGTTTGTTTAAAAGCTGTGTACGTTGTCTTTTCCTTAAATGGCATGGTTCTGGGTAAATAAAGTATGTGCAGAAATCTCTGTGGGACAGGAATCTGACTTGCCCAACTACATTTTTAATCCTGAAATGATAAAGAAGAACTTTTCACTCATCCAGGAAGAGCAAAAGCAAGATTATGTGTTAGGGAAAGTATGTATTAGAGAAAAGCTAACACAGCTTTTGGTACAGGGAAGGCTTTACATACGTCCAGGGAAGGCTGTTGGAGTTCTCTAAAGGTGTATGTGAGTTTTTGGACATCAATGATGCATAGATGAACTCTGTTTGGATTCCCTGATGGCCTTCAACAAGATCCCTTGTTAAAGAATCTTAAAGAATCTCAGGTTTTAAAATGACAGAAATGAAAACTGGAAATGGTTCAGAGAAGAGTGGCAAGTATGATCTGAAGTACAAAACAGCTTCCGTATGAGAAGCAGCTAAACAAAGTAGCCTTCAGCCTGGAAAAAAGATGATTGGGAAGGGAATATTACAGTAAACTATATAACCACAAGTGACGTGAAGAGGAGAGATAGGAGATGCCTGCTCCCTATCTCTTCTAGCGCAAGAACTAAGGATTAAATTAGTGGATGGCTGATTCGAAACAAATGGAAGCAGACACTTCTTCACATAATGCAAATACGAACTGTGGAACTCCTCGCCATGAGATTTTATAGATGTTAAAGTTTAAAGGGGTTCAAAGTGCAGCCCAACAAATTCACGGAGGAAAAAAAAAATCCATTGAGACTTACAAAGCTCAAAGGTAATATACATCAGAATGAGGATGTCCCTACATCCTAAATCAGTGGAGGCCAGGGGAGCATACACAGACAGGCACCTGTGTACTGCTACGTTGTTCTGAGTCACAATTTTCTCTGCCTGGGAATCCTCTCTTCACACAAGTCTGTCGTGTTTCTTCAGGCTGTTTGTGTTCCTCAAATAATAATAAAGGTAACAGCAACAGCAATATTTCCGTGATAAGCTTTGTAACTGATTGGTTTGTAAAATTTGGAGCCAAATAAATGAGAAAAAGAAGTGTTTTTACTAATTGCTTCCTTTCTTTTGCTTTCACCATAATCTCAGTGAGTTCCAGCATGTCATCAAAATGGTTCTTTCCTCTCCACTTGATCAAAATAGAGCTTCATTGCTGAGCAGCAAATTAGATTTTTCTTGCAGGCTTAATGCTCTGCAGCCATGGCTATCAACCTCTAGAGATGACAGAGCTTACACGTACGCTGAGCAACCTCAGGAACTTCATTTACATAAAAGCAGAATTTCTGTCTGAGGAAAAATGCATCTGTGAAGCTATGCATCTTCTGCAATGTGTGGCGTAAGAAAAGAAACTCCCAGGCTGAGTAAAAAGCAAGGAAAAAAGCTGTCACATAATTTATGCTTATTGTACTCTGAAAACATTTCTTGATTTGAACGTTTTTCAAGTTTCTTAATTTGAAAGAAGAGCTCTGAAAGAAGAAATTTTTATCTTTTTTAACTTACTTCTTTAAAATAAGATTTGTTGTATCACTGAATCCATCTTTTGTTTTACTGAGTACCAGATGCCTATTCAATTATTCATTTAAGTATTGTAACCTAATATGTGATGACCAGAAATTATATTAAATAGTCTTAGACCAAGTAACATCTCATGTTTGATAAGAGATCTATTCAAAGCCATTTTGGTCTGCTGAAACTTCTTGGGTCTTGGGCTTTGATCATATAAGAGAATCTCTCGAAAAAGTATTGGTCAAATGTAATAAAATAATAGATAATGGTCTATTATTTAAAAGGTAATAATACTTTGAAACAAATAATAAGCTTGAAGATGGAATTTCTTATATATTTAAATGATAATCTCTTACTTCAGCAGTGTGTTTCTAAGGTGCCTATGGGTAAAACATTTTCCCTACAAAAATGGCACCTACCAGTGATTTTGGTGACAGACAATTATAAGCTTCTTTTTGTTTACTGACGAGGACTGAAAATTCCCATGATAGTACAGATGTGGTTTGGTGTATATCATTACATCTATATAATCACAGGAATTTTGAACTTTTAGCAACATTCCAAATAAAAGTTTATGAATGTCAACAATTAACATGAAGAGTAAATGCTCTTTTTGCAGCAGATATTATATAAATATGGCCCAGATTCCCACAAAGTAACTTGTTAAATAATGCAATATGACAACAATTTTAAATCACCTTTTCCCAGATTATATATAAAAGTAGGTTCGTCTTCCTTTGGTGACTATTTGGAGAAGTTTGCTTAATAGATTGACCAAATTACAAATACCAACTAAATTAGATTCAAGTCAGATCTTTAGGAATGGGAATATTATGTGCTATTTCTTAGCACATAAAGGGACTTTTCTTTCAGGAGAAGGGAGGGAATTGTTTTGAAAATTTTCATGCTGTGCGGAAAGATGTTTCTTTTTTACTGTCTGCATTACATCTTGTTGAGACTAAATACAGTCTAGTTCTCAGTATGAAGTATGTCACGATACAGAAAATACAGATTCCTGATTTTAATTGAGAGTATTAAAAGAGCTGTTACAGAAGTATCTTGCAATGTGTGCTCCTCCATTATTTTAATTAAGAAAATATACAGAAGGATCTTAAGCATATGGAAGTAATTGAAGTACATGCAGCAAACACAGTGTTCCCAGAGCAGGGCAGATACTCATGTCACCTTCACTCTGTGCTCTGCGGAGCTGGAAGGACATCTGGCAACTGCCCAGAAACACTACAGCTATTAGTCATAGTAAAGTAAGAAATTACTCTGTGTTGAAACTTGAGAATCTAGAAATATTCTTGGCAGCGATATTTCTCTTTTATTAACTTGCTGTTAAGCTCAGCATTTGGAACACTTCTTACACATTTCTTAAGTCTTTGTTTATATAATTTACCTTTTAAATACATTGATTTAGAGAGGTTTCAGTAAAACTGCAAGTTCAGTTAGTAGTTTCTAACTGATCTAGTTAAAATCTCAAAGATCACTCAGGGCAAAAGGAAATAGATTGGACGGTTTATCTTCTCTATTTCTATGATCATAGGAGAGTCAAAGATGAAATTACAGCGTACCTGGGATAACTTTATTGGAATCATACAATAAGCACTTTCATTCACTTGGGAACTGCATTCATCATATAAAGTAATGTATTAAAACTCCACAATATAAAATATTTGGGAAATCATCAAACCGTTACCACCACTTAGCAGTACTTTATCAACCAACTGAATTAGAAAGGTGAATCAATGAAAACCAAACTGCTCTGCCCAGAATGATTTTTTGCATCAAGGAACTCTCTTCTGAATGGTACGAGAGTAACAGGTTGCTTCAGGCGCACCGGTGCTTCATCTTATTCTGGGAACTGGCTAACAACCGAAGTGTCTTAATGTGCATGAAAAAAAACTAGCAAGAGCGACGGGTTAGATATACAAACAGCTGATCAGCTGCAGCAGGTAACTCCTGTAACAGGTATGTCTTTACCTGTTACACTTCACAGCTTTAAGTTAGGCATTCTGCATAGGGAGGCTTAAGCAAAAAGAGGTTTCAAGGATGGGGGGAGGCTGGGCACCCAACCGCTTCTACTTCCAGTAGAAGAAGGGACAGAGAGGATGCTGAACCTTAACAGGTTGCAGTAAAATCCTTCGCGCCTTCTTGATCAGCTTCTTTTCAAGCCCGAACAAAAGCATTTTATACTGTCTTTGTTCATCCTAAATGGACTATAGGAGCACACTCTCCATCTCAAAGAACTGTGTGCCCAGCAGCATTATCTAATATCTCTTCATTTCACAGTGTATATAATAAGGATAATGGTTTAAAAACTAAGCAATTACCTGTAATTATGTATTCCCTATTGTTTCCAAAAGCTTACTAAAATTCAAGGATACGCTTGAAATTCTGAATGCTCATAGGTTTTCATACCTTTCTTTTAGATAAATTTGTATTGCCTTTTAATTATTTTAGATGCTTTGTTGCCTGGCTAACGTTATGTTGATGTTATCTTTAAATAAAATTCCAGATCACCTCCAACCATGCAATCCAGGTAACAGAATGGGAAAGAGCAAAGATGTAACGTTTTCCTTTAACAAATGTCTTGATGGTTGTCATGTAACCAGAGCATACATCGCTGTAATTAATTCATACATATGCTCCTTTTCAGAGAACCAATTAACAAACTAGAGAAAAATTAGGTTAGATTTTTGTGTTCCATATGCACTGGAAATGGAAAACACCATTGTTTCTAGCAATTCTCATTCTACACTATAAACCCAAATGCACTTATTCTGGCTACCTTTTCTTCCCTAAAACATGCATAAATTACAACAGTTACCCCTCTTCCATATTATGCTATATATGGACTGTTCGGGGCAGTTGCAACAATAGCAATATTTTGCATGGCCAGCCTAGAAACAGTAAGTAAAGCAAGCATAAAATAATAGAACAAGAAAGCATCACAAATTTAGAACTGGAGCTGAGCAGAACGTGAAACTTGATGGTTTTGCATTTTTTTTCTGTTTGTTTGGGTTTTTTATTATTATTCCTGATGTATATATCCCCCAAGCCAAAAAAATGTTTTCTCACACAGCCAGACTCCTCACAAAACACACGCTGCTGGGATCCCATGATGATGTCACCTATGAGGAATATTATTCCCTAATCCTCCATCTCCACTAACTATCCCAGTCACCATGTTTACCACGACCACTTAGCTAGCCAGGAGAAGTATATGGTCCGTGCATTGTCTACAAATCACCTCTCTCTGAGCCGGGGAAGCCTGAGACCTTCTTCCCATCAGCAAGCACGGACATCGGTGTTATGGGGGTAACCATCTTCATTGTGGCCAGTGTTGGGTAGTTATTTCATTAACTAACAACAATAACAAATTTTACACTTATATCACACACATCTCACGCATTTTTAGGGCCCTGTGGCAGTGGAGGTCCTTGCCCCCCACTGCTCCACGCTGACCTCTAAATCCTGCGGGAAGCTATGGACAGCATGCACAGGCAGACTGCAGACCTTCAGCCTTCTTAACATCTCCCTCACCCAGAGTGATGATGGCTCCCCAGCTCCCCGAACCCTTCAGTGGGGATCGGGTGGGGATATGGTGATTTATCAACCAGATGCAGCTAATCGTCACTGCCTACTCAGGGACTTATCCAGCAGGCATTAGCTGTTCAGCAGTTATAATACCCTGGCTCTCACCAAGAGCCTCTGACTGTGTCACTCCCTGTATGGACCACCATGACCAGAACCCTGCTCCAGCACCCTGACGATTTATTCATCGCTTCAGAGCTGTTTTGGGGCGGGGGGGGACAATTGCTCAGCTGTGGCCAAGGCTGCTGCTGGAGCCCCAGCGGGGGCTCAGCTGGCTGCTGACAGGCGCAACTCAATTTATGAGCCTGGCTGCAGAAACTGCATGGGAAAATCAAACCCTTACTGTCGACCAAAGGTTAGGGCTGACCAAGGCCATCAAAGAGAAGCTGGCCAGGGCTGACCTGCCCCAGAGCCAGCCTGTCAGACCTGGGTGTTGTTCTGGAGAGGCCTGGACTACGTGCCACAGAGAGCGTACCCACGTGCTTGCAGGAGCCCGGCTACATTTCGCTCCATCTCCCTTCCTCGCCCTCCCTCACAGAAGAGGAGCTTGTGGAGGTAGGTCTCATAACCCATGGAGCAGCCAGAAGCAGATAGATACACTTCTACAGCTAAAAGCAGTTAAAGATGCGCTGGCCAAAAGGGACAAAACAATTTTTTAAAAAGGTCCACTCATTCATCACAAAATGTGGAAAGAAAAGAATACTTTATATTGCTTTGGCAAAATATTCTTCATTAATGCCCACTAAATATGATCGGGTAACAATTAGTTCTCACGGGATGGAGGAGAAAAGCAAGACACAGGGAAATGCACAACCTGTGGAAAATATTACCCTTTATATTATAAAATAATTGTTAAACAGTGGAATTCAGAATAGGAGAATCTTTGTTAATTGGGATAACAATAGAATAAAATTTAAAAATAAAAATTCCTATGGCATTTTTCTAAAATAGACCCTAGAGGCTACTGTGGTTTTGGAAGTGAGAGAGTTGTTATTTGTTAGAATCCTCTGCCACTTCTGTTTGTTTATTCTGCAAAGCTCAACTTACTCAACTACTTTAATAATGTTGCAGTAACAGCATCAAAAACAGCGAGAAGAGAGAACGCACGAGGCCTTGCTGGGGCGTTATGTAGCTGGCACAATCAAATCCATAATGTGGTGCCAATATCAGCAAAATGTGGCCAAAATTGACCGATGCTTCACAAACAAATCTAATGCATAGATTTAGTCCGAGTCCTTGGTACAGCATTTATAGAAGGGTGATGGGGTTGTAACGGTAGCAAAATGAACAGGCTTTTCCACAAGGTACAGGAGACTGCCTAACGCAAAAGCACACTGGTATTCCTGTGGAGTGGCGTGAAGGCTGTAGCTGAGACAGAAAGGATGCTTACTGGACAATTCAACTAATTTCAAGGGCTTCCCACACTAAGCCCACCAAAGCATAGAAAATTCACAGATCCTATGAACAGAGTTTCTCTTTCACCATCCTCTGCCAAAAAAATCTCATCTCGCCCTACCCTGCTGGTGCTCTTAAGAGAGGGAAAGTAGCAGGGTTGTGGAGAAACGATTCAGCTGCATAGCAGGCAGAGGGCAGCTGTGGCGCATTGAAACAACACACAGAACTTGGGTTTTTTTCTGTTAAGGAAAGGAAATTTTCAGCACGCACAAAAATATTTAATATTCAGAAAGTTAAATTTTGAATTCTGCTCAGTGTTTTTATATCCAACGAACAAATCCTCTTTCCAGCGAACCTGTGAGAGTACCCCTTTCCTTCTCACGCCTTCTTTTCCTATCAGCAGTAGGAGTAAATCCATACGTTATAAGCTCGACTAATCCATTATTAGTTTCTATATAATATATAGCATGGAATATAGATATGGAAAGAACACATTACAAAAAAAGCCATACCATATAAAGCTCATTAGCTCTGAGCTGATCAACACAGAGCTGGTCAGCATATAAACTGACAGAGACATATGTGATGCTAAGCTCCACACGTCTAGAATGTAAATGCTGTGATAGTATTTTCACAGTACCAGCCTAACATTGTGTGATACTGTTATAAACTAATACACTAGGCTCAAAATTCAAAGTAACCATATGTGTAAAAACTAATTTGAAACTGAGGACTACATTTTAGAATATGGCGTTTAAACCAAAAATTATAAGCTACAAGTTTTTGAATGGCATCACAGCAAAGGAGTTGAATCAAGGGAGGAAGCAGAATGTAAAACTAAGTATTTGATTTTTTTATTAAAGAATCAAAAAGATAAGGTCTCTCCTGGTTGAAAACCTTACTCTCATGTAACAACATTAATGTCTCTAAAGTTACCAACAGGGAAATCATAGCTCACGTGAGCAATTGGAAACAGGTACCGAGATACCCACTAAATGCAGTGGGCTTAGAAATGAATAGAGAAGATGCACTACACAGACAGAATTACCTCGAGAGTTCAGTTTCTCCAGAGGCCTCACCTTTGTCTCAAAGTAAACTTGACTTTGCATATACTTTAAACAGTTTCTGATCCCAAACATCTTTAAAACCATTTATGCTCACAACCCAATGCCTTTGAAAGCAAATGAAAAAGCTTCTTGCAGCACCTCTTCAGTACTTCACCTGCAGGCATGGGTGCTAATCACAGCTTGCACTACATGAAAGCAAAGGTCCCTGCACCGGTTAAATACCTACCATCATCTGCAGCATACTGCAATAAAAAAAATTAATTTTTGAGACCGAGTAGTCAAAAAACCTTTCACTGTGATAGGGTAAGATAATAGACTCATAGAAAACAGAAAAAAAAATGGTTGGAAGGGACCTCTGCAGGTTGTCTAGTTCAGCTGCCTGCCCCAAGAAGGGTTAACTTTTAAGCTATGTCTGATCACTCAGGGCTTTGTACAGGCAAGATGGGAAAATCCGAGGGCAGCAATTCTGCAGCCACTCTGAGCACCTGTTCCAGTGCTAAACCAGTCTCAGAGTGAAAAACTTACCCCTTCTCTCCATCAAATTTCCTTCATTACAACGCAGGTCCACTGCCTCTTGTCCTTGCTCTCCGTCCCTGCTCTCTTTTCAAGAAATACTTTACACTAATCCATACGGATTTTTTGTTTTCTGAATGGCAAAATCCTATCATCAAAAAAGGGCTGGAAGGGACCTCAGGAAGTCATCTTGTTTCTCCCTCTGCTTTAAGACAGGATCAACTATACCAGCGTCTCATGAGTGTTCTGATGGAAACTCAACAAGAAAACTATACCATTGCTTTACTAGCCTTACAATAAGATTGTTTAATGCCTAATCCAAATTTCTCTTTCAGCAATTTTAGCCCCTACCCTTTATCCTTTTTGTACTTACAAACTCTTACTATTTGAATCATAGAGTCGCAAAATCATATTGATTGGAAAAAGCCTCGAGAGTTCACCTGGCCCGTCTCCTGCTCCAAGCAGAGCCAACCACTAAGTTAGATCAGGCTGCTCAGGGCCTAGTCCAGGCGAGTCTTAAAAACCTCCGAAGGTGGTTGGAGATTCTACCGCCTGTCTGGTCAACCTGTCCCAGTGCTTCCCCAGGGAGTCTGTCTATGTTCAAACAAAATGCCAGCTTGCTCTACGGGGAATGTGTTTTGTTTTCATTTGATTTTTAGAGTGCTTTCATTTTTTTTTTTCCTAAGTTGGTGTTACAAAAATTAAAGCTACCAAGAATGCTCTAAAGCATTAGGAGGCTCGCCCTGTAAGGTTTACAGATCCAAAAATCCAAATGGCAAGGACAATCTATCTAGATTATCTTTTTTTTTTTTTTTTTTAATATGAATTTCTAAGAGAATTTGCAGAACCAGAGTAATATATTTTGGAATGAGAAGTAGATGTAAAAATAAGACTTCCTGGAAGCACCGGTTTTTAAGTGTGCTACTCCACCAAGTCTGACACACAAACTGGTGTGAGCGCTAGGAGCCGGAATGCTCCAGTATCCAGACCAGGTTCTACTGGCCTCTTGCCCCAAAAATGTTCTCTCTCAGCTACCACTGAAACACAGTTTCACCTGCCTGCTGCCGACGTTTTTGCTCTCAAGCTCCGCTTCCCACCACGTTATCGCACCAGAGAAATACTCTTACCTTCTTTGCTCGTGCCCTGTAGACATCCCGCTTGCCAGCCACAAGCCTTGCTTCAACAACCACTAGGGACCGAGGGCAATCCAGGTGGCGCAAAACACAAACATGGCACGCTTTCTCTTTATCGCTGTTTTCTGCCAAGTTAGCACAGTAAAATCGTGAAGGGAAAAAGAGTGATTAGCGGTGGGGCAAATATAATGAAAAGGAAGTGTGCAGACTAGGGCAGGGCAGGACAACATCAGGCAGCAAGTAGATTAGACCGCCAGGTAACAAGTCTCATATAACTAATGCAGAGGAACACCTAGTTTTCTGTTTTTCCTTTTGTTATGCCAAAGCTTGGTCAGGCATAGTGTTGCTAGGCATTATGGATGGGCTTTGCTTCAGCTAGGTAACTGAGCACAGACAGCACTTCAGGTGTGGAAACTATGGCACCAACAACTTGAACATACCTAAATCCCCATTAAGGTGTTTAATGGGCTAGGTAGGTCTGCTATAGAGCACATGCATATAGTGCTCTTTTGGGCCTCCTGCCCAAAACCACTAAGTTTAGCAACTAAAAGAAAGTTAACAAAATAATGTATTCATTTGCTGGTGCAAAAAAAGTCAAGTTACACCTGGAAGGACAAATGTAAACACAGATGGTTCAAGTTTCACAAATCCCCACGATTAAGAGAGGCCCTCTTGCTGCCACTGTAAGGCTAGTCTTCTGCACATGCACTGTGCCCCCGGGTACTGAACCCAACAGGCCGTTCTGTGTTGGGACTACCTTGCGTATGAACGGTTATAATTTCACAGACGAGTTAGCAGCTAATCAGAAACCCTTCAGGTGACAATCACCGATCCCCCAAATCCCCTGCTTCAGGTATTAAGCCGGAAGTTTTCCCCACAAAACCAAAATACCAAGTTGACGTTCTCTTCAGATAGAAACTTTTGTATCAGCCAGGTTTTGATACGCATTTTATTTCTGTCACTGTGAGACTGAAGAATATGCTATTTTTCACAGCTTTCAGTTCATCCTCCGAAGAGCAGCATACAACAGAAAAACGTTAGCATTTAAATTTCTTTCAAGTTTTTATTCAACAACGTGCTTACAGAAAATGAACAGAATTAAACAAAAGCTTACATTAAATACTATACAAAATATTAACATTGTTGAGGAGCTAGTCCCTGAACACGCTCACTTTCTATATCCTCAGCCATCTGCACTGCAGCTCATAGAGCAAAACAAACATATCTGAAGGTTTTCTTGGCTGCAATTCATTATGACACATAAGACCTGCAGCCCTTGACAGGCTCCTGTTCAGTAGAATTTGGCAAGATGAAAGCAGTCAATTGTTTGTACTGTAATAAAAAAAAAGTTTACAAATGAAAAAATGATCGAGTACAATAAATACATTTCTCTTAAAAACAGATGAGCCCACAGTCCTGGAGCACACTTTTCAGAAGACAAAAAACATGATTTTCTGCTCTGGAAATGCACTTTGTGGGAAATGCTGTGTACCGATGACCTGCAGGCAATTTTATCTGCAAAACTTTTCAAGAAAGAATAATAGATCACCACAGGAATTTTCAACTGCAACCTTTGAGTAAAAAAGTCTTCAGGAAGATTCAGTAGCTTCAGACCAGGACCATCAGCAATCATCAAGCTCCTTTACAGTCCATTGCTGCCATTTTTAGTACAGTTGCTATGAAGGCTTGGATTCCCCCTCTCTCCAATCAATGTTTTTATAGAGTGGTGTCAGTTTATGGAATTGACATTTTTAGAGCTATCAAAGGCCAACTTAAGGAGGAGGATCTTCTCCTCGAATAGCTTTGTACTTTGCCATATCTTCTGGGAACACCTTTGTCAGTTCTTGAATTAACAGACTTTTAAATTTCTGGAAACAGAAAAAAATGTATATACATCATCTCCACAATTTATTCAGATTTCATCAAGCAATGTTCTCTGACGAACAGAAATGTCGTATACAATACAGTTCTACATTTCAGTGACCCAAGAGAACAGTACCCACAAAAATCCTCAAAACCACACACACAAACAGAGAAAGTTACATTTACAAAATTCACAGAAAATACTCAAGTGAAATCTGCTAGGAAAGCACCAAACTAAAATGCTTTTAATTTCCCATAAATTAACTAGCATTTTCACCTAAGAAACACAAAGTAGTTGGACCTCTCTGGTAAACTCTGGTGCATCAGTATCTGTCTGACCTTATTAATCAAAGCTGATAAAGGACACGTCCTCTTGATTTGATACGGAATCCCCTCCACCTCCAAAAAGGAACTCACACCTGGCTTAGAAATACATAATTCTTCCTACAACTTTTACAAGCACAGAGCATATCAAAAGAAAGAGAAGCTTAGAACATACAGAGATAAGTCTACATTCTGCAGCACAAATTGCCATCCTCCACACCAATTTTAAGTTCCGCCAAAGAACCCTCTGAAACACAAACAGCCCTTTCTCGAATCTCACTAAACTTCCTTTTCCAATTATGTTTTTCAGCAGTAATTACAGCAGTTAAACAGTACAGCAGAATGCTTACGTACATACTAGATGACGGTACAAGTTCAGAAAACCCTAAACGCTGGCATACATTTTAAGTAATTTTATAAAGATTAACTCATGCTTACATAGCACACTTGGCATTTTAACACTCTAAGATCCATTCAGGACTGGAAAAATACCCCTTCTGTTTTGCTTATTTCTAAAATTTACACACATCACAGTTACAGATCTGTAACAGTGTGAGGTACTCACTAGTATTCAATAAGAAAACAACAAAGACAACCTGTAATGCTACATACAGCTGTAACCAAAATAAAATCATAGTGACACCTGCATCTCTAACTGTGGGATGAATTACAAGTTCCTTTTCCAGAACAGGCTGCATTAGCATCAATTAAGATACAGGGATGCAGAGCAATTCCTAACACAAATCACCTAACAAGGGAATTTAATAACTGCACAAGTGAAACATCCCCCCACACATATTTACAGAGAAGTAAAAACTTATCAAATACATTATTACATTAGTACTTTCATTATTTCTGGTTTACCTTCATGGTGTCAATTTTTCCTTTTACTTGCTCATTTTTAGCCAAAGCTCGCTCCAGACACTCTTTAGTGTAAAGCTGAGGATTGCGGCCTTGGTCTATGTATCTGCAAATAGAAAAGATACTACCTAAATGATCATATTCCTACTAGGATGTTCTCCAAGGTACAGAATTATTCACCTTGCTGTCATTTTGTTACCACTATTATCTGAAACATGTGTTTTAAAAAAAAAAAAAACAAACAAACACACCACAGTTTAACTCAGGCATTTTCAAAAGACAGCTCAAGGAGGACTAGGCCGTGGCCAGCAAACAGCTGTCTTGGTACACTGCTTTAAATCTTTGCTTCCAGAAAGCCTGGAGCTTTGAAAAAAGCATTAAAAGCAAACAGAAGATATAACTACCTAGCTCCTCACAGGCAATAAGTACACATGAATGAAGAAGGATGGTCCTTCTCCAAGCAACTGAAAGGGCACTAACCATAAAGTAGCTTAGTTAGTACATGGTGAGCAATAAGCACATAGGAATACGGCACCCAGCAATTCAAGGATGAGGAGGAAGTGTACATACCATAGTAAAGAGCAAAACTTAACACACCGGTATCAGCAAACCTGTAAGTGTATCTTTGCTTTGCAATATAAGTGCCTGACAAAGGAAAATTCCATCACTGAATAAACAGAACATTTAAGATTGTCATCATAGATTTACAGATAGAGTGAAAGCCCAACTGAAAAAAGTCCTGCACAGCTAGTAATACGCTAGAATATAGCA
This sequence comes from Aptenodytes patagonicus, assembly GCF_965638725.1. NCBI lineage: Eukaryota > Metazoa > Chordata > Aves > Sphenisciformes > Spheniscidae > Aptenodytes > Aptenodytes patagonicus. The sequence goes on from NC_134950.1 coordinate 79,523,353, forward strand.
AACCAGTGACATTTGGACTTACAAGAAACACTAGTAAATTAACTTGTCAGCTATATCGTAAAAGCTGTCTTGTATAGCTCTCCCTCTACATTCATGATTTTGCTTCTAACGTTCTAATTCTCTGCCCAACAAGAAGATTGCCACTACTGAAACTAAACACCTAAGTACTGTCCTAATTTATTTTCATCTGCAACTTCAAACCCTGATTCTAACCTAGTGTAAAAGTGTATTTCCAAAATGAAAGTTTACTTACTAGATCACTAGATTCGGCAGAATCTGTATTACCGCCTACATATGTAAAGTCAATATGAATTAAAAAAAGAAAAAAAAAAAAAGAGAGATCTTGTCATGGTTTAACCCGGCAGGCAACTGAACACCACACAGCTGTTTGCTCACTCCCCCCACCCCCGCAGTGGGATGGGGGAGAGAATCAGAGAGAAAAAAAAAAGTAAAATTCGTGGGTTGAGATAAAGACAGTTTCATAGGACAGAAAAGGAAGGGAAAACAATAATAATAACAGTAATGATAAAGAAATATACAAAATAAGTGATGTACAGTGCAATTGCTCACCACCTGCCGCCCGGTGCCCAGCCGGTCCCCGAGCAGCGGTCACCCCTGCCCAACTCCCGCCAGTTTATATACTGAGCATGACGTCACATGGTATGGAATGTCCCTTGGGCCAGTTGGGGTCAGCTGTCCTGGCTGTGCCCCCTCCCAGCTTCTTGTGCACCTCCAGCCTTCTCAGTCGGTAGAGCATGGGGAGCTGAAAAGTCCTTGACTAGTGTAAGCACTACTTAGCAACAACTGAAACACATGGGTGTGTTATCAACATTGTTCTCGTCCTAAATCCAAAACCCAGCACTGTACCAGCTACTAGGAAGGAAATTAACTCTATCCCTGCCGAAACCAGGACAGATCTGAAAGCAGGTGGATAATTTATCACTTCTCTTACCCTTCTGCGTTCTCACAGGCTAAAGGTACTTCTTACCTTCTTCTGCCTGCTCACGTTCTCGTGAGGCATTCAGAAGATGGAGTTTAAGAAACAAGCAGTCCTCGGTGAAGATACCCACGTTGCAAAGACACGCTACCTCAAATCACACCGACTACAGCACCTTCCCTTCCAGGTGCAAAGTTACTTACTCAAAAACTTCCAAGGGCACGCTGATATCGTGAAGCTGCTGACGGCATTTGTCGATATCCTGCAAGCCCGTCACCATGAAATTCCTGTAAGAAGAAAACGGATCGGTTTTAGCCAAAAAGGGGCGTACTGCGCTAACCCTAACCCCGGCTGCCGGGCCAGCGACACGAAACCCAGCGAGGGAGACCCCAGCGAAACCCCCTGCCGCTCCCCCCGCGTTTCGCTACGGCGGATGGGTAACAGATCCGGCGACCAGGGCCTCCGGTACCCTGAGGCACCAGGCCGGGGGGGGGTGGGGGGGGGGGGTGCGGCGGCAAGGGCCCCGGGGCCTGGCCTGGTAACGAAGAGGGCTGGCGGAGCGGCGGGGCCCCTCACAATTTCTGGTTGAGACCAGCCTGGCTGCTGGGCTGGAAGTCGCTGACGATAATGCCGAGCTGCCGGATGTTCTCCACGAACTTCTCCAGGTGCTCCTCCAGAGAGTCGAACTTCTCCGCCATCGCCATAACCGCCCTCTCCCGCCGCCCCGCTTCCGGCCACTCGCGCATGCGCGGAAGGAGGGAGGCGGAGAGGCTGCCCTGGCCCCGCCTCACGCCACCGCCCTCCTGGCTTCAGACCACGCCCCCCTCCTCTAGCCAGCCACGCCCCCTCCCGCGCCGCACCGGCCCCGCTCCCGCCGCCGCGGCGGCGGGAGCGGGGCCGGTGCGGCGCGGGAGGGGGCCGCTGGGGGAGAGGGGGTGTGTTTAAGCAGCTCAAGTCCGGCATCTGCACATGCTATACAAAAATCACGGGTCGACGTGAGGATTTTGGCCCGCCCGCCCCGAGCTGAGGCCGAATTTGTCATTTCTGATGGCTTGCTTTAATGACGCGCCTGGCTTTTAGGGAAGGGCGCTCGGGTCACCCGTCGCACCGCAGACGGGAAAAGGATTCGAGACAAAAACAGGATCTCTAAACCCTGAAGTGGCCCGAGTCGGTATTTGCTTTGGGCATTCCGCATTTATCAAATACGTGATCGCAAATAATGAGAAATATTTTTTACCCCGGAGGTAATCAATGCTAAATTATAATTAGCATCTTTTATAAATGCCGGATAATTGGAGTTTGACAATATGGATCATTCAGTAGCCCTCGGCACTGCTTTCCTTTCTTTTGTTACCACATAATGTCTCTAGGAATTTTTCAGTAGATCCCAGTGGAGCGGGAAGCACACAATGTGATTAACAACCTCTCTGAAAAAATTGCCGGCACCCCTTTCGAAATGGCGAGATCTGAAAACTCGCCACTAATTGCAATGGCCGGCCAGACGGACTGCGGCATCTAGATCTTGGAAGTGCCTCTCTGCTTGACTTCTTAAAGACATGGTCTTTCCTGCCAGTCCACTCCTATAAAACTGCTACAATTGACTCTCATTGTTTTTTCGTCAATTATCCTTTTCTCTGTCCTCAACAAATATTAGCACATTGCTTATATTTTTAGACCATCCTTTGGAATCTCTCTGCTTTTGAGTGGTTCCCCTTCCTGTGTTCCATAGACGTAAGATCGTTCCTCATTTTCGGACCCATTCAACACTTGCGTCTGGCTCAAATTTGCTTACCGCCCCCACCCTGTGCCAGAGGCTGAACTCTAGCCCTGATCCGTTTGCAGTGCAGAGCCCGCTCCCTTCTTGAAAGCTTTTCAAAAAGCTGGCTTCATGCTTTTTCCCATGCTGCCCTTTACTGTTAGGTGGGGCTGCCTGCGACTATCGCTTCACCGCATCCCGTCAAATTCCTCGTTAAATTACTTGCCTCGCTATCTGCAGCTGCAAGCTGCTGCCTGCTGGTACAGGCTCTGGGTTAGGGATCATCTCTGTGAAGTCCTTAGCACAAAAGGACCTAACTCGTGGGTAAAGGTCATACATGCAACTGGGATACGGGTAACTGCATAGGTCCAAAGAGCAGGTATTTTTCTGCCTGTCTCACTCCCCGTGTCTGATCAGTAGATATGCTTAGCCCACGCCTGATCCCGCTCACAAAGGGAGCCCTCAGGCTTCCCTTTTACCTGGTAACGAAAATGCACACCCAGAGTTCAGGATTCCTGGATTTCAGTCTCTCTTTTTTATCCACAAGCACCAGAGCCTACAAAAAGCCTTGACCCCAGGGGCTAGGATCTATTTGGCAGTGGGGTCCGTTCAGTCCCTGTGGCTGTTCTACTTTGTGTGGAAATTAAGTATTGCTTGAGCAATGGGAAGACAGTGTTTGGCATACCACACAAAAAGAAATGGAGGAACCAGTGACTGATTATCCGATAAGGGCTCATTATCTTCCCCACCTGTCTTACTCTGCTAATTATGAGTGTTTTTCTAAACTGTGTAAGAAACAGAAGCGGTAACAGACAGAAGTTCACTTGGTAGTAAAAACCACAATGGAATTATCTGGGGAGTGACAAAATATCAGTCTTTATTAAATAATCCAGCTATCATTTTCCCTGTGGGAAGATTATCTGACATGTTAAAATTCCCATGGCACATCACAATAACTGTATGTTTTATAAATAGCTTATTTCCAGTATGTCTGTTTTCAGCTGAATCTGAGATCAGTCCTGTAATGTCAATTAAAACTAAAAGTCAGCCCTTCATGTCTGCCAAAGTACCGCTGATTTAAAAGGAATTTGCTGTCAGTTTACAGCAGATAAGAATCTGATGCTTTGATTCACAATGAATGATTTGAATGAATATTTGAAATAAGAACTAAACTAACATGGATATGATATTCAATCAACAGATTTAATGTATTTTATGCACTTGTAGCTGTAACTTGCGACTATTTCTGTTCCACGATAAGAACCATCAAAATCAGCTATTCTTAATTTCTTGGATGTATCTTTTTATTAGTTATATTTTTTCCATTTATGATATCAGTGACAACAACAAAAATGTAAAAAAACCTCTAATGGTCAGTTTCTGTTCTGGGTTACCATGCTAGTTCAGTAGCAGAAAGTTGGGTCTTTGCTAAATCTAAAGCACTGTTCAGGAGTTCATAAGATTAAGTACGCTAACCCAAAATTAAAAAGCAAGTGACTGTAAAAAGCACTAAATATTAAAAAAATATAGTACTGTGCAAATGTGAAATTGTAAAAACAATCCTAGGCCACAAAAAGCAATTAATCAGTTCTAGGCCTTGACAAGTATTGTCATCCTATGGTAAAATAAATCCGTTGTCTATTGATCAGCAGTTGCTGACCGTCCTGTTTCCACAGTTGGCAAACATTCTCTGGACAGCAGAAGTCCTGGGATTACAAGATTTTAATACAAGTACTTTGCACTGATCACATGAGAGATCTTGGTCTGAGGAACAGAATAGCTTTTTCTAATATTTGGGAAGAAAGAATGTAGAATATGGTGTACTTACCAGATTAGATCTGAATATCAGGAACAGGGGGAGCGAATTTTGAAAGAACAGTCTAAATACATGCGATTGTGTCAGACGTGGCTCTGCAGGCACGAGCGGTTGGGATTCAAACAAAATAGTTGCTTAATATCCATCCTCGCTTATGGGCAAACACATTCAGCAGAAGTACGGAGCAGAATAACTTGCCTTAAATTCAGTAACAAAAATGGGCTTTGAAGTACTGTTAAAACTTCCTCTCCTTCCTCTTTGCGGGAAAGCCTCTGGCTGTTGGAACTGAGCAAACATGACTTCTAGCTTGCTTGTGACAACTGAAATCTGATAGATGTCCATTACCACATCTAACTTGGGTAAAGTATCTGACAGGAAAAAATAATGGAAGTTGAACATCAAATGTAGAGATATCCAGCTCATCTTAAATCTGTATTTACTAGGCTGGTTAGGTTAGATTAATGAATTTTGTTAGATAAACGTGTACGGTGCTTTTAAGATTGAAAGTTGCTATAAATATATTTCCAGTTGTTAACTTTTTCTCATGATCACCAAGTTGGGCAGTGTTTTCCTGTTCGGGGAAAAAACAGTAAAACAAAGAAACTTGTGTTCCAATGAAAAAGAGAGAGAGAGAGAGAAAGAAAGTAAGTCTGACAAATAACTCAGTCGATCAATAGGTACATAGAGACAGAAAGATTTAGAAAGAAAATTTCATGGTTCATGATGTAAGTAACCATATTGCGCTCCTACCCTGATTTCCATGCAGAGAGCAGGCAATTGCTGGCTTGTAAGCTGGACATCTGCACTGGGCAGTTAAGCAGGGTTTGTAATAAAGGATAGAATGAGAGGCCACGTGGATCAATATGACCCATTTGGGAAGAGTAGCACAGATTACGTAAAAGAAAATCCTGTTTTGTAAGCCTCTAATGAATTTTTCAAGGGGTCAGCAAGCATGCAGATAAAAGTGATCTAATTGATACAATCTACTTGAATTTCCCATCAGCTTTTGGTGAAATCCTTAACCAAAGTCTTTTAAGGAACTAAAGCAATGGAATAAGGGGAGAAATCCTAGACTGAATAAAGAACTGGTTGCCAGATAGGAAATGCAGGATAGGGGCAAACATTTAATTCTTGCAGGGGAGAATCATTCCCAGAGGAGTTCCACAGGGAACCGGGCTGAAAATTGTGCCATTCGATGTGTTCATAGATGACCCAGAAAAGAGATCAGATGGTGCAATGAGAAAATTGGCTTATGAGAAAGTTATTTGGCAGAGTAAAGATGAATACAGGTTGCAGGAAACTGTAGAAGGACCTGAAAAGGCTTGGTGGCTGGGCAGCAAAGTGTCAGAAGAAATTCAGACAGTTAATGTAAAGCGATGCACATAGCAAGCAAAAACATCCTAGTTTCACGTGAAGATTCATGGCCTCTTGACCATTACCATACAGGAGCAAGACTCGAGGATCGCAACAGAAAGTTCCATGAAAACATCATCTCAGTGCTCAGCAGTGGTCAGAAGTCATATGGAGAGTCAGGAACTGTTAGGAAAGGAATTTGAGAACGAAGTAGAAAATGTCATTGTGCTACTGCATAAACCCACAGTTCACCCCAGACTTGAATACTGTGTGCAGTTCTGGTTCCCTGGAGTAGACCCGGAAAAGAGTCAGAAAAGGGCTGCCAGGATGACTGTAGATATGAAATGGCTTCTGTACTAGGAAAACATGAATAGACAGGGACTCTTCAGCTTGAGAGAGAGCCCACTGATGAGAGCTATGACCAATACTTTGCTGTATCTACAAAGCCATGAGTGGTCTGGAGCCTAGACTGTCTTCCAGCACAAAAACTAGGGGCCATCAAATTAAAGCCAACAGGAGACAGCTTCAAAACATGCAGAAAGGGGTGATTTTTGTCATGCAAGGTTTAGCAGCCTTGTAGAATTATTTGCCAATGGATGCTATGGATAGCAAAAGCTTAGCTGGGTTGAAGGGGAAATGGGACAAATGCTTGGTAGAGAGAGTCAGAGAGATGTAGATAAACAACACCTGGCTCAGGAAATCCCGTGAACCGAAGGTAGTCCAAGCTGAGAAGAGCAGTCAGGAGTGGTCTCATAGATGTTTCTCTTGTCCTCGCTCTTTAGCATTTGCTTCTGGTTACTGCTGAGCACAGGATACTGGCCCAGATGGAGCCTCTGTCTGAATCTGTGTGGTTACTGTTATGAGGTCCTGCCTGCCAGAACTGTCAAAGAATGGCCTGGGCTGTGTAGGATGTAGACAGATTGCAGAGTCGTTTCTTACCAAGCAGAGCATAAAAAGGTTGATTTGAGACTGTTTAACATGGCCTTCAGGTCTGGAAAAAGCTCAGCTAACTGTTTTCTTATTTGGTGGTATATATACTCCAGATAAATTACTTTTCCAGTATAATATGGCACAGTGCAGTGTTCAAGATTAATTACTGAAAGTGCTAGTTTAGTCACTTTTTCTTCTCAGAAGTATAAAAAGCAACAAATAATTCATCTGTTTATCCATCTCTGGAACTGTGATTCTCCTCCAAGCTCGTTTTCTGCTGCTGGCCAATAAAGTGGAAGAAGTGAATAAAGAAAATAAAACACATTGAGTTCCAATGATGTATGTTTTCTCTCCTTCTGTCTTTCTCACTTTCTGTCTTTGACTTTTTTACTGTTTTCTTCTGCGTGATTGTATCTAATGCACCGATCACTTCTTTCTCATTCTGCAGACCCAGAAATGGAGGTTGAAATTTCAGGTCATTAACTGGGAGCACCACCTGCCTAAGAATTCCATTTTATGAGCCAGCTACCCTTCTTTGTTTTAATTACAACAGGTAATAAGCAAAAGAGAAGCAGGGAAGATAGATGTGAGCAGCACAGAGAATACCATTTACCTGCTCTTGATATATCAGGCTGATGGTATTTATGTTTAGGATGTTTTTTGACTCACTCAGAAGCATGCTGTATTTTCACATTTTCCTGCATAAAAATAATGTGATACAATAAAATAAACAATTTTTTAAAAATCCCATTATTCAGCTGAATAAGAGGTGTAGTTATAGTTTCCATACAGATTTGGTATTTAGCAACTTGCTTATTAATGAATTGAAATAATACATGTCTTGCTACAAATTAGCAGGATGATGCATTTATGCATCATGGCTGGATCTCAGTCTTACTGAAATCATCTAAATGTATTTATCTAAGAAGCAGCAGGATCAGGATTTTCTTCATGCAATAATTTTTGCTCTTCCAAGTCCTGTAGATCCTGAGATGTTCTGGGACCTGATCCAAAGATAACTGAGCCCCGTGAGACTCTTTCTGTTGATGGTAAAGGATATTGGATGACAGTCTGTTCTCACAACTCTGGCTCCAAGGAGGTCAGCAAGACACAGCAAAGGACTTCTATATATGTTTCAGGACAGGAATATTATTGCCATAGTGTAATGACAATTCATCTAGATCTGCAATACTGAAAACTTTTATTTCATAGTACCCTTAATATCCCATAAAGAAATAATTCTTAATTTTGTTTTAAAAAATATGCTGAGAAATCAGTAGAATTACCTGGTTTTTTCCCCTGGAGTATTAATCTTATTCATCAGACTCAGTTTATATTGCATCCATATTGCTGCCATATGTCATTTAAAGCAAATTGAAGATTTATTCTTCTGAAATGCAGAGTTGCTTTCAATATTTATCAAGTAGCTTCATGTGATTTTTTTCCCACAGGTGTGAGAAATACATATATATAGTACTCTTAGAAAAATATTCTTTTCATTATATAATACCAACAAGTAAGGCTGATTTGCCTATTGCTTTTTTTTTTTTTTTTTTTGCTGTAACGCAGAATAATTAGTGCGCTGATTTTAAAACTGATACTTTTTTCATTACCAGAGATGCAGGAAGGAAGGCATAGGAATATCCCAAGCAGTAAGATTTACTAAGACTCCCAGACCACATGTGTGCTAGCAAATGAAATGGACCTGTGACCATTCTCCAGCACTGAGTCCAACTGGCATGGAGCAGCCCTTGTTTGTAATCCAACTCCTGAAATGTACCTGAAAGCAATTCCGGAAGAATGTCAGTGGTCTGGATGAAAAAGCTGGCTGGGTACCCTTGTAACAGTTAAACAGTGTGGATGCCTGTGTTCCTGTGTTTGTGCCCTTCCCTGGCACTTTTCGTTCTTCTAGGGTAGTTCTGTTATTCATGGTGTACAAGAAAAAGGAAGTAATGCCCACATGGGTTCAAACTAGAACAAATCAGGACATCAGAAAGATTACTTAGTATTCACATTTATACCCTGTGGTGAAAAGCGTTTAGACAACCAAGTTGCGCAGAGCCATGGTTACAGCCAGTATGGAGCTACCTGCACCGTTGCCTTGCGGCTGGGAGTAGTCCTGGGTTTTGCGGAGATGTTGTGCAGGAGAGGCTGGAATCAGAGAGCACTACAGGGTTCAGCCTGATCAACATGAAGGGGCCTCACGTTCACCAGAACAGCCCGCAAGCTGCCTCCGGTTCAAACTGGGGCTACCAGGTCTTCCAAGCCTCTTCTGAACTGCTCGTGTTCAAACCGATCACAGTATATGAGTGTGCGGGCAGCTGTAGGCTGTGGGGGACTTCAGAACACAGTGGGGCAAAAGGCTTGAACGTGTAGTTCCTTTAGTCCATCCTGTCGTGTGGATGCTTTGGACATGGTTATAGCCAGTTGGCTCCCTGGTATACCTCATCATGTAGGTAGGCATTCCTTCCTGAAAGGCACTATGAGACAGGCAGGCATTGAGCTAAAGACTCTCTTTCTACTGTTCTTTTTTGGGGGGGAGGTCAAGTAACTCTTCAATTTTAAACTTATTCTTCACACTCTTATGCGTTCATATCCCACCCTCTTTACAATCTGCCTGCATCGCTAGGAAAGATACTTTACTGTTCATGTCCATCATCCAGTTTCTAAATAGGTTTTACTTACAGAAGTCGCTTGAGGAAGACTCTAATTTATAGCTATCGATTCTTTCCACACCTCTGTCTACCTGATGACGAAATGCTTTATTGTCCAGTTAGTTTTGTTCTCAGATATCTATTCTGTGCTTTAGTCAAATAATTGAATCATCTCTTAGACTTCTATATGATAAATTAAACACACTGTACTCTTTACATAATTTTCTTTAATGACTTTCAGTTTTTCCAGTGTTTCTATTTTTTCAGTATCATCAGGAAAGGGAAGATGACCTGCACATCGAAATCTGGTATTGGTCTCTGCAGACCTATTGGTCCCTGTTCTCCCATGCCTTGCACTGCTCATGTATCCTTTCCTGTTGATGCACTGCAGGACTGCAAAATTCCTCTTTGCCACAAGATTCCACGGGAAGCTTGCACAGATCCGGTACATTACGACCCCTAATTTCCTTTAAAGGTTGCTGCTGTAGGGAATATAGTCTCCAGTTACATGAACTTGCACGATTTGCTCCTAGTAAGATGACTTTGCAAATTGTTTTTATTAAAATGCATTTATTTTACAAACACAACTATTCAATTTAGTCTGCCTCCACACTATTTATCACTTCACTGGCCTTTCTGTACGCTCTTTCTTTTATTTGCAATTTCATATTTACCTCCAGATCATCAATACAACTATTAAACTATGCCAGTAGCAGTCCCCCGGGGAACTCTGCTGGCAATATTGCCAAATAAAATCATACTTGGGAGCGGCCCCGGGAGCAGATCACCTGGTTTGCCACATTGCTCCCAAAAGTGATTTCAGAGTGATTGGACCAGCCGAATGTGAGACGAATTCCAGGTGAAGTCTGGCATAAGAGATTGCTCCAGGGTCCTCTTTTTACAAACTGTATGGATGAGATTGTGTCAGATTTGCCTTGCTCAGCCTACTAGTCCAACACTATCCCAACAAGCCTTGTGTCTCTGCACATCTCCGCAAGCCCTGGCTCAGGCTATACCATGCACACCCTTATCATCTTATTATAAAACCACCATTTTCATGGTCATTCAGTGTCCCTCGCTTTCCAAGAGGGCAGCTGTAGTAGTAGCACAGGCTCTCAGACTGCTTTCTGTACTATGAAGGCTGAAAAGATAGAACAGGAAAAGCCCTCTCTTGCGATGACCATCTCACAGACCATATAGCTTGGCTCTTCTCTGTTCCTACTGCTTCCCTTCTGCTCCCCAGCACAGGTCTTTAGACAAAACCTCAGAGCACTGCCATGTCCACCGCTCTGGGGGATGCCTGGTGGCCCTCCTGCCCCAGCAGTTCTTCTGGGATGTGGTTTCAGTAAATTCAGGCAAAACACCTCTGAACCAAAATGTGGCCTAGAGATGGAGGTGTCGGCAGAGAAAATCAATATGAGCAACAGTTCACCGTGGTGTGTCAACACTGGGGACCAATATATCTTCCTTGATTCTCTTCCTTCCACGGACACTTCTGAAAGGGAGCTGCAAGCTCTGCCTGATCTCACCTTGGGGGGCACATGCTGTTTGCCAGAGGATGGAGAAACAGAAGACACTGAGGGTCCTAGGGGCCATGACAGAGAAGACTGATCCTGCACAGGTAGGGAACAGCCTGCCTTGGTGCCAGAAAAAGGCTGAGGGAAGAGGAAGGGACCGTCTGTTCTCAGAACAGGAAGAAATCAAGGAAGATAAACTGGTTCAGGAATTGTTTGGTCCCCTGCCTGCTCAAGACCCTGGTGCTACTGGGTTGACATCAACCCTTCCACTCTCTGTCTTCCCTTTGCCACCAGAACCACAGTGGCAGACTTGCTTACAGCCTCCTTGGACAGATACCACAGCCATAGGGATGAGGCCTTGGCCAAGCCTCATGAGACACTTAAAAATAAACATGCCTTACCTAGAAGCCTGGATAGATCCTCTTCTTCTGGTTTTCACATATTTTTCCGCTTTTGCATTTCGTATACAAATGCCACCACTGGCTCAGCGTCCAAGAATATGTATGATTCTTGTCGCAAGATTTGTAAGGATGGGTGCAGGTAGACGAAGACCCAGTTTAAACAACTGTCCAGCTCTGTGGCTATGACTATATGCCATGAAGGTGAAGTAAACACCCTACACTTGGCAGCCCTCCTCCCCACTAGAAAATGTCTGTCCATCTTTGGCAATGGATGAGAGGAGACCAAGCTGGGAAGCTGGTAGAGTGGTCCAGCCTTGGAGAAGGAAAGAAGGTATCTTCAGGGTACAGCCCCTGCCTTCTCCTTCCCCTGATCTCCTGTGGTCACAGTGAGATGACATTTGAGCATCCAGCTCACCCATGCAGTCACAACGGTGCTGGGCCTGCCATGTCCCTCCCAGCCTGGACCTCCTTGAGAGCTAAGCCCCACGCTAGGCATTAGCTCCCAGATCCTGCTGTGTGGGTCGTGGGTGGATGCCTCTCAGAGGCTGGCATGGGAAACTGAGGCAAAATGTTGTTTGGGCTGAGGGAAAGCTGGTAAAAGCCAGAAATTACAGTGACGGTTTTCAAGAGACTATCTGTCTTACGTAGGAAGGGTACCGGTTTTATGAGGGTTCACGGAGAATTGTGCATCTTGTATGTGATTGGTGTCATAGAAGTATGGAGACAGAGTCTAGGAGTCAAGAAAAGGGAAAGAAGGCCAATCCTATGCTGGATTATTGCTGCTACGCTGCTGAGCATTGGTTCAGCATCAGATGTGCTCATGTCGCCTCTCTGGATCTGGCAACCCCAGCAATGGTAGTACCGGCCTTGGTATTACAAGCGGCAGAAGCACGCCTTGCAACAAAAAAAAATCTGAAATGGCCAACCACCATTTTTGCATAAGGTGCAATGGGAATATAAAGTGCATATTTGGGGCTTGTTGGGCGTCGCCACCTCACGAATGGCTGGGCAAATGAATATGCCACAGAGATTGCGGATGTTCAGAGATCAGTCTACACGTGTCTGAAAATGGCTGGAGCAGGTAAGCAACACCTGGTACAGCATAGATACACTCAGAGGTCATGAAGGCTGATGTCAGTGGGTGAGAAAGAGAGCTTGGCCTCACTGGAAAGAAAGACTGAGGCATCACCAGTCAGGCAAACTGTGAAGGCAGTAGTGTTGCATGTGATTCTGCTGTGATAGCCAGCCATGACTCAGTGGTTGTGTTTAGAACAAGCACTATCCATCACCACTGTTGTATTTGTGGTTTTGGTTTACAACAGGCCTAATTTAATCTGCTATGAAGGCATGTCTTAATCCCAAGAAGATTTTCAGTTTCTATTTCCCATATCTTAGTGTGGAAACAAGGATGTCGAGGGTCATCCATTCTGTCTCAGACATCCAGATAAAGCAGTATTCTTTAGAAACCAAAGAACTTACTGGTTTCTTCTAATATAGTTAATTGCAACATATTAGCTTTCACGGGAACAATCAGGTAGGAAACAGCCAGCTGAGATTTGCTCTATAGTACAGCCATTCCAGTTCTGGCGAACATCATCTGAAGTGCACAGCAGCCCAGTGACTGTGGTACCTCCTGGTGCTTCCAGGACTCAAGCGCAAGTTTCTGTACTGCTAATGACAAGCCCAGCAGCTGATCTACAGCTATGTATACAGCTTCCGCTAATCCACGATCTCTGTGTGCATCTTCACGTGTACAGAGTGGGCAGGAAAGGACCACTGACCTGCACTGATCCCATAGGTGGGGCAAAAGCCCTTCTCTTACAACATCTATGACTGCAGCCGCAGGGTGACAAACGGTTTGTTCTTTGCATGGTATGTAACACAGTGCTCACTAGATTCCTCCTTACATTGGCTCTGCAGAAGCAGCAGTGAAGCATGAAAGGAACTGCCATTTCTACTTCCAGAGTACAAAGGAGCTGCCACCCCAAAATGTATTTCTGGAACCTAAGTGGTGAAGCACATGAATGTCATCTAATCGTAAAAAGTACCAGTGTTGCATGCCTGATGCTGTGAATTTAGTATGTTTGCTGTTCTAGCCATGCCCATGGATAACTGCTGACTGTGAATGCTATCATTTGTTGGTCCTGCTAACATAATACAGGTCTTGCCTTTTGTCAAATTCCAAAATGTACTTCGGGCTGGAGCAATATTTCTGTAACTTTCTGCAGATGTGACCTCTGTCAGGGCCTACCTGTCTTCCTGGGACTTCTTTGAGTAAGCTATGTATTCATCTCTCCGGCCAAGGACCAGTGAACTACCAGCTGGTGGCAGCAGCAGCTTCTGCAAGATCAGTGTATGACTGTGTGTAAATACACACTCCTCACTTTTAAGGAACTGAGCCATTGCCAGTAATCTTGCAACTAATCTAACTATTTTTTAAAGAATTTAGCATCTCTAATCCTTTGTCACCCCTTTTGAACTTTTTCCATAGTAGCTTGGGATTTATAATTGGCATGGAGAAACAGGAACCTAAAGTATGTCTCTTACTATTGTGATGACAATGCTGATATTAAGATCTTAGGAAAAAGGAGGAAGAGTTCATTACCCATAAATGCGTTGCAATTGACCTTTCTTATGGCTATGTGGTGTAAAGAGGAAAATGAGAGAATATGGTGAGATTTAAGGGAACACGAAGGTAAAGGATTGACCAGAGTCAAAGTAAAAGTGTTTAGCAGGCTTCAAAGATGAGAGTGTGTTGTTCTGGGAGCCAGATGTGATCTTATCATCATCTTATACAAAGGTTCTAATACTTCCCCTTCTTTACTAAAAGTACCTCACTGAGTGCCGTCTTCATCAGCCTTTTTTTTTAAAGCTGCATCACTCTGGCAGGACATCCTTTTTATCCCTTCTACCAACACACTCCTCTTTCTTTATCTCTTCTTTCTTTGTCTGCTCCTCCAGATTTACGTAAAAATTCCTTATCATGGGCCCCTCAGCACATGACTTTGTACTTTGTACTATTGAACTTTATCCTGTTCCTGTCACTTCAAGTGAGCAAGAGGACTGTGATGCAGTTTTAAAACTTCAGGACCCAAAAATTATTTGATGGCACCATAAAGTGCCATCAGAGAGACGGCACAAAGAGCCTAAATTACTGAAATTCTAGCATTCTGCCTTTAAAGTGGGACTCAGTGGGTTTGACTGTCTCCCTGTGTTAATGTGTGGTTCACACTGACATCCATCTGTTACTTAGGTGACCTAGAGTCTTAGTGCCTTTGTCTACCTGGGGGTTAACCCGGCGCTCTGAGCTGGTAATAAGCTACATTTGTGTGTCCCTTTGGTGCTGTGCACCAGAGTACTGGAGCACCTGGAGTGCTGCTTTCAGGCTCAGCTGCTGTGCACTGACTAGTGAAGCAGGTCTGGCAGCAGCCCTCAACTTCATGTGGTGCGGACTGCAGCTGATGCAGGACACCCCTCGGACTCTTCTTGGAGTAAAAAGCCATCCGTCACCAGCTGGAGACTCTGCAAAAAAGGGGCTACCTAGGGCTTCAGATGCATGTTGTTTGCCCCCAGTTAAAAGCAGGAGAGCTGTAAGGCCTCAGTGATGGCCCTGGTTCTCTGGTTATATGCAGGAGCCCGGGAAAGTTCATGATCTCAGACCTTTGGAAATTCTAGCCAGAAAATCCAGAAAGTCACTGTCTGCAATGACAAACAAGAATTTTTGCATGCAGAGTAGAGTGACCATCATATAGTTGCCGTTCCTCCAACCATTCCATGAGATACAGCTTCCTCACTGAGCAGCTACAGAATGACTGTAAAGGTGATATTGTAAGATGAAAATGTGGTCAGAAGATCATAGAATCATAGAATTGTTTAGGTTGGAAAAGACCTTTAAGATCATCAAGTCCAACCGTTAAGATGTCAAGGTCAAGATGTCAAGGCTGAAGATGGAACAGGGTAAAGGATGCCTTTATTTCAGGAGAAATTTATGAGTGATTGCTGTGCTTTACAGTAAGACTTTTCTCAGGATTACTGACCATATCTTGCATTTGTGTATGAGTGCAAGAATTTAAAAATACCTGTGTGTATATGAGATAGTCACATCTGACACAAAGTTCCGTGATTCAGAATTCCTGGATGCAAATTTCTTTTAGTCAGTAAGTAGCAATACATGAAGGTGAATACATAAAAAGCCTCTCCTGAACATTTCCAATGCTGTGCAGACTTAAAAAGCAGACAGACAATCATATTCTCCAGGGATATTGTTTACCTCACTCATTCTCAAAAGATGTTGCTGTGATATAATGGCTATTCATTTACCTCATTTATTCATTTACCCAGGTATCCTTTGCATTTACCTGGGCTTATCATGTCCATGGAGTGGAGGTTACCTCAAGTATTTTGTTTATCTAACTCAGTGAAAGAGATTAGAAATGCCAGATGGACTTCCGACACTGAGAGGAAGGTAACTTCGGAGGATGTGTCAACAGTAACGTAAGCACTGCACATGCACCTCTACAGGCTTTTGCATTCCAGGGGTGAACATTTTTGTGTCTTTCTTCATTCCTGATGTTTGTTGCTGGAAATGCCTTTCCTCTGAATATCCTTTTAAAAATAAGTGATGTTGCCACTTTGGAGGATGAAAGGAGGCAGACAAATAATGAATTATCAAAGGTGCCCAGTGAGATACTAGTAAGCATTGGGACAACTCAGTCAAGAAAAGGAGGAAGAGATGAACAAACAGCTTGCTTGTTGAAAAGGTGTGTGTTTGCAGGTTTACAAAGAATTTGCTAAATAAAACTCCATTTGATTCTAGGAAGGAGGCTGTGTCCCATGCTATAAAGGAAATCAATGGTGCCTACCAAGCTGATCTAGGCAAATAACTCTTTTAGAGTTCCAGGTCTAGAGGCTGGCCTAATCCTGAGTATATGAGCAGGACACATCAACACTAAGATTTTAATGCCACCTATAACAATCTATCCGCAGACCTGCAGAGGAAGGCAAAAAAGATCAGTAGAGGACAAATCATGCATCAAGATAAATAAAATAAAATCTTTCCCAACTCCAGTGGAAGCCCTGAGGCATGGAATTATTATAAGCATAATGCAAATTGACAGTGATCTAATCTATTTTCTCACACATTTGGGGATACTGACACATCAGATGCCCAGGGACTCACAATATAAGCTTCATTTTCTATCTTCAGGCATTTTCCTATTCTACTGTGTTGTACGATTATGTCCGTAAGCTTCTCAGGCTCCATCCTGCAAGACTGAAAGCTACTGCTTCCAGTGCTCAGGAGAGTATTTCAGCCCTTCATTCATCAGATAGCTGGAAGCCTTTAGATTTCCAGTCCAAATGTATTCAGGATTACTCACTGTACAGCCATTTGATCATGTGATGAAGTCAATATCCCTCTCTGACATTTACTTCTCAAATATATTTATAAAGTGTTACCACACCCCCGTTCAGTCTTTGCTGGGCTATACTAAACAAGACAAGATCTTCTAATTCTCCTAAGAAGATGTGCATTTTGTTCCCCTAGTCATCCTAGAAATGCTTCTTTGCACTTACTCAATTTAAGTAACATTTTCTAACACACTCAGGCCTTGAAATTCTGCTGCATTTAAGTGGAAGCAAACAATACACATCTGAGCTTTTCGCTGAGACCCAGGTAACTCCTTTTTTGCAAACTCAGTAAAAATGAGAAAATCACTGGCCAATATCATTCTGCTAGGAAAAAAACACCTTCCTGGTAGCCCCAAAACAACACCAAATTGGTATTGCAATAGGCAATCAGAGCTCTGATTCTCCAGCTAGTGACAGATACCTCTCTACTGCAAGAAGGGTCTGAGATGCCCTTCATCAGCTGCAGTCTGCTTCATGTGAAGCTGAGGGCTGCTGCTAGACCTGAGCTTTGAACACTGTCCTGTTTTCACTAATCAGCGTACAATGGCTGAGCCTGAAAGCAGCTCTCCAGCTAAATATGTAGGAGAAATATCTGTCAGAGGTGTATCACAGGTCAGAGGTTTTTCACAGCCAGATGCCCTTTTACCTCCCTGATTCTGAAGTCATTGCATCATTCTAGGATGTCTTCATGTATCGTAAGTGGGTCAACCAGTCCTGCTCCAAGGCAAGGATAGGAGGGCCGTGTCTGGGAGATTGCAGGCTTGTTCAGTTTGACTCCTGCACCTGGCAAACTGGTGAGAATGTATAATAATGAACAGAGTTAATAGATATGTTTCTACTATGTAAGATACTATGGAAGAAGAATTGATGAGGAATCCGTAAAGAGAGATCATGGACCAAATTTATTCAGAGTTTTTTGTCAGTCAATGAGTATGTGGATAAGGACAGTCTAGATGATACAGGAGGAGTCTCCCCTGCAAGCTGTTTTGCTCCCTGCTTTGCTTCAAGGGCCCAGGCTTCCAGCCATCCAGAGTCCATCCTGGACTAACCAACTAATTCCCTTGCTGAGGAAGCCTGGGTATGAAAAAGAGGAGTTCACTACATCACTTCAGCTTTTTTACCCTGCGGACAGTATGGACACAGACGGTACCAGATTTCACTACTTCCAGCACGATCAGAGCAGTCCCCTGTCACAGCAGAACACTGTTTGGCCGGGCACACCTATTACACCTTCCACATCGCCGAAACAGCTTTCTCATCACTTCCATCATTAATCTCCTACCGTTTTACAAAACAATGGTGCAAGGCCACAGAGGGGCTGCTTGGCTGTGGTCTCCCTTTGCAGAGACCTTGCTCTTTTTTATAGCTTCACTGCTGGGTAGATACCTCAGCAGTTATATGAGATGGGTAAATAACTTTCATCATGTTAAATTTATGATAGCAGCTCCTGCTGCCAACTGTCACAGGAACACCATGCAGAGACCTTTCAGTTTAAAACATTAATGTAGCCAACACAAAGGCTTGAGTTGCTAATTGGCATTCTGGTTCAGTTCAGCATATGTGCCCCACCATCCTGTCTTGCACTAGATATTCAACCAGGGACAGCCACTGAACGCCTTGTTCTGCATGACCGCCCACCAGGACCGAAGCTGCAGGTGACGTTTCTGTGACTTCAAGCTTTTGCACCAGAGCAGGAGCAGCCTCCCAACCTGTCCCATCATGTTTCTCTGTGCCCTGCCCCATCTGCTAACAAGAGGAACAGAAATTTCCTTCTGTGGCTTAGCTTCCCCCCTGGCAAGTCCTGCTTGAGTCATTTGTCCATCAAAGCACAGATTACTTGTTACCTGGAAGCATCACGCACCACAAAATGTCTGCATGCAGTTTGTCTGCACTCCAGAAATTTCACAGCTCCATGGATGGGCCATCAACAGCTCAGGGGGGACAGTGTGTCTGGTACTCCAGAAGGTTACTAGGAGAAGGCTTGGACACACTTTCCAATATCCTATAAACTGGAGGCTCCTCATTCGCTCAGGCAAGGTGGGCTATAAAGAAAAGGAAGGTAGGAGAGGAACATGAGATGGACAGAACATTCCCGGATGCTTCAGCCCACCCGCCTTACGTTCCCCAGGACTTCTGACCTCCCGGGAGGTCAACAGTACTCTGTCAACAGTATTTCACATGCAGATCTTCTCAGGGTAGGAAATTATAGCAAACACCTCCTGCAACAGACCCCGGGTACCTGCACACAGGGAGGGATCAAAGCAATCCCAAGGGTTATCACACTGACAGGCTTTTGGACTGGGCAGGTCAATAGCATGCAGGGCAGAAGCAAACAAGGACAGCGTTGTGGCATCTGTGCTTCCTGGGCCATCATTTACAGTTAGCTCGCAGCTCTTCATCTTCTTTCTGTTCAAAGCAGGCTAACAGGAGATGCACCAGGTGTCACACGTGAGTCAGCTCCGCTAGTATCTCCTGACCTTTCTCTACAGGGTCTCCTGGGAGCAAGAGGAGAGGGCCTCCACCTCCAACTCTCCCAACCCCTGCTCCCCCGAAGGAGCTGAAGAACAGTGCCGCCATCCCACCAGTCCCAAAGGTGTCATGGTGCAGCCGACAGCAGTGCGGCCCTGCCTGGGCCATGGAGTGGTGCTGTGCCTCCTCCTCCTCGTTTATGCCATGTGGCCCATAATTCAGTTTACATTTGTTGTGATCTCCTCAAATACACATTCTGTACAGTGAATTTTCTTGCTACATTATTAGGTAAGATTTTAAAATAAATAAATACTTATTTCTGGGCTTTGTGTGCATTGCACAAACTGAGAAAATAAATGAAATTATGAACAACCTTGTAGTAAGGTTTCTCAACAATTTTACTAAGATGATTTTCAGCCTTCAGTAATGCCATGCTTGAAAAACAAATATAATTCTACTTCTAGGATCTTGATTTTAAAAACAGCAAGCTTTTTAATCCGTGGTAAATCAGACTGATCTATCATTCGTGTCCATTTCTAAAGCCTGGCAAAGATACTACATTTCACGCTATCTAGTTTGACATAATGGTCACTGGTGAATGGTCACCTGCTGAATACGAACCCGTTGGTAAAACTAAGTGGTTTAAGTAACAGGAAGAAGAAAGGTAAAAAAAGCTCAAAAGTGAACTGACCCCAACATCTTTTTAGAAGCGAGTCAGTTACCCAGTTTTTGATGAAAACGTAATGTGCCTTGCAGATAGCTTTCAAGAAACCCAGCCGGTTTTCTCTGGAGATCTTTACAGAAGCGCAGCAGTCCTTTTCCAGCATAGGCCACTCTTCAAAACTGCAGAAGACTGGTTTAGGCCACTCCTGGCGAAGGGGGTGCTTGCTTGGAAAAGGTGTTACAGAATATAATGCTGCTATATGCACACACTGCCCATTGCTTTACGTCCTCTGCACAGCAGATGTAATCACGCTTTGGGCCTTGCCTTCACTACTCCCCAATTCAAAGCATTTATTGCATTTTTTTTCTTTTCCAGTCTCTGAAGGTAAAGAAGGCTGTGGGGACAGAGATTTTCAGAATCAGCTTTTCCTTCCTGTGCCACACAGAGTCCCAGGAGGATGGACCTACCCGGTCTGGAGGCAAGCAGGTGTAAGAGGGACGGGATATGTATATCTGCCATGCTGAAGAAACAAAGATTGCCCCATCATTCCCAACACAAAAAATACAGAAATACACACACACACAAATATATGCACACATATGTATTTATATCTATTTTTCAACCGTGTTTACATACTGATTTTTATAGGTATCTGCTTTATCTATGCGATTGTATGTGTTTTGGTGGGTAAATGTATGCACAGTCAACACAAACACAGATGCATTTAAATCCAATTATGTCCTTACACATGACCATACAGTTTGTATGTATCTGCATTACGTATGCGCTATATACGTGTGCATACACGTGCACTAAACTCTGACTGTACATAAATTTCTAGCCGTGTGAGCGACGACACACGCATACATACAGGTACGTGTGCAATACCTACCCACACACCCGTGGATCTTTCCCGGGGTGGCGGCTACCAGCGCCCCAAACCGCCACCCGCGGCGAGGGGCTCCCGCCCCTCCCCGCTGTTACCGCCCCAGGCCCGCCTCGCCGGCAGGGCCGCGCCCGGGCTGCCCGCGCTGCCGCAGCGCGGAGCGGAGCGGAGCGGAGCGGAGCGGGACGGCGCGGCCGGGCGGCGGCGCTGCGGGACGGGCCCCCGCCGCCTGCCGGCCGCCGCCCCGCCCCCGCCCCGCCGAGGCCCGCAGCGGCGGTGCCGCCAGGCGCGTAGGCGGCGCGGCGGGGCGGGCGGCGGGGGCTGCGGCAGGGGTGCCCCGAGCGGCCCCTCTCGCCCCGCCGGAGCCGCGCGGCCCCGTCCGCGGGCGGCGCCGAACAAAGGCCCGGAGCGCGCTCCGCCGCTGCGGGAGAGCGCGGAGGCAGCGGCTGCCGCCGCCGGCCCTCTCCCCCCCTCCCCGGGGGGAGGCGCCCGGCGCGGCGCGGGGACCGGCCCGCCGGGGAGCCGCCGGGGATTGGCTCGGCCGGGTGCGAGCCGAAGGTGCTGGTAGAAGCCATCTGCAGCGCAGGCGATCTCGCCCGCTGTGCGCGGGGGGGAGGGGGGCTCTCCCTTGCGGGTGGTTTGGGGCTTGTTTTTTTTCTTCCTCCCCCCCCGTTTTTTTCCCCCCTTTTCACGGGATCATGGCCACGGCAGCGGGGCCGTGATCTCGCCGGCAGCAGCCCCGGTGCTGCAATGCTGCCCGCAGCAGCCCTAGCGAGGGGAGGCGTTTGAGCGGCGGCCGGCGGCCGCACATCCTCCCCGCGGCAGCACCGCCGCCTTTCTCTCCCCGCCGCCCGCGCCCCGTGCGCCCAGACCGGCGGGAGAGGGGCCTCGCCGCCCGCCCAGCGCCGTCCTCCCTGCCCCCGAACAGCAAATCCGCCGATCCGGGCTTTAAATTAATAATAAAAAACCCCACCAACCCATAAAGGCGAGAGGGAGAGCAGAGCCGCGCACAACATGGCCACTCTGCTGCGGAAAATCGGGCTGATCCGGCTGCACAACCGGGACACGGAGGACCCCAAGCACCACCACCACCACCGCAGCAGCAGCCAGCAGGGCTCCTCGCTCAGGGGCAGGGGCAACCAGAAGAACAGCAGCAACAAGCCGCAGCCGCAGGGCCCCCCCGGGGGCGGTGGCGGCGGCTGCAGCAGCAGCAGCAGCGAGAGCAGCCCCGGGGGCCACAAGAACAAGAAGGCGCCGGAGCTCGCCAAGCAGCCCCCGCAGCCGCGCTCGGGCAGCGGCAGGGAGAAGCCGCGGGAAGCGGCCAGGGAGCCCGGCGCCGGTAAGGAGGCGGCGCAGCGGCCCGGCCCCGGCCCCGGCTCCGGTTCTGGCTGCGGGTCGGGGCCGGCGCCGCTGGTGCCGCTGCCGTCCGGGTCGGGGCCGCTGGCGCCGGCGGGCCGGCAGCAGCACTGCACGCAGGTGCGGACCCGGCGGCTGATGAAGGAGCTGCAGGACATCGCGCGGCTCAGCGACCGCTTCATCTCGGTGGAGCTGGTGGACGAGAGCCTCTTCGACTGGAACGTGAAGCTGCACCAGGTGGACAAGGACTCGGTGCTTTGGCAGGACATGAAGGAGACCAACACGGAGTACATCCTGCTCAACCTCACCTTCCCCGACAACTTCCCCTTCTCGCCGCCCTTCATGAGGGTGCTCAGCCCCCGTCTGGAGAATGGCTACGTCCTTGACGGTGGAGCCATCTGCATGGAGCTGCTCACCCCCCGCGGCTGGTCCAGCGCCTACACCGTGGAGGCCGTCATGAGGCAGTTTGCGGCCAGCTTGGTCAAGGGGCAGGTAGGGCGTCCGTGGGCTCTCGCTCTGCGTGCGTGTGGCGGAGGGGGGATGGTGTCTGTGCGTGTGTTTGGATGGGAACCCCAAAGGGCAGCGGGTCAAGCCCCGCCTGTGACTGACCTTGGCCAGGCCTGGGTGACAGGTCTCCCCTGAGGACCTGGCATCACTGGTGGGAAGGGGGCAGGCACACACGTGTTTTGCTCTGGGGTCCCTTCTCAGGCAGGTGCAGCAGAGGTACGGGGCAACTTGGAAGGGCAAGGAGCACATGCATCCATTGTGTCCTCCTGCACGTCTTTTGTCCCTGTGGTTGGCTCTGTTGTGTGTGGCACCAAGATGTCATGGCTGTTGCCCCCGAGAGGCACCTCCCTCGCCCCAAAGCAAAAGGGGCTCTTCAGGCTCCAGTGGGGTTTGGGATTCGAGTCCTCCGCCTCCTGCCCTTCACCAACTAGTCGGCCATACTTGCTGGTCTCCTGCATGAAGTGCTGCCGCTGGCGTAGGGCACGACGCTGGAGCTGCTGTCCCCCGGTCTTTGTCTGGTGCTGTCCTGCGTAGCATCCCTTGGGGAAGAAGAGGTGACCCCTGGTTTGGGGCTTGGCACACAGGGCAGAGGTGTGGCACGGGGTCACACCTGGAATTGCTGACTGAGCTGCTGGCAAAGTTGTGCCAGTTTAAAATCTCCCTGCCTGAAGGGAACAAGTAATTTCGGGTATGCACTGCAGTTGCAGCAGCTACACAGTTCCTGCCAGCTCTCCTCTCCGGAGGAGGTGCCTGGTTCCCCTGGCAGAGGATCTCATATGAGCTGAATCAATGCGGTTTATGCTTTTTTTCTTTCTCTCTTGCAGAATATCCTTAGAAGTATTTCATAAGCCGTTTTTTAATAAATGGGTAAATATTGCTGGTGAAACTCGTAGCCAGTCCTTCTTTATGGTTATTGTAGTGGGCAGTATACACATGGCTGTGACAGGGTGATTTTCCTGTTCACTTCATGAATGCCCTTGAACCCAGGGGACATGCACAGCTTCACGTCTGTCAGTAAATGATGCTAAGTAACTTCTTAAATTCGTATCTTGGTGAGGGGGGGGGGAAGAGTAAATAATAACAACATATTTTTCATTTGCTTAAAAGTGAGGTTACCCCTGTTTGCCTCTGGAACTGCTTGCATGAGCAGAAGTAAAGGCTTGGTTTCTCTTAAGACTGAAAATTAATTTTGATTATTTAACGTACTCTTTTGTAAGTAGCTTTTCCTTCTTTTTCTCTGTTTGATTTGGGCCTACTGCTCCTTTTTTTAATCAGATAGTATTTTTCTCTGCACTTCATTTGAAGAGGTCAGGTTTCCTAGGTCACCTTGGGATATAAAAAACATCTACCAGAAAAAAAGAGAGCCTTAATTTACGTTGAGCCTGGGGTATGTTGAAGTTCTGTAGCTACTCTTAACTGCGTCTCACTATTTGTTAACCCATCTCTTTTTATAGAGATCATAGTTCTCATTGTTATAGACAAGCATTTAGAAGGACAATGCTAAATTCTCTCAATTTTTTTAACAAGTCAGCATCTTTCTGCAGTATTGAGTGTTGAATGTAAAAGGGTTAAATTAAGATTTACTGGGATCATAAAATGGTTCAGTGAAGAAAAGCACTAAATTGTTTTATTAGTAATAAATATTAAAATATATAATTTGACAGTTTGCTTCCCTAAACCACTTAAGAGATTTCCAGAAAGTAGTAGTAATTTCTGATAACAGAGGATGTTTATGTGTACATCATTAATAAACACATTTAAAATACAAGAGTTTCAATAACATTCTTCCAGAACTTGACGAAGTTAATTATAAAAAAAGAGAATGGGTGTGCGATTAAAAAAAAGGCAGAAATAAATTGCTGCCAGTAACTTAGTAGTTAAATAGGTGTGACGTGCACATTTCAATGTCTTGGATCGTTCATTCCAAGTGGAAAGGTTAATAGGTAATACTGACAATAAATTTAATTTCTGGGTTACAGAGGTGTAGCCTGTGATGGGTTGCCAGCCTGTCATCATAGCCGGGCTCCGCGTCATGGGAGCCACGTTTCTGTAATCGCACTCCCCTCGTTATGTAATCTCGACTCCATTGCGTAATAGGCTCAAAATACGACAGGCGCTCCCCTATCCCCGTTTCGTTTTTCATTTTACAGGTAATCCACTCTTGACCGTATTTTTTTAAAAATGAAAATAGAGCCGCTGAAACGTTGAGAGCCGAGGCGCTGCACTCCCAGAGCTGCGGGGCTGGTGTTGGGTAACTCTTGCCGTGCTGTGGGTAGTCTCGGTGCCTGCGAGGAGCCGTCCTGAACAAACAGCGATGGCTTACACCAGGTTAATTGTGTAATTTCTGTAAGCAGCCTGCGCCCTGCAATAGCATGAAATATTCAGCACGCTTGCTATTAATCAGAAAGGCTGGAAGGGCGAGGTCTGTTCTCCACCGCCTCAAAACAACCCTGCATGAGCAAATGGCGGCAGCCATGAGGCCGAGCGGGAGATGGGGCGCTGCCGGCGCCAGTGGGTAAATGGGACCTTCCAGAGAAATGTCGCCAGTTCGCAGCGCCATGATTTAGCGTGAAATCATTGTGAATACTCGAGCCCGTGACGCATCCAAAAGCGCGCCTCGCCGGCGCGAGCGTCGGTGTGAGTAGGCAGGACTGAACTTCCCACCAGCGTTCGTTCCTCCTTTTGGCAATTTGCGTGATAAAACCGAGGCGGCTGATTTCATTCAACGTTTCTCATCAGTCCCGTTTTGCCGAGGTAACTGTAGCGCTGCTGTTCTCTGCCGGTGCTGTGGAGGGAAACGCAGCACTTCTTGGTCTGTTGTTTTGTCAGAGCTAATAGTAACCTGTGAACATATACAACCTTCTTTTTTTGACGAAGTGATCAAAAAGCAGATGAAACTAACACTGAAAATACATTTTTGGGCAGTCAAGATTCTTGACGAATTCAGATTTTTTTTTAATGGATTTCACCAACCTTTTAGCAGAATAAAAGAAAAATTGAGAGAAGTCATTCTGACATCTCACAGGTGAAACATTTCACTCAGGAGTTATGTCCATAAGGAGACTTAAGTGTGCAACACGGAAATTAAGAGGTAGCACTTTTCCGTTACTTTTCAGCATTGCCCTTGTACGCGGGGAAACCTGGGTCCAGGTTCCCAAACCTGAGCATGTCTCCCAGGGGCTGGATTTTAAAGCAGGGTGGCTGTTTCTCCAGATTTCACCAAACGGGAACCATACGCTTCAGGTGACCTTGCTTAAGAGGTGTCCTACCTTACGGGATGCGTACCCTTGCTTCCTATCACAAATCTAGTATTGCATTTTTAGATATTTTTTGTCTGGAAAAAAAAATGTTTAAAATGGAAGAGAGACAATTTCTGTTTGAACAAAAAAATTCAACAGTCCCAAACTATGCTTTTCCCCCCGCCCCCCCAGTTTTCAAGGAAAAAAAAGAGTTAATTAACAAACAAGTTGGGGTTTGGTTGGTTGCTTGCTTCAGCTATTCAGCTGAGAAAATCAATTATTCACACAGCTCTAGTCAGTATCTTGAGGGGAATTCTCAGTACATCAAAGGCCCAAGACTGTTTATCTGTCTGGGATCAAGAATCTTATTTTTAAAAACTTGGTGTTGTCCTTAACTCAACTGTAGCCTTGGTTTTAAGGGGGTGACTTTGTACTTGCTTCCTGCAGAGTCAGCTGCTCGCTGGCTCCATCATCATGGGCGAAAGCTTGGCCCTGCCGAACGGGCGAAATGGTAGCCTTGAGCTGCCGCAGAGCTGGGGTGCCAGCCAAGGAGGCGGGTTGATGCTAACAAAGTAGTTTAAATACCAGTTGTTTGTTGTCCTGGAGGCAACTGTTCGACATGCCTGTCTAGGCGGAGCCTCCCATGTCTGTCTGTCTATCCAGGCTGTGGAAGTGGCCCGTTGGGCGTTACTCCTTCTTAGTGGCACCCTTTAAAACAGTTTATTGATAATTTAAGAGAGAGATTTAAAAATGAGTCTGTTGCTCTCTGCTTCCTGATAACAGTGCCGTTGTCACGATAATATTAATAACTGAAGGAAGGAAGGGGGAACAGTGCTGGTCGTAGGAGAGTGATGAAACGGTGGGAGGTTCGTTGTGGCTCTCCTTGAGTAACGCACGCGGCTGAGGCCGGTGCCCGTGTTTCAGGGAGGAGTCATCTCTCTCGTTTGAAAACATGGCGGATGATATGGTCCCAGATGAAAAGGAGCAGACTTTGTCCAAAAGTGGAAGAGGGATTTTGTGTCCTCTAATAGACGTGTTGTTTCTCACTGGAGTGTAATGATTTGATGCTGGTTTGGTGGGAGTTTGAGAGGACAAAGCTATGTATGCCAATGTCCAAATAATGCATCAGGAATTTTTTTTTTTTGAGAACAACTAACAGCTGCACCTGATGTCTTGAGGACTTTGGGCTTAAGCTTGCAGTAGTGTTCATAGAATCATAGAATCATTAAGGTTGGAAAGGACCTCTAAGATCATCGAGTCCAACTGATGTGTTGACCAGTAGCAGCTTGTCTTCCTTTTTATGAGCCCCTTGTTCTCTCTGTGGAGGCTGTGGACGGAACTGCCAGCCAAAGGCAGCTCTCAGGTAACTGGTGACTCTGCAGATTATGTCGTGGAAAAAGTTCTTTGTTTTGAGGAAAATACTCCCTTATTCTTCCAGTGAATAGAAGAAGCATAAAAATTTTGTCAGGACATACTAAAATAGGAGCGGGGAACCCCTAGTTACAAGTACTCTTGCTGTGGTGGGCTTCTATATAATGATTTAAATCAAAACCAAAATGTAATTTGTAATTAAGATTTCATTTTCTATAGCAAAATTTCCTGAATTCAAATAAAAGTTGTTGGTATATAGTACTTTCATCCCTCATATTGTGGTATTAGAAATACCTCAGTGGAATCCCGTTAGTTTGCTTCAAGAGGTATGTGCCTTGTATGACCATTGGACTGATTTATCTTTCTATTTTAAAAATACAAGTATCCCAGCTGACTTCTACCAGATTGAAACAGGAGAAATGGGCTTACTTTATGAAAAACAGATACAGAAGGTAGCAGTTAATCGTAGTCTAAATTACTCCCCCTTCATCCTTTCAAACAAAAGTATGAGTGAGCAGATAGCAGATGGGACTTGCATGGTGTCCAAGAGGTCAGCAGACTCCAGGTCTTTCAAATATGTATAGCAGAAATTAATTGCAAATCCATGGGTTTTCATACTCCAGATGCTGGGTTTGAGGACTGTAGCCATGAATAAATCAGCTAATCTCAAAGGCTGCAGAAATGTATAGAGAACACAGTGGTCTCTGAATTATTTGGAGCCATTGTATCATATTAGGGCCTTAAAAAATAAAACCAGCTTGCTTTGTGCTTTAGTTGCCTGAGCAAATGATGCCGGTTATCATCAAGGGAAGAAATGTTGCTTTAAGTTCATGGTTAAAAAACACATCGACTCATATAGAAAGATTACAGAGGAGACAAAGAATATATTATGGGGCTTGTTCCCCATGAAAAGGTATAAATGCTGGGCCAAAGAGGTAACAAAGAATATTGTTTAGCTACAGAGGAAAATCAGATATATTGGCCTTTTAAGATTTCTCTTCTATTGCAATTGAGAAACCTAGGATTTTCAAGCTCAAGTTTAAGTGGGAGCGTATATATTTGCTATGTTGAGATGCTGGGACTGATGAATGGGCTGGAAAAAAACATTGTTCATGTGAACTCTGATATATTGCTGTTCTGACTATCCACTATTATTATGCAAATATATTCTACTGAGAGGAATGAAGACACAGGGATTCCAACTCATTGAAGTAGGAGGCTGTTTTAATTCTTTTAAAAAGCAGGGGGAACATAATCGCCATTTTACCCCTTCAAAGCATAAAAAGGAAAAATTTAAAATACTTTCAACTATCATCCTTAGTGTTAAAACAGTCATCAAGTAAGTTAAATCACTAAATTGAAACAAGCTGCTTATTTTAAAACGTGCTTTTATGGCAGGTAGAACTAATTCTTCCTGGCAATACTTGGCTGATCTCCTAAATAAGAATTTAAAGGAAATGCCACTTTGGATCATAAGAAATTTGAATTTGCTCAAAAGAGCAAGATTCTTCTTCCCTGAATTATGAAAGAAATCCTCATTTTCTTCAGTGAAAGTGTTCAGATAGAGAGAACTGTATAGCATTTGGGTGTTTTGTCAGATACTTTGTTAAAGAATTGAATTTTTTGAAATGCAGAAAGCCTAGTCCCGAGGGGTGACGTTGTGTCCTCCTGGAGGAGTAACCTAAATAACCCACTTTCTATTGTGCGGAAGAGTCACTCTTCCTTATACAGGTTAGTCTTGAAAATACGCAGATTTCCTAGCATCTACACAATGCCCAGGGATTTCCATGCATGACCGGAGACTTCCAGATCAAAGATTTGTAACTCCACAGTAATTCTGGTCCTCGTATCACGGGAGTCTTACTGCCAGGCGTGATCTGAGGCATGTCCCCTGAGTGGGCATCTGCTCTCACAAAGTGGGATGTTGGTTAAGTAACGTAATATTAGCTGTGTTTCTTTTTCCCATCTAAGCTCCTTTGAACTGATGAGAGTCAGTGAAGATCTCTTCTTTTCCTTGACCTATTCGGTCCTTCACGTGCAGTTAGTTTCCAGTTTACAAATTATCTCCTCCTGTAACTGTCAAAAAAGGTAACGCTGACATTAGGCGCGAGGGGAGATGGGAGGATGGACGGATTGCCAGGTGCAATTACTCTGCAGCTAAACAGGGAGAACTTCAGGGGCAGCGGTGATTATGCTGTCTGAATGGCTCAAAATATATGTTAAATTTAATGCGCGCAGTATCCAGTTGTCTCGTTTGTAAATGGAATACCAGGTTTCTGTTGAATATCATCGTATTTTTGAAAAGCGTGTGGCTTGGGGTTGGTCTGAGTCATACTCCACAGAGTCATTTCTAGAGGGAGCACTCCACAGTGTTGGTTTTTAACTCCGGCTGGAAACAGCGGTAATTGAATAGATCCTGGAAGCTGCAGGACAAGCTGCACGGGAAGGACATGGTACCGTTGCATAACCTGGCTGGCAGTGAAACCAGCACTGCGCTGGGAACTGAAAGAGCATAAGCTAGGGAGAAGTGTAGGTGTGCTCTGATGAAAATGAATTTGCAGTCCCTATTGGTCTGCCTGAAACAGGTGAGTGGGCACCACACTTAAGACATTCAGGTGCTTCCTCTTCTGAAACAGGATCAAGGTGCCAGTCTGATTTGCCCCATTCCAGTTAAAAGTCAAACTGAGGAGTGGTACATCAAGTGTGCCTGTCTCAGCCATGTGTGGCAGATACGTGCCTGCCTTGTGCACGTGCAGAGTCTGTCCTTGGAAAACGTCTTTTTATCTGCTTCATGATTTTGTGCGTGTTTTTAAAAATCAGTGATTCTCACTGATTTAATCCTCTTGTGCGCAGGCTCTCCAAAACCCCTGGAACTTCTGCAGTGACTCCTTGATAGAGTTACAAGTCAGTCACAATCCCAAATCTGCATTCAAAGACAAGTGAAAATAAACCTGAGGAAGGAAGAGTAAGCCTACATTGTGAAATGGCCTGGAGCTCAGATGCTTCTCATAGCCAGGCCTTATGAGCTGTGGAATGACCAGGTATTTTTCCCATTTCTAGGTTTGTGTTACAAATGGTAACAAACCCCCAGCTGCAGTAAGAAGCGTAGGGCTTATTTCCATAATACGTGCCCATAAAAAAACCTGAAGCATCACAAAGCAGAGGAAACTGATGTTACTAATTTTTCAAATTTTCTATTAATTTCTATAAATGTCAAATTTTCTATAAACTTGACAAGATTATTTCTATGAAAATATACCTAGTATTGAAGCATTCTATGATTATTGGCGGGGGGGAGGATAATTTCACAGTTAGAGCACTTAGGCTGAGGAGAGGTGATCTGAGTTTAGCTTCCAGGTTTTGCCACTGACTTCGGGTACGGTCACGGGCAAGTCATATAACTTCACTATATTCCTCTTTCCCACCTGTGAACTACAGATAATCCTCTTTCCAAAGGTCATTTGAGGATATGTACTTAAAGCACTCAGAAGTGGGGGCTCTGTTGAGTAGATGTCCATGTGCATCAGTATGAACCCTCTCGTGAAGAGATTGACACATCTGTGTAAATAGCAGGGGGAAAAGCGCATTGGCTTGTGACTCTAATCTTACTGAATTTGGTCTTAACTTGATTAAATGTTCCCAGAGGTAGTCTGCTTTTTCCACCTGTTTTTTTTTAGCATGGTGAAACTTTGGGATATGTGAAGATAGACATTGTTGTCTGGGCTGTAGCTCCTTCATCTTTACAACCTGTCATAAAGGATGGTTTGCTTTGCTTTGGTTGGGTTTACACCCATGGCTGTGTTTAATTTGGGTAACTTCAGGTTCCTGATGTGGAGGACCTGTGGGCTGATGCAAAGAGGGGCTGTCATGCTCCCAGCCTTTTCACCTGGACTTGCCCTCAGTAACTCTGCTGGTACCTGATTCCACAGAGAGGTAGTCCAGGGAGCTCGGCAGAAGACTGACAGAGAAAATGACACTTCATCATCTAGACTAGCAGGTGCCCATTTGACAGCAGGGGACAGGGGCCATCTCTTTTGACGGAAGTCCTCCGTGTTGTAAGACAGCACCTTCAGCCCTGGAGGTGCTAGAGGCACCTTCCAAGAATGTAGTCGGCTGTCAAAATTTTCTTGTTCAAAAGAACTCTGCCAACGCAGAGTCTGTCCCACCCGTAAAATGCAAGAAGGAGTCTCTTTCTTTAGGGAAAGGCGAGGAAGAGCAGCGCAGTTCTCTGTAGCTGTCAAACAGGGATCAGGGCTGTAAGTGTTTGTATCGATTAAGAGCTACTTGCACCAGGCTGCACACAGACGAGTGAGCGTTAATAATTACTCAGCTGGAACAGAGATTTCTTTTTCCTGGACAAAGAACAGTCACACTCCCAGAAGGAGCAATTTATAGGATGCTTTAAAGCTGGAACTTGCTGAGTTTTCACTTCTTTGTACGGATTATTCTCAAAAAGGAGACCAAAAAAGGCGTGGAAATACTGCTTCAGAAATTACACATTTGCAGGAAAACATCCCATTTTTAATTCACTTATGCTGCAACATTAACAGTATTTGTCTGCATCATTTTCTATACTGTTTTGTTTTAGCTATAGCTAATAATTATATATAGTGCAATATAAATTGTGTGCAGTTTTTGAGACATGATTAACTGTGCCTCATCAGTACATGAAGGAAAAAAATTATAAACGGTGTAATTGGGAGGAGAGACTGTGTATATTGCGCTCCAGCAATGATGCGACACATTGCAGTCATTGCATTGAGAGCATGACAGTAGCTCACTTCAGCATTGCTCTACTTTTGAATGCTTCTCTAAAGCCAGTGGAAATATTTTTCTTTGAAAACTTGTTTAAATATTCTAGAATAGGTCCGGTTCAGGCTTAAGCACTGTATTCCTCTGTATCAGAAAAGATTTGAGTATGTTTGCGTAGTATGCAGCTTTGAACAGTTGAGGCCCAAAGCCATTAGTCACTGGCACATTAGTGGAACATGTTACAGACTGGAGACTCATAGTGTGCTCCAGCCCTTAGAAAATCCACAGTTTTTGCATCGTACATGGAGAAGCCTGGGACAACAGACTTGGAAGATGGGCATATCCTTGTAAGTCTCCTTCCCATCCTTGGAGGGATCACCACAGATGCAGTGTGTGGCACAGGGACTTCCTACAGTCTTTTGTGTACCTCTCTAAACCTTTGCTTGTTTTCCATCTCTTGACTTTTACCTAGAAGTGGGTCACTAGAGTCACTAGAGCCTGCTACAGAGATCTCTTAAGAGATTAAGGGAGAAAATGATGGGCCACATTTAGCCCCATGTGCGGCAGGCAGGTATGATTTGCCCTTGGAAGACCAACCTCGAGTTATTTGCCTATCCAGGATTAATGAAAGGAATGCAGAGCTGAGGAGTTTGTGTTAAGACCAGTGCTAACAACGTGAAGGCTTGCCTGCTTCTGAGTCTATTAGCTGTGTACTGTTTGCAATGAACACAACATTTTGTTAACCAGTCCAGGAAAAAAAGTCTGGATGTGCCTGAAGGGTTTGCTGTGGCATCTCAGAGACCTGTAGCACAGGGGCTTGCACTGTTTCCAGAATAACCTCACTCCTGTAAGGGCTGATGACTGTGTACAATAAATCTCTGAAAATTTGGGACCTAAAAACACAGGGACTTGCATCAGGAGAGGACTGAGCACAACCTTGAGGGATTCAGGACCTGGCTGTGCAGTGGCACAGCTGACCTATGTTGGCAGTTCAGCTCCAAGTATCTAAGTTGGACTTAGAGACCTCCATAGGTCCCTTCCAGCCAGCACCTCGGTGATTGTATGATCCTGTGAAAGGCTGGCCACCGTTATGTAGTCCTGTCCTTCCAGGTAGTGCCAAAAGTGATACAACACGGAAGCACACCTGACGCTGTGTGCTATGCCAAAACTGGTGGGTTTTGGTCTGGGAGCTACTGTAGTTGATTTGACGAGAGAGATGAATCCCTTTGAGGCCATCCTGATTCTGGAAATACCAGAAGAAATGTCAGGACTGTTTTTCATGACACACAGGCCAGACGTGGGCAGATATGTGGTTGTGGTGGGATTACAGGGCTAAAGAGCTGCAGGCTTCGTATTTGTTATCTCTGTACAGGACTTAACTCTGTCTTCAGAGCACTTCATGACATGGTGTTGTTGGGGGAGAAAAGATATGGCATATTGCTGATAATGATATTGAAGGACTTGAAAGAGCTATTAAATGTTGAGTTGAATATTTTTGAGGATGCGCTTCAGTGTCACATAGCGTTCTCAAGGGGAGGACGTACTGATGTGTTGATGATTGTGGAAGAACATGGAGACTACTGCGGCATCACTGAGAAGCAGAAAAGCTCCCAGATTTGCCCACAGTGGTCTGTAAATGTGGGTGCCAAATCACATGTGAGATTGACCTCAGGTCTTTTGCTGAACATGGTGGGAGGGAGCAGTCCCTCAGTATGGCCAGGGTCCTGAGAAGGTTACCCGCAGCAGACTGTGCTCCAAGAGGTCTTTCTCCTAGCAGTTACCAGGGTTACAGACTGGATCCTTATCAGCTGTTTGTTCAAACTCATTAGTTTGGGCAAAGAGTGGATGAGTGGCATGCAGTTGCTCACCGTGCCACACAAACTAGGTGCAGTAGGAGCACAAGTGAGTGAGGAGGCTGAGTGCAGCACATGTCCCCCTGCATTTCAGCATGGCTGTGTAAAACAATTGGATGCTGTGGCATTACTTTCACCTTTCATATGTTTCTAGCTTGTTAAAATTATATCTTGATAAGTACATGAAGTCACAGCAGATGGCAAAATCTGAAATGTTCTCTCCAACTGCGCCGCAGTTTGCGTGGGAGGACACGCAGGGAGGGTGCCTCTTCGAAGGAGGGGCATTCCACAGGCCGAGTGGGAGACTTGGAGTACACATAACCCAGCAACCGGGCACTGTTCTGTGACCATCGGCAAAGGTCAAGGGCACTCATCCTACCTGACCCTCAAGGCAGAATGGCAGGCACTCGTCTGAGAAGAAAGGCCGCGGCTCCGGCTGGGGGGTCTGCACCAGCGATGGCTGATGTCTCTGCCCAGACGGAGCTGCTGAAGGGAGAGGCTGCAGCGCAGACCTCAGGCTGCAGGAAGTGCCCAGACCTCTCTCCTGGGGCAGGGACAGGCGGCAGACCTGCCTGCAAAAGGTGTGCCCAGGTGGAGGACCTCCTGCAGCAGGTGGCTGAGCTGCAGGAGGCGGTGAGAAGGCTGCGTAACATCAGGGAGGCGGAGAAGGAGCTAGATAGCTGGTTCCAAGCGCAGTCTGCAGTGGACCCGCAGCCCACGGCCAAACAGCCAAAAACTCCCTCACCGGCACACGCAGAAGGGAGCGGGGGGGCCAATAATGCAGAAGAATGGACAGTTGCAAAGGCAAGGACCAGCAGGAGGAGGAGACTTCCCCCGAAGCCTGAGGTGCCCTTGCAGAACCGCTTCACCGCTCTGCAGGTTGAAGAGGAAAGTCCTGTCACACCAGAAGCGCTGGAGCCGAGTAATGCAGCCCGATCTGCCCCCCGTGTAACAACCAGCGCAACTGAGAAAAGGCGACAGGTGATAGTAGTGGGCGACTCTCTTCTGAGAGGCACGGAGGCGCCCATTTGCCGACCGGACGCACTCTCTAGAGAGGTGTGCTGCTTACCGGGGGCTCGCATCAGGGATGTCACCAAGAGGCTGCCAAGCCTCATACAATCCACTGACTATTATCTGCTGCTGCTGTTTCACGTGGGCAGCAGTGACACAGCCAGGAGCAGTCTGAGGACTATCAAGGAGGACTACAGAGCCCTGGGAGTGGCGGTAAGGACTCTGGAGTACAGGCAGTTTTTTCATCAATCCTGCTGGTCAAAGGGAAGGGGTTTGAAAGCACCAGTCGAATCTGGCAAGTCAACAAATGGTTACGGGACTGGTGCCACAGCCAGAGGTTCGGCTGCTTAGACCATGGGACTGGCTTTGAGAAACCTGATCTACTGGGGGCTGACGGGGTCCATCTGTCAGAGAAGGGGAAGAGCATCTCCGGTCATAGACTTGCCAAGCTGGTGAAGAGGGCTTTAAACTAGAGATGCCGGGGGAGGGGAACCTCAATCCATCCCACTCCTACCGGTTTGATGCCAGGGCCAGCAATAGGTGCCCAGAGCCTGGAGAAAGATCACAGGTCAGCAGGAGAGCGCCTGAAGAGCAGCGCAAAGGAACTCCAGCCAGTAAGACAGCTTCATCAGGGGCCCAACTTAAATGCCTCTATGCATACACACATAGCATGGGGAATAAACAAGAGGAGTTGGAGACGTGCAGGGCTACGACCTAATTGGCATCATGGAGATGTGGTGGGATGGCTCCTATGATTGGAATGTTGGGATGGAGGGATACAGGCTCTTTAGGAAGGACAGGCAGGGGAGATGAGGGGGGGTGTCGCCCTCTATGTCAATGACCAGCTGGAGTGCATGGAGCTCTGCCTGGGGATGGATGGGGAGCCGACCAAGAGCTTATGGGTCAGGATTAAAGGGAGGGCAGGGACAGGTGACATTACAGTGGGGGTCTGCTACAGGCCACCTGACCAGGAGGACCAAGCGGATGAGACCCTCTATAGACAGTTAGGAGCAGCCTCACGCTCACAAGCCCTGGTCCTCATGGGGGACTTCAACCATCCCGATATCTGTTGGAGGGACAACACAGCAGGGCATAAGCAATCCAAGAGGTGCCTGGAATGCGTTGATAACTTCCTTCTCCAAGTGGTAGAGGAGCCAACGAGGAGAGGTGTTATGCTGGACCTTGTTCTCACCAACAAGGAGGGGCTGGTGGGGAATGTGAAGGTCAAGGGCAGCCTGGGCTGCAGCGACCACAAAATGGTGGAGTTGAAGATCCTTAGGGCACCGAGGAGGGCGCACAGCAAGCTCACTACCCTGGACTTCAGGAGAGCACACTTTGGCCTCTTCAGGGATCTGCTTGGTAGAGTACCATGGGACAAAGTCCTGGAGGGAAGAGGGCCCCAAGAAAGCTGGGTAATATTCTAGGATCACCTCCTCCAACCTCAGGAGCGATGCATCCCAACAAAGAGGAAGCAAAAACGCCAGGAGGCCTGCATGGATGAACAAGGAGCTCCTGTACAAACTCCAACACAAAAAGGAAGCCTACAGAGGGTGGAAGCAAGGACAGGTAGCCTGGGAGGAATACAGAGAAATTGTCCGAGCAGCCAGGGATCAGGTTAGGAAAGCTAAAGCCCTGATAGAATTAAATCTGGCCAGGGACATCAAGGGCAACAAGAAAAGATTCTATAGGTACATTGGGGATAAAAGGAAGACAAGGGAAAATGTGGGCCCTCTCTGGAAGGAAACGGGAGACCTGGTTATGCGGGATATGGAGAAGGTGGAGGTACTCAATGACTTTTTTGCCTCAGTCTTCACCAGCAAGTGCTCAAGCCTCAGCGCCCAAGCCGCAGAAGGCAAAGGCAGGGACTGGGAGAATGAAGAGCCACCCACTGTAGGAGAAGATCAGGTTTGAGACCATCTAAGGCACCTGAAGGTGCACAAGTCCATGGGACCTGATGACGTCCATCCGCAGGTCCTGAGGGAACTGGCAGATGAAGTTGCTAAGCCACTGTCCATCGTACTTCAGAAGTCGTGGCAGTCCGGTGAAGTCCCCACTGACTGGAAAAGGGGAAACATAACCCCCATTTTTAAAAGGGGGGAAAAAAGGAAGACCTGGGGAACTACAGGTCAGTCAGTCTCACGCCTGTGCCTGGGAAGATCATGGAACAGATCCTCCTGGAAGTTATGCAAAGGCACATGGAGGACAGGGAGGTGATTCGAGACAGCCAGCATGGCTTCACCAAGGGCAAGTCCTGCCTGACCAACCTAGTGGCCTTCTATGATGGAGTGACTACATCAGTGGACACGGGAAGGGCTACAGATGTCATCTGTCTGGACCTCTGTAAGGCCTTTGACACAGTCCCCCACAACATCCTTCTCTCTAAACTGGAGAGGTATGGATTTGATGGGTGGACTGTCCGGTGGGTGAGGAATTGGTTTGATGGTTGTATCCAGAGGGTAGTGGTCAACAGCTCAATGTCCAGATGGAGATCGGTGACAAGTGGTGTCCCGCAGGGGTCCGTATTGGGACCGGTACTGTTTAATATCTTCATCAATGACATTGGCAGTGGGATCGAGTGCACCCTCAGCAAGTTTGCAGATGACACCAAGCTGAGTGGTGCGGTTGACATGCCAGAGGGACGGGATGCCATCCAGAGGGACCTGGACAAGCTCGAGAAGTGGGCCCGTGTGAACCTCATGAGGTTCAACAAGGCCAAGTGCAGGGTCCTGCACCTGGGTCGGGGCAACCCCTGGTATCAATACAGGCTGGGGGATGAAGGGATTGAGAGCAGCCCTGCCGAGAAGGACTTGGGGGTGCTGGTGGATGAAAAGCTGGACATGAGCCAGCAATGTGTGCTTGCAGCCCAGAAGGCCAACCGTATCCTGGGCTGCATCCAAAGAAGCGTGGCCAGCAGGTCGAGGGAGGTGATTCTGCCCCTCTACTCTGCTGTGGTGAGACCCCCCCTGGAGTACTGCGTCCAGCTCTGGAGCCCTCGGCATAAGAAAGACACGAACCTGTTGGAGCGGGTCCAGAGGAGGGCCACAAAAATGATCAGGGGGGTGGAACACCTCTCTTGTGAAGAAAGGCTGAGAGAGTTGGAGAAGAGAAGGCTTCGGGGAGACCTTCTTGCAGCCTTTCAATACTTAAAGGGGGCTTATAAGAAAGATGGAGACAAACTTTTTAGCAGGGCCTGTTGTGACAGGGCAAGGGGGAATGGCTTTAAACTAAAGGGGGGTAGATTCAGACTAGATATAAGGAAGAAATTTTTTATGCTGAGGGTGGTGAAGCACTGGCACAGGTTGCCCAGAGAGGTGGTGGATGCCCCATCCCTGGAAACCTTCAAGGTCAGGTTGGAGGGGGCTCTGAGCAACCTGGTCTAGTTGAAGATGTCCCTGCTTATTGCAGGGGGGTTGGACTAGATGACCTTTAGAGGTCCCTTCCAACCCAAACTATTCTATGATTCTATGAACTCTTTATTTTAATTAGGTTTTCAGTTATCCCTTTATGAAAAGTGCTCTGTGAGTCTCTGAAAGTATCGCAACTACTTAAATAAGCTCCTGGTGCGCCTTCTCAGAGCTAAAGTCGACATTAATATCATTATGAAAGCCTTTACTGGGTTTTATCTGTTGCTTTTAATCTTTTGTGGAATGCTGTGATCTTGTTCAGGTATCAGTTTGATATCTTTTCGTGATTTGGTGCTGGACACATCAAAACATTGGCCATCCAAATGATCTGTATTCCTTACCACGGCAGTAGTGATGTGCGTGGTTTAGAGATTAGTCAAAATGCAGTTGTGCATGATTGAGCTATGGCCAGCGCTCTATTTACATACTGTATTTACCATATTTATCATATTTACAGAATGCAGCAGCTCATAGTCTCCTAACCAGAGTTAAAATGACTGCATATTTAAGTAGCAATCTGAAAATAAACTGTAGTCAGAGCTGGTAACGGTGCCTGTTAAAATGGTTGTTTGACACTTTCTTTTATAATTGCGTGCAAAATGCCATTTTTAGTTAAACTTGGGAAGAGTTTTGTGGGAATGGCAAAAAGCTAAAAGTCATTAAGACAGCGGATACCACTCAAGTGTAGACTCAAAAGCGTCTGAACTGTGTTGACTGAAATTCCACCCTTCTTTCTTTTTACCTCAGGTTTACTTGAGGCACCAAAAAGGGAAACTCAGTCCATGAGGTTAAATTTTATCCAAATTATAAACACCTGGCAGGATATCGGTTAATAAGAGACAGTGCTAACCGTGCCACCCATAGGTTCTGTATAAACGTAGAAATACATGGACTACAGTCGGGTAGAATTAGCTGGTCTTTGATGATGCCGTTTACATACAACCTGCATATGGTACCAGAATGCGTTTTAGAAGTGGATTTAATGATCTGTTACATTAATAACAAAGAAGTATGAGAATAAACTCATAGAACGATGCTCATTTCATCTGCTGTGGCTCCAGTAACATTTTAGACGATGTGATGATATTCACTGCGTTATTGCAACACCAAAGAGTTCTTACTTTCCTTGTTTGAAAGCAGTAAGTAGCTGACTCTGAATATGAGCGATAGCTGTTCTCAATGCAAAGATCCTATTTCTAGGTACAGTTTAGTATTAATACTTTGATAAAGCTCGGGAAGACATGGATCATACTATGCTAGATGCTATGCACACAATTCAGAAAGGTATCAAAGCCTTAAATGATAAAAAATCCTATGTATAAGACAAGAGATGGCAAATGGACCTAATCCAGAAATTAAGTAGTAGAGTAGGTTTATATTTACTTTCAAAAGTATTTAATTGGTAAGATTTTGAGGACAACATTTCCTGTGCTGATTTAATCTTCTGTTGCACTTTGCTTTATCTTTTCCTATGTTTCCCTAAGTATGCTTCCAACAAAAGCTTGGATTAGGAAGAAAATACAAAACATGTTTTGTAACAACAAAAATACTCCTGCAGGATATGTAAGATAATTAGTCAATGAGAATGTGTTACGTTTCCAGCACCCAACTGGAATAGCAATTCTTGAGAGAAGAGCAATATTGGAACTAGCGATCATGAGATTTTAAAAATATGTTACCTTTTGTCAAAACTAAAAAGGAACATTTTCTAAGAAAATTTATTAGCAGGGTTAAATCAAGTACCATTCAGATCATCCTTATTTGGGAAATATTAATTGCCAGATTAGTTTGGGGATGAGGAACATGTCTTGCTGTTTAGTTTATCAAAGGGTATTTAAAGAGGAAATACGTTGCTAATCTGTAAATGGCGACTAGGGAGAAAGGCTTGGAAAAGCATTGAAAGGTAAAATAGCTATTTTTGTGAAAACCAAATGTGTATAAATTGGCTGTGAATAAATGGAGGTGGGAATTAAAGGCTGTTCCTAATCTTTAGTTAACACGGGTTCTGAAAGAGAAGTCAAACTGCACAGAAAAATGACTTATTAAAACAGGAGCAGGAAACATTTTTTATCTCATGTGTCCATAGTTTTGTTAAAATAAGATCGACGCTGAACACAAAAGCGTATCTATGCAATATTGTGACAGCTTTCTCGAATTAAATGATTTGTCCAAACTACAGAGTAATCTTACTCATTTTAGTGTGTAAAAATAACTTTGATACTCCAAGGACAGAGTTTGTTTTCTTTTTTCCCCTTTTTTTTCCTTTTTTTCCCCTCCATATACCTAATTATTTTCTCAGTATTATTTGTTGCATGCGATTACAAATGACAATTTTTTGGTTAAAATCCCAAACTGACAGTAAAATACGGGAGGCAAACGATGCAACCAGATGCATCATTTTGAGCAAAAGGATGGAAAAAATGAGAACATACTAACCTGGCTCTTAATAATTGTAATGCTGTAATATGGTATCTGCTCATGAAATACCATTTATTCTAAAAAAGGCTTTCAGTGCAGTCTATCAAGCAGTTATAAAAATTGTTAGCCTTGTGACTTTAATAAACTTCTATTTTGTGACAAATCCAATAGGCGTAAATACTTTAAAGGGTATTATTGCTGTAGAGTGGAATAAATCTGCAGCTATATTTCTTTCTTGTGTCTCTGTTAGTTGGTAATTGACATGGACCAATGTGCAAAATAAGGTAAGCTATTAATAACTCAGTAAATGTCTTATGTTGCCAAGCAGGGATTTGAAATTATATACTGCTGTGCATTTAGAGGTAATATATAATTGCAAAGTAATAAAGATGTGGTATGTTTAAATGTGTGTATTTTTATTTATTATCAAACTTGTCACGAAGGGGTAATAAATTAGAATTTTTTTATGTATGTTGGAAGCAGGTTGGTTTTAAGGTGCTCCTGCCTTTAAGAAATGCCAAGGCTATTCGTCTCTCACGGGTCAGATTAGAAGAATGGAGTGTGGTTCGTGGGATGGATGGAATTTTTAGTGGCATTGGTAGCGGGGTGGGGGGGGTGAGATACGGCTAGCCCTGAGACGTAGCACACAGAAACGCTCCGCTCTTATGATGGTTCTCCAGAGTCGTCAACTCTGTGATATTCACACCTCGGACTACGTTACGAGCGTGGCATCAAAATTGGTTTGAAACCTCTTTCCGTCTCCCCAGCCCCGAGCTGGTACCTCGGCACCGGCTGCAGCAGCCTGCCTCCTTCTCCACCCACAGCCGCTGGCCCTGGGGGACCAGAGGGGGCTGGGAGGGGGCTGGGGAGCCCCTTCCTCTCCTGCGGCTGAAAAGGGCCGTGGGGGACGCTCACAAAACCCGCCTGTCCCCAGAGGCCGGCGGAAAGCGGCGCCCCGCCGTGCCGAGGCGCCGTTTCTGTGGCGCATTCGTGTGCTCCTCACGGTCTCTGTCTGCTTAGGGCTGCACCCCTGACCATACGGGGCGGGCATGAGGGTCTGCGCACCAAATGCTTTATGGTAGCGGTCCCTTCGTTTGTTTGCAGGGGTCCCCGCGCAGCAGAGAGGGAGGCGAGCCATGTGGCACGGTCGCAGCAGCAGCCGCTGGTTGCTGCGTGCAGGGCAGTGTGCCAGCACAGGGGCTCACTGGGAAGAAATAGCCCGGAAGATGTCTTTTTTTTTTTTTAACTGCATATCATTTTTTATCATCTCTAATAATGTATTTGTCTGCCCCAGTTTGGGAACTCTGCTTTCTGAGACCCGTAAGTGAATGCCTCTTGGCCTGACGTGTTGAAAGGTTAAGCTGTGGTTTCCAGCTGCGTGTTCACGTGTTTAATGAAGGTTTTCTTTTTTTGTTTGGTGCAGGGCCGTATCTGCAGAAAAGCTGGCAAATCAAAAAAGTCATTCAGTCGAAAGGAAGCTGAAGCAACATTTAAGAGTTTGGTGAAGACCCATGAAAAATATGGGTGGGTGACCCCGCCCGTCTCTGATGGCTGATGTTAGCAACCTGCACTTGACAAAAATGCTGAACAAAAGTACTGTGACATCTCCTCAGTGCTGTACACCACCCATCCTTTTCTACTTCAGCTTCAGTTACATACCATGAATGTCAAGGAGACATCTAAGTTATTTATGAACAGATGTGTTTACAGAGGGAGAGAAAAAAAAAGTACCGTGTAGGATTATATTTCAAGACTGGAGAATGGTCATCATTGAAGTCGCTTGAGCGGATGCTGAGATTGCGTCATTTGCCCCCATACAGCCCCCATTGTCTTCGGCTTCTTTCCATGACAGCAGCACCAAACAG
The DNA here is from genome assembly GCF_965638725.1 of Aptenodytes patagonicus. Lineage (NCBI taxonomy): Eukaryota > Metazoa > Chordata > Aves > Sphenisciformes > Spheniscidae > Aptenodytes > Aptenodytes patagonicus. The sequence goes on from NC_134950.1 coordinate 79,565,921, forward strand.
CAGTACTGGAAAGTCTATCCATTACTGCTCAGTTCATTTAAATGTAAATGAAACAGTTAATATTTAATAGGGAAGCAGTGCATTGCAGGTACATGTTTGCTGTGCTGTTTATCTTTGTCTCCTAGCAGGTCAACATAACTTGAAGATTTGTCTTTATGTGGAACTGTGGTCTGCTGTGACTAAATTTAGATCTCATTTGTGCTCTATATATGACCTTTAATTCATAAATGAAACCAGAATTAAAATGCTGAAAGGTCCTAGTGTTGAAAAATTATTAAGTGGAATCACCCAACCGGTTACAGTGTGCTATCTATGCTGATATTGTGATGTGCTGTTCAGAAATAAACCAGTGCAGTTAGCTGAAGGTTAGGTGGTGTTTTTTAAACACGTGCACGCCAGGGCTTGGCGTGGTCGGTGGTAGCAGAACCATTATTACCCTGCCGGTACCTTCTGCGGTAGCATGTGGCCTGTCAGTTCTTCAAAATGGCAAAACAAATGAATGGAAATGGACAAAGCGACCTTAAAAAATTACCTGCTTAATTTTAAAACGATATGCCAGAAACAGAGTAAAAATTTTCAAGGCAAATGGAACATGGTTTGTAAGATGATTTGCATGACTGGAATTTTCTTTTTTATTTTCACTCAATAGACATTGTATGTACTTAGAGCCCAGTATCTGAGAAAACCCACTGATGTATATAAATGTCCTATTATTTAATCATTAAGATTTAAGTTTTCTGGTAAACAAATTGAAAAAAACTTTCTAAGGGACTCCATAAAAGCTGAAGGTAATGTTTAGAATGGTATAAGAAAAACATTGAAAAATGTGGATTCCAAATGGAAGATCGTATTGGACACATGCTGAATAAAATCACCAGTATCATTTCTGTTGCCTGAGGAATTCAATCATTTTGGCCAACTTTTGTCTTCAAAGTAATAGGTTTTCCACTGTGAAATTCTAGGCACCTTATAGATATATTTGTTGTGGTGATATTTTAATTGAAAGCAGGACAGTATTGATTGTAAGACTGATTTGGAGGGGGGGAAAAGGTATGCGTTTGAAAACACTTTCCATTCTGTGGCTAACACAAGACCAAATCAAAATGGTCGATGAGTTTCTGTTTGTATTACAGCAACAGCAGACGCTGTACAGAGAGTTTTGGGGTTTGGAGCTTGATTTAAAACTACCCACAGCGGAGAAGAACAAAAGAGTAATGAGGGACAGAGGGGTTTGAACACAAGCAAAGAAGCAGCACAGCAGATATTTGTGCAAAAACACTGCTCAGTTTATCTGTAGATGCTTTGCCAGTGTAGCTGTTCGTCTAGATAGGGAGAAAAACAATCAAAGCCGTCACCAAAACGGTTACGCAGGTCAGAGCCACTCAGTTTTGTGGACATGGCTGGTTACTTACACTTCTCATCTCTATACCAGCTGCCTCGCCTCTTTCTCCTCTGACCGTTTGTGGTACCCACCTGGTGTGCCTTATCTCAGTTACAAATGGAAATGCTTCATACCACAAATCTGCACAGATCTTGCTGTGATTTATCTCACCCTGCTCTCACTTGGAGACGACGCTATAATCAACGTATATATACTTTTCCCCTCAAACTGTGTATCAATTCTGTGCATCCAGCAGCAGAATGTGTCTTTTGAGTGAGGAGTAACATTTCAAGTAATTTATTTACTCAGTTTTATAAACATTTTCTTGCTATCCTCTATGAAAGAGGAAACTAGTATGTTTAGTTAGGCATGAAATAATTTGCACTCCCTAATGGGACTCCCTGAGAACATATGGAGGGATCTAGCACTGGAAAGCATAAGGTTTGTTACTTCCCTTCAGAAAAACTCTTCCCTCATCAGCACAGTAAAACTATGTTAAAAGCAGTGTGAAGGTGTGGTAAGTCTGGGGGGGGGGATTATTTCTTTCTCTGCTGTTTTTTAACCTGCCTCTTTTTTCTGTCAGTGGGTTATTTTAAATCTTCCTGAGAACCATATCTTTAATATTTAATTAAAGGGTTAGCTAGAAGGAACGTAGTGGGTGGATTGCTACCACTTCCCTCAAACCTACTTATTATGTGTCTTCTTAAGTGTGCTTTAAATAGTTACAGCAAACATCATTGCTAAAAATCACAGTTACTTTCTGGCTGTAGGAGGTTCTCTGTATCACTCAGAGTCTTGGAGCAGTAGGAGAGGCAAATCAAAAAATCTGGAGTGCTTTGAAGCTGTAGCAGAAGGGGAGCAGAGCGCGTGTGATAAGCTGCAGCAACAAATCACGCAAGGAAGAAAGAAGGAAAAGTACACTGCATGAAGTAGGGCAGGATGAAGTTCCTGCCGCACCAAAAATAAGACTGCTCCTATTGAAGGGATGGCCTATAGCAGGAGCAGCCTGTGCTGGGGGAGATGGAGGAAAAAGGGGACAGCAGGGAGCACAGAAGCATTGTGCTTCTGACCAGGGAGGAGGGGAGGTGGCTAGGAATGTAGTTAATTAAGAGATTTAGAAAGAGGGTTGATCTATTTTAGGGAAAATTAGCTCATGGTTTTTGTCTAGCTGTATGCTAGACAGGTTCTACTTTCTCTGCAACAGACAAGCCTAAAAAAAGTGAATGAGAAAATTGGGAAAGGAAAGGTGTGTGAGAGGAAGGAAGAGAGCAAGACCTGTGAGAGAGAGGTATGGGCTGGGGAAGGATATAACTGGGCAGCTAGCAGCTAAAACACAGGATAAAAAAAGCCTGATGATGGAAGGGTATAAAATGAGGGATCAAAGGAGAGCAGCACAGCACAGTACCAGAAAAAGCAACAAGGAGGGCTGAAGGACAGCAGTTCAGAGAGGACCTACTGCAGGAGCTGATTGCAGAGCTGCTCCAGGTGCCTTCCTGTTGAGGGAGCTTCAGTGAAAAAGATCCTATAATGTCCTTTTTGTTCGTACCCTAGAAAGTGATATGTGCTTCCTCCTTGTTCTGTCCTCCTTCTGGCAGCTGAGAAGGATGTTAAAATTTGGAGCTGTGGCGTGGAACGCAAATCAGGCCATCGCCTCACTTGCGTCACTGAGAAATAAATCCAAGTGTCATTCCCAGATCCTAAACTCAAAGAGGCCAAAGTCAAAATAGATTGGCCAGTTGTCTGCTTTGTCAAAGTTCCTCAACATCAAAGAAGCGGGAGGATTTTTTTTGCAGGCAGTAAACATCAATATTCCCCCTTTATCCAGTCAAAAATCTCCTTAGGACTTCTTGTGAAATTAGCAGTCAGCACAGGTCCTCCAGCTCTTACTAAACCCATTTTATCAGGAATATTATTTTCCATCTGCTGTCCCCAGAACAGATGATTAATTTTAAACTAGCATCTGGGGAGGTGTGGAGTTGTATTAGGAAGTAGCTTCCTGGCTTTTTTAGAATATGTCCTTTTGGAGGACCTTCTCTGAGTCTGAAAAAGCTACCTGACTGAATACAGGCATTGAACGAAGAAATCTTATGACAAAGGAAGAAAGCTGTCTCTGAATACCTAAACACTGAAAGATCTCCACAAAGAACAGAGGTGATGATTTATACAGGAATGTATTTCTGTGTCATTAGCAAATGGTCCTAAAAATTCAACAATCAAAAACTCAGCAGTCAAAGACCTCTTGAACTTGCCTTGTTTTCTCTCCCAAAGGCAGCGTCTCCTTCATTCCAGCCTAAACTTCAGTCCCGAGTCCAAAGAAAGATAATAGGTATGGTCTGTTTATTTGGTGCTATGACACTGTATTATATAAAAAAAGACTCACTTCATTCTCCTTGTCCAAAGCAGTACATAAGATCCTAAAACGGAGCTTCTTGCATAAACAGCACGGTTGGGACAAAGCCTTTCTAGTATAACAAATAGATATGGCTGTGTAATATATATACTTTTAGAAAACTCATTTAGAAAGACGTTCAGAGCCACAGCTGCCAAGCAGTGATTGCTGTGATGGCCAGTGCTCTGATGTGTATGTACTTTCCATTCCACAGGAACTTGCAATAGAGAGAAATCTATTCTTGATAGGCTGACTGTACAGAGAAAATGCTGTAGAACTAACTAGCGTTTGGGATTTAAATCTCAGGGTTTTCTTCACCACATTTTACTCTTTTTTCCAAGATTTTCAGGCACAGACATGGAGCCATAGTGTCTTTGTTTTACGCTAGCATTACGGGCAGCGTGGTTATTTACGTGACTCCAACGAGGTGGTCAATTATGAACACACTTCTTGTTGATGAAGTTTTTAGAGGATAACTGTCTTCCAGCTGAATGCCTGGGAGCTTGGCTGATGTACTGAGGATTTACTTTTTAGTGTTACATGGGCAGCTGCGATGCGTGCTTAGGCATCTGAAAGCTTAGCTGAAATTACATGGGGAAGCATTTGCATAGAGTCAGTGTGAAAGGTTTGTCTCTTCCATGCAGTAGGTAACTTCTGGTGAAGAAGGTTCCTCTCAAACTGTACTATGAACTATACAAACAGAATTAAGCAGGCCAACCTGCTGGTACAATATGATTTTCCAGTTACATATCCCCTCCCTGACAAGCACCAACCTATATTAGTCTGCTACAGATGTCACATTTCAGAAGATGACAGTCAGAACAGATGCTGAAGAAAAACTCCTGGGTACGTATCTCCTCCAGCCTTCCCGCTGCATTCCTGGGGGAAAGATGCAGCCCTGATCTAAGTGAACGAGAGAGACCAAGAGGGCTGTGCACATGCACTAAGAGCATGCACTGCCCTGCAAAATGCCAGCTGTGGGAACCTGGGGGCAACAAGCCTCTGAGCTCACCTAGGCAATGTGCATCCTGTCTTGTATTCATATAGCGATCTTGCAAATACTTTACAAACGTGATATTACTTGGATTGAGTCAAAGGGTTCAGCACATCTCTGACCCGAGTTCAGATTTGCAGAGCAGATGGGTTACTAAATATGCCCTGGAGGTTTTCGTGTAAGTTAGTGACACATTTAAAGTTTTGCTTTGCTCGCTCTGAAGACTAAAGTGGCTGTCAAACTAGGTCTGAGGACAAATAGGTTGAAAGTGAGTCACCTGCTATTATCAGCACAGCTGCACTGGAGAGGTGGTTTTGTTTGTACATCAAAGGGTAGAGGTGAGGTACTGCAGCAAGAGCAGCCAGCAGGACATTGTAAGAAGTTATAAAGACAGAGCTTGCCTCTCTGTCATCCCCCCCCCCCGTATTATTGTCTACTTAATTGCATCCTCTTAAATGTCCATTGCTCTGCTTTGTAGATTTTACCCCCCTTTATATCACTGCAAAGTTTTACTGATATGCTAAGGAAATCTTAAAACACGTCATGTAAATTTACATTTAAAGCCTGCATTTCAATCTAGAAGCATGCAAATGCCATGCTGACACCTGTCAAATTTCACCAACAGCTTCCTCACACTAGTAAGTCTTGGGCAAATCAGTGATGACGGTAGTTAACACAAAAATAGAAACTGTGTAATTTGGATGTTTGACTTAGTCTTTTCCCTGATTGCTTTGTCTTTCAGTTTGATTGACTTCAGATGAGAACGTCAAGCTAACAGCAGTGAAACTGTCATAGCGTTGTTTATTTATAACAGTTCCTTTTGTTCATGCTGCTAAATAAGGTGGCAATAAATATTCATTGCAGTTGTGTTTCACCAAGTGGGGATTCAGAGATAACTCCTCACACTCTGAAAACTTTCCATTTTATACATAGTGTTTGCCACCACACTTAGCATTCATTATCTTTTGCTGTCAAATATTCTTGTGTTTTCTTATTCAGTGACCTCATGTGTTTCAAATTATTTGTGGTTTACTAACAGAAATATTGAAGTATGTTGCAAGTCCTCTTGGCAAAATCAGTGAAATGTAACTGAACCAAATCTAATTGTCTGTGTGATTTAGAGGAGTTCTTCACTTGCCATTTGCATTAACAAGATCTGTAGACTTTTACTAAAGATTCCCCTTCTGAAGTTCCTCAACAAAGCCAAGACTTCAAATTCAGCACAAAATCCATGCTGACATGGATTAGCATGCATCTTGGGAATGAAAGCAGACCATCCTTAAGAGAAATTTAAACCATTTCTTCATTTATGCCAGCGTCGTTTAGTTCTGAGAATGTATGATAACAATACAAACACAGGTAATGCCTTATACTGGATGAGCTTGTTCTCATTATTTAATTATTACATAAGTATAATGTTATAATGTTTTAACAGAATTTATGATAATCCCACCAAACTGGGAGGAGTGATCGATACCCTGGAAGGCAGGGCTCGCATTCAGAGGGACCTGGACGAGCTGAAGGAATGGGCCAACAGGAACTTCATGAAGTTTGGCGATGATGGGTGCTAAGCCCTGTACTTTGAATGGAGCCACCCAGTTCATCAGTGCAGGCTGGGGGCTGTCTGGCTAGCGTGCAGCTCTGCAGGAAAGGACTTGGAGGCCCGGGTGGACAGCAGATTTACAAGGGATCAACAGCGTGCCCTTGTCTTAATGAAGACTAGCCACATATTGGGCTGCGCTGGCAAAAGCGTAGCCAGCTGGTCAAGGGAAGCGATTCTTTTCCTCTATTCATCACTTGTGAGTTGACATCTGGAGGACTGTGTCCAGTTTTGGCCCCCCAGAACATGGCACTTTTTGACAAATTGGAGGGAATCCAGTGGAGGGGCACCAAGACGGTTAGGGGTCTGGAGCCTGTGATGTGCAGGAAGAGTCTGAGAGAGCAGGTTCTGCTCAGCCTGGAAAGAGCTGAGAGGGGGCTGATTGCAGTCTTCCACTACCTAGAAAGGGATTACAGAGAAGATGGAGCCATACTCTTCTTCAAGATGAAGAGCCAAAGAGCAAGAGGCAGCAGACACAAGTTGTAGCAAGCAAGGTCCCAGCTGGATGGAGGGAAGAACCTCTTCACCATGCGAGCACGCAAGCAAGTTGTCCAGAAATAATGGAATCTCCATCATGGGAGATTTTTGGGACTCAACTTGATAATGCCCTGAGTAACCTGATCCAGCTTTGAAGTTAGCCCTGCTTGAAGCACGAGTTTGGACTAGAGATGTCCATAAGTCTCTTCCAAACTACATGTTTCTATGATTCTATTATATTATTTATATTATAAATTTTGCAATTCAGACGTAGTGGGGAAACAAATTTCATGGCCAAAAATATGCCTGTGAAGCTCTACCTGATTCATAAAGCTGCTAACCTCCAGGAAGGGGCAGCTGGTCATGACTCCGTACTTAGTGTAAAGTACCCCATTCCACGCACCCTATGCTCTAACTTAACTGCATGGATGTGGGTGTATAAAGTGCAAACACCTGTTGAAGGTGTCATTAATTAGCATATCCACATTAACATTTTTGGATACATACACCAGCTACCAGTCCACTATTACAAATATTTTCCATGTAAATAGGTGTTTTGAGAGAACTTTTAATTCTGTTTTCCCTGAAGAACTTTAAGCTTAACAGGTTTTTCATGTTGTCTGTTTCCCTGCAATGCAAGATTGAAAAATACTTCCCTCAGTAGAGAGAATAGGAAGGAAACCAAGTGAAGCAAGTCTGCAGCTTACAGATGGGACCTTCTGCAGGAAAATTCTCTGAATTCTGGAAAGCAAGTTACAGTAATTGAAGTTGTCTCACATTGCGAGGCTTTCATGATTGCTAAGGTGAGCTATCCTTGAATTCCTAGGGCCAAAGCCCCTGTTCTCAGTCTTGCCCTGGTTTTACCTCCATCCTCTAAACATTCTGCAAATTAACGTCTGAGGCGAAAAGGATTTTGGTGGCATTTCTGACAGGGACTTTCACCTGGAATATCTCACAGTACAGTTCATCTGCTTGCGTTTGATTCTGCTGCACAACAGATCCCAATCAGGTCAATACACATATTTCCCCTGTCCACCTTGCAGAGTCGAAGACGGCCAGTATAAGGACCTGGATTTGTCTTACCTTCCCTGCTCCCTGGTACGCTTTGCATCACTGTTCCTGAATAGGAAAGCCTTCTCTGATTGCACTTACTTTGACCCCATTTCTGAGATAAAGTTGCCTTGTCAAGTACCCCTCCCTCACAGGCCCAGTCAGAGCACTTGGAAAAACAAAGGGATCGAACAAAGGCCTAATGTGTTCAAAGTAACCAGCCCTAGAGCACAGCTGTTAACATTGCAACAGTGAATAGTGGTGTGATTCAGCTCCTTTATCCTCTGCACCACGCAAAATGGAGTAATACTGGAAGTGCAGTTGGTTTGAATGTTAAGCATTGCAAGAGCAGTTTTGCCGCTTTCAGTGAGCACAAGGGGTGCCCAGCCTTGACAGGGTCTCTTGCAAACAAGGTGTATCTATGTTGAGTTGCCTGTCACCTCTCCTCCATCACCAAGCAGAAAAAAATCTGACTCTCGGCCTGAGTCAGGGCCTTCTGGACAGTTACTCTACAGGCACTCAGTTATTCTTGATGTATTTTTAATTTTTATACGTATTTTTATTTTATATTTACATATATATATGTATATGTGTGTATATATGTGTGTGTGTATATATAATACATATACAGGGGAAACTTGGACCCGAATCAAGACCAAAGCTGAAACAGACTGTTCTGGTATTCTTTCCACCATAACACCCATAAGGCTTTCAAAGCTGGAGCATAACTACATATACATCTTCTGCAGCACTTGGGGTATAAATGACAACTTCATCTCAAGGCCATTTCTGCTCTTTCTGTACTGGCAGTAATAAATTCAAAGGTTCCTGACCGTTGGAAGTGACCTGAAGAGAGAATGTATTTCTTGACATTAATTTCACTGACAGATGACATGGTCCACTTGCTAGTTGGAGCTATCTACTCTACAATTGATGCACCAGCTCTCAGAAAGAGACGTCTGGACACTGCCCATAACACCCATGGTGACTTCTTTATGGAAAAAGCATAAATGTAACTAGGCAAATTGGGGTATGAGTGGTGAGGATCCACCATGGTGAAGGTAGCAAAGAAGTCATCAGAAACAGTCTCCACCAGTACACCTGGTGACCATACATTATTGTAGGTAACCATGTGCCTGGAAGAACTTACGAGTTCTTTGGAAGGAAAAGAAGCAAGAAGTTATTGCAGCCTCCTGAAGGAGAAGCTTCAGTTTATGCTGTTGATTTACCTTAAAATCTTCTTTTGACAAAGAAGAACATAAATTCCTGTTGGTAAGGAAAGCCAAACTGGGAAGGATGAGAAGTCAGGGGGTGCCTAGAAATTTGAAAGACTACCAGAAAATTCTTCTTTATACCTCTTTCTCCTAAATTACTTCACATGCCTGGAGCAGCCATTCAGTTAAATATACCTTTCTACCTTCCCAGTGTTTTTCCAAGAGATTTGGACTAGATGTGGATCATACCCAAGGGGCCTTGTCACTGACACCATCACGGGCCAGCGTGTACTCCTTTCAAATGAAAAGGTGCAGGTGCTAGTAGGAGGGAAAGCACTCACAAATGTTTGTGTATTCCCTCTGCCCTCAGCGAGCAGGCATCGGTAACTTGCATGACTCATATCTACTTTGCAGAGCTGTACCTGATTTGATATGTTTTTAGGTGAGTTTTGTGCAACGTACCAGCTGGAAAGAAGGTGGGAAGCTGCCAGTGTAACACGTAAATTGAAGTGTGTGCTTAGCTTAATGAGCACAAATAAACATTGCTGCTGCCTTTGTGTGGTTTAAAGTTATGATCTGCTGGGTCAGGGCAATAGTGACAGCTATCTCCTGTTAGAGCTAATGTATGAATCCAAGAGTAGACAGCCCTGGTTTATAACATGGTCATGCCATCTCTGTCATTGAAATTCATTTCAAGAAATAAATTCTCTCTTCAGGACACTTCTTCAAGTGATCTGAGATTTTGTCACATGACATGTAACAATAGCTCTAATGTAATAGAGAAATTGAAGCAGCATTTTATTTCCCAATGCCTTTGTCCTCTAATACAGATGCTGTAAAACAAATGATGAAAGCTTAAGTATACTCATTAACGCATGAAAACAGCTGGCATATGCAGCTTCAACTGAACAGGGCAAAGCACCAAAGGTTTTTTAAATGTTTGGCCAGATTTTTCTCTATATAAGAAAAAACTAGTAAAAGGATAGGACCTCCCTGTTTCCAATTAAAAAATGTCTTCGAAGGATCCTTAGGAATGTCCTTAACCTCTTACGGAGGCTAGGTTTACACTAAGGGCAAACAGAACCCCCCTGCCAGCTGTGCGTTGCTTCCAGCTCCCACAGACCTGTCCTGCCCCTGGTTCCCTGATAGACTCGGCCAAACCAGGAATACCATTGCTCAGCGGATGACAACACTGGCAAAGTTTAGTCAACATCAGTAACGTAAGAGATTATCCTCTTTGATTCAAGCAACTAGTCAAAATGTAATCCTTTGTAGGCATTATTTCAATTAAATTAAATTCTTTCAATCTGGAAGAGAAGCATTTAGGTATCTTTGATGGAATCCACCCACTTGTGAGAAAATACGAAGTCTTACCTTATTGACCTCAGGAGGAAATAAGCAATAGGAGACTGCTTTTTATTTCACAGCTCCTTGACCAGAGAGATCTCTTTGTCTACGGGCGACATATTGAAAAGATTGATTTTTTCTTCCCAGTTTTTTCCTTGACTTCTCCAACTGAATCATCTGCTGCTGCCCAATCGATAAACCTACCAGATTCCTTATAGTGGGGTAGAAGTGGAGGGAGGAGAGTAGGGCAGGGTAAGGGGAGATGAAAGGAAAGCAAAGTTAAGACCGAGCAATCGGCAAAGGTGTTAGCGAGCTAGCCGAAGGGAGCAAATTCAGAAGATCAGCTGACAAGAAAATGAACTCAGCTGAGACAGACAACCACCTTCATGTCACTCCTTCTGTACTCTCACTGTTTGCCACTTTCTATCAGTAAGGCAAAAATCCATAAAAGGGGCTCACACAATTAAATGGCAGCTTGTAGGAAATACCTCGCCCTCCTTTAATACATCAGTCCCTTCCTGAGCAATGTAACACTTTGGATTGAACCTAAGAAATTACTTAAAAGAAAGTTTCACCTTGTCGTCCATTTTCACAGACAAAAGTAATTAAAAAAAAAAAATCCATTTTATCAGCACTCGTCAGAAGCATGCTTTTTACTCAAATAAAAATAACCTTTTACTTAGTGTAAAGGGATCCAACTATTTCAGAAAGTGGGAAGTGGCCTTGTGGAAATCAGTAAAAGTTAATTGTGGACTTCAGTGGGACCCGTGCATCATTCAGAGGATATGATGGCTTCTCCAGATTGCTCTGAATGCCACAGCACTGGGTGTTTGACTGAAGGATGCCAGAAGGCGCTCGCACTGCCTCAGAGCTGTGCATACCCTCAGGGAGCAACTGAAAAGGATGGTAATCAAAGAATCATAGAATGGTTTGGGTTCAAAGGGACCTTTAAGGGTCATCTAGTCCAACCCCCCTGCCATGGGCAGGGACATCTTCAACTAGATCAGGTTGCTCAGAGCCCCGTCCAACCTGACCTTGAAGGTTTCCAGGGGTGGGGCATCCACCACCTCTCTAGGCAACCTGTGCCAGTGCTTCACCACCCTCAGCGTAAAAAATTTCTTCCTTATATCTAGTCTAAATCTACGTCCCTTTAGTTTAAAGCCATCCCCCCTTGTCCTGTCGCAACAGGCCCTGCTAAAAAGTTTGCCACCATCTTTTTTATAAGCCCCCTTCAAGTACTGATAGGCTGCAAGAAGGTCTCCCCGAAGCCTTCTCTTCTCCAGGCTGAACAACCCCAGCTCTCTCAGCCTTTCTTCACAGGAGAGGTGTTCCACCCCCCTGATCATTTTCGTGGCCCTCCTCTGGACCTGCTCCAACAGGTCCGTGTCTTTCCTGTGCTGAGGACCCCAGAGCTGGACGCAGTGCTCCAGGTGGGGTCTCCCCAGAGCAGAGTAGAGGGGCAGAATCACCTCCCTCGACCTGCTGGCCACGCTTCTTTGGATGCAGCCCAGGATACGATTGGCCTTCTGGGCTGCGAGCGCACATTGCTGGCTCATGTCCAGCTTCTCATCCACCAAATCTTCACAGTTTGCAGTGAGCTCTGATTTTGTCTATTACTGCACCTGATCCCACTGGAAACTTCAACATGCTCAAAGCTGACCAAAAAGGAATCTTAGTTTTCGCATTGTTATGTGTGAGGCAGCTTTGGCTAGTTGGTAACTTTATCGCCAGGGCATTTGAAGACTCTGAACATGCTGTACAAATATACAGGCTTTTCCTAAAGAATGCCTGACAATATTTATATATTATATCTCATAATCTTTCAATATTACTTGCAAATTCCATCCTGTGTTCATGATGTGCACTAAAAACAACTGGTATATCCTGTGCTAGGCAAGATTTAAAACAGGCATCTGGTTTGTATTTTTGATATAATATAGAAATGTTGAGCTCAGTACAAATGAATTGTCCAGCTGGATGAGACAGTCACCTAATTCTGTATCCTGATGGCTCAGAGAGGAGCATCAGACTCTTGTCCTCGGGATCAGAATGATTCAGGCTGGAATGGAGATGATCTCGTTCAACCCCTTGCTCCAAAAAAGGCCAACTTCGAGGTTTGATCAGGTTGCTTAGGACATTGTTTGCCTGAGTCCCGGATATCTCACGAGATGGACATCCCACCACCTGTCCGGGCAGCCTGTTCCAGTGCTTAGCCACCCTCTGGGAGCTTCACCTTTTCCTCCTGTCTGACTAGTATCGTGGCTGCTGGCTCTTGTCTTCTTTTATGAGCACCTCTGAGAGGAGCCTGCATTTGGGAAAAGCGAATAAAATCAGTTCAAAAAGAGAGAAAATTGTTACATTTTCCCAGTTTGTGTCTCAACATGACATCTCGGTGTTTTATCTGCCTGGATTCACCCATCAAGCAGAGGTTTCCCCTGAGCTGCGTAGAGCGGCGCCCAGATCTCACCACCATGTTGGTGTTCTCCATCTAAAATTCAAAAAAGTGTTTGAAGAGTTCTATCTTTTCCCTCCAGCGCTCTTTCCTTTGTATTCACTATGGAGGGCCGTTCGTCATGGTATCCTCCATTTACTTGTCTTTCATTAGGTCCTTCTTCATTTGACTTGCCTTGTCATTTTCTCAGGTTTTACCTAAAACAAATAGCCATGTGGCCTCCACAGATTTTGCTAATTCACTGTTCACATCCTCTTTCCAAACTTCCAAGTATTTAATATGTTATGCAGCTCAACTGTTGAAGCTTAATGTTTTTAAACATTTTGACGTTTCTAATCTTTTGCCATCCTGAAAATTGATTTCTCAGTCCTACTCTGTTTTCTGTATCATGGCCAGATTTGTAGCCATGAGAAGACTCTGCATTTTTATAGCTGCTAAGAAAGGACTTCCTCAAAGGTTTTTGAATGATTAATTACATTATGTTGTCCTTTATCTGTTCTTTTTTTTTTTTTTTTTAAATTTCAAATGATGAATTAAACCTATTTACCAGCTACAGGCACAAGGTTTACTGGCTCTTGATTCTCTGGATCACCCAGAAAGCTTTTTTTTAACACTGAAAAAAACCCAGAACAAAACAGACAGTCAGCATTTGGCGTATCTTTAACCCTCTAGCACAAAATCAGGTTTCAGTGAGAAATTAATTTTTTTAATATGTAATATATTTTATACATTATGTAATACATATTTATATAGATGGAATGTATAATGCAATATATGTAAATGTGTCTAGGAAAATTGTTTACATTATATTATATAATACATAAAACATAATAATATTAAATAATATCTGATATTATGTTACTATGTAATTTAATAGTATATAATCTATGAATATATAATTATATTAACATATGCATATACTATATGCTATGAGTTATATAAATATATAACAACATACATATAGATTACATAGTGTATGTAATATAATTTATAGTATATAATACACATAGTTTATAAATAAGTAAAATTTAAAAATAATAGATTTAAAGTATAAATGAAACATAAGCATTTAACATAAATTTAAATTGATTAAATTAATTTTAGTATATCTATTTAATAAACATTGAATATAGAGTACGCATTAATATTTACGATGTGTTACATACTATAAGATAATTTCATTTGCAGCTCTTCAGTGTCAGGCTTATGTCCTTTCCAAGCTCTTGAACACACGCCAGCTGGGACTATTGGAACAGGCTACTCTTTTATGTGCCGCTTTGGTTTGGTACCTACTGTTTTGTTCACCGGTTTGTTCTGGTACTTCCCGTCCTCATAAGACTTCATCATTACTCCCAAGGCCAGAACATGCCTGTCCTCAACATTGTCTGCAGAGGCAGTTGCCGTTAAGAAATCACGTAGCTTGCTAGCAATGCCCTTAACTGCTCCCTTTAAGCTCTCAGGAGATCCGCTCTTGCGTGGACACGTTGCCCTCAGGAGCTGGAACCAGCAAGTGCATCAGCGCTTAAATGTGTTGTTCACTCCTGGAAAGCCACTGTTTTAGTGCTATGCGTACACACAGTGCAGGTGCATCTTTTCCTTTTAACATTGGATATTTGATCTTCAAAATCCTTCTAACATTCCTCTCATCCACAGCCAGCCGCAATTTCTTCATTTGCTTATTATTCCAAATGTTGCAGGATTCCTGTTTCTCCCAGCAATCTTCCCCAGCTTCCCAAGTTTCTCCTAGTGCTTATCCTTTGCCCTCCCACTTCCCATCCAGTTCACCACTTCTCCCTGAAGCTTTCTCTCCCTTGCAGCCTCCCCGGGGACTCCCAGCTTCCTGCTGGGAAGCACAGAGCGGTTTGTGAACGGACACATCCGCGTGAGAAGAAGCAGGCACAGCATTTCAGAGCACATTCATAGTCAGGCCAAACAAGCTATTTCCCTAAGCCAGGAAAGCGCTGCAGGGGCGCCTATCGGAGGAAGCGGCTTTTATTCGGTGTTTGCGATGGTTCTGCTCGCCCATCTCTGAGGGAGCATCGCTCACGCACACTGCTCCACTCTGCAGTGCTTCTTCAGTGTCCTGGGCTCCTGCAGGACGCTGGAGAAGCGTCCCATCCCACATCCTTCAGGAGTGCAGGGAGACAGTGTTTTTGAACAGTTTGTTGAACAGGGTCACCCCCTCTGGAGAACTTTTATATAATGAGAGCTTGTGGAGCTGTTACCACGGGCTGCATGTGCTTCGGCTTAGTTTGACGGGTTGTTTCTGGGCCATCTCTTAACGTGCCGTATGTGAGAGCAATTTGTTGCTGCTAGCACACATCTTCCACACGTAAGGGGGTGAGCAGCTCTAGAGCTGGAGCCAATCTTTCTATCTGTGACCTTCAAGCTCAGTCGGGGGTCTGGAGGCAAATACAGTGGATTTCCAGTAATCATGACGCGTTTGTCAAGACTCCTGTCTCCAGACCTTGCTTGGAAACAACAGTTGACAACTTTGCTTGGTGCTACCGGCCATAAATTCAAGTGTTGTCCTTACCAGCTGTTTGAGACTTTTAACTTCTTTTTATGATCAGCATCTGCTGTTCATTTTTGCACGGCAAAATTGCCCCTCCCTTGGCAGTTTTAGCAGTTAGCCTGACAAAAGGTCTCATTCATATAAAACTCTGTACATTCTTTCTGTAAATCAACGGTAATTTGTTGGTAATCACTCGTTTCCTACTGAGACCTCTCTGTTCTCCCATGTGCTGTGATTTTTTTTTTCTTTTTTTGTGTTAAACACGTATACTATATTTCAGGAAAATACAGTATTTCAGTACAGCTGTGTAAAGGGCCAGCTGACTTTTGTTTAGCTACGTTTTGCCGAATGCATTCCCTGCAGGAGTGGGTAAGCACTGGAGCAGTTGCCCAGAGAGGCGGTGGACCCTCTGCCCTGGGACGTTGCCAAGACCCACCTGGACCCTGAGCAACCAGCTCCAGCCTTGAAGCTGGCCCTTCGTGGTGCGGGGGGCTGTGCTGCACAACCTCCCCAAGTCCTTTCCAACCCAATTTGCTCTACTGTTTCCACGACCCTGTGTTCTCGGTTTAGTGGACAGAGTCGATTTGAAACACAGCCTCGTTTGCCTCAGAACATAGCCCAGAAATTAATCCAGAGAGACGGAAAATTACGTCAGCTTTTCAGAGACGGTTGGCATGCTACAAAGCATGTATCAGGGAAAATACCCTGTTTCATGATGTTTACCTTTTCAGATAAAATCTGATTTAATGTGCTTTTCTATGAACTTCAGGAAATAATTGGGCTGAGTTCGGCTCTCCTTTCGATATAGTTCACAGAGGTCAAAAGCGTTACCCTGTTATGGCAGCGCTGTACCAAGACAGACTGGAGTACAAAATGTTAATGTTCTGCCCTGTGCTCAGACTGCTCAGAAAAATATATTTTTCACCATTAGTGTTACATTATCCCTCCTATTTCTTCTCAGAGGGAACAGCAAAGTCTCTGTAATAGCATGATCAGAAATTTCATATTATTTTAACCCTGCAAACCCTTTTGTATGACATCAGTTCTTAACAAAGCATGTCACTTACAGGACCTGTTGCAATTTGTCAATGGGAACGTTAAAGAGTTAGTTCTTATTTGAGGGGTTTGAGTGAGGTATTATGTGAGTTTTCCTGAACACTGGATGTGGATTCAAATCCTATTTGGATGTGAAAAGCAGAATAACCAGATTCTCCATAGGAAGCAAATAAATTGTTTGTCAGTTGTGATGACTGCTTTTGTTATTTGACACACTTTTTCTAGTTTTTTCTTTAGCTCGCCTTTTTTCCAGTGCAAGGCATACCAGTGTTGCTTGAAAAGGTTTTGCTAAAAAACCCCCCACCACACGACTTTTTTTTAGAAAGAAAACCCAGATTAACCAAATTGCTTTTGATATTAGCCAAACACTGAAGTCCCACCCACAGAGAAGTAAGATTCAGTTGCCTTAACGTCGTCTCTGACTGTCTTTAAGATGTTCTAGAGCATCGGAAACATCTCCGTGGGACTGGCTGACATCACATGGGACCTCCTGGAGGCCCATCAGCAGACACATGTATTACTTTTCTCCACAGACCATTTGTCTGAGGTGGTCTCACAAGCCATCTAGAACAAAGCAAACGCTTGCTATCAACACCTTCCACCAGTATGTCTTTCCTAGAGAGGAACTTTCCAGCCTCCTTGAAACATACTGTAGTCCCACCAGGAGTAGTGCCTCACAGGCACACTCCTTTAGTACTGAGGCTTCCCTTCTAAAATGAGATACCTGAGAAACTGAATCTCCTGCGCCCCGTGATTTTACCACACGCCAATTGGCAATGTCTTATATCCCCTCTGGCCAAAGCTCAGGCCTGGGCATAGTGCTGGGGTGGCACTTGTTTGGGTGGATGGCCATCTCTTGGCCAAAGTCAAAGGGAACATGGGCTTTCCTGTGCTGTCTAGTAACCAGATAATCCTGCTCTCATTTCTTTTTTTTTTCAGGAAATGAAAATGTCCTAAAATTGCTCAGATCTGCCCTTTCTAGCTGAAATTCATAGTTGTTATGTACAACTCATCCTTTGCCTGTAGAGACAATGTAACATTTACAGATGAACATATGACTTACTAAAAACAGGAACGATTCAGATCTGTAGATGCCTCACATTACTCATGTACCACAGCTTCCTTCAGCTAGGAATGCAGCATTTTGAAACACAGGACAGAATTCACCAGCCTTGTACCTTCTGTAGTGTTATTGAAGTAACGGTACATCGTGGTGATACAAAAAGCCAAGGTGGAGGCTCGTTTCTACCATAGCAATCTAACATTAACAATTTCATCAACAGTTTCAACTCAGTCCTCTTTTATCCTCTCATTTATGATACAGTTGAATTAACAGTAAAGTTATTCCTACTGCATTTTGGCAGATTCCACTGAATTAACTTGAATTACAGTAAATGAAAAGCACTAGCAATACTAAACTACTGTACATAGTCAGTAGGGGATCCACTGTGTTGTTAAACCATTGCACTCTGGTTTAACTTGAGTTAAACATGTGCACATGCTTCCCTAATCGCTAAATGCAATACTTCAATGTCTGAATAGCCAGAGGGTGTCTGAAAGTGTATTTCGCAGAAGAGCCTCAGAGGGCTGTGATTGTCTGTACATCGCTGAAGGCATTCACCCTGGGGAGCGAGCCTAGAATCAGAAAAAGACTAAGGTTTGAATCAGCTCTGGAGGTTAGCTGGTCCAACCCCCTGCCCAAAGCAGGGCTAGCTTCCTGGCTAGATCCGCTTGCTTAGGGCCTCACTCAACCAAGTTTTGAAGATCTCCAAGGATGGAGATCCACCACCTCTCCGGGCAACCCGCCCCAGTGCTCAACTCCTCTTGCGGGGAATAAATTTTTCCCCGTGTCCAACTGGAGTCTCCCTTGCTTGCATCTTGTATCCTTTGCTGTGAGTCCCCTCACTTTGCCTTGAGAAGTGGCTTTGTCTTTTCTATAGCCACCTGTTATTTACTGGAAGATAACAAATAGATCTCACCTACCATTTCTTCTCCAGGCTGAACAAACCCATTTCTCCCAGCCTCTCCTCACAGGGCATTGGCTCCAGCCTCCTAACCATGTTGGTGGTCCTTCACTGGTGGACTTTTAAGCAGAAAAAGGACTCATAAAAAGAGTGGAAACTTCTTCTGTTTGCTAAAGTGAATGTAAAAGAATACATGCATATAAGGAAGAAACGTGCAAAATGAGATTCAATTTAGCAAGAGGATTACAGGATAATTTTGTAATTTTGCAGTTTGTTCTTACCTTGTTGAATGCCCAAAGAAAACACTGATAAATATATTCAAGAGAGAGTAATCAGCAGATGATTTCAAGCTGGATTGCCTATTACTTCTTTTGAATCTGTCCCCTCTAAATAGTAATTAATGTGTCTAAAAAGATGAACTAGCCCTTTAAAAAGATGAGGCTGTTCATGCACATAATATCGATGAAAAGGTCTCGGGGAGCAGAGAAAGAACAAGATAGAGAATAATGAAATAAGTTAGAACTAATGAAATAAATTAGACATCTTCAAATTAGGCAAGCCTGATAAACATCATCTAAGGATACCTGGAGAAGTGGCTCTCGCTGTCTCAGAAGCCTTAGCACTCATCTGAAAAACTGAGTTATGGGAGATTAGAAAAGAGCAGATGTCTTTGAAAGGCTGAAAGAGAGGAGCTGGGAAATAATGGAACAATCAGCTTAACTTCAAGGCTGTCAATCTGGCACCTTTCACAAGCTCTAAATTATTTTTACCATAACAATAAAAAACATAAATCCAGATAACCTAAGCTGATTTTGCAGCAATCGATTGAAACTGCCCCCCCAAAAAAAATATTACTAAGGTGTAAAAACCCACATATTTCTAAGGTGTAGACCACTTCAGATCCGCTGAGTGCACTTATCCCTCTAAACTTTTAAAAAAACCCTCAGATTCAAAGCTAGGAAATTATAGGATATAGAAACATATATAAAAAATGTTTATTGTAAACACCATATAAGGACTGTACCTATGTAAATGACAGTTTAAAAACAGAGAACAGACTGACTAAGACTGCAAAACTTGAGGTGGTGTTAAAATGTCCATAGGAGCAATTAAAGTTGCACAAGAGAAGTAGCAATGTTCAACCATTTTGGAAAGTGGAGGGCTGCTTTCTTTTTGTCCTTGTAAATGGCCATTCAGGAAGAAAGGTGTCGACTCATCATTTCTGTGGATTCATGCTTAAGATCCTATAGGCACGAAGAAATTACATTACAGAAGACAGCGGGAGGTTTCTTCAGAAAAGACGGATATCTGATTATGGGCCACTACACCCAGCTCCACCTGTTATCTGTGGGAGAAGGTGAAAGCTCAAAGAAGTGAGATCTCCTCTTTCTCCGCAGCTTAGAGAGTTTTTTCATCAGTGTGGTAGGTAACCTGTTGCAAACAGAGAGACCTGTTAGCATTGCGAGGGCCTTACACCAAACGGTGCGCATACTCTGCCACCCTGGCTACCTAGAGGCCTCTTAGCAACAGACCAAACCTAAGGAAACACATTCTCTTCCATCCAGCCTTCTATCCCAGTTATCCTTTCAGTTAATTATTTTTTTCTAGGCAGGGGAAGAAGCTGGTTGGATTGAACCCTCCTCGGGATCAGAAACTCTGTTACCGGAAATCCTAACCTGCAGGTTTAAGAGGATTTCAAGCCAAAGCGGAGAGCCCCCCGCAGAAATCCAGACAGGACCTCAGATGAGGGGATGAGAAGCAGTTTGCATTGCTGTTTCACTAGTACTTTGAGATTGTCCCCAAGAGCAGATCCATTATGCATCGACCCAGACAGCAAGACTCAAAAAGCACTCACTCTTTGCCTGTAGGACATATGTGTGTAGGCAGTGGACGAAGCTGGGAGCTTCTGGCTGTTCCTTTTTTTACCATGATGTAGTCATGCCCTTTGGCACCATTCTGTACTGCAGGCAGAGCTGAGAAACATGTTTTCTGCCTCCATAGCCCATATTTCTAGAACAATTTATTGGTCCACTGAGTGGAGATCATGAGGCATTCCCACGAGTTCCAGCCCCTTTCTGCATTAAGAGGTACGTGTTTTGAGTCAGAAAAGAAGGTATGTATCTTTGCATTAAAGATGATCCACACATTAAATATGGTATTTTTTAAAACCATCATTTAAAATAACTTACATTATTTAACATCATGAGTGTGTCACCACATTAAAAGTCCTTAAGCAATGATTACTGAAAAATCTTTGCATTTCATTTTATTTTCTTTTTGTATTCGAGAGAACGTTGCACAAAGCTAGTTATATCTTCTTCTTGTTCAGTAAATCGGCACATTTTGCACAGCTGCACAGATTTTTTCTGTCATCAAGAAAAAAGCAATTTGAAAAATTAGAATATGAAAATGAAGTTATGAGGCACGGAAATCCACCAAGAATATTCTAGAATAATTGCAGCACCATAAACTTCTTGAAATTTAAAACAGTCATGAAGTAGCCAGGGGTTTGAGGGCAGTGATTATTCCCCTCTACTCATCGCTTGTGAGGCTCTATCTGCAGTACTGTGTCCAGCGTAGGTCCCCCATTAGAAGATTTGCCAACAAACTGGAGAGGCCCACCAAGATCGTTAGGAGGCTACAGTGTATGACGAATGAGGAGGGGAGGAGAGAGCTGGGTTTGTGTAGCCTAAAGACTGTTGAGGGGGTTTCAGCTGCTCTCTTCAACATCCCAAGAGGTGGTTGCAGACAAGATGGAGCCAAACTTTTCTCAAGGGTGCATGGTAAGACAAGAGGCAACGGGCAGAAGTTGCAGCAGGGAAAACTCCAACTGGACATACGGAAAACCTTCTTCCCCACAAGAATGGTTAAGGATTAGAAGAGTTTGTCCAGAGAGGTGGTGTGAGTGCCACCCTTAAAGATTTTCAAGACTGATCTGGACAAGGCTCGGAGCAAACTGGCTCAACGTTGAAGTTAGCCCTACTTTGAGCAGGAGTTTGGACTAGGTGACCTCCAGAGGCCCCTTTCAACCTAAATCCTTCTGTGTTTCTGTGATTTTATAATTTTATAAAACTCTCAGTGATTGAGTGGCTTCTGATGCGCTGTCCTCAGCTGCTGCCTGCAGCAGGCGTTTATCTGCAAGCGCAGACTGGCTCACCGCTCCGTGGCAAGTATGTGAAACCTACAAGGCTGCCTAATTGAACATATAATTCCTGTAACATTTCAAAAATGGCTGCTGAGAACCATCCATCAGGTAGCTCACCTTGAATCGTTTAAGTTACCTGCCACCTGGCTTTACATCCTATGCATCTGCATCCAGCACCATGGGTGTTACTGAACAGTTTCTGTTCTGGCCTCCCTTCTCCCCCTTACTTCTGCCTTTTTCTTTGGGTGAAGAAACGAACCAAATGCTGATACGTTAGCGAGTGGGTTTCAAAAAAATTTTGGGAAGTTTTACTTATGCTGGTTGTCATTACATTCGTATTTCTTATTGGGAGATGCTACCATATTTAATCCAATGTTATAACTTAGTGTTAGGTTCATGATGCTGCTTGCTACCATGCAGGACCTGGAATTTCATTCCCCGGGAGATTTTGCATTTGTAAAAATTCAGATGATGGAGAATGAAGAGTTGAAAATGCAGTTTTCTACAGGGTAAAATGGCTTCAAAACTCCACTTGGAACATCTGAGACAGACATTTTTAGTATTTCAGGCCATTTCCCCAACTCCCTCTTCACTGCCCTAGAGTGTCAGCTGAAGATGTAGGCAGACAGCTGGACAGTGTACCAGACTGACAGTGGGCCAGGGACACAGTCAGACCTACCAGGGCAAGGAATCCTGGTAACACAATGTTCTGGGTATCACCTTATTGCACAACAAGTTAGTTGGTGAATTTGAAGTCTGAGAAGCCACAGGAAACAGGAGTTTAGGGGGGGGTTCTCAGGAGCCTCGCAGATAGATTTCTAGGTTGAGGAGCCCTGGAAAAGATTCAGGGGAGGCTGCCAGAAGTCTTACTGCTGTATTCCTAAGGACACTTTTTCCCTCCAGTAAGCTGGTATTTTCCAGAAGAAAAGCATTCTATGAGAGTATTTTGTGGACAGATATTTAATTTTTTTTTAAATATTAGAAAGAAAACACTATACTCTCTTTGGTGCTCGGTCATCCTGCTCATCAGCATTTTGATGTGAAATTCCTCTCTTACGATCTTGTCGTAATGAAACAACTAGCTCAGGATCTCTTCAGAGCCGCCAAGGACCTGCAGACTTCCAGAAAACTGTTCTGGGTGGGATACAATTCAATCAGTAGCTATTGGTTTAGGTCCAGCTACAAAGAATTGCAGAAGGACCTTAAAAGACTGAGCAGCTGGGTGATAAAACAGCAAATCAAAATCACTTTTATCTGTATTGAGTTATGTGGGGAAAAACAATGCTAACATCACATGTAAAACAACAGGTTCTCAATTGCTGCTCAGAACATAATAATGAGGTTATGATAGGCAATTCCAGTGAAACATCAGCTTGATATTTAGTAGCATTAAAAAACGCCAACCAGATGACTGGAGGGCAGAACAGAGAGCACACGCTTGCACGAACACCACATCCTAAGCATCATGTGCAGTTCTGGTTCCCCCGCTTGGGAAAGGACGTAAAAACTGAGAAAAGTTCAGAAACATTTGACAAAGATGATGAAAGGTTTGGAGTCGTCTCCATACAGGGAACAAACAAGTAAGCTAGGACTCTTCAGCTTGGAACAAAGATGACAGATAAGGGATATGACAAGAAGACAATAAAATCACAAGTGTCCTGAAGAAACTAGTCGGAGATGAGTTGCGCGTTGTCTCTTCCCATGCAAGAGGTGGGCACCTTCGAACAAAACTATTAGAAGCCAAAATAACCAAGAGGAGGCAATACTTCACACAACAGGTAGGATCTTGGGGCTCCCTGCCACAGGATGTTATGAGCGTTAAAAGTTCACATGGTCTCAGGGAGCGATTGGCAAATTAATGGAGAAGAAATGTACCAAGGACCATTAAAGCCAAAGACAACATCTCTGGTCCAAGAAATCCCTGGAGTCTGGGAGAATATTCTGGGCAAAGGATACGTTTGCCCTGTTCTTATAAAAACTGTAAGAACTGTTTTGGCCACTGTTCGTATTGGTTCTCCCTTTAGGAACAGGCAAAAGTCCATTGCTAACACACCTGAAAGCCTTTGAGCTACACAAAAAGAAAACAGGGGAGGAGTCAATAATCTCAAGGGATGACAAACAGAAAACGTGAGTGGAAGACGCAAAGCATCAGAAATGCAAAGAGGTATACAGGTGGGGCAGGAGTGTGCGGGCACGTTCCTGAGGGATGGTTCAGTGACGGAGTGCCTGGCGTTACCCATCCTGCCAAAGCCACGCATGGGTAACTCATTTAAAGAAAAACGTAGGATTATAGGCAAATACCTATGTAGCCAACAGCCTCCTTAAATGTAACTGAATAGGAATACCAAGTGCTGAAGTAGGAAACAATTTAAATTCGTAACGCAAGCAGTCGCATCGTAAGAAGTAAACCAGATTTTAGTCAAAAAACAATACTCAGGTTTAAGAAACACAGAGCAACAAATTAAGTAATAATTAAATACGAGCAACACTGCACTGTGAGGGTACGCACGGTGCCGCACTGCCCTCAGTCCCTCCAAAACGGGCCCTTGCCAGTGCTTGACGCAGGCAGCTAGGTGCCTCGCTCCCCTGTGCAGGCTGCAGGTCCCCCCACGCCGCTTGCTGACTGACTTTCCTGAACGCCAGCTGCAAAGCGGAGCGGCAAAAACATGCGGTGCTACGAGCGCGCCAGCCGAGTTTATCGGGGGATAACAGAACGGCTGTTGTATCCATGCTGCGTTGCTGGGGGTTGTTTACAAGAGTTGTCCCGGAGAGACAGCAGGGCAAGACGGCGTGCCCAGCTCAGCTCCGGCAGCAACGCGGCACAAGCACACTGCCGCTTGTTTTCCAGGCTGGAGTTTTCCCACTGGAAGAGAGAAACGCACCGATTTCCCTTTGCTGCAGCCTCGGATAGGGATTGTTACAGGAGCTAAATCGCTTTCTTTTACTGCTAAGACTAAATTTGAAGTTTATAGGCAGGAATTTTTCAAGGGGTCTGTATACTTTGAGAAGTCTCATTGACTTCTTAATAGGATTCAGACATTTAAGAAAAAAATAAATCACCCCGGTGGCACTAGATTATGGTCTATTAATTTTGCGGCGAACTAAAGTATGAAAATTCTAACAAACTTCCAAAGCAATGACTAACATTAGGTAAATACTGAAGAAAAAGCTACAAAGGAGTATCCCGTGTGGTGTTTTTCCTCCTTTTCTTTCTAGGTTTTTCAGTCAACATTTTCTGAAGGCTCTGGCAGCTTCTCCTGAAGGCATCTCTAAGCAGAACATAAACAGACTACTCATTTAGACGCAGGCAATCTTTTCCTGTTTCCCCTCTATCACATATAAAACCCCCTGCCATCAGTGCAAACATCTACAGTCTTGTGTTTCTAAAAAACAGCATTGTTAACTAGAGAAATCTCACATTTTATAGGGACTGCTTGCAAGGATGGACTTGATAATTCGTGAACTTCAAACCCAGTGATTTTTAAGACTTCCATATTTTCAAACTTACACGATTGCCTATCGCTTCTCTTTCGTCTTCCTTTTAAATTATTTGCAGCAACCCAGGCTCAAAACCGCCCAAGCAGAGACTCGGCCACCTGACCATCAGAGCCGCAGTAGCACATGGCTCAGTAGAGACAGGCAGACAAAACGCACCCTCTTTCATTGGGCTCCCAGCCTGGGAAGCTACGACACCATTTTCAGCCACTACCAGGCATCTGCCTTTCTGGCAATCAAGGCAAGAGTAACTGGGACAGAGCAACTGGTGTAAGCAAACTTACAGTATTTTTAAAAAAAAAAAAAATCTGCAGTCTCTGGAGTTTTTCTTGAGATACGGAGTAAAACTGCTGCTCAGCACAAGAAAATTAGACTCACAGTTTCTTGGCTGAAATCTCCCATTTGCACCTGACAGGAAAAAAACCCCAAAACTCTAAAAAATCAAGAGCAAAGCAAAATTTCATAGATAATGCAGGAAAATGGGACTACTCAAAGGATTTAAAGTGATGCAGATGTGGGCTCTTATTCTATCACAAGTCTAAGTTATACCCGGTTTCAGTCAGTTTATGATCCAAGAACCTACTTTTCTTTAGCTCCCAGATAAAAGGTTTCTACTCTCATTTTAGTCTGCCAGTGGTAAGCTCAGTCAAAAAAAAAAATCTGGACTGTTAATTTTCTATACAGTTAGCTTTTTGCTGGTTTAATTGTCTGGATTGTCTGTATCACCAAGTATTCTTATCAGCTTAACTTGTCGTAAAATCGTTATCTTTAGCAGAGTCACTGACTGAAACGAAGCTTAAACTGCTGCTCGGGGACATCAGTAGGTACAGTAACAGCAGGAGTAATTCAAAACAAATTCTAGTTTCTTCACGTAAGTTTTAACACTTGACCTTCTGATAATTTATCGAGATCATTAGAGCATAAAAAGATTAGATGGATTAAAATCGGTCATCCTGAGGGTCGAGTACTGCAGACTGCAATGGTGATGAGGACTTAAAAATGACACTGGTCTTCCACTCTTCTTCCATTTCAAATGCCCAATATGTCAGAATAAATGCAAAGATATGAAAACCAATGTACAGTTTCATGCTTGAAGTTTCAAGTTGCTATAATTTTTTTCCTCATATACTTTAAGAATTAAAAATTATATTTTGCATACACCTCCATTCAAAAGAAAATTCTGCTATGCTGCTCTTCAGCCAAAGGAGCTGCCAAAAAAGAACCCGTCCAATCGCAGCTCCTGATTCAAAGAACAAACTCAAACCTTGGCAAAATACAAGGGCAAGAACTGAGTTTTTATTAACCTATTTTATGGACTCTCAAGGGGAAAATGAGTCCCGTCAATGGTTCTTCACTGCATGAGACTAATATCTTATCAGAGGACATGGCATTATTTCACTTTTACGTCTCTCCCTCAAGAATACTCCCTTTGATGAAGTAGTTCAAGGGCAGGCATCAGAAAGTCTGTTGTAGCAAGGTACAGCAAATGGTTCCAAGCCACATTAGGACTTCATCATGTAAAAATACACATGGTAACATTTAGTTTGACAAGCAACACAGATGTTTGCATCACCACGGTCCTAGTGGAGGACAATACCTTGTACCACTTGTCACTTTCCTTTCAGGTCAACTTGACACAAGTACAAAGAGTATTGCCAAAACTAAGCCACAATGGATGGAATTTATATTTTAAGTTTCTGAGGTAGCCAACTAATTTTTTTTTTTTTTTTTTAAGTCAGATTAAGTAAATTACGCTTTTGGACCTAAATAACCTCTTTTAAACATCTACTATACAACAATATATATACCACCACACTTTTTTTTAACTATTATTTCAGCTATAAACAAGTATCTTGCAAAAATTAGAGATGACTCCCACTTGAAGAAATGACAGAGAAACAGATGACCACAGTAGATATGAAGGACACTCACAGACTCTTGAACAGGCACATTTCAAGATATGAGTTTGAGGCATGCTCAGCATACCTGAAGATCTAGTTAAGGACATTTATTAGCTGTGCCTGTCAAGCAATTCACCACTCTGAAGAAGAATCTCAGACATCAGTCTCTAGCAAAATGCATTCTGCATTTTTTTTTCCCAGGATGCTATGCATGGTTTTATTTTGAATAAATGTTAACCAGGTTGTTAGTTAGATATCCTATATGTGCATTTGTATGCATACTCACACTGATTCCCTTATCCATTAAAGAACCTGTGAAAGTAGTAATCAGATTGGGTGGCAGGTGGGGTAAGCAATCTTAAGAGAACAAACGTTTTTCTAGAACTTGTGTGCTTTGAATGAAAGCCCAGTTTTTTCTTCTGAAGGAATTCTTGACCAGTTACACAGGCAGTTCATTGGTACATATCATTATTCCTTTTCAAACAGGGGCTTTAGATTTTACTGGTGCATGGTCCATTGCCAGCAACAGACACACAAAGCCACCAGTAATATGGAGCTTAAAATGGTAAAAAGACAACACACTTGAAGAGAAATCTCTTTATAGTTTCATTTAAAAAATAAAATAGGCAAAACTTTAAAAGAGGAACATCCCATTCCAACCGAAATTTTAAAATATACTTCCATGCTAAAAGCAAAAGTCTGGATGTGAGCCTCATGGAAGCTGCCAAGTAATAGAGAAAGAAACTTAATCTTTCACATTACCCGTATCCGTGTCTTTGCTTTCCTGGCTTACATGACTGTTGGCATTTTTACTAGATTGATCTAAATCCTCAATTTTATTTTCTACTTCCATAGCACTGCTTTCCACAGGACTGTGGGAAGATTCTTCACCTATTTCTGCTTCCATTTTTGTGACTAAATCACGTTCTTTATCTTCCACATCCATTCCTTCCTCTGTTTGTGCCAGCCTATGTTGAACTTCTTCCTCTGTTTTACTTTCCAATTCCTCCTCTTTCCTCTTTGCTTTAAACACTTCAACTCCCATCATCCTCAGGTAATGAAGTCTCTCGTTCTTGGGCACAAAAGCACGGAGTGATGTCTTTCCTTGCCAACCACACAGCACTATAGGACACTGAAGATCATCAGGTTTTCTAGAAACAAGCAGTTAGTTTGGTCAATTATGAGAAAGTTAATCTTAAAAACTTAATTTTATAGATATACCCTGATAAATAAGTGCACGATCTTTAACAGTGAATGCATTTTATAACTGTTCGTACAAGATGAAAGTACATTGGTCTTAACTTCAATATCTAAACAAGTACCTGCTTGTCTACAAGCAAGCAAGCAAAAAAAATAAAGCTCGATGCTATTAAATTTCTGCAACAGGCAAAATAATTTTCTGGCTCTGGTTTCAAAACTAATATAAGCAACAGCAAGATGAAAGTTTACATTTAAAAAGTTCTCAAGAGCTTCTGATACTGCTTTGTCGACAAAAATGAACAATGAAAAAGTTTAACTTTTTCTATTCCAAATGCTGGACTTCACAGGGAAACAAGCAAGCAAACAAACATGCAGTGATACTGTGGACCTCTGGCAGAACTACTAGCTCTCCTTTATAAAGCTAAATGCTACAATTGTTTTAAGAATACACAGGCAAGATAGCTTCTTTCCCTGTTATATTCTTTGTATGCTGTCTGGCTTTACTGTTGACCTCACTGCATCCCTGTGCCTCCACTTCTGTTTTTGCTGAGTGAAAATAAATTCTTGTCCAAGTTTTAAAACTGCGTAAATGAAAAGTAACACATCTACTTACTCAGGGTCTGGGTCGTACTTCAGAACTATACTTCCCATCGCTACATGGAAGGGGGGTGGGGGGAACAAAAACACAACAGATGTGTTACTTGGTACAACGTTAAAATGATTGTCATTTGAAAATGTTCAAGAAAACAAGTTTTTAGACAGCCACACAGCATGAGCTGGTTAGCAGTTATCTACATCAGTACAGTAAACTATGAACAATACCAGTTTTTATGCCTCCTTTTTTTTCAGACCAAAGTATTTATATAGTTACAAAAGCAATTGCCAACCCTGCCCCCTCCCAAACCCCAAACAAACAAATTAAAATACAAAACCACATAGTGGAATAATTTACTCAGTGAATCTAGCAAGGAACTTTTACTTAAGCAAAAAGGACATAAGAGTATGCCAGCCCAAACTTTAGAAAAGTTGTTCTTCCCATTTTGTCTCATCAAACACTGAAGTACAAGGATCAGCAATGACTTGGAAATAAAACAACATAAACAAAAGACTAAAAACGAGTCTTCATTTCTTCAAGCATCCAGCGCATAGGAAGTAAAATTTAATATGAGTAGACATTGCTGCCTATATTTAAGAAAATCAAATCTGAATAACTATATTTGATACATAAAATCATGACAAACAACTGCAGATGACAAACAAACAGTTTCAGCTGGAGCACTAACAGGCATAAAAATCAGTAGCATATATAAAACCTTTGTTCATCAGACATTTTAAATGCTGCCTCACAGCATTGCTTCACAGAAGTCACAAGTTTGGCAACTCTTCCGTTCTCTGGAGTTCATAAACCTCAAAGGCTCTGATCAGAAAGCACTACAGTTTCTAGTAGCACAGTGGATTTCAGTAATGCTTACTTACCTAATTAACAAATATATTTAAGATAAATTTAGTCAAAATTTTTAGCACACACAGTTTATGTGACAGGATTTTCATAGTCTTCCATGTACTGTATAATAATCATTTTGTCATAGCACAAATTAGAAGGCTTACCCATGTCTTTGACTTTCTTCTGTGTTTCACTGCTGAATTTACTTAAGAACGGATTTTCCTGGGTTAGCAGAATTTTAACGTCTTCTATGCAGACACTTATAATCCTTGCATGAATGAATGGGTACAGAGTATAAATTCCCTGTTTAATAAATAAATATAATTATTTCAAAATGCAATCTCTACTTTCTGAAGGAAAAATGTTAAAAACAGTATGTCCTTTAGCTAATACCAAAAAACGATTTTCACATTTTAAACCATACTGAAAATGCAAATTGTCATTAATCTGACATTAATGCCAGCTGTGCTATAGGCTCTAGAGGAAACCTAGTATCTATAGTAGGAGATACTTTCTCCTTTGAAAATACAATGCTATGCAATTACCTCTTGTGCTAATCTGAACGCACATCCAAACTGTTCACCATCACTGTTGCGAGACCAGACTTTTATCCCTGTGTTAATAACCTGCAAACGGCAAAGCCAATAAGCATCATTAAGGAGTATAAATTCTAAATTACCACTCTGAACTTTGTTTTTCCTCAACTGTTTGACTAAAAGGAGGAAGAAAGGATAATTCTGTCATAACGTTTGTTCATTTGCACTGGACACTGAATTAAATTCATGTGAAAATCCATTCAAGGGAAAAAGGAATTCCCACTACCAAAACATAGTTCTCTCTCAACATAAACGCCTTTCACTCCTTTCCATGGTGAAAACTGAACACTGTGAGGAAGTGTTAGTCTTAATAGTTCATTGCCCTCATTTTAAGATCTAATTTTAATTTTAGTTCGAGTAAGAATTTTCTGGGTGATTGTGGGAAAGTCAATCAAGGACGGGATTTAAAAAATGCACAAGTACTTATATTAGGACAGTATATCCTTTGTGGTACTCAAAGTCTCACTACCTAATACAATGCACCAGTTTCTTCAAATTTTGTCAATTATGTAGCCACTTCCTGCATGTGGGATAAAAGGATAATTATTTATTGCAAGATTTGTTGCAAAGATGTAATGGATATCCTTGGAAATTTTCATGATTTGACTGGATGAGGCCCTGAACCATAGCTGATCTAGCTTTGAAGTTAGCCCTGCTTGGGGCAGGAAGGAAGCTGGACTAGATGACCTCATTCTAACTTAAACTATTCAACAACTTTTAAGACAAATCTTTAGAATTTGCAAGGCATTTTCCATGGGGAGTCATATAAAACAAATTATCATTTTTCCCTCTAATTCACAAAAACTACTTCTTATCCCATTATCATTGAGCTTAACAACTTTTCAATATATTCAGTTGTTGAAATTACTTTGAAACAATGTCCCCATGTAACACAGGCAGCTAATAATTCAGCTGAAGTTATCCGTTATTTTTGGTAGGCTTTCAAAGCTCTTAATACTTTTATAGTTAAGGGGCTCATAAATACAACAGTGTCGATGTAAACTTGTGAAGGTACCTGAAGACCACATAACAATGCTGGTACAGACACAGCAGTTTGGTATTCCTTTCCTCTACTTTTAAGTTCCCTTCCATCTGCCAAAAACCATACCGATTTTAATCTTGGAGACTTATTTACCTCTCTGAGACAACTCTTCATCTCTTTAACAGAAGAGGGACAGAGAGGAAAACATTCATTCAGACTAAAAAAAAAAAGGCCTATCAGAGGGCTAATCCTCTAAATAAACAATAAGCTTGGCAATAAAGTTCAAGGAAACATCCACTGATGCTTATGATCTCCGTTGTGAAAACCTGAAGAGATGAACCATACCTTCATCTTCTCACTGTTGTTCAGAAGCACATTCCTTAGCTCCTTAGAAACCATGTACAGCTGTCTCTTCTTTCCTTCTTGAGTTCGAGTTAGTAAATTCATCTTGGGAAATGATGGGTCCAATGCATAAAACTTCCTGTGGCCATA
Organism: Aptenodytes patagonicus; assembly: GCF_965638725.1. Classification (NCBI taxonomy): domain Eukaryota; kingdom Metazoa; phylum Chordata; class Aves; order Sphenisciformes; family Spheniscidae; genus Aptenodytes; species Aptenodytes patagonicus. The sequence goes on from NC_134950.1 coordinate 79,597,615, forward strand.
ATACTTGTTTTGATTAACTGAACAATGAAATTACATGCTCAAAATGCATGGGTTAGCCCATTTCCTCCAGCTATCTCTGCAAACACTTAACACTTTGGCTCCAGAACACAAAGATTGGACTTTCTAAGATGCACGACATCAGAAAAGACAAGCTGTCATAGACACTAAGATACACTCAAAAATTTCCAGTGCAAACTATAGTTGGCTATTTTCATTTAAGAAGAGTTTGAGTGTTGAGGAGAGGGGCACCTGGTGCAAAGTTAGGGAAAAAGTTTTATGTATGACCAACTAGACCCGTCTTTTGTGATGAACTGAACTACTAATATTCCTAAACTACTAGAAATCTTACTGCCAAAACAGAAACATTTTTTTCTTACTGGATAGGAAGGAACAATGGATCATCTTCAGGGAGAAACACAAAAGGGTCTTCTTTAAAACCAAACAACTTCATTTTTTTAGACGGTGGTGGTCTAAAAAGAAAATACCATTGCATTGTCAATTTTAGTAAAGTACTTGGTTTAAAATCAGTATATTCAGTTCATTTAGTCAACACTTGCTTTATAGTAAGGATAGTATGCCAAACAGAATACTGACATTTTCCTGTGCTTCACTAAGACAACACTACCCACAATTTAACTTCTTAAAATGAGGAACTGAAAGCAGTGCTTGAAAACAGAAATCACAAAAACAAGTAAACAGAGATTTCTGAGGGAGTAATTGTGAAGACACTAATCATCTTCCAAAGGCTAACTTCTGAAAATAGTTTTTTCCTTAACAGAGAAGAAAGGACTAACAGATGTTGCAAATGCTAATACGGGGTTATTTTCCTAACTTCCTGAAATACTGTCCTGGTTTCAGCAGGGATAGAGTTAATTTCCTTCCCAGTAGCTGGTACAGCGCTGTGTTTTGGATTTAGGATGAGAATAATGTTGATAACACACCCATGTTTTAGTTGTTGCTAAGCAGTGCTTACACTAGTCAAGGACTTTTCAGCTTCCCGTGCTCTACCAACTGAGAAGGCTGGAGGTGCACAAGAAGCTGGGAGGGGGCACAGCCAGGACAGCTGACCCAAACTGGCCAAAGGGACATTCCATACCATGTGACGTCATGCTCAGTACATAAACTGGGGAAAGCTGGCCGGGGGGCGACCGCTGCTCGGGGACTGGCTGGGCATCAGTCAGCGGGTGGTGAGCAATTGCACTGTGCATCACTTGTTTTGTATGGTACTATTATTATTATTATTATTATTTCATTCTATTTCAATTATTAAACTGTTTTTATCTCAACCCACGAGTTTTCTCACTTTCTCACTTTTACTCTCCCGACTCTCTCCCCCATCCCACCGGGGAGGGGGGGAGTGAGCGAGCGGCTGTGTGGTGCTCAGTTGTCAACTGAGGTTAAACCACGACAGAATACAAGACAGAAAACGTGGAAATGTAGGACAACTGAGCAAATCCATTAATTCTTCTTGATCGACTTCTAAATGAATCCAATAACAAAAGAACTATAGAATACTCAACTGTCACAAGACAAATACTTAGACATGGTCTCTTACCCACATACTCCTTCCTTTTTGCTTTGCTCAGTGTCTGAATTCTGCAATTCTTCCATTGTCTTAGACTCTTCATTTTCAGCAAGCGTGGGTTCTTCAGTAATACATTCAGAACTATTATCTGAATTAGCTGCTGTCACTTCAGTATCTCCTGTTCTTTGTGGTAATTTCTGATGAACCTATTTCAAATTATAGTATTTTCAACAAAGCAAAAGTAGTATCTAACTGGTAACAAAAGGTACCTATGTTCTCTCTTTGCATGTACTTCTTATCAATTTGTATGTAAGTGCTTAAACAAATCCATTTAGGGAGTTAAATGGATCTCTCTACTGGGGGGCTGGGGGGGGAGAGTGAGCGAGCAGCTGTGTGGTGTTCAGTTGCTGGCTGAGGTTGAACCATGACAGTCCACTAAGTGAAGATACCATTATAAGTCACATTTACCCCTGCTACTGCTCTGGACAATTTCTTACTGACTGTCCAAGAAAGCTATTTTTGTACCATTTACAAAATCACGTTCAAGCACTCACAGAGAAGACTATTTTAAGTCAGGATCTGCTACTTTCCTCCTAGCACTCAAAGTGACACACACATCCTGCTGCTGCACACTTTCTGTAAGAGTGCTACAACATTAAACTTAGAACAGCATAAACTATTTGGATGACGCTTCTGAATAAATGCTTTTTCCTTATTGCCACATACGTTTTACTCATAAGGTGTTCTAATGAAGCAAATCAAATAAATAGAAACAGCTAAAAGGGATTCACACAAGAAGTTTCTCTCAAAGATATGAACAATCTAAGAGATCAAATAAATCATGTCAACTTAAAATCCTGTTGACAGGATTTTAAAGACAATTGACAACAAATGGATTAAAGTCAGATGGCTGAAGCTGCTGCTGCTCCTAACAGTTTTACATCCATTCCTCCTGCCGCTGATCTGCTAGACTAATCTGCTAGTGAATCACTCCTGAGCAACCAGCCACAGGGTAAGATAAACTGAAATCAGAATTAGCTTACAACACAGCAGAAAAAAGCCTTCAGCAGAGGGACCACACACAGCTGAAGTAAGTGACAGCTTTAGCTACTCAATCTAATCTGCTTCTGTAATTCTTTCAAAGCCTTAATTTTAGGTTGAAGTTCTATCTCGCTATTTTACTATAATTTCAAAATCCCCCCCCTTTTTTTTTCTATTTTGAAAGATTTTTTTTTAAAGTTCTTAAGGAATTTAGGAATTTATTTTTAATTGACACACTGAACTATAACTGAAGGGCAGATACAAAACAGTTTTAGTATGTTTTCTATTATGTAAGCTTTCAAAAAAATTCCAGAAATGTTATTAAAATTTAACATTTTAGCTCTTTTAACAGAAGTTACCTTAGGCTGGCGTTTATTCCATGGCATTGGAGATTTTTTTATTAACACAGCCACAAAGAAACCTCCTGTGTTCTGGTGATGTGGCAATATCCTAAGACTAGGGGGGGGGAAAAAAAAAATGTTGCAGTGTATTCATCATCAGCATTCAGGCTCTCACAAAGCACTAGAAGTGTCACATTTATATTTACTTTCAGGGTAAACTAAGTGTTCCTAGTAGGTTTGCACAGATTTAATTTATCAAGCTAGAAACAGGATCTAAAATAGAGCATTCTGGCAAAATAACTTGCATCAGTGCAACACATTCATTTCACCACATCTGAGCTTTAATGACTCATTTCTAAACACTATTTTTAGAATAGTTATGGAAAGTCTTTCACAGAAAATAATTCACACTGTTAAAATGTTAAAGTTTTACATACTTTTCAAGTAATTTTGGCTATGTATCTCTATTGGATGCAAAGAATTTGACCTGTTTGGATGAGTACTTATTCCTTGGTAAGCAATTTTCAATAATTTCTTTCAGTTCACTGGAATTTAAATATTGTGTACTGCCATTACATACGAAGCAATCAAAATATACTCAGACCTATACAAGCATAGGTCTATACTGCAACACGTTCCTAATCTGACCTCCTAATTATAATTTCATAGAATCGTAAAATAGTTTGGGTTGGAAGGACCTCTAAAGGTCATCTAGTCCAACCCCCCTGCAATGAGCAGGGACATCTTCAACTAGACCAGGTTGCTCAGAGCCCCGTCCAACCTGACCTTGAAGGTTTCCAGGGATGGGGCATCCACCACCTCTCTGGGCAACCTGTGCCAGTGTTTTACCACCTTCAGCATAAAAAATTTCTTCCTTATATCTAGTCTGAATCTACCCCCCCTTTAGTTTAAAGCCATTCCCCCTTGTCCTGTCACAACAGGCCCTGCTAACAAGTTTGTCTCCATCTTTCTTATAAGCCCCCTTTAAGTACTGAAAGGCTGCAATAAGGTGTCCCCGAAGCCTTCTCTTCTCCAGGCTGAACAACCCCAGCTCTCTCAGCCTTTCTTCACAGGAGAGGTGTTCCATCCCCCTGATCATTTTTGTGGCCCTCCTCTGGACCCGCTCCAACAGGTCCGTGTCTTTCTTATGCTGAGGGCTCCAGAGCTGGACACAGTACTCCAGGTGGGGTCTCGCCAGAGCAGAGTAGAGGGGCAGAATCACCTCCCTTGACCTGCTGGCCACGCTTCTTCTGATGCAGCCCAGGATACGATTGGCCTTCTGAGCTGCGAGCGCACATTGCTGGCTTCACAACAATTTGCCCACCATCATACAAGGTAATCATCAAAACCTCATAAAATCTACTCTGGGAAAACTTACCAACGCTCTAGATTCATTGCCTTTAGCTTCTCTTCATCTTTTACTGGAAACATAGTGGGACGTATTTGTGTTTGTCTATTTGAAGGCACATCTTTCCACTCTTCAAACCACTGTCCATCTTTCAGCATTACCTTCAAAGGAGTAAATATAAATACTGTGAAGAATATGCGTCACCATTTTTCAAGTTTTAATTAAAATACTTTCAAACCAAGATTCAGACACCAAAAACAGAAGTTATTTTCTGGCATAGTAAATTAAGTTCTTTAAAGTGTATTGTTCTCATGTGCATTTTATGTGTGCACTTAAGAGCAAGAGATTCTTGCAGCTGTACCTCTTTGCTCCACTTTTTATGCTTCAAGAAGCATGCAGTCAAGTAAAGACTGGTGCAGAATCAACTGCAGTGATCTCTGTTAACCTTCCAGAACATGTAGAACACCAAAATACAAAGGAAGAACAGAGGTGGAATACACAAGAAGATCAGTAAGCCATCAGATTTAGGATACATTATTTCTTTTTCTCCATGAGACTGGCTGTAAGACATTCTGCTATAAGCAGCTTCCAAGCAGTATACAAAGGAAGAGGGCTACTGCAGTCTCGTAGAGATTAGGAACGAGGAATCCCAATTTCATTTTGTAAGAAAGATGCAAGACAGCAACACAACAGCTTGGTAAGCATACAGCCCCATGACACAGCCCTACATAGGTCACAGATAGAGATGTTTTCAAGGAAAGTTACTGAAGAACCATGTCCCCATGATTTTCTGGTGTCTGTATCTTTATCCAGGACTCAGAACACGTTTATAAATCCCCTCTAAGATACTCTGTGGACATAACATCACCTCATTCCATCTAAGGGTCAAAGCTTTTGAAGGACGCTTAAGATACGAGCAGAAAGTTAGAGACACAACTCTTGTAGCAAGGCATTTTGAATGCTCTTTAAGCAAGAATACCTAAGTGGGGAAAAAAAACCCGGGAAAATCTGACCTCAGAACTGTAGATGCCTGGTTCTGTACTGGAAGCTAGGGCTGTAAGAAAGGTCACATCCAGGAATGTGTGGGGCAAATGCATAAAATTAATGACTGAAATGAAGGCCCGTTTTTGTTGTTAAGGCAACAAAATAGAGAAGTCACAGCGATGGTGACTTCAGGACTGGCAAGTACGATGAAGTGTTTTCATACATCTCACTGTGATTGTCTTGAAGGTTTAATTAAGTGTTCTACTGGAAGCTGAAATGTAAGATTTATCTAAATTACAATTTCACTAAGAACATTAGAACACAGATTTCAGCGTCATGAAGTCTGGCGTTTTTCAGCCACTGATCAGATCACACCTAAAACATTGTGCCTTTGCGTGTTCCTGAAATAGAAATGACTGTACTTCCAGAATTAGTATTTCAAGTCCAAATATGCTACATGTCATATTGCTCGATGGAGACAAGATAGACTGCAATTCTGAACTGCTCTTCTTTGGAAGTCATGAGTTCAGCTTGAGAGAAACAAACAACGGGACTGATAAATAACTGGAAGGACAAACAATCTAGAACTATTTTGGATGTACTGAATAACTGCCTAACAGCCCTGCTCTGTTCAGTTTTGGTTTACCAGTCTAACCACACAATGTAACTGCTGGAATGACACAGCATCAAAGAACATGCTGAAGTCTTCTCTATTGCACATTTTGCTAGCCTCTTAGGGTAGAATGAAGACTAAAAGTGTTGCAGAAGTAGATTAACATGTCTGAAGTTAAAAAGCTCTCTTCCTTCTAGATTCTGAAATAACTCATTTGAGTTCACTCATCATCTGGCTTAAGGAAAGAGTACTGAATGCTATTTCCAAGCACCTAAGTGTCCCTTGAACAAAACCTTATTTTTATTTTGCTGTTTCCAGAGATTTACAGTCAACTGATGCTCAGTAATATTCAATGCAATCACTAAGTCACAGAGCTCCCATTGAACAGATGTTTCACCAGGAAACAGAAGACCACACCAAGTAAAAACAGCACCAAAGCAAGCAAATGCATTCAATGACGAGCTAGCCAATGAAGCTTGAAAAAATACAGTAGCAGCAAATAAGGGCTGAAGAAAATCTTGTGCAAACTTTCAACAGATTTTATTAGCCTACTTTTTAAAATACCCATTAGGGAGATTTATATTTCAACGACAAACACAGAAATAAATGTTACAGGGAATATGTACAATGTTATAAATACTCTTAGTGATCTTTATGTATACATTTTATAGCCTTATACAGTACAAAAAAAAGTAAAATTAAGATTATAAAGCCACAATCATGCATTTTACATTTATCCTTCAGGTACAAGCATACAATTTAAACTTTTGGAGCTGTAAGAAGAAAGAAATCAGCTAGTTTCTAAGCTGGATTTCCAATGACAGAACATAAGCAAATCTTTATTCCATGCATGCTGTTCATTAGCCTACACACAGGCACAAACCTGCAGACTGTACCATTGCAAGACACTAGTGAGATGGTGAGAGAAGACAGAACAACCAATGGTGTTGCAAAGGCACACACTCATAATTAAAATTTAATCAGAGCTTCTTTCCCTACTACCAGGATGGCCTTCTACTCTTCTTGATTATACTCTTAACAGGAAGCTGAAGAAGCTTCGGGGTTTTTTGTCCCTCCCTACCAGTCTGTTTCCAGAATTGAAATCGTGTAAGGTCTGGAACAAAATACAGGATTCTATTAATATTCTAGGATTACTCACATAACTGCAGTTCTTCTAGCTTATTTCCAGAAAGGGTTTAACAGCTTTTACTTCCAAATGATTCAAATGGACCAGCTAAAGAACCGTAGGATCTAACACTTACAGACTGTAAAGACAGAGGAGGAGGGATAACTTAAAAAGTGGCTGAAATTATGCTGCCATCTACAGGACACATGCTGCACTCAATAGAAAAGGGAATTGCATTAAGAAAGTATAGGAGATAGAGCAAAGAAAGCTAAAGGAAAGAGAGCAGAGACAAGAACTTATTATCAGAAAGATTTTTAGCCCTCTCCCCTATAATGCTATATTGTCTACAACTCTAAACAGCAAATCACTACCATTACTTCAGCTCAATCTAATGTTTTGAAATTTTACACTTCAAAATTTCCCTAATTTAACACTCTACGATAGACCAAGAACATCACAGAAATATCAGGTAAGTACCTTCCATTTTGTAATTCCTGGCATCCTCTTCAAACCTGGCAACTCAGAAGAGACATCAGCAAGTTCTAAGGCACCTGAAACCCCAAGAATATAAACATTCTTGAAAACAGAATTTGAGAGTTGTGCTCCTAATTCACTTTTAAAAAAAATAGTTTTCCTTCAAGCTTATTTTAAGACCATTGCTTTTTAAACCTTTCAAGGAACAAAATGTTATACAATTACTACTGTGTAAATTATAAGAAGGATGGTAAGAACTGTTCGTAATAACTACAGAAGTTTGCAACCTATAAGTTAACCAAAATATAATGGTTAGATACTTTTTGTAGCAGCTGCATAGAGTAATACTCTACAACCTGTATTGTTAAACATCAGCATTCCAGGCAATGCAGTCATAGAAGTTTTTATGCTCACTTACTCAGTATTTGGATTTACTACACCGATTAAGTATTTCTCAGAGAAGTACTTGTTTGGAATGACTAAGCCTTTTAAAATGCTTGATATATTCTGATTTTATGGACTTACAATCTTAATATATTCCAGTGTGAGAGGAAAAAGAATTTATTATTTTTTAAATGGAAAGGAAAATTCCAAACTGTTTAACAGGAAGGTAAATACTATCAACCTAACAGGACAAAAGGCTATGTGCCTAAAATATGTCAGATTACTACAAGAAACAGTAACAGAATATAATTTAATCTACTGAATAAAACCTTCAAACTGCCCCAAGTCCAGAAGGAATGATATAAAAACTTACTGTTTAAATAGGTGATCTCTCTAGAGAATAACCACCTTAAAATTTCTTTTTTGTGATTCTGAATACTTAGTTATTTAACAATTAGGTAGGCTTTTCCTCACGTTGCACACAATTTATCGACCTGTTCTACATGACTAACCATTTACTCTTACAGCGACAGTTTAAGCAAGTCTTTTAAATAAATGAAAAAGTGATACATGAATTCATAGACAAATTCCAAAATGACATTTCAAATCTGATTAAACTTGATGTTTGCGTCCGTCCTTTGAATATTCCTGCCTACCTACAGCATGACTTCAACCGATGCCTCAAGACTACATCAGACCAATCAGCCACTAAATGGTCCGTCAGAAGTACTACAATTCCCAGCAGAGAAACATGGTACAAAAGTGCCTCTTCCTTATTCCTTCAGCTCCAAGGAGAAAGCAATCTCTGATCTGCTCCACAGGTAGCAGTGTAACACAGTGCTAGGATCTAACTTAAGATCGAAGAACCAACAAACCTTCTAGACTGACCTGAGCAAATCCTTACGGTCCAATGCCCCTTGCAGACCACTCCACTACCTCGCCCTTCTTTAGCTACACCTATGTCCAAGCCCCAAGGATAACAATTGCTGGCTGGGACACATCATAGCCTCCAAGTAAGCCTGAAAATACGCCCACTGGGCAGAGACAAGATCCAAATGCCACAGCCCGATACTGCAGTCAAGATCCTTACTTCCAAGTACTGAATTTGCCCCAAATACTGCAATTGTTGGCCTCCATCAACATCCATACTGCTTCATGCTCCTATCCAAACTAGTCCTTACTGCCTTCCAATCTTGTCATTGTTAAACTTAATTCTGGCGTGCTACAGCCTTCAATAAATCAAGCATACCATAATTTACTGGAAACAAGTCTATGTTGTTTTTTCACTCAGTCTGCCAAAAAAACTACCTCTAAATAAAAATGTCCTTTGAGTGGAAATTAAATAGTCAATTCCTAATTATCTACAGGCACTTTAGCTAAACTGCTGTTTGGGAGACAATGAAATTTCATGCATAATTTGGGGCCAGAATACTGACTGGCACAAAGAAAACATTACACAAAACAGGCTATTCTACTTCCAGAACCAGCTCAGCTCCAGGAGTAATACAGCTGCTTCTGCTCTGTACAAGGCTTAACTTCAACTCTGTGGTACTTTTCAAGCAAAATCCAATTAGATGTCACCAAACTTCAGGTTACTGACTCAGAAAAAAAACAGTGTCCATCAGCTCAAGACCAGAAATTTGGGCTACTAAGCTCTCCTATCATAAACTGCTGCAGTGGAGCTTCCCAGCTCACCTCAGTTTTTCCACCTCGTTACTTCAGATGATGGAGACTCAACAGCAACTTATGCAAGCCTTCATATGCAAGTCAAAAGTGTAAAAAACCCCATGAGCTTAAAGACATTAAAATTCCAAGCATGTCAAAATGTGGGTCAAAGGATGCCAAAGGTATCAGTGACTCCCACCTACTGGCACACAATAACATTCTTCTAACTGCTTAAGTACACTCTGGGCTTTTTACTCCTATGGTGTACAGCAGTAATGTCCCACGCTGTGTTTTCCAAAGGAAATATGAATGTCAGACAGGGACTCCAACCAGTGGAATCAGTTACCAGAAGCCAGGTAACACAGACTGAATTCCATTGATCTGTAGAAGTCTTTTGTGTATCATCAACAGAACTTCTTCAGGTTTACATATGCACCCAATTTAGGCCCATTTAAGAAGGCTGCTCATATCAACACCAATGAAATCCTACCGGTACCAAAAAATTACTGCAGTTTTGCATACTAGGAGCATGTTACCTAGACTAAGCTTATTACTAGTGCTATCATACCCATATACTTTTTTGGGCTGAGAAAAAAAGATTTCCCCACTCCGTCCAAGCTCGCATTCTCACCTTGACTCTTTTCCAGCAGAGATGCGATCACGGCCTCATTTTCGATAGGATTCAACGAACACGTAGAATATACCATTCTCCCACCTTCTGCCAGCTGCTCAACACCACGGGTTGCAATTCTTAACTGCAATCTAACAGAACACTCTTGTTCTAGCCAGGTATCATTCAGGAATCAGAAAGATTTGACAACAAATTTCTTACAGGTGAAGCTATATTGCAGACACATAACTCTCCATGGACTAAGTCAGCACATACTGAGTTCCACAGCTGTCACCAGTATACAAATTAAAGTCAGATTTAAACTAAGACAGCTTAGTGCAGTCTACACTGCAGACACACACAACTACACCTATTAAAACAGCAATTAGGTCAAACATTAACACTACTGCATGATAACTTTTAACATAACATTCTGTATTTTGTTCTTTCTAGTGCCCCATCAAGTTTATTATAAAGTACTCAACACTAGAAAAATAAATCCCCAAAACCTTATTCTTCTTCTCCAAAATCTAGAGTTAAAATGAGGAGCAACCTATTACAAATATTATGGACAACACAGCTTAGCTTGCACTGGCCTTCTGAGAAAAGTATCACTGAGCTGGATCACCAGCTTGTATCCCACCTGCATACTTACAATGAGTTATCAAGCAGCAGTTTACCACAGGTCAGCTGAGTCACAGTAACTGACCGCATTCCCAGCTTGTTACAAATGCACAGTAAAACATTCCAAGCTTTTTCATCTGTGTTTAAATTACTGCTTTTTACCATACACCTGCACTAGGCTAAGTACTCATTCACCATCAGTTAACATAAATCAATCTCAGGTAACTGAAACTGTTTATGTATGATCTCTAACATTCTAAAGACATTAAAACATTACTATTAAATTTTGCAAGTTTCTGTATTTTCCAACAGTATTTTACCTGCCTAAACGCTAAGAATCCCAAGGAAATTATTTGTTCCCTGTTTTATTAGCTACCTTGTCTAAATTAATTCAATGAATATTAATATGTTAGATATTCGTAAGAATACAAGAAATTTATATTCACACACTCCACTGGAGGTTGACCTCACATCTGAAACACTACACTTTCTCTGAATAGCACATAAGCTCTTGATTTGAGAGAAAAGCGATTCTTCTTAGTCTCTGCTTTGTCATATATTAACATGTGAATGCATGCAGATGTTGAAGATATGGGAAAAGGAGGAGAGAGAAATGAAAGAAGTGCAGATGTGTAATAAGCATTTTTACCCATGGAGCTGCAAACTGTTTTGTGTTGTCCACTTCTTCCATACATCAATGTTTTTCCTCATGGTTCCATCTCCACTGTAACAGAGGTTGACCAGATTTGTATTATTTGTGGGTAAAACTCATTTCATATCCAAGTCATTTATAGCAGAAAAAAATTAACGGTCCCTCTCCCACGTTAACTAGTTCTCCTATGCTGTACTGTTTGTTTCTACACTATCTTTGTATTTCAGTATCCTGAATGTAAGTCCAAAATTTGAAGCCCTTCAGCTGACCAAATTTAAGTACCACTTGGAATGAAAAAAGTTCACCTTGATTTGGTATCCCCTTACCTAACACATTAAGGCGTTCATCTGTTTTGGAAGTTACTATAAATTGTAACTCACTAAGCAACTCAAAAAGCGTAACTCAGTAACACAAAACTTCTAGCACTGCACTTAGTGCAATAAAATCTGTGTACTGAAGATTACATGCAAAATACCTGCAGGGGACGTCACACAAAATCCTGTCATAGAAGAGGATCTCTTTTCTTCCATCAACATCTATTTGTAGATTAGGAATGCTGGAGGCATCGTGGTTTACCACCATGATGCATGGACTGTTTAATCTCTTAGCCTGATGAACCAGCAAATAGCAGCGCTTGTTGTCGACATCATTAGCAATTACAAAACCCTCTGGGAACACAAAATAGTGGGAAGATGCTTTACTATTCAACAGCTAAATAATTTTACATAGTTTATTGCCTTATCTTCAAAGTTGTGTAAATCTTTCACTAGAGATTTTTACTTAAAAGACTACTTATGAATAGAGGACCCCTTGCTGAACATAAAATAACATAAAGTACGTTGAGGTTTAACTGATGTGTCAAATATAGTCTCAAGAGTTCTAGCTTGCATGCAGCGGAAATAAGACACGACCAAGGGCCCTTCAACTTTTCACTCTCAGAATAAAACCCTTGTAAAAGAGAAAACCTCCACTGCCACCAAAGACAATCTCTGTACATCAGCAGTTTTTCAGCAGAACACAGAAAGAATCCACTCCCCCCAACTTCAGAATTTTTACGGACAGTATCTTCTACGAGCATCTAACTGAAAGTAAAGATTCTGAAGCTTAAAAAAAAGATAAATATCATGAACATTCTAAGGCTAAAGCAGCTTAATCCAGTGTTTGCAGGATACCACTAAAACACAAGGGCTCATGGGCCACCATCTAAAATTAAGCTCTAATGACACCTACTGTAGTCTGAAATGTGAAGATTTATAATCCATCTGTCTCCTTCAAGCCAAGGAAGCCCACAAAGTTTCAAGGAAAAGGTGGGGTACTTCCCATCTCATATAACTCAACTACTTTGGGAATTCAATATATAGTTAGATGCAGTTACTTTTAATATCACAGATAAGTAATCTTCTATAAGAAAAAGAGGAAATTCAAAGTCACAAAAGTTTTTGGTAGTTTTTCCAGACTTACTGGGAAAAGGAACATTCATGTCTGCATGCAACATTTCAATGAGTTGTGCAGTCTTAGATCCAGGTGCAGCACACATATCTAGAATCTACAAACACCAGAAAGTTAAAAAAAGTCCTACCTTGTATTTTTTAAGTACTTGAAAAATTTACTACGTGTTCTTGTTTAAATTAATTTTTTTGCATACAATTGTAGAATTACGATTGTTCAGAACACCAATTTGCAAAAACACAAAGTACAGTTCTGTTCTTTGTATGCATCATGGAATGCAGCTACCTCTCTGAGGGTCTAAAATATAACAAGGACTTTGGTTTGTAGGGAACAAATACATCAGCTGAAAAAAATTTGAAAGAGAAATCTATTGAATATAGATATGGGGATATGATCCTTTTATCAGCTCACAAGCAATTCTGACTGAAGTTAACTGGAACTTTACATATACACACAAACAATAAGGGAAAAGTTACATTCAAGAGCAAGATGTACTTTTCTTTAACTATCAGCAAATCAGAGACTATCCAACACAGTTGATTATGTAGATTTCATAAAAATGGACTGCTATCCCTCCTCACACTTTTGCATTTTAATGCAAAAAATCAGGGCAGTCAACTGCCTGTTTCTATATCCTGGAAGAAGTACTGTCGTCGGGCAGCAGAACAGAACAGCACAGACACCAACACCTGATTTCTAGCATCCTTCTCCCTCCTGGTTCATCACAAACTTGGCTTGTGATTGAGTCATTCATAGAGTCACTTTCACAGCAAACCATTTGACAGCTAACACTGTTTCCGTAAGTAAGGAAGCTTAGAGTCTTTCCTCTTGCCTAGTTACAGATTTTCAGAACCATATGACTCTATCTTCTGGACCTTTAGCTCCAGTAAAAGTTAGCTGAAATCGTGCAACAGGAAAAAAGATGGGGACAGATCTGCTCAGATCCTCATGCAAGCCCTGGCATGAACAAGACTAAACCGGAAGACAGAGCCCAGAGAAATGCAAAGAGCATTTACAGACAGTTCCAGAGAGCATGATAAGCACTGCCACACAGCAGTGTTAACGCATCATGAGACGTATTCAGTAAGAGAGCATCATATCTGCTGTTTAAAGTAACATCTGTGATGCTACCGGTTTCTACTTACTCTTGTAGATAATGCAAAAGATAATGAAGAATAAGCAAGCCTAAACATGCTCTAAAATTGTCCAGCAAATTGATGGTGAGGGAAAACTGAATTGCGAAAAGTAGATTAAAAATGAACACAACTACAGAGAGGTTTGACAATCATCAAGCTGATCTCTGTGTAAGATAGGAATCAGCATGTAAGACCTGATGTGCAGAACATGCTGGTTAAGCGTGAAAAATAACCTGTGATTCTGGTCATAGAATCATAGAATCATTAAGGTTGGAAGACACCTCTAAGATCATCGAGTCCAACCGTCAACCCAACACCACCATGCCCACTAAACCATGTCCCTAAGTGCCTCATCTACACGTCTTTTAAACACCTCCAGGGATGGGGACTCAACCACTTCCCTGGGCAGCCTCTTCCAGTGCTTGATAAGCCTTTTGGTGGAGAGGTTTTTCCTAATATCCAACCTAAACCTCCCCTGGCACAACTTGAGGCCATTTCCTCTCATCCTATCGCTAGCTACTTGGGAGAAGAGACCGACACCCACCTCGCTACAACCTCCTTTCAGGTAGTTGTAGAGAGCGATGAGGTCTCCCCTCAGCCTCCTTTTCTCCAGGCTAAACAACCCCAGTTCCCTCAGCCGCTCCTCATAAGACTTGTTCTCCAGACCCCTCACCAGCTTCGTTGCCCTTCTCTGGACACGCTCCAGCACCTCAACGTCCTTCTTGTAGTGAGGGGCCCAAAACTGAACACAGTATTCGAGGTGCGGCCTCACCAGTGCCAAGTACAGGGGCACAATCACTTCCCTACTCCTGCTGGCCACACTGTTTCTGATACAGGCCAGGATGCCATTGGCTTTCTTGGCCACCTGGGCACACTGCCGGCTCATGTTCAGCCGGCTGTCAGCCAGCACCCCCAGGTCCTTTTCTGCTGGGCAGCTTTCCAGCCACTCTTCCCCAAGCCTGTAGCGCTGCATGGGGTTGTTGTGGCCGAAGTGCAGGACCCGGCACTTGGCCTTGTTGAACCTCATACAGTTGGCCTGGGCCCATCCATCCAGCCTGTCCAGGTCCCTCTGCAGAGCCTTCCTACCCTCGAGCAGATCAACACTCCCGCCCAACTTGGTGTCGTCTGCAAACTTACTGAGGGTGCACTCGATCCCCTCATCCAGATCATTGATAAAGATATTGAACAAGACCGGCCCCAGTACTGAGCCCTGGGGAACACCGCTCGTGACCAGCCGCCAACTGGATTTAACTCCATTCACCACAAACAATTGTCATAACAAGCAGCTCACAAAATAAGGCACTAAGAACCATAAAAAGTCCTAAATGACAACAGCCGAGGCATTGTTACAGCAGCTATTTGCTGTATAAAGAACCTGTTCTGAGTCTGATTTATGAGGAAATCTGTGAAATCTTACAGGCATTTCTAGAAAGCGCTTGTTGAAATATAGTCACCAAAGTTAAACATTCAATGCGAAAAACGTATACTGCTATCTTAGTATATGCAATATAGGTAAGGTGTGTGCAAAACTATTCTCACAATTTGTGTTTTACATTAAGTCGAACACGTTCACTACCTGTTCAACTCTAGACAAAACTCAAAATGCACCTGTGACACATTAGGACTGGATCTATCACCCAATTCATTACTCATTTAAGAGAGGTGGGAAGACCTTGCCTCACATAACATAGCCATCAGCCTTGTGTCATACATTGGGTTGGAGTAGGAGAAAATAAACTGAAAAGTTATGTATGCTAAGTAATTAATGTTAATATAAAAACAAATACGTATGAATGAGTCTCTAAAACATATAGGTCAGAAGTGTGAAAAACTTTCAAGACACGTCATGAAAAATTTAAGAAAGAAGTGCACAACATGGTTGCTTGAGATAGCAAGGCACTTCTAACTAGCTCATTAACTTAACAGATTAAGAGAATAAGGCCACCTGACAGATTCATTCTGCAAACAAATGCAGTGTATGAAAACATCACTAAGGTTAGAACAGGAAGTTTGCTGCCAGATACCCCCATCTGCCATTAGAAAGTATCACGGGCATTCCTTAGACACCTCAGTTAAAGTTAGCAATCTATACTCATTCGCCACCGTCAACAGCATGTTTCAGCTCACCCAAATTATTTTGTCTCAACAGATTTATAGAGCAGAAGTTTGCAACTTCTTCAAAAGGCACAGAGGGGTGAAAACTACCTGATAAAGAACATTATCGTTTGGATCTGGAAAACTACACCTGTTCACAGTGTGATGTATAGCAGGAAATTAAAAACAGTCATCTTACTCTAAAAGGGGGTTGAAACATGAATATATAACTTAGATGCAGTTAAATACCTTTACACTTTGAAAGTATGACTATGTAACTACTTAAAAACTAAGTGGTTTTTTACAGGGTATTACATAAAGCTGAAAAAGCAGATGTTCCCCTGACAGTCTGTTTGTGATCTGAACACGAGTTGATTGCTGTGGTTTACATGCAGAAAGCATAAAACATGCCAACACAAAACAGAATTGCATATCAGCATTGATACTGCTGTTGTGATTTGTAGTTTAATCAACCGCTGTTGTAATTTGCAGTTTAATCAAACTGTCTTCCAGGAAAAAACTCTAGCACACAGTATATTCTAGAGTTACCTTATGATGAGGGTTAACGTTAAGCAGCAGAGGTGGGATCATACTAACAGCCTCCTGACGACTGATATTTCCCTTGAAAGGAAAAAACAAAACCAGAACAAACTCCTTTTTATTCCATTTCAAAAGAATGCATTTCTTTTGCAGTAATTTTTTTAAACCTCTATGTAGTAAAATGACAAAACAATTGAAAACACACTATTATAAACTTAGGATTAAATTTTGTTAGCATTTAACAAACAAAATCACAGTATTTCACCCAATTGAAATTTCTGATAATTGCATATTTACTCCAATTTCATTCATTCTACGGATGTAGTTTCTGCTCAAGAGATGAGAAACTGGCTTCAACCAAGTAAGAACCATCCATCACTAAAGGTAAGTCTTGGTATGTGCACACATGCGCTTTTTACCAGACTCAAACATCTATTTTCTAACAGCAACTAATTATTTTACAGGGACTCATTTTCACATTCTCAAACAACAAAAAATTGCAACTAGTTTAGGAGAAATATTTGTAACTGCGGTTACGTGCCAGAGTCACGGGATGACAGTCACCGTCAACAGCAACATAAAATCCAGATTCTTCTGAGCCACTCAACTTCTGAGAGAAAAGCTGCAGTCTCAATTTCTCATAATGCGTTTAAATAAAACACTGCTCAGGATATGAAAGGGGAAAAAAAAAATCAAGATCAATCCAAAACTTACACATTCTGTCTCGCTAACCAGAAACTGATGAAACTTTTCCAGCTGTGGCGACTTGCGTAAGATTTTTCTACTCAAGTTAGTGTGCCAGGCTAACTCCTCTGGATACCTGGGGGAAAAGAGATGGAAAAAGGGCAGAGGCAAAAGAAACCAACCAATTCGTCCGGCTCCATGTCGGGAATATGCAGGGCGCCTTATTTCCCTTCCAGCTCACTTACCAGCTCAGCGACTGCGGCATTTCGACTTTTTGGCCATCTACCTCTAGGTTCTGCAGCTCTTTGAAGTACTTTTCCTTCAAGCAGTGGAGAATCTCTTTGGCGTGACTGCAAGGGAGAGAGACCCGCAGAAGACGACCGGATCGAGACACACCTTCGCCAGACAGCAGACCGCCTCCGCGGTAAAAACGGCGGGTACTTGCCGGCCCAGGGCCCCCGGGGGAGCGGGGCGCGCCGGGACCCCTGCCCGCCTCGCGGTCCTTACCTCCGGTAGCCGGTGATGCGCAGCGTGGCGGGCAGCGGCTCCCTCAGCGCCGCCATGAAGGCGCCCCACTCGCCGGCGGGGACGATGCCCAGCTCCCGGTAGTACCGCTCGAACAGCTCGTTCTCCTTCACGATCTCAGGGTAGCCGCCGGCCCAGCCCTGAAACACGCCGTCGCCGCCGCCACCGTCAGCCCGGCGGCCCTACCGCTCCCCGCCCCGCCCCGGCCCGGCTCTCACCGCTTGGTCCCCGCCGCCGCCACCGTCGCCGCCCCGCTCTGGCCGCTGCTGCTGCTGCTGCTGCTGCTGCCGCCTGCGGTCGCGCGCCCGGCGGCCCATAGCGGCCAGGCGCCGGCCGATCCCCGCCGCTACGCGCCCCGCCGTCGGGGCGGCCGCTCCCGGCCCTCCCGGCCAGAGGGACCGCCGGGCCAAACGGCTGCGGCGCCGCGTGCTCGCGCCGCTACGCGCATGCGCAAGCCCTCTCCCGCGGCTCCTTCCGGGCGGCGGCGGCGGCGGCGGCACTTCCGTTCCCAAGCGCCGCTCCCGCCCGCGGCGGCCCCACCAGCCGGCGGACGGAGGGGGCGGAGCAGGCCACGCCCCCGGCGCCGATTGGTCCGCGGCGGCGGTGGGCGTGCCGCCGGCCGGCCGATGAATGGAGGCGCCGGCGGGCGTGCGCCTGCGGCACGGGATGGGGGTCGGCGGCGACGTGTGCGGGTTCTGGTGGCGGGTGTCGGGCCCGGAGGAGCAGCGGCTGCTGGAGCTCCTCTCCTACGGGCTGGTGGCGCTGGGCGCCGCCTCCGCTCTGCTGCTCTGCTTCATCCCCATGCCCTACGGCCGGTACTCCTCGCGGCGCTTCGGTTGGCTGGTGCCCGCCCGCCCCGCCTGGGCGCTGCAGGAGCTGCCCTCCCTTCTCGTCCCGCTCGGGCTCGCCGCCTGCGGCGGGGCGGCCGCCGCCGCCTGGCCCAACCTTCTGCTGCTGGGCTGCTTCGTCGTGCACTACGCGCACAGGTGCGGCTCTTCGGCCGGGGCGGGGGGGGGGGCTCCTGCGCTGGAGCGCTCGGCTGGGCGCCTCCCTTCGGGTGCTCCCGCTCGGGCTTGCCCGAAAAGCGGGGGGGTGGCTGATGGCAGGAGGAGCGCAGGTCTGTGGCGGTTGGGGGTCAATCTTGATAGAAGCGCCTGACTGCCGTTATCCGGCTGCAGGGATTGAGGTTCTGCTGTTCAGTAACTGTAACTATTTACTCTAATAATCTCTAAAGTATTTTCTGCTTCTCTACATTAAGTTATTCTATGCTTTTGCATGAGCTGAGCAAGTAATTGTGGCGGTGCGGTGCTTCCTGCTTTGTTTTGCTGCAGTGTGGTGTGCAGTGGAGTGCTACGGCGCCTTTTGGAAATGGCATAAAAATGGAGTGTTGGGTGCCCCCTCAGTGTGCCGTGTCATCTGTACGCGACAGCTGTAGCTCTTGTGATGACCCCCGTTTAAGCGATGACTGGACCGGGTGGTCTTAAGGACGGTGTTCCAACAGGGGAAGTTCAGCTCTGGATGCTGATATAATGTAACTTTAATACTGTGAAACAGTAGCTATTTTCCAATTATATCTTCTGACATAGTGTTCCTTTCAGGAGTTGGACTGGTTGCGGGTCCCTTCCAGCTCAGGATATTCAATGATTCGTTAAAATGCGGCAAAGCTGAGGCCGGGTGCCCCGTGTTGCCACGTAGTCAACGGTATTTGGTTGTTTTGTATAACTGCTCGGGAGAAGGCAGCTTAGCTGGAGCTCAGATAAGATTTTGCTGTTCCCTTCAAGTCATTGACAATAGTTACTGGTAACGCTCCACAAGTAACTTTGCCACCATACTAATACAGCAGAGATAGATTTGTCAGGCTGACTTTAAGCAGAGTGTGTGGCTGTCTGCCAGTGCTTATCGCAAGAGGCTGTTAGCTTTTGACCCAAAAGCATTCCACGTCCTCGCGGTCGAGAGGGATGCAACGTATGGTTGGCCTGGTGGCTGACTGGCTTTGCAAACCCAGGAGTGTGTCTTTACTCTCTCTTTTTCCATTTTTAAGAGTAAAGAGGTTAGCTTTGGCATGGGATCTTAACTCATCCTCAATATCTGGGAAAAGCTAGAAACGCAAGGCAAGGGTTTCTACAGAAAGCTGAGCCGTACCGCAGTTTCTTTTTTCCAGTTGTTTATTGCTATTGCCGGACTGAGGGACTGTTCTGTAGGTGAATGTAGACTGGAAGAGACCTCTGTTATCCAATTCCATTTGTTGTAATGTAGCTGGCTTTAAATAACCATACTAATGAATTTGTTACACTTTCTTGAAAGCTGTTACGGCTTTGCATCCTCTGGAAAGGCTCCTTTGAAGCAGTGGTCCCCCAGGTAGCTGGAAAACACGTGAAGAACACTCAGGCTTCAATAATCCTGCTCCTGTATCATGACCTATTGTAATTAAATCGATAGGTGATAGGGAGCTGGCTAGTTACATGGGGCAGAGCACAGAAACATTCACCTGTTTTTCTTGTTTGGAGCTTGTTTGTTTGCTCACGTAATCCCTTGGGAAAAGCAATCAAGATTCCTTTCCCAAATGGGATGGCAGTTGTGGATTTGTCATGTCTTTAACAGGTGTCATAGGGTAGACCAAGATTGTCAAGGCAAAGCAATTAATGTTTTTAAGTGACTTTTAGGGCAAGGAGGAAACTGAGCTCAATTAGGTTAATTTTAAGGGGATTGACTTTCCTCCCTGGAAGTGCTGGTGGGTTTGGTGTAGAGACTGTGAAACCTGGCTCGTTTCAGAAGGCTTGATGATACCACTGAGGATTTAGGAACAAAGGAGGTCAAAAATACACTGTATTTAACATCAGTTGCCTTCACTGCTCTGTCAAAGTAATTGCCTTGGATACAAAATTCAAAAATTCTGTCAGAAAGGGAGAGAGGACTGATCTTGTAATTCCGATTAGGCAACAGAATTAATGTTTAGGTGTTAAAGCAAGTGTAACTATCCTTCTGAACTGGGATCGAAGACTCCGCTGAGAATGTGAAAAGCAGGATAATATGGACTATGGATTGCAGTTTTGGACATCGAAAGTATCTTTTCTGTTTGATAATGCAACAATTTGTTTCCTTGTTCACTATAGGGCACTCATATTTCCTCTTCTGATCAGGGAAGGAAAACCAACACCATTTTTCACTTTTGTGCTAGCGCTTCTGTTCTGTGTTTACAATGGATACTTGCAAGGCCGAAGCTTAAGCAACTATGCAAAATACCCTTCAGGATGGTTAAAAGATCCATGTTTCATTACAGGTGAGTTAAAACATGTTATGGGAACTTTAGGTGTAGTTTTCCTTTGTCTTCACAGCTTTTTATTTTTTATTATAATTTTATAGTATCTTCAATCCCATTTTATAACTTTTCTCATAGTTAATTGTCTTGTTTGCTGTAGCTGGAAGCCTTTTAACCTTTTTTATTTTAGAACTGTGAACTGACACTTCTTCCCACAATGTCAGTGCTCGATGAGCTGACTGTCATCTTTGTTCTTTAACACCGAAGTAAATACAAGTCATGTATTTTTTTTTCAATATAGGAACTTGAGGCCTTAAATGGAACCAGCAGCATACAGGTTTAGAACAGACAAAGCAGGTCTTCCACATAACATGTAGATTAAACTGAAATCCTTTGTTTCTTGATGTCGTAGGTACTAAAGGTTTGTATGCGGTCAAACAGAAGTGAACAAATTCATGGAGTAAAAAATCCAGTAAGGGAAGCTGCTAAATAGCAAGATATCACTTCTAATGCCAAAAGTCCTTGGTGTTAGGATATTTACACATGTGTGCACACCACATGTGTGTGCACACACGTGCACCGACCCATCCACCCTCAGAATAAGAGTGGGCTTTGTCAAAGAACAAAACTGGCCCACAAGGAAGGGGGTGGAGGGGTTGATCATTCGCTCCTCTCAGGAAGTGGGGTTACAGTTATACTTGGAGCCATGTATATGATGAAAAGGCTAAGATGTTTAGTGACAAAGTATTGTCTTTGCCCTATTTTTTGTTTCCTAGGCATCTACTTTTGCCTACTGTCAAAAACATAGTATCATTTTCCAAGGAAAAATTTACAGAAAGATGTTTTTGATAAACCAGAATATTTTGCCTTGTCAGTCAAAGGCAGAATACTGGGCAGTGTGGATCCTTGATCTGTGCTGTTCTTGTTATTCTGAAGCCAGAGCAAGTTAGTGTTTCTCCCAGATTTCTCAAGCCTTGTACAGCAAGAGTAAGAAGTTTTTCTTTATTGCAGTGTTATTGCGGATGATAATAGAGGACCACTGTGCTAAATGCTGTCATGACTATATGATTGAAGAAATTTAAATCAAAATATATTCTCTTGTCAAGATTAGGAGGCAGTACTGCTTGTGCTCTAAAAATGGAGAAATTGAGGTGCAAGGGAATGACTTCAGTGGGTGCTAGGCACTTGGATATACTTGAAATTCTCTTGGTACTTTTGCAATTCCAGTTGTCTTAAACTTGGATCCAACAAAAAACTGATTAAAACAGCTGTTGATTAAAACTGAGGCAATGCAGACTTTGTTTCCAGTGTCCTAGTTTAGTACCTTAATCAAAAGATATCTCAATACAGTGCTGTAAAGAAATCATGAGTCAGGAGCCATAAATCAATTCTTCCTTACTGAAAGATCTTAAAAAAAAAAATTAAGCTATTAAGACTGTTGCTCAGGTTTCCTTGGGGTTTTTTTGAGTTTCAAGGATTTCTGAAAGATGTGAATGTATAAATGATAATAGTTAGGTCCATCTGCATTCAAATATGAATACTTTTGTGTATGAATTAGTTTGGCTTGGGTTTGTTTTTTTTATTTTGGTGGTTTTTTTCTTCAAATACCAGTTTAGAATATCTGCTTATATGTATTTATTTCCAGTACTGCGAATCATAAGCAAAGTGTTGCTTTCATGACTATTCTAAGTCAAAATATTGCTTTAAAAAGTTATCCTGAAAACTAAGAAAGTGAAGATTCCTGGTATATGTAGCAACTATTTTAATAGTGTCACTTGCTGGCTTTTTTGAGACTGTTATGACAATAAATCTTTAGATGAAGTTTGGCATGGCTATGAAACAGCCAAACCTAAGACTTCGTGTTTCTTATTCCTGTAACTAGAATATCTTTTGGGCTTTTTTGTTTTTGTTTTGTTGTGCACATCAACATAATTGGAACATAGTGGATATTTAAAATTGCTATTTGGTATTCATCCCAGATAGGTACCTCCAAATATCTGCAGTTTATGCTTGTAGCTTTGGTCAACTCAATATAGCACTTCTGCATTTGTACACTGGATACTCTCTGAACAGCCAGACTATTATGTTCTAGTTCTTCAAAAACATCTGGCAGTGTCTTTAAGCTTCTGTTTAAAATGACTAAAAAATAATTGAGTAGAAGATCAGAAAATAACAATAGCAAGAAAGCATATTTGCTGAGGGCTAGCAAGATATTTCTTCAGTCTATATGAAGTTACATGTGGAAGAGAAATGGGAGAGTGTCCACAAGTAGCAGCCAAACAAGGTTTAATAATGTCCTGGTTTTGGCAGGGATAGAGTTAATTTCCTTCCTAGTGGCTGGTACAGTGCTGGGTTTTGGATTTAGGATGAGAACAAAGTTGATAACACACTGATGTTTTAGTTGTTGCTGAGCAGTGCTTACACTAGCCAAGGACTTCTTAGTTTTCCATGCTCTACTGACTGAGAAGGCTGGAGGTGCACAAGAAGCTGGGAGGGGGCACAGCCAGGACAGCTGACCCCAACAGGCCCAAGGGACATTCCATACCATGTGACGTCATGCTCAGTACATAAACTGGGGAAAGCTGGCCGGGGGGGCCGCTGCTCGGGGACTGGCTGGGCATCGGTCGGCGGGTGGTGAGCAATTGCATTGTGCATCACTTGCTTTGTGTATTATTAGTATTATTATCTTATTACCGTATTATTATCTTATTACCGTATTATTATCTTATTATCGCATTATTATCTTATTATCGTAGTATTTCAATTATTAAACTGTTTTTATCTCAACCCGTGAGTCTTTCTCACTTGTGCTCTTCCAATTCTTTCCCCCATCCCACCGGGTGGGGGGGAGTGAGCGAGCGGCTGCGTGGTGCTCAGTTGCTGACTGAAGTTAAACCACAACAGTCCTTTTTGGCGCCCAACGTGGGGCACGAAGGGTTTGAGATAATAACAGATTAACCGGAGTGTATTAAGGAACTTATATCTGTTAATAGTTGTGGGTCACAATGTTGGTTTCTCTGTTCTCGATATTGATTTGTATAATCTGCATCGCGCTCTTTTTCCTGCTGTACATGTTAAAGATTGGTGTTGGGTTTTGCAGTTTGCTGTGGTCTGCAGTGAATAGTGATGTCTCGCTTGTGAGGTTTGTTTTTAGAACATTGACCTTGACGTTAGTGTGGTATGTAAACTTCGCAATGAAGCCGTTACTGTACCACGGAGACCATTTCGTGGAGACAACTAGCAATTGCAGTAACTTTTCTGAGAGTTTTTTTACGGAGGAAATACAGAATGGCAGTGTTACTACCTTCTTCTATAATGTTTCCTCCTTCATTACAGTAACTTTTCAGTACCTTGAACAGCCTTGGGTAGTTAAAATACTTCTATTGGTACTTCTTGGGAATACTGTTTCAGTTTTGTCTAAAGTTGGTAAGCAATTTAAGAATATCATCCAGAGATCTGCCCCAAAGCCAAATAGTTATGAGTGGCAGGGTGTGTGGGACAAGATGGGCCTAGGCCAATGGGCACCCCCAGTGTTTTGGGACTTCACTCCTGAGCAAGTGCAGAATCCTGAAGAGTTAGTAGAATATTTGGACAAAGTATGCTGTCACCCTGGCAACTCCAGAGAGATGCAGATCATTGCAACGTGCTGGGGCCTGGCCCATGCCTACCAAGCCCTGTTCAACACCATTCAGTGCCCTCAAAGGGAAGGGAAGGTCTCTGGCTCTGACAGTAAAACGACACGCACTGCGGCCACTCAGACCCGGGCAACGCACCCTGCGGCCACTCCGACCCCAGCGACAGGCCGTGCAGCCACTCAGACCCCGGCGACATGCACTGCGGCCACTCCAACCCCGGCAACAGGCCCTGTGGCTGAACCAAAGAGCCAACCTGTGCTGGTATCCGTCACCCCTGTACACAAGAAGAAATTTTGGAAGTGGAAGTCGGCTCGTTTAGTAAGGGAGGAAGAAGCTTCTAAAAGGGAAGCAGAGGAAGAACTGTACGACTACCCTGGAGAAGGGCCATCACGAGAATGGGAGGAGGAGACCCGGCCGCTGATCGGGGAGGAGGAAGAGGAAGAACTCATAAATGAGGCAGTGACCACCCGATCCCTATCCCTGAGTGAGCTGCGAGATATACGAAAAGATTTCAGCCGTCGTCCAGGTGAGCATATTGTCACCTGGCTGCTCCGATGTTGGGATAATGGAGTCAGTAGCCTAGAATTAGAGGGTAGGGAAGCCAAGCAGCTGGGATCCCTTTCTAGGGAAGGGGGCATTGATAAAGCAATTGGAAAAGGGACACGTATCCTCAGCCTTTGGAGGCAACTCTTGTCAAGCGTGAAGGAAAGGTATCCCTTTAAGGAAGATGTCATATGTCGCCCAAGCAAATGGGCCACCATGGAGAAGGGTATCCAGTTTCTGAGAGAATTAGCTGTGCTGGAGGTGATTTATGATGACCTGAACAATGAACAACTATCCAAAGATCCAGACGAAGTCAAGTGCACACAACCCATGGGGCGGAAGTTTATAAGGAGCTCACCATCGTCATAGGCCAATTCACTGGCAGTGATGACCTGGAAAGATGGAGAGGAACAAACAGTGGATGAATTGGCTAGTCAACTCCAGCAATATGAGGAAAGTCTCTCTTCCTCCCTCATCTCGGCTGTGGAAAAACTGTCCCAGGAGATCCAGCAACTCAGAGAGGATAGGTCCTACTCCTCATCTGTACGGACCAGTATCTCAGCTATTAGGAGTCAGCGTTCTTTTGCTCGAGAGAGAGAATATAAAGGGTACACACCACAGGGCACCCTATGGTTTTACCTGCGTGACCACGGAGAGGACATGAGGAAGTGGGATGGGAAACCTACCGCAGCCCTAGGGGCATGGGTACGCGAATTGCAAGGGAAAACAATCACAGAAAGAGGTTCTTCCAGGAAAATTGCTGCTCCAGTTTCCAGCGGGCAGTTCCCCAGAGAGAGTAGAAGGGCTGATCTTACTCCTGATCTTAATGAAGAAACTTCTGACCCGTATGTACAAGAAATGAGTACTGTGATGAGGATTAGAGGGGCCCTGCCTCCAGCCAGGGGGAGGAAAGGGACAACCGGGTTTACTGGACTGTGTGGATTCGGTGGCCTGGCACGTCAGACCCACAGAAGTATAAGGCTCTGGTAGACACCGGTGCACAGTGTACCCTAATGCCATCAAGATATATAGGGACAGAACCCATCTGTATTTCTGGGGTGACGGGGGGATCCCAACAGCTAACTGTATTGGAAGCCGAAGTGAGTCTAACTGGGAATGGGTGGCAGAAGCACCCCATTGTGACTGGCCCAGATGCTCCGTGCATCCTTGGCATAGACTACCTCAGGAGAGGGTATTTCAAGGACCCAAAAGGGTACCGGTGGGCTTTTGGTATAGCTGCCTTGGAGATAGAGGAAATTAAACAGCTGTCCACCTTGCCTGGTCTCTCGGAGGACCCCTCTGTTGTGGGGTTGCCGAAGGTCGAAGACCAACAGGTGCCAATCGCTACCACCACGGTGCGCTGGTGGCAATATTGCACCAACTGAGACTCCCTGATTCCCATCCATGAGCTGATTCGTCGACTGGAGAGCCCAGGAGTGATCAGCAAGACTCGCTAACCCTTTAACAGTCCCATATGGCCGGTGCAGAAGTCTAATGGAGAGTGGAGACTGACAGTAGACTATCGTGGCCTAAATGAAGTCACGCCACTGCTGAGTGCTGCTGTGCCAGACATGCTAGAACTTCAATACGAATTGGAATCAAAGGCAGCCAAGTGGTATGCCACAGTTGATATTGCTAATGCGTTTTTCTCAATCCCTTTGGCAGCAGAGTGCAGCCACAGTTTGCTTTCACTTGGAGGGGTGTTCAGTACACCTGGAACCGACTGCCCCAGGGGTGGAAACACAGCCCTACCATTTGCCATGGACTGATCCAGACTGCACTGGAACAGGGTGGAGCTCCAGAACACCTGCAATACATTGATGACATCATCGTGTGGGGCAACACAGCAGGAGAAGTTTTTGAGAAAGGGAAGGAAATAGTCCAAATCCTGCTGAAGGCCGGTTTTGCCATAAAATAAAGTAAGGTCAAGGGACCTGCACAGGAGATCCAGTTTTTAGGAATAAAATGGCAAGATGGACATCGTCAGATCCCAATGGATGTGATCAACAAAATAACAGCCATGTCTCCACCAACTAGCAAAAAGGAAACACAAGCTTTCTTAGGCGTTGTGGGTTTTTGGAGAATGCATATTCCAAATTACAGTCTGATTGTAAACCCTCTCTATCAAGTGACCCAAAAGAAGAATGATTTCAAATGGGGCCCTGAGCAATGACAAGCTTTTGAACAAATTAAAGAGGAGATAGTTCACGCAGTAGCCCTGGGGCCAGTCCGGGCAGGACAAGATGTAAAAAAATGTGCTCTACACCACAGCCGGGGAGAACGGCCCTACCTGGAGCCTCTGGCAGAAAGCACCAGGGGAGACTCGAGGTCGACCCCTAGGGTTTTGGAGTCGGGGATACAGAGGATCCGAGGCCCGCTACGCTCCAACTGAGAGAGAGATACTGGCAGGCTATGAAGGGGTTCGAGCAGCTTCAGACATGATCAGTGCTGAAGCGCAGCTCCTCCTGGCACCCCGACTGCCAGTGCTGGGCTGGATGTTCAGAGGGAGGATCTCCTGCACACATCATGCAACTGATGCTACGTGGAGTAAGTGGGTTGCACTGATCACACAACGGGCTCAAATAGGAAACCCCAGTTGCCCAGGAATCCTGGAAATGATCATGGATTGGCCAGAGGGCAAAGATTTTGGAATATCGCCAGAGGAGGAGGTGACGCGTGCTGAGGAGGCCCCAATGTATAATGAACTACCAGAAAATGAGAAGCAATATGCCCTGTTCACTGATGGGTCCTGTCGTCTTGTGGGAAAGCATTGGAGGTGGAAGGCTGCTGTATGGAGTCCTATGCGACAAGTTGTAGAAACGGCTGAAGGAGAAGGTGAATCGAGCCAATTTGCAGAAGTAAAGGCCATCCAGCTGGCTTTAGACATTGCCGACCGAGAAAAGTGGCCAGTGCTCTATCTCTATACTGACTCCTGGATGGTGGCAAATGCCCTGTGGGGGTGGTTGCAGCAATGGAAGCAGAGCAACTGGCAGCGCAGAGGCAAACCCATCTGGGCTGCCACATTGTGGCAAGATATTGCTGCCCGGGTGGAGAACCTGGTTGTAAAAGTCCGTCACGTAGATGCTCACATACCCAAGAGTCGGGCCACTGAAGGATGTCAAAACAACCAGCAGGTGGATCAGGCTGCTGAGATTGAAGTGGCTCAGGTGGATCTGGACTGGCAACATAAGGGTGAATTATTTCTAGCTCGGTGGGCCCATGACACCTCAGGCCACCAAGGAAGAGATGCAACATACAGATGGGCTCGTGATCGAGGGGTGGACTTGACCATGGACACTATAGCCCAGGTTATCCATGAATGTGAAACATGCGCTGCAATCAAGCAAGCCAAGCAGTTAAAGCCTCTCTGGTATGGAGGATGGTGGCTGAAATATAAATATGGGGAGGCCTGGCAGATTGATTATATCACACTCCCACAAACACGCCACGGCAAGCGCCACGTGCTTACAATGGTGGAGGCAACCACCGGATGGCTGGAAACATATCCTGTGCCCCATGCCACTGCCCGGAACACTATCCTGGGCCTTGAAAAGCAAGTCCTATGGTGACATGGCACCCCAGAAAGAATTGAGTCAGACAATGGGACTCATTTCCAAAACAACCTCATAGACACCTGGGCCAAAGAGCACGGCATTGAGTGGGTGTATCACATCCCCTATCATGCACCAGCTTCTGGGAAAACTGAATGATACAATGGACTGTTAACGACTACACTGAGAGCAATGGGTGGCGGGACGTTCAAACATTGGGATACGCATTTAGCAAAGGCCACCTGGTTAGTCAACACTAGGGGATCTGCCAATCGAGCAGGCCCTGCCCAGTCAGAACTTTTACGTACTGTAGATGGGAATAAAGTCCCTGTAGTGCACATAAAAAATATGTTGGGGAAAACAGTTTGGGTTATTTCTGCCTCGGGCAAAGGCAAACCCATCCGTGGGATTGCTTTTGCTCAAGGACCTGGGTGCACTTGGTGGATAATGCGGAAGGATGGGGAAGTCCGATGTGTACCTCAAGGGGATTTGATTTTGGGTGAGAATAGCCAATGATCTGAATGTTGATCATGTGATGTTAACTATTATAACTATAATTAGTACTTATACTAATAATACACAGATATACTAATAACATTAGTATGGCATATAATATTATTACAATAAGAATCCCCCAGACTAATGAAGAATAACTTCAGTGAAACCAAGCAAAGCACGGTGATGATGGTACCAGAACTGACTTCAACATGAAACAATCCAACACCACATACCATCTCCATTTTTCCTGCCCTGAAAGATTATTATGACAGATGGAGCCCGAAGTCATGGACTAAATGAACTCACTGAACGTTTTAGAGGGATGGCCCACAGACTAAGGGAATGATATCTGTGTGTGTGTATATATATAGAAAAAAAGGGGGTGGTGATAAATGAAAATGTACTGGAAAATATGAGACTTGAGCATGACGCAGATGGTATAGAATAAGGGGTGGATATTGTCCTGGTTTCGGCAGGGATAGAGTTAATTTCCTTCCTAGTAGCTGGTACAGTGCTGTGTTTTGGATTTAGGATGAGAACAAAGTTGGTAACACACTGATGTTTTAGTTGTTGCTAAGCAGTGCTTACACTGGTCAAGGACTTTTCAGCTTCCCATGCTCTACTGACTGAGAAGGCTGGAGGTGCACAAGAAGCTGGGAGGGGGCACAGCCAAACTGGCCCAAGGGACATTCCATACCATGTGACGTCATGCTCAGTACATAAACTGGGGAAAGCTGGCCGGGGGGGCCGCTGCTCGGGGGCTGGCTGGGCATCGGTCGGCGGGTGGTGAGCAATTGTACTGTGCATCACTTGCTTTGTGTAGTAGTATTATTATTATTATCTTATTATTATTATTATCATTTTATTTCAATTATTAAACTCTTTTTATCTCAACCCACAAGTTTTTCTCACTCTTACTCTTCCAATTCTCTCCCCCATCCCACCGGGTGGGGGGGAGTGAGCGAGCGGCTGTGTGGCGCTCAGTTGCCGACTGAGGTTAAACCATGACAAGTAGTTGGAAGCTGAAATGAGATAAATTTGCAGCAAAGACGGAAATTTGGAGAAGTGAGGAGGCTGATTAACCATCATGGTGGGAGGTTTCAAACAACTGATGTGTTCTCTGTGGAGCCTTAGTATACAGATTGACTGTCTGTTTTCAGATGTTTAGGAGTTAATCCTGGGAAAGCAATATCTTATATCTACACCAGCAATTGATTTGGAACAGCAGTACAGTTTTGATGTGGTTCCCTCATGGTTTCTGCGGACTGTGTGTTGGTTTAGTTCAGAGCAGTGAACCCATCTGTTTTCAGAGGAAATGGAAATGTTCTGCTTCAAATGCAGTACAACACTTGATAAAACCACGAGCTTGCAAAGCAATGTGGGAACAACTTCAAACTTTTAGCATGTACCTTATGCACGTGTGCCAATAAAAAGCTTGTGAACTTACCAAGAGTACCCATGATACCCTGAAGCAGTGAATGCTACAAACAGGGGCATATGCACCTGTGTTTCACTCTTGGGCTCTTTCCTAATCTGTCTGCAGTGCTAGTTGGAAACTCCTTCCTTCTTTTGCTTGCTTTAGCTTCATCAAACCCTTTGTAGTATGCCATGTGTCTCTTATTACTCCTTTAAATCTCCATTCAACTACTTCCTTCTAATGTTGATGGCTAACCCTTCTGTGCATCAAAACACTTTTCTTCGCAGCAGCTGCGAAGCAGAGCAGTACCTATAACTCAGAAGGTGCAGGTGACAGAACATCAGCACCTAGTCCGTTGCATGAGGCTTTTTATCTGGCAGTCAGGCAACCAAGCACACCTCATGCCACCTCTGCTCTCTACACAGGACAGACATGAAGAGAGCATGGGCATTGTCCATATCTGGATATGGTCTTGTGACCGAGGGATGTGGGTTAGTCAGTGTCTCTCCTAATATCTATAGGCATCTGGATGTTTCAAATGATCTTGTGCCTTCTTGGAAAGACTAACCATGCGATCTGAGATGAGGGACTGGTTCACCTGAAGTGTCTACCAGGCATTTTCAGTGCAGCTGTAGAAGCTGGCCTTTTGCTGTTTCTATACAGCTTCTTGCACTGCATATTCTTGAAACCTGGAGTGGGGAGGTGAGCCAGACAGCAGTTACCGTACTGTCACTCTGAAATAGCCTGCGGAACAAGAGTAGGTCTTTTTGTGTGAGATTCTATATGGGCGAGGGTGAAGAGGGCACTGGTGCAACAAGGCGCACATACTCTTCTGTTGCACTAGGTTGTTTGGCAATATAGACCTAGTTACTGTCCTTCTTATACAAGTATTCTCCTAGTATGAACCCAGTCCTTAATCTCCAGGTTTATTCTGATGAAAGAAAAAAGCCTCTTGAGTTTAATAGTCTTGTGAGGTCATCTATAGTATGTGGTGCATCCTATGGATCTGAGAATCCACTGGAGCATGCTGTGGCTCCCTTCCTGTTTACATATCCGCTGTTTGCCTTAGGTGGAAGCCAAGTCATGCAGATCGTGGTGCATACCCAGCGTGCAGTCCTAGGGTTCAGCCATGGTGAGAATCTGAGGGCGAGGACAGTGAAGTACAATGCCCACAGAGTATAGGCACAGGGAACGTGGTTATGCAGTACTTCTATGCAGGGGAAAGTGGATCTTCAAACTGAAGAGGGATGCTGTGAAAATAGCCTACATTCATTGGCTTGTTGTCCACGAAGAGAGATTTGATTGTTTCCTTCTGACACGTGGTAGTTTTCAAATAGGAGGGGTAAAAAAATGCACAGAATCAAACTAATCTTCTAGACTAATTGGGCACTCTTAAAGAAAGCTCTAGTCTTTTTGCATTATCTGACAAGTTCTTAGTAGTTCATATACTAATTTACAAACAGATACTAACACAAAATACACAGGTAACATTATCCAAAATTACTGTGGCATTTCAGAGAAGTCAAAGGATCTCTCATTTCCTCTCCCAAGAAATAAACTTATTATTCTTCCTAGAACTGAAACTGACTTTCAGTATAGATTTTTCCTCATGCTAATACTGAAGTAAATTAGCAGAAATATTGTTTACATTTAAGTACCATTAATCTGTGTGCTTGTTAAGAAATTTCCTTTCAAATTATTGTACGGATAGAGATAATGACTTGCTTATTTAGTTGCATGAATAACATCCCTTGTTTTTCAAGGTTTCTCAATCTTCTCCGGCAATTAGCAAATGGATACATAATTACTAACATGAAGAGAAGCAAACTATTTTTGTTGCTGGATGCAGTGGGAGTTCAATATTGTCTGTTCAGATAGACATCTGTTTTGAAGGAAAAAGTTAAAATGATCTGTTTTCCTAAAAGTAGAATTCAACAACGTTTGAATTATTGACCCTGTGTTTTCAAATGTTGTCATTATATGAATTGGTCTGTAAACTCCTCATTACGTTGATCTAATCTATCTCATGATGGTGTAATTACATTGGATATATAGTTGAAAGGATTATGATAAAATTTTACTACAAAAGACACTTTGCGTATGGCATCTACAGACCTTGATTGCTAATGGAAACTTACTGCACTGTGCTGTATGAACGAAAGGTTAAGAAACATGCTTGTTCACATGACCAAATTCTGCTACTAGTCTTGTAATGTCAGCAGATCGTAACAAGCTAATCAAACAACATTTTTGATTTATATAGGTAAATATGGAAAGAGCTTTCACGCAGAAACCTCAATTTCTCTGCAGAGCAGTCATTTCCTCCTAATCCACGTGGAAGCAGACAGCTAGGACCTTTAGGTAAACGCAGCCCACAAGGGATTGAGAGAAGAAAGCTGCCTATCTAACAGCTTGTTTGAGAGGCAAGGTCCACCTACATCTGTAGCTTCACTTCAAAATATAGCTTATCTTGGTAAAGTATACTCTGACAACCTGCTGGTCTTGTCACATGGCCTTATGCAGCTGGATATTCACTTAGTCTCTTTGCCGATGGTCATACTACTGGATTTCTTTGTATTGAAAGAGAACCATCTGAAAGACTCAAGTTATGGGCGCAAAAAGGCAAAGCTGTCTTTATCTGGAGTGTGAAGTGACTTTGTTCTAGAATTACTTCACTAGCATTTACTTGGTAATTTAAATAAAACTCAGTGGCTTTGGAGGAGGATTCAAAGCAATATAATAGATCTACCATCAGACCCCAAATGTTGTCTACTCCTAGCAACAAGAAATGCTGCCTTCAGAGGAAGATAGCATAGGTAACATAGCCAGAGACTCAAAATGGAAGGGTGAAAATACTGAATTTCAGTCCTGAATTCCTTTTGATTTATCCCGTGCAATTATGGCAACAAGACGTAAGGGTGCAGGATGCTACAATAATCTCAGTTTCTATGAAAACCTGGTATAAGTGGTTAAGCCATCTTGCCAAATGACACAAGAGAATAGTAAATGGTGTACAATTCCTTCGCAATTTTATTATTCCTTTTATTGCAAAGAAGTCTGCTATGGAAATGCTGGTGTATTGTTAGTATAAAAAAAAAAGGGGGCGATGACAACACCAACATGTGTCCTTTTGACAGGAATGAGAATGGCTGATTCTTTCAGTGTTTAAAATTTTTATGTATTTGTTTTTCTATGTGGAAGTTAGGGAAATACACAATTACATCTGTATATATGCACATGCATACTTTTATATAAGTCTAGCAACATAAGAATAAACTTTATACTTACAGTACTACTCTTATCTAGAAACCTATTGATTACTGCGAGCTCTGCTGACTGAAGAGCTCAGTGT
The DNA here is from genome assembly GCF_965638725.1 of Aptenodytes patagonicus. Classification (NCBI taxonomy): domain Eukaryota; kingdom Metazoa; phylum Chordata; class Aves; order Sphenisciformes; family Spheniscidae; genus Aptenodytes; species Aptenodytes patagonicus. Next base: position 79,631,685 of record NC_134950.1, read on the forward strand.
GGGATTGGGATTATCCAGGATGTCACCAGACTTGCGTATACAGTGTACATTATTACTGCTTTGAGATAATATGCCTAATATGTGATATATAACAGTAGCTTCTTTTCTGATCGAGCACTTCAGCTCAGTGTATTAAAGATACTATTTTAAATATTTCTTTTCAGGTTTTATAGGGTGGTTGATGGGCATGGCAATCAATATTCATTCTGATCACATTCTCAGAAATCTGAGAAAACCAGGGGAAACTGGTTACAAGATACCAAGAGGTGAGTAAAAATGTTACAGAATTTTATATAGCAAAAGAAGCATCTCTCATATGAGGAGAGGCTGAGAGAGCCAGGACTGTTCAGCCTGGAGAAGAGAAGGCTCAGGGGGATCTTACCAATGTATATAAATACCTGATGGGAGGGAACAAAGGAGAGGGAACCAGGCTCTTCTTAGTGGTGCCCAGTGGCAGAACCAGAGGCACTGGGCACAAATTGAAACACATGAAATTCCATCTGAACACATTTTTTTTTGCTGTGAGAGTGGTCAAACGCTGGAACAGGTTGCTCAGAAAGGCTGTGGAGTCTCCATCTGTAGAGATACTCAAAACCTGACTGGACATGGTCCTGGGCAGCCTGCTCTAGCTGACTCTGCTTTAGCTGGGGGCAGTTGGACTAGATGACCTCAAGAGGTTCCTTCCAACCTAAAATGATTCTGTGTAAAGACGACCTTCTAAAGCTTGGTGCATTTTAGGGGAAGTAGTCATTTATGGTAGAGAGGAAGCTGGAAATAGCAGTCTGTTGTCTACCTTAAGAAGATATTTCATCGTGTGGGAAACATTTTATTTTTTTTCCTCTCAAGCCAAGTATTCTGCAGGATCTATTTCATGATATCATGTGGTTTGTGTGAGTCTTTGAATTTCTTGACCAACTTTGACTGTATTTTTAAAAAGGGGTAAAAATGTAACATAGCATTCCACAACTTCTATGAGAATCTGCAGATGGGTGGAGAAAGAAGACTTAAATTATTATCCCAGTAGGGGAGGCAGGCAGAAAGTACTCAGCTACTTATGCAACTGTGTGTGGCTGGCCCATCTTATGTTGTCCCATATATGAAGAGGGAGGGATCTTAGGTAATCAGAGAGCAACAACTACTGCGGTAATGGAGATACTGGGAAGAGAGGACAGAAATCCAGAGGAAGTTAGGCATAAAAGTTCTGGCCTTCATGGGAAAATGGAGAAAATGAAAGTACTTCTTATGGAGCCTGTTGAAGTGTTAATGCTTATTGACACTTCAGGAAGCATTAGACTCTTCCAGGTATATTACACTCAGTGTGAGCAGAAAAATAATAGTTACCTCTGAATTCTGCTGTTTCTCTGAGTTTTTCCTTTAGTTGTTGCCCTCTCTTGGTTTTTAGTGAGATTTTTGTTAATAAAACAAAGAACTAGATATATAAGATGGTAGATTGTTATTTTTCACCAAGAGGATAACTTCATATCTTTAGTAGATGTAAATCCAAGTGCCCATGTAAGAATGTGCTATGTTCACTGTACAAAAAGTTCTGAAGGAAATAAGATGTTATTTGCTGCACAATCAGAAGGAGTTGGTCTTTTTGATATTGCTTATCCAATTTAAGTGCTAGATTTCTGCCTCTCTTTTGTCACAAAAGCAAAGTAATTAAAGCAAGGTCAAAACATGTCCATTATTACACTTGGCAAATATGTTTGGTCTTACTTCACTGATGTGAAGCACATCCTGAGATGTCATCAATTTGTACACTAATGAGGGTGAAAGTTCTTCTTTTATAAAACTCCCAGCAGGTGAGTACTGACTGTTTATGCATAATTGGCTGTAAAACACATGTAACGCAGACCGCCAATTACTTATTTCACTGAGTGTCAGAGCTGAAGTAGTAGACTTGATGGGGGACAGGAACAAAAGGGCAACATGCTTTGAACTAGAGGATAAATTTGGAACTTGAATTCATAATAATAATACTGTTCACAACTACCTTAATTTCTGAAGTACTTAAAGAAATTAAACATTGTATGCTAATTAACCCTAGGAGTATTTTCTCTGGCTTTTAAAGGGGAGCATATTTTCTATATTTACGTATTTTAAAAGAGGTTTAGTTTATGATCAAAGAGCCAGCTTGATATCATTGTTAAATAATTATTTACAGAGGCATGAAATCACTTCTGATACTGGTAAATCTGCTTTTCTTCCATGATTTAAAGAGGGAAAAATGGAGCTGGAGAAGGTCTGTCTTAGAATGAGGTCTGAAGTGATCCCTCATAGTACAGCTTGAACTGAAAAACATTGCTTCTACTGCCTTTAAAATTATATAAATAGACATTGGTGTTATAGCTCTTATTGGACTTACAGTAAAAGATAGCATTGGACATCTCCTTGATTAAGGTGCTTTTAACGTAACTTTGTCCTGCTTTTAGGAGGAATGTTTGAGTATGTCAGTGGAGCCAACTTCTTTGGAGAGATCCTGGAATGGTTTGGGTTTGCCCTTGCCTGCTGCACCATTGAAAGCCTTGCATTTGCGTTGTGTACACTTTTCATCTTGGGTTCAAGGGCAAAACAACACCACCAGTAAGTGTTTGTGTCTTATAATTTCTGTTGTCTCTATGCTACACTTCATTTCCATTTTACAAATTATGCCTCATCCCATAGGGATGTTGCAGAGCAAGTCTTGTGAAAGACTTTGCTACTGCAGTGGAGAATATGATAGAGAATACTCTTTGAGTAGTATTAAGCACTGCAGAATTTCAAGGGGATAGTACTGAGCATACGCACACACAATGTACAATGAGATGGTCAAAATAATGGCTTTTAAATGAACATAGTTCATCCTGGACTTGTAAAGATTCTAGACACATTTGGGAAAATTCTTTACTTGATGATACACTATACTTTCCCTTCCAGCTCGAACTTGTTTCTATAATATTAAATTTTGAAAATCACTCTAATGGCTTCTGTTACAGGCGTCCTTTATAGTCAAGTCTATATCATATTGTCTACAATCAAGTGTATAGACAATATAAAAACAATTCTGGTAGATGATATTTAATAAAGTCTCTGCTCTGTAATTAACAGTGTGACTGCTAATGTACTGTATTCATAATGTGGCTTTCCTGCTAACAGAAGGATCATAGTTTGAGAAGACTTGTTTCTTGAAACAATTCCCTTTAAGAAATAGCACATTTAAAAGAATTTGAACACCTTAATCTTATTTTGGTTATTTTCAGCTTCCTGCTTTGGTTCTCATGCTGAAACTTAGTGGTGTAAGAGGAAATAAGCCTGAATTTATGGAGGAAATAGGCTGAAAAAAATGCCGTTGCTAACAGTGTCAGGGCAGCCATGGCTATGTCTAGTGGAGTCTTGAAAACGTCCAGAAATGGAGTTTTTCTTGTACCTTGTTTGTGGGTGTTCTAGTTCTGTATTACCCTCCCAGTGAACAAGTTTTTCCTACTATCCAACCTGAACCTTCCAAGCCTGTTGCCTGTGACCATCTCTCCTTGTTTTACCACCTTCTATTACTGAGCAGAGTCATAGAATAGCTTAGATGGGGAGGAGCATCTGAAGGATGTCCAATCCAGTCATCTGGTGTGACCTGCTCCAACCAGGGCTAACCTCAAGGCTATACCAGGTTGCCCAGGTCCTCATCCAGTTGAGTTCTGAGTGTCTCTGAGGGTGGAGGTTTCAGCATGTCTCTGGCAAAGCACTGGAACAGGATTTTTCTCATTCTCATGGGGAAGAGGGTTTTTTCCTTATGTCCAGTTGGAATTTTCCATGTTGCAACTTTTATCCCCTGCCACTTGTCCACTTGCTGTGCACCTCCAAGAAGGGTATGGCTCTGTCTTCTCTCTAATATCGCTGTAGGTAGTGGAAGACTGCAATTAGATGTTCTTCTTAACTTCTTTTCCAAGCTGAACAAGCCTAGTACCCTCAACCTTTCCTCTTATATCATATATTCCAGCTATGCAGTCGTCTTAATGACCATCTGCTGGATTCTTCTCCAGTTTGTGGACATCTCTGTTGCACTGTGTCCTGGTTTCGGCTGGGATAGAGTTAATTTTACCTAAGTACAGTAATAGCTTCAGTACAAAGCTCAAATACCAGATTAAGCTCAAGGCCAGTGTTTTAATAAATCTCCCAGGCAAAACATCACTAATCACTGCCGAGCACAGCAAACTGCAAAATCCAACACCAAACTTAACATGTATAGCAAAAAAAGAGCATGATGCAGATCAGATAAACTAATATTGAGAACAGATGAATCAATATTGTAACCTGCAACTGTTAACAGATATAAATTCCTTAATGTGTTCTGGTTAATCTGTTATTATCACAAACCCTTCTTGCCCCATGTTGGATGCCAAAAAAGGACTGTCATGGCTTAACCTCAGCTGGCAACTGAGCAACACACAGCTGCTTGCTCACTGCCCCCGCCCCGGTGAGTGGGGGAGAGAATCGGAAGAGTAAAAGTGAGAAAACTCATGGGTTGAGATAAGAACAGTTTAATAATTGAAATAAAATAAAATAGTAGTAGTAGTAATAATAATGATAAAAGAATACACAAAGCAACTGATGCACAATGCAATTGCTCACCACCCGCCGACCGATGCCCAGCCAGTCCCCGAGCAGCGGCCCCCCCGGCCAGCTCTCCCCCAGTTTATGTACTGAGCATGACGTCACATGGTATGGAATGTCCCTTGGGCCAGTTTGGGTCAGCTGTCCTGGCTGTGCCCCCTCCCAGCTTCTTGTGCACCTCCAGCCTTCTCAGTCGGTAGAGCATGGGGAGCTGAAAAGTCCTTGGCTAGTGTAAGCACTGCTTAGCAACAACTGAAACATGGGTGTGTTACCAACATTGTTCTCATCCTAAATCCAAAACCCAGCACTGTGCCAGCTACTAGGAAGAAAATTAACTCTAGCCCAGCTGAAACCAGGACACACTGGAAGCTGAAAACTGGAGGCAGTAATGTGGATGCAGGCTCTCAACTGCTGAATAGTGGAGAATAAGCACTTCCCTTGACTTGGTGGCTCTATGCTTGTTAAAGCGGGCCAGTATGCAGTTAGTCTTCATCTTTGCAGAGATCCATTACTGACTCATGTTCAACTTGTCCACCAGGATGTCCGTGTCCTTTTGTGCCGAGCTGCTATCTAGCCAGTCCATCTCTGGCCTGCACCTTTGCATGGGGCTACTGCATTCCAGCTGCAAGAGTTCACGTCATTCATAGTTTTGCTCCATTGTCTTAAATAGCTCCCCTTCCGGTACCTGTAGGTAGCAATAACAGGGCCCCTTAGTTTCTTCCTCACCAGACTAAGCAATGCCAGGTTCCTCAGCCTCTCCTCATATATTTATGTTGTTCAGGCTCAAACCAACTCATGGTTGGTTTCCGTCTGTCTTAAGCCTTGACAGAACTTTTTCAGAGCTCTTGACTTACAGGGCGTTATGAAAAGCTAAAGGTTGTTAAAGGAAGTAATTTGCACTAAAGGAAATGCATAAAAATGGAAGAGGGGTACAGAAAAAAAAAAGCAACTAAAAAAAGCAAATCCATATAATTGAAGAAATATTTTGATGTAGTCTGTTTAATTTGAAAAAATAAGAATAAATGACTGAAAAGGATAAATAGTGTAATGCTGGTATCCCACAGCTGCAGGTAATCATGCATTGCATGTTTTGTTCTTTGCTTATTCCAGCTTTGATCTTGCAATTAGCTATTGATAATATGAATACCTGCATCTTTGAGGAGCCCAGATGAAGTTAATTCCTTTTTTTTATTTTAGAGAAGCAGAAGAATAAATATTTGAAAATGGGAGTAAACGTATTTGTTATATAAGGTGACCAGACAAATACTAACATTGGGTAGCACTATGCATTTATTCTTTTAAAATTGTCTGGATTCAAAAATAGTGATGGTTTTTGAGGGGGATTAGCAGTAAGGCTAGTGTAATATTTGTCACATTCAGTTTGATTATCCACATCCTGACTGGAACTGAAGACGTTTTTATCCAGAACAGGACTGTCTGTCATTCCAGTATGTGAAGTAGCCCTTGCTTCCACATAAAGTCATTATACAATTTGACATGTTGTCCCCTTGAATGTTTTTCCCCCCATCTACTTCTAAAATACAAATACTTAGGATGCATAACAACATACATTTTACAACAGACTATTCTTTTCCTGGCTGCTCTAGCCACATCTGTTAGTTTGATTTCCCATTGCTGGCAGCAGTAACTTTGTTTTGTTGTAGTTGGTGATTAGATGTCATTAGGATGAGTGTGGTAAATGGCAGTTTTCTATCTGGAGTAGGTTCTAAAGGCATTTTTTTCTGGTTTGTAGCCAGAAAATATATGGATTAAATTGACCGCAATGTACAATTACTTAATTTCCTCCTCAGCATTTTTGAAGACTCAGTACTCATCACATTTCTGTCTTTGTTTTTCAGATGGTACCTTGAGAAATTTGAAGACTACCCAAAGAGCAGAAAAATTGTGATCCCATTTGTGTACTGAGCTGTGCTTTTAACAATGTTTTTGAAGTGGCTGCTTTTTGTAACAGCTAACGCTTTACAAGTGTTGGCTGGTTAACAACCCACTCTGATCATCACTGTGACAAAGCCTTTGCATCAGTGCTGCTATTAGTTAATGCTTTTCCTCTTAATGAAAACCCAGAATCTGATGGACATGGTGAATAGGAACAGAAAAGCTTTTCCAACAGTGGAGCACCATCATAAATACATTAGGCAGCGTGTCTGAATTCACATCATGGGAAGTACGGTAGAGGACTTCTGATGCTTCCTTTTCTGCCTATACAGGCTTCTGCTGTTTCCACCTGATGTAGCCACGCTGTCCTGAGGATTGTACTGTGAGCCCAATCACCTTCACTGAAATCTGGATGGTGCGTTCTGCCTGTTATTTGCCTGCATACACAAACAGGGTTGATTTTTTTTTTTTTTTTTCTTTCCTTGCCTTCCTAATCCTTTCTTCCCCCCACCTGCATCTCCAGGAGAACCGATGATACAGACCAAGGACATTAGATGAATATAGTTGCTGTTAGGTGAGAGACAGTGTTCTTCCTCCTCTCCGCACTCTTTCACAGATATGGACACTGTATAGATAATACTTAATGCCATTTACATGAACAGCTGTAGTGCTACCTTTCTCAAATAATAGATTGTCATCTACCTCTCAAATTTGATAACTATCTCAATATTCAGTATGTGTTTTCTTACTCAACGCTATTTTTGGAAGGCATTCTTTATTTGGGATTCTTAGGCCGGTCTAGCACTGTTAACAATTGTGTAATGTTTTCTAATTACTTTATAAAAAAATCTTAAGATTTTTACAGTACTATGCTGTTTAAAAAAAAAAAAAATCAAGTGTCTTCTCCTGTTGATAAAGGTCTAGATGATTTTATATTCAAAAATCTGTAAACTTTTAGTGCTGCTTGTTTTATTAATGTCAGTTCTCGCATCCCTACATTTTTCTCCTGAAGTACTCCAGAAGGGTTTCAAAAACATGATGGGATCCCAAGCATACTGACTTTCAAGTTTCAGGCACATCTGTGTCCTTTGCATGCTTGTGATATTAAAGAATTTTTTTAGAATTGCTGAAAAAATCTAAGAGATTCTACAGAAAACGTAAAAAAAACCCAAACAAACAAAACAAAACCAAAAAAACCAAACCCACCCCCCCAAAGCCCCCCTGACAACCAAATAATAATAATAAACAAAAAACAAAAAAACCCCACAAAATCCCCCAAATCTGCTGCTAATATACTTTGGAAATCTATGGAAATCAAACTTTTGTCAAGCGTCTTCTGATCTGTCTACGCTGTGTATGTTGGGTTATGTTCTTCAAAACAAATTGGTAATATAATTTTGTCAGATGCTGAGTTTTCCATTATGGTATTGCAGTAAGCTTTGTCTAAAGCTCAAAATTCTGTCTTTGCTGGTGAGTTACACTGCTGTAGTAATCAAAGTAACATATCTGATGTATATTTAAAATTGTATATATTGGTTTAAAAAAAGTACATTCAGGAAATGGGCAGCGAAAAAGGACTTTGTGACCCAAGCTTCCGCTTAACAGTTGTTTCTTCCTCTTCTCCTTCCTGCCATGTTTATACAGTACTCACTGCACTGAAGTCTTGGCTGTCATTAAGGATTTGTTCAGTGGTGTAAATAAGTGTAAAAAAAATTCTATCATTATTGACTGAAAATAGCCAAAAATAGCCAAAATAGCCAAAGGAAGGAGGGGAGAGAAATAGCTAGTCCTGCAGTGATGATAACTTACTTACAGCTAAGCCATCGGACTGCCAGTTGCTCCTCATAACGTTGACTGGGGTGACTGATCCTGCTCTCAGACAATATCCGAAAAGCCCAGCTTTGGGAGAACATAGGAATACCCATTCCTTTGATGCCAGTGTCATTACTTGATTCTCAAATTGTTTAATAATTTCTTTAGTGTTTACATCTTTCCTTAGTGTTTTACAGGAAGCTTCCCCTGTTGTTTTTGTTATCACACTCTAATTTGACATTTGATCCTAGCTGTCTTGATGAACACTCAATCATGAAGTTCCCTGGGGAGATGGTGGGGAGGATGATTTACCCCTCAATGCTAAAGTGGAGTTAGCAGACAATAAAAGTTCAACAGGATCGCTTAAAGCATATTCTGAAGACAGTTTTAGAAACCTAGTCTCCTATATCTAGATATTTCTAAACCCTATCGCATTCTTGTGGCAGTTTTTTAAATCTTGGTATCTAAATCATCCAGCTATCAAAATCTGTTTTAGGGGAAAAAATACTCTACAGGATTCAAAGAGCACTATTTACTCTAGGTGTTTAAATGCTTGCATAGTTTATGGTGAATTAATATCTCATATCTTTAGGATTATTTGTTAAAAAAATCACTAATGGGACAAACAACCAGTAAAAAATATCTGGCTGCAGCACTTTAGTCTCTAATCTACCACCTCTTTTTTGGTTCTTTTTTTTTGGTCTTTTATGAAAAGGCAAAGATTCTTTTAATAGTAAACAGTGAGAGAAACTGCTCAGTGTTCAGTATGTCTCCTTATATTCAAGAGCTGTAGCTCTCTGTAGTCAGTAGTCTTTATCATTTACGGAAAACTTGTACTGATGCCTCAGCTTTGCTCTGGTGCTATGCTGCTAAATATTTATCTTGACTAAAAGTTTAGCTGGTTTGCTCACATAATGTTAATTTATGGTTTACCTACAGCAGGATGGGGATCTGAAACATGACGCTCTGACAGCTTATCTGTGTTCTTTCTCTTGTTACAGAAATGGAAAAGTAAAGGCCTATGGGATGTGAATGTCAGTGCGTTTAGAAATTCTAGTTCACTGGATTATAAAAAAAAAAAAAGAGAAGAAGATTTTGTTCTTTGTGTGTTTGTTTTATATTCTCATTATACTGTTGGAACCTTCCTTAAGTAAAGTACAGAATTTATTTGAGGCAGTTCATTAGAGCACAAGTCTTCTGAGGAGCGGCTGAGGGAACTGGGGTTGTTTAGCCTGGAGAAGAGGAGGCTGAGGGGAGACCTCATCGCTCTCTACAACTACCTGAAAGGAGGTTGTAGTGAGGTGGGTGTCGGTCTCTTCTCCCAAGTAACTAGCGACAGGACGAGAGGAAATGGCCTCAAGTTGTGCCAGGGGAGGTTTAGATTGGACATGAGGAAAAATTTCTTCACCAAAAGTGTTGTCAAGCCTTGGAACAGGCTGCTCAGGGAAGTGGTGGAGTCCCCATCCCTGGAGGTATTTAAAAGTCATGTAGATGTGGTATTTAGGGACATAGTTTAATGGTGGACTTGGCGGTGTTAGGTTAATGGTTGGACTCGATGATCTCAAGGGTCTTTTCCAACCTAAATGATTCTACGATTCTTGCATTTCAAGAGCAAGGTACATTGGTGAAAAGCATACTATCAATTCGGTCAAATGCTAGAACTGCCTTTTGTTTAAACAATATCCCATTTATTTGTCATACTTCACTCGTGCTCCCTTCCCCTTTCAGCAGCTTTGACAGATTTTCTCTGTTAGAAAATATCTGATACTGAAAAATTTTTCTTGAAAATACGTAGTGTGAAAATGAACTCTGTTCTGCCCCTTCCAGAAGGAGAAAACATGTATGCTTGCTATTGGGTATAATGTCTATACCAATTTTTGACAGAGACACTTCCATTCAGACTGCCTACATCTTTTCCAAAAATCCCCTACTAATAAAATATGGTTTGCGGTGTCTTGCTTGAATACTTTTTGGTCTGTTAGTAATCCTTGCTATAACTTGTGGAGGTTGACCAAGGCTTTTGTACCAGCGATTTCGTTATCCCAAATGAGGTCTTGAGGACTGCATAGTAAGGTTGTATTAGAATAACTTAGATGCATATGTGAACTTGACAAGATGCACTCAAAAAAGAAATTATTAAAAGTCACAAGATAAATTTGTCTAGTGATACATTCTTAATTATGTAAAACAAAGTATGTAGCTGAGATGTTCTACACTTGTGGTTAGAGCAAAGATTAACAGAAGCAGAGGCTACTCGTTTGGGTTCCTCTTCTGCTGTTAGGTCACAGTGAACTTTTCATTTGGAACAACTGTAGCACCTGCTGTTTCAACTATTTTAATTGTCGTTCAGCAGCATATTGTCTTTTTGAAGAATGGAGATAGTCTACAAATGACTTGTCTTATAAACTTGTATTCTTTCAGCAGACAAGAAATCCTGAATGCCTACCACAGAGTTTTTACAGCCTGTTTAGGAAAAACACCTCTAACAAACACCTGTTTGTTAATTTAAATAAACTAATAATTTTAGTATGAGAATGTTCAAGCCTGTTCTGCGCTACTAAGTTTTTACCAATAATAGTTGCACTTGTTGGGGCAGCCTTTCACACATACAACAGTCAGTTTTCTGAGGAAAACAGACCTCTGGGTAAAATTGCACCACTTTTTGCAGTGATGCAATGTATCTATCAGCATGTATGTGCCAATGTGCCCATGTGCCCACACAAAAACACATGTGAGCAAGCAATTGTGGAAATTCCTGTTGCGAGACAACTGAAGGGATAAGCCGAAAACAAGGTTTGCATCTGAAAGAGTCGCACAACTGCAACTTGCTGTTGAGCTTCTTAAAAAAAAAAAAAAGTCTTGTAGATCCCTTGCTTGATTTACCGTGTTTGCTTTGAAAGCAAACCCAATACGTTATGTTTTGTTGTGTACAAGTGGATGGTGGAAGCAATAGGTTATTTGTTCACAGAGATGAAAGAATACCTGTATAACGATTGGTACAACATTTGGTGCAATGCCTCTCCAGAGATGATGCGTTACCAGTGTGTTAGCAAGAGCCTCGCAGTGATGTTGTTTGTCCCCGCTCCCTAATATTTGCAGCCTCTTTCTTGGAAATGCCTTTCTACCTGTCCAGTTTCTGAGAGGGCACAGACGGCTGGATCTGAAGAGGGAGCACTAGCGAAGCCATGTGTTCCAGCTGCTCTGGGAGGGAGCGCTCCATTTCTCTTGGGCTATTGAAAAGGAAAAACAGTACAAACTTAGATATAAACTTCTACCAGAAAAGAAAGAGCTGTGTGATCGTATCCATGAATCGGGGTTCAAATGTTGAGCAGCACTGTCAAGACTAAATAAAGGCCTGTCCAACGTGAGCTAGCAGAAACTACCCCAGGTACCTGCTATTGCTGTGTCCTGCTGGCTGCTGTATTGAGTTGGGACCCAACCTTTTTAATCCATATCAGTGTATTGGTGAACAGTCCGAGAGGCTTCCAGCTATACCTCCCCCGTCCCAAGTGTTATGTTTGCTGCAGGAGACCAAGAACCAGATGCTATGCAGAGCCAGGATTTTGCTAATATGCAAGTGGCCCTGGGAGGAAACCCCGTGAGAAAGAAGCCCGGTGCACTAATGTAGATTTGCGGGATTTTAATGTTTTGCAAGGGCGGATATGTTTCCCCTCTGATTCTCTGCCTGCCTCTTTGAAAAATGGTGGCTGTATCGCAACAGCAGAACTGACTTGAAAGTCCCCAACAGTATTTTGAAAGTGTTCAAGCATTAAAGCAGAGTCATTAATATACACTAACATCAGTAACCAAAGATAAAAATAGTCTTTAGGGTGCTTCAAATAATCCTTGCAAATTTTACTAGGCCTCAGAACCGAAGACTAATAGATTATGCATAATATTTAGCATAAAACAATACAGCATATAATTGTTACTGATAGAATAAAGTAATACTAGAAAAAGTACTTTAGAAAATATGAATAGCTATGCAGACAGCATACAGCAGCTTAGTCTTATGAATAGAAAGCTAAATGATCAAGAAATATCAGCTCAGAGAAAAATCAGCTGGGATATTTTCATGAGCAAAAAGAACTAGTTTGTTGATGAACAGGATATAATTTTTATTAATTTTAATTTGAGATAAGGTAATATATTTGATTACTTAGACCGTGGTAATTTCATATTAGTCATTAAAATAGTAATGAAAAAATCTGGCGCTATGCATTGAACCTGCGTTCACCCAGAGGTTCCCATCTGAAGACACTCAAAACCCTCCTTGAAACATGATCTCTAGGTGCAGATAAATTAGGTAAGGTTTTTCTGCCTTAATAGTTTAATTCCCACTAAGTGTTCCCTAAGAAGTATTCCTGTAGCATTATTCCTGGACATCATTTTTTAGATCCATGGCTTAGAGTGGTTAAGAAGGAGGGTGTTGTGGAGCACGCGGCAGCAGCCCTTCTTATCCAAGGCATGCTGGTTGAATTGAGCACAACTTTATCGTTGCTTTCTAGCATGTTCTCAGCAACGTCTCCAAGAAGATACACTTAAATCTGTCAGTTATTTCTGAGAAGGGACGCCATTTGGTCTGCTGAGGTGGAAGACCTCTAACACAGCTCTGAAGAGGTCCATTTGTACTGTTGGAGTGATCAAGATGGAAGCACCTGGGACACAGCACACCTTCTCACCCCCCAAATCTCACCAGACAAAAATAATAACATGCTTGTGAAGCTGAAGTTTATCTCTTTAACTAAGCAAGTCCACTGAGGTAGATTTATATGTATATTATTTTGTTTTTAACTCACTCATTTTATAAGTTCACCTTCTTTTGTTTTGGTTTGTTTTTTTTAAATGATCAGTCCACTTTCTAATAAAACTAGATATAAAAAAGTCAGGTTCCATTAAAAATTGCCATGCCTATGATATGTGATTCTCTCAGTTCTCAATTTGTTACTTCCTTTGCTCACTGAGGTGTGTTGTCCTCATTAGATACCATGTGGCTATTGCTGGTGCGTCGTGGTTTAACCTCAGTCGGCAACTGAGCACCACGCAGCCGCTCGCTCACTCCCCCCCACCCCCGGTGGGATGGGGGAGAGAATTGGAAGAGTAAAAGTGAGAAAACTCATGGGTTGAGATGAAAACAGTTTAATAATTGAAATAGAATAAAATCCTAATAATAATAGTAATAATAAGAAGAAGAATACACAAAGCAAGTGATGCACAATGCAATTGCTCACCACCCACCGACCGATGCCCAGCCAGTCCCCGAGCAGCGGCCCCCCCGGCCAGCTTTCCCCCAGTTTATGTACTGAGCATGACGTCACATGGTATGGAATGTCCCTTGGGCCAGTTTGGGTCAGCTGTCCTGGCTGTGCCCCCTCCCAGCTTCTTGTGCACCTCCAGCCTTCTCAGTCAGTAGAGCACGGAAAACTAAAAAGTCCTTGGCTAGTGTAAGCACCACCTAGCAACAACTAAAACATCGGTGCGTTATCAACTTTGTTCTCATCCTAAATCCAAAACCCAGCACTGTGCCAGCTACTAGGAAGAAAATTAACTCTATTCTAGCCAAAACCAGGACATCGTGGAAGGGTTTCTTCCTCCGATTTCTCTTTCCTTTGTAAATTAGTCCCTGCAACTCCCTGATTTGTTGATTTGCTGTCCTTTAAAATCTTGGTTAAAAGTATCTATTTTTTCCTTTACCCTGTTCAGTCTCTTTGCTATTATGCTGTAACTTCCTCTAATATATAAGCTTTTTATAAAACACATCATTCCTGTTGCTATCAAATTTTCTCATGAATCGTTATTTGCTCCTGATTAGGCAAATGTTTAGGTAAGTTTGTGGTTGACTTTGGCTGGATGCCAGGTGCCCACCAAGCTGCTCTATCAATCCTCCTCCTTAACTGGGCGGCGGGAGAAAAAATACGATGAAGGGCTTATGGGTCGACATAAGGACAGGGAGATCACTCACCAATTGCTGTCACGGGCAAAACAGACTAGACTTGGGGAAATCAGTTTAACTTCTTGCCAATCAAAAGTCAGAGTAGGGTAATGAGAAATAAGAACAAATCCTAAAACACCTTCCCCCCACCCCTCCCTTCTTCCTGGGCTTCACTTCATTCCTGAATTCTCTACCTCCTCTCTGCCCCAAGCGGCACAGGGGGATGGGGAATGGGGGTTGCGGTCAGTGCATCACATGTTGTCTCTGCCGCTCCTTCCTCGTCACTCTCTTCCCTTGCTGCAGCATGGGGTCTCTCCCACAGGAGACAGTCCTCCACGAACTTCTCCAACATGGGTCCTTCCCATGGGCTGCAGTTCTTCACAAACTGCTCCAGCTTGGATCCTTTCCACGGGTTGCAGTCCTTCAGGAACAGACTGCTCCAGCATGGGTCCCCCACGGGGTCACAAGTCCTGCCAGCAAACCTGCTCCAGTGTGGGCTTCTCTCCCCACGGGGTTCACAGGTCCTGCCAGAAGCCTGCTCCAGCACAGGCTTCCCACAGGGTCTCAGCCTCCTTCGGGCGCATCCACCTGCTCTGGCATGGGGTCCTCCACATGCTCCACAGTGGATACCTGCTCCGCTGTGGACCTCCATGGGCTGCAGGGGGACAGCCTGCCTCACCATGGTCTTCACCACGGGCTGCAGGGGAATCTCTGCTCCGGCACCTGGAGCACCTCCTCCTCCCCCTTCTTCACTGACCTTGGTGTCTGCAGAGTTTTTCTCTCACATATTCTCATTCCTCTCTTCTGCCTGCTGCTGGTGTTGCACAGGTTTTTTTCCCCCTTCTTAAATATGTTATCCCAGAGGTGCTACCACCGTCGCTGATAGGCTCGGCCTTGGCCAGCGGTGAGGCCCTTTTGGAGCCGGCTGGCATTGGTTCTATCGGACACGGGGGAAGCTTCTAGCAGCTTCTCACAGAAGCCACCCCTGTAGCCCCCCCCACTACCAAAACTTTGCCACGCAAACCCAATACAAAGTTTTATTTCATAAAATTGCAAAGTAAAGCAATTACATGGTACCTGTAGGCTAAAGTCTTCTCTCAATTGCTTTAAGCGGTTTTCTTAAACTGTCATGCAATGTTTTGGAAGGTAGGCATTTCAAACTTCAGTGGATAATATGCTATAATTACTACTTTTGAAAGGGTTACAAGCAGAAGTCCATAAAAGTGAAGTGATTGTACTTTGTTTCCTAATTCTTCATACTAGCTGAATTGCCATCACAACAGCTTTAAATTTCAATTCCAAGTAGACAAAACAGGCAACTCCTTTGCAAATGTAACCCCGTCTGCTACTGTGGTTAAATCTCAGAGATTTTCTTGAATATTCCCATTTCTGATACAGATCAAAAAAGATAAATTACAAGTAACACTGCAGA
The DNA here is from genome assembly GCF_965638725.1 of Aptenodytes patagonicus. Taxonomy (NCBI): domain Eukaryota; kingdom Metazoa; phylum Chordata; class Aves; order Sphenisciformes; family Spheniscidae; genus Aptenodytes; species Aptenodytes patagonicus. Next base: position 79,647,344 of record NC_134950.1, read on the forward strand.
TAACAAACCATGCCTTATTTTTCATCAAGTAATAGTGTCATCTTCTAGCACTTGGTGTCTAGTTAACACTAGGCTAACTAGAAACATGAACTGATTATCTAACTTATTTTGTTACATGTAAAATCCAGTCAACGACTGTTCTCAATTGTCTTATTGTGGCACTGCACAGATGTGGGCTTACTGGGTACCTATTGCATCATAGCTTCCAGTGCCCAGTAGGCACTGCCTGGAGCAGAAATTGGTAGTCACAGTACCAATTTCAAGGACAGTCACCTCCTCTAGTTCAGGGTTGTGCTTCTTCCAGATGTGGACCACAGAAGCAGACGAGAATACAACCCCAAAGAAGCACCCAAATGTCATCAGCAGAGGTCTTCACCAGTCATCTGTGTCTATGTTGCACAATGTGTAGAACAACAAGGGATGCTAACCTTCCTCCTCATGATCCTCTTTCTCCTCCAGCCCCCCATATGGTACCCCTCAGTAAGGTGCGCCAGCCTCTACAAACTTACTGGTAACTAGACCAGTTCCTTGCCAGCACCTAAGGCATCGACCCTAACCTGGTATCACGGTGCTCAGCCAAGCAGGCCAGGAAAGATGGAAACCCACATAGAGAATTTTTAAATTCAGCCTTTCAGAGGCTTACAATTTTTGTTTGGGTTTGGAAGTTTTTTGGTGGTTATTTCGCTTTTGGTTGGTTTGGGGGGGGAGGGGGCAGGGGGAATGAGCTGTCCCACCCAGAGGGGACTTCATTTTTTGCCGTATTGTGCATGGGACAGAGGTGCTGGGAGCAGAACATGTGTTTGGCATTAGAGAGACATCCAGACAAACAGGCATGAAGGCCCATGAGATAGGTAGGAAACTGAGGATCTCTCCAAATGTTGCATGGTATACACACAGTTGGAGCTCTCTAAAAGCGCTTAGTTTTGAGGCAACAGGGTTTGACGTGGCTTGCTGATCAGGGATTGCTTTTCAGTGTTGAAGACTTAGCAGAGTAGAGGAAGACTGAGTTTTCCTGGTCAGGATTTGGAGGGAGAGAGACTTTTTTGTCTTCTGCACAAGATGAAAATAACAACAGCGTATCAGATGGAGCAAAGAACAAGAAACTAACAAGAATAAAGCATGTGGAACCTTATTTCACCCAATAGTTGGTAATTCTAGCAACTACCCTGAGGGTTAAGCTTCAGACATGCTGCTGTAGCTGTTGTAGCTGTTGTAACATAAATTTTACAAACACAAGGGATTCAGTTTCTTCCTAAATGTCCACAGATGTATGATGAAGTATAAGCATAACGGACTTGTAACTTCTAGGTGCTAGGGCTTGCCAAATCCAGCAGCCTGAGAGAGGTGAGGGTCCAACAGCTCCATGCCCCCAGGTCCAACCAGTAGCGAGGCTGAGCATGTATTCCCAGTGGACACACATACAAATGCCCATCTACAACACATATATACATATATACACGCCTAGCCAGACAGATCAGCACAAACAGACACACTCAGCACACGTGCAAACACAAACAGCACCAATAGCCTCATCCTGTTTCCCTCTCTGGCTGATCAGGATGAAGGTCTGTTAGTGGGAAATATGTCAATACAAATGTACAAGGTGGATCTCTCCAGCAGCTGGGCTTGGGCACCCAGTCTGCCCAGTAGCTGCCTCTGGATCCCAGTCTCTCCAGTCACTGGCACCTGGACGTATGAGCCCCTGAGTCTGCAGCCCCACTGCAGTTGCTGGTACAGACCCCCCCTTGCTCACAGCCATGCACACACACACACACGCATGGAGGCACAGTAATTATCCACCCTTAACTGTGCTTAGACATGGAGGGCATCCAGCAAGTGGCCCTGGATCCTCACTCTCCGCAACTGACAGCACCTGGGCATGCAAAACACTGAGGCCCACAGCTCCACCCCAGCTGCTGGTATATTTCGTCTATTCTCTGCTCAGATTTTCTCTAAACACCTTCAATTTTTTAAAAAAACTATTCAATGTTTTATTGATGTAACATTGTTTAGCACACAGTGTATTTATGGACTATCTCATGAACTGATCACAAGAGGGGTTCCTGGATACCAGATGCTTGAAAATCATTCGTTGTGCTTAGTCATCTCTAAGGCTCCTTCTGTTTCATGGCTAATGAGATCTAACTTTTATAACAATTTTTTTGCCCTGAATTAATTTCCTTTTAGCAAAATATATTTCCCTTAGCAATCTGAAATGGTGATGTAAATACAAAATCTACTCTACAACCATTTGCACAAACAGAATTACTGTCTGATGTTCACACAAGGAATTTAACTTCTCTATCCACTTCCCACAAGTGAAGTACTCTTATGTAAAAATAACTATGATGCAGACTGGCCCATATATGTGCAGGCTGAGCAGAGGGGCCTTCCAAGCATCAATAGAAAGGAAAGCAAGTGAGACTGTGGCCAGCTAGGAAAAGCAGGCTTCTGTAAGTCACTCACGTGACTTTGTATTAGTATGTCATTACTATTCTCATTAGTATGACAGTATTAGTCCCTATCTAGAAAATAACTACAGAGAAAGATTGCTTACTGAAGCAGTTTTACTTTGTTGGTTTTTACTTTGTTGTGTTTTTTTTTAAAATAACATCAAGACTCTTTAACATGTTTGTGCTGGTGAATTTTAGGCAAAGCACTATTTACAGGAGGAGCAGAAAGGAAAATGCTGGTACTGACCAGAAGCAGAATTTGGTCCTACATTTATTAGTGATTTGCAACTTGAATATGTTCTAAAGTACATGAGTGTAGCATGAGATGTAGGGGAAAAGTACAAAATACAAAGCACAGCTCTATTGTTTATAGAGATTGTTTTCCATGACACCATATATTTCAGCCTAGGGAAGTATGCCTCCATGGGCATTTTGAATAGCAGCCTTTGAATGGGCTTTCATTTTAAGTAAATCAGTTTTCTTAAAGGCTCTCCAGCAAGCATTTGGAATGGGTATTAGTGAAGTCTCCAGGTAATTTTGGTCTGCGAGAACAAGGTCTCTGACCTCTGTTAACCTCTGTATAGATTCCTCCAGAGAAACGTACTTCCTTTTTCTACTTTCTGCTCCAACAGCAAGGCCAGCTGTTTGGCAGCAAGGCTGGGCACTCAGCCAGAGCTCTACTTGATCTAGAAAAGGTTTTATCTTTCCTAATGTATACTGTAAATATTTTGTTCTAGCAGATCTGATTTGAAACTTTCCTGGGTGATTGATGAGATCTGCCCTGAGACATCACAGACCATTTCTTCTTCCTTGTGGGTAACTGCAGATTTAATTTCTGTGAGACTAAAACATTCTGTCTGTAATTCTTGCTGGGTTCCATGTGGCCCAAATGAGAGAGTTCAAAATGAATGAGAGAGTTTGAATCAGACCCAGCAAAGAATTACGCCATGCAGTACAAATGTCAAGAAATTGTTCTCAGCAGCTGTGCAGAAAGCTGAGGCAGAGCTGTCTATCCCATAAATGTCACAATCAAGGTCAAACCACTTCCACCCTGTCTCCCAGCCCTACACCAGAGCCATTGGTAGTAACGACAGATTGTTTCCAGGTCAGCACCAGGCAACAGGACCCTTATGGCCAGGCTAAGTAGCACATTATGCACCGTAACCTGTTGTCAACAAGAAATGTATTACACTCAGGGCAGGGGAAGGATTTCCCTTGACACAAAGGTGCAGAAAGTAGAAAACAGCAGGAAGAAATACAGAGCAAAAGGTGAAAGATGCAGCTTCCACATCCTCAGGACAGCAGTTGCAGACAGATCCTTATAATTTTTGCTCTCTACTCCTAACAGATACAGTCCAAGGGAAGACTCTGAAGTGGTCTGCAATTCACAGCCAAGAGTCAGACACAGATTTATGCAATGGCACTCTGGAAGCATCCCACTGGGTAGTATGGGGTATAGACTGGTACTATGTATTGTTCTCATAGGTAAGTTAAGGAAGCGAACGATCAAGAGAGAGTCCCCACTAGCGGTGCAGAGCGACTGGTCAATCTATACAAACAAGGAGCTAGAGGAGGATGACTGTATCACGTAGGAATTGGCTGCGTCCCTGACACAGCATCCCATGAGAACACTACTGTCAGAAAGGGTCGCCTCTGGACAGCATGACCTAGACCATCAACAAGGGAAGGAATCAACAGAAGCATTTAAAAAAAATGGCAACAAAGTCATCAGAGAAGCACTTTTCAGCCGGTAAGTGATATATGTGTGCAGTTGGAAAGGGCAGTAGCACGGCTTTATGCTCAGAATCACTTCTGTGGCGTTGTCTGCACGGCCAGTCTGATTGAATTCCTCCTAACTCATAGTAGACGAACTGAGCAAATAAGAGGCGGAGACTGCACAAAAATTATTCATTCAGTGCATCTTGTTCTACAGTTTTCTCCCACCATGCAAGACTCATTGGCAGCACGGATCTTGACTCTCTGCACTGGTAGCCACATGGCTTAGCCAGGTTCTGAGAATTTTGCACAATCCTAAAAAGCTCGAGGTTTACATTGTGTTAATGTCTGTCACCTTCTGAGTACATGCTCAAGAGATTAATTCCATCCAACAAAAACAGGTCTCATGAATCATGTCTGCCACCACCTCATGAGGAACAACCTGGGATAAACTTCATAGACATCACCAGGCAACTCTGAATGAGAAAACAGCTATAGCATGGTGATGAAAAGAGGCTCTCCAGGTCCCACTAGGCAGCCCTAGAGCCACAACCACATCTGTCTTGTGTCCAAATCAACTTGTTTCCAGTGAGAAGGAGGTCCATGCATCCTTGCCACCACACCAAAAGAAAAAGACAGCTGAGCAAGCTGTGTGTTTCTGTGAGCAGAACGAGTACTCTGTCTACCTGCTCCATGGCATCAGTCAATACCACACCATGAGCTCTACCAGAGACTCTGCAAGAAAAGAGTATCCCATTGCGAGCTTCATCCAGCAGCAACTATGACAAACAAACAGCTTCTAGTTAGAGTTGTAGTAATGGAGGCCAGCTCGTTCAAAGGCAGGCTCCTGGCTGCAGGGCAGTCAGACCTCTCACTCAGCTGGGAAGCACAAGAATCATCAGTGAACTGTCTGGACACCAGGACTCAGCAGAGAGGATCACTGGCCTGTGAGGCCTCCCTGTGGCCTCACTGGAGGAATCTGGAGCTGTTTCCAGCCTTCTGGATGCTTTGAGCCAATGGTCTTTTTGAGGCACGGGAAAAAAATGAAGCTGCCCCTTCATGAAGTTACATGGGTGCTTCACCTTCGCACATGGCAGCAGGAATGGCAGCCTCTCCTCGCTCCGGCCCATGACCTGCCTGGAGGGGCAACAGCTATTCTCCTAGCTCAATCTAAGCACAGTAACCGCAGGCAACCAGAATTCCTGATCTATTTCAACACTGACATTTCAGTCCTCCTTCCTCATGCCTTTTCTGCTCTCACCACAGTAAATGAATGCTGTTTCTTCAGTGTTACCTACATGTCCATAGAGTGCTCATCAGCCCAGGAGCTCAGAGGTATAGACTTACCGTGGAGATGATGCTTGCTGAGATTGGACACTGATATTGTGAACAGACTCCTTAACTCAGTTCACATGGCTGTGGAGTGGAGACTGCCATTGCAGATAACTGTCACATTCACTGCTGATACCCACAGACAGGAGATAAAGGCACTGACACCACAAGGGGGTTTTGGGATATTCAGGTATGTTCTGTTCATCTACAGTCTTCGGGATCCCAAAGGCATGTCTGTTCCACCGCATGTGCATAAGGTCCCAAGGTGAAATGGTACTGACAAACTGAAGAAGTCCTGGAGAAGTCCCAGCTGGTCTCTGTCCACAGTCTGTCTATGCACTAGAAAGAACTGATGGTGAGGCTGTTTATCATGTCTCAAGGGAGGCAGAGGAAGTTGTAAAGTCCTATATGGTTCCAGTATTAAGCTAGGAGGATTTGGTGTAAGAAAGCTGGAGTGCCGGTAAAGTCTGGGGGAGAGGTGTCTGAATACTGTTCTGCTGGTCCCTGGCCTTGACTTTAGCTCCTTCAAAGAGCAAATGGCAAATGTGTGTGCTGATGGATGAGTCAGTGCTCTGCCAGTTTTCCTGCCCTCCTGGCCAACACCCGCATCTGTCCACTCCACCTCCTTTGTTCTCCTTATTCCTAGTCCAGGTCTTTCTCTACATCAAATTAAATGTTCAGCCGTGCTCTCTTACTGACTCACACTTTTCCCATCCTTGTTCCTATCCTCATTCTAAAGGACCTGCTAAGCCATATTATTCTTTCCTATCAGTCCCTATCTAATCTATCCTACAGCTGCTGCACGTTAATGTTACCTAAAAACCCTGCCAAAAAATCTTGCTCTCCTTTGATCTTCTGTACTCCTCTGCTCACTTATCCATGGGCCAATGTGAATATGGCTTGGGTCAGCACTTTTATACTGGCATCAAGCTGTTTCTCTTCTGGAAATCTCCTTCCTGAGATGTCCAAGTGATTTAGTTGTGGCCCAAGAACAGTTAAAAATAATAGCTTTGAAGGTGGAGATGCAGGACAGAGACATACTTAAGGAGAGGGAGGTGCACTGCAACAGAGTGCAGTTTCTATTTAAAGAGTGAATGCGTATAGGTATGTACATGTGCTGCCTATAGATGAGGACCAGTGGGCAGGATGAACCAATGAAAAATACTTAGGCAGCTGACCACGCAAGATAAATTAGCTTCTAGAATCTGTACAAGATCAAATAAGGCTTTGATCTAGCTTGGAAACTAATAAAAGTGAGCAACATCTTTCACCATGATAGTCTTTGCTGACACCCCACGTAACTTTTCTTTAATTCTATCCACAGTCATTCTGCTATGCATAAATGATTCTTCCAGGTTTAGTATAGAAGCAGCTGGTGTCCTATCTGATGCCATGTTAACATGGCAGATGAGGGCTCCAGGGCACGTCCTCACTAAGCAAATTTTACATCAGCTCTCTCACAGCTTGTCCTGTACGTCTTAGCACTTTTTTATCCTGCTTTTTTTAATAGTATCTTGCTCTCCTCAGCAGAAAGCTTACATTCAACAGATCTGAAGGAAAGTGTTTTTATTGTAATATTGTTCCTAGGAGGAATGATGCATTACTTACAGATTCTTTTCCTAGCAGAAGATCTAGCCAGATCTACTTTTTCCTTCCATTTTAGAGCACGTGCAACCACACTGTGAGCTGGGATCCCTTCCCCTTGCCAGGATTCACACAGCAGGTTCCGTATGCCCTCAGCTGTCCTCTACACAGTAGCCTGGAGAATTACAACTTAAAGATTATCCTGGGACCTCCTAGATTGCAAATATGAGTAAGGGAGGAATCCTGACCAGTTCATTCCCATGAACTTTCATGAGAGTCTCCTTAATGTGCTCTCTCAACCCGTCATTCAAAGGCAAGTGATCCTTGTTACAAAAGCAACTCTCTGCAGGGTTCTGCATTAACCAGGACAGGAAGACAGAGCACCTGATTTCATACAACTCTTCAGATCACACTTAGAAAAATACTTTCAAGAGCTTTATAGACATGTAACATAAACTTCACTTGTTTATGATCTCTCTCACAGATTATTTTCTACACCTAAAATTATTCTTAAAACCCTCTCTGTGCTTGTTATCACAATTTAATTTCCATGCCTAAATAACACTTTGAAGAAAGAAAGTCTGTAAGATTTAATTCTCTTCAATTAGGTGTTAGTGCTGGCAGCACAGTCTCTCTTAAGAAAACTGACATGTCTTAAAGGCAGAAATTCCTAATCTCTGAGTTAAAAAACAAACCTTCCAAAATCTGTATCCTTCCAAACTTTCTCTAGATGAGGAAGAGAAACAAAATAGAACACAAGAACAATTTAAAAATTCACATAGACCATCCTTGATACAGAACAATTAAATAATTATTTGTTTTATGTCATGGAAAACTGTAAAAAAATGCTGTGTTAAGTATTTAATTGCTGTGTAATAAACCAAGATGAATATTCATAATAAAGCAGCATTTTGAAAGTAATCTCTATCAGAGCCCCAAATATATCAATGGAAATAGAACGTGGCTATATCAAGGCGACACGTTTATCTTGCTCCTGTTGTAGTACTGCACTTCTATACAATGTAGAGAGCGATGAAGATCTCCAAGAGAGAGTTCCCACCAGAAGTGTTGACACGCATCTGGCAGCGTGAGGCAAGAATCACACCTGGCTGTCCATGCAACCTCTCCCCCGCAAGCTGCCACCCTGACTGCAAGTGTAATTGAATGGCTTGTGAACCGCCTCCCACGCTTTCTCCATTTACCACCCAGCTATTTTATGTAGGCAGCTAGAAAAGGATTTTCATGTGTATGAACATGCCTGGCTGGAAGCTGCAGCTGTTCAGCTGTTGATTTATCGTCTCTTCAGCTTCTCTGACACAGGGTTGGCAACCCTTGTAGGAGTGGGGGAAGACGGAGTGGGAAGAGGGGATGGCTGGTGGTTGACAGCTGTTTCAGCCTCTGCACTTTAATTGGCTCTGAATATGCCTCAGCACTCTAAATTTGGCTGACGCTCAGCGTTCATCAGAAGAGGACGTAGAGCCATGAAGAGAGGAGGGACTGAGCAAAGTGGAAGATTTAAGGAGGAAAAGATAACATGATTTTAACCTGTTCAGGGTTACTCATGCCAGGCCTTCTTTAATGGGGGACAGAAGCCATTTTGAAGAAGGTAAAAGCCTGTGTTTCCAGAGGACAGATTACAAGAATGCCCCAAATCATGCCTTGTAAGAACCAGAAACTCCTGTTCTGGATTTCTACTCGTCTCCCCATTGTGATCAGCTCCGTTTGAGAGATGAAAACTCTATCTCCACTCTTCTGTCCAGGAATGTATTTACTGAAAAAAAAGTTACAAGAGTGCAGCTAAGGAAACTGTCTCCCCTTTACCTTCTCCCCAATGCTGCCTCCTGGTGACTAGCACGCTCTGAAGATCACTTGTTAGAGATGCACCTCCTTGGCTGGGCAGCCTTTCTCTCACAGCCCCATCCAGCTCGAGACCGTGGTTTGTTCAGTTCTTTCCTCTTCCCGCCTTCAGCAGATACAAGTCTGGTCAGATATACTGCTGAAGCCTACTCTCTGTGCCTTCTCCATCCATCCTATGGCCGCAAAGGCTATGAAGAAGGATATCAGAGCTGGTGAGCATGAAGGAGGTGATGCATCAGAGGCTTGCAGCGAGATTGTGGGGGACCAGAATGAAGGTCATATGGGACAAAATCCTGGAGATTTCCTGGAGAGTGTGAACTGTTGGAGAACCTGTTGGTCGCCTCTCGGCTGCTGTGTCACCCTGGTGGAATCACACCCATGGCAATTCCCAGCTTCAGAGAACAGAATTAAGGTTGCATCACATGGGTATGCTGTATTTGCATCTCATCATTTCCAGGGGCGTAAACTGAGCCTTAATATGGCTTAATATGTCTCATACTTTTAATATAAGTATGATATAAGTATTTTAATATAAGTATGAGACACTATCCACCCTTATCTGTGTTAATGAGTTCAGAGGGTTCGTTAAAAAACTAGATTAATAGCAAGCATTGGGCAACCCTGCCCAGCATATATTCCACTTAGGTATTCAACTCAATTGCCATTATTTACCAAAACATATGAACCATTCACAGAATTGGAACTGCAGTCATCAGGATGTCAAAGTCATCAACTACAAGGTTACCAAAGACTCCAGCACTGTCACTGTTGCCAAATCAAAGATGTATTTGGCTGAAGCTGAAACTGAAATATAATCTTCATCCAAGAGGGAGCTGTCGTCATGTTGTCTGTGACAACCAGCCTGATTAAAACACTTTATAACAGATTAATTAAATGACCTCAGAAGTAATGAGACTACATTTTTAGTCATTAGTTCTATAACTTCAAAGTTAAATAGTACCTTAAAGAAACTGAAGTAATGAAAAAAAGAGTAGCTACAAGGACATTGTGTTACTGGTATAGGACAGGCAATGCTAGTATGAGGCATTTTAATCTGACATTAATAATCTGAATCAAGCATTTGAACTTCCTGACGGCAAACAAGGCATTGTGTCTCCTGAGGTTAGGATCTTTTCACTATCTGCGTCCTCACAAGTTCACCAGTGGGAAGGAAGCTCTTTTGAAAAAAAAGCAATTTTTTCTGATGATCAAAACTATATTTGACTTTCAAACTTTCTGAGGGTCTTACTTTCAGTGAGTAGTTTCATTCAGTAAAGGACAACTGAACTAAAATCAACCAGTCTTTTAAAAAATCAATCCTTGCAAAGGAAATTCTCACTTACTACCTTTAGAGGGAAATCCTCACTTTAAGGAGACAAGATTAGAAACATGCTTTATTTAGATTTCTTAATGGAGAGGCTAGAAACAGAGGAGAGTAAAAGCTGATGTTAGAAGACGATAACTTTTCTTGTCCTTGTGCCACAACAGGCCATTGGGTGTTAGTTCTTCATATTATACACACTTATGAAGGAAACATGTAATGTCTCCTTTTCTGCAGAGATATTTCAGTGACTTGCCGCAAGCTTCGACGAATCATCATGGGATACATGAGTGAAGTGGTGTATTAACAAACCATTGCTTACAGATTTCTCAGAGGAGACTTCCTTCTTCTCCATGTTCTTAAAATGTGGACCCCCGAGTAGGTTGTGCCCAAAACTTCCATCCCACGCCCTCTATTACACTCACATTTGCTGCCTTGACCCCATAGAAAGAACTGACAAAGCACCATTGTAGCTTCAGAAATTCTGTCTACAGGAACAGAGTTTAAGTCAGTGAGAGGCAACCCCTTCCGAGAAGACTGTAGCTACTTCAGGAAACAGCCTGGCCCCTTCCAAGACAGCACTGGGATTGGTGAGAGTCTCAGGAATACTGTGTCTCTCCTCAATCAAAAGCTGCTTTTGAGTTACTGCCTCTTACCAGGCAGCGGTCTCTACCAGCTAGACCTCAAAATTAAGTTGGAGATAATTTTAGGAAAGTGGGAAATCAGGCCCTCTCGAAAGCGCTGACTTTCAAAAGATGGTAGCAGGGCAGGGAAGGAAATAAAGAAAACAGGTCATGAAACCGCAGAGCTTGGAGTTGCCTCCCTAAGATCTTTTTTTAAGTGTCTTTTTTTTTTTCCTTTTTTTTTCCCAAAACACTGATCAGTACTTCTTTATTAGATTTTTAACTCAGCAGCTTTAAGATGTGATCTTCACCTGTTGCATGAAAAGTCAGAACACGGAACTAAAAAGGTTGAGATACGGGCTCTACGGCCTCCTCAGCCTTCTCAGTACTTCAAAGTAGATCTACAAAGTAACCATTCTAACCACCAGCATACCACACCAGCTACGCTTGCAGAAACACTGCCGGTCCTCACCTCTCCTTGCTGAACCTGGGCCATCACAGAGGCAAGAATACAAAGTATTCAGGGCTAAAAGAAGAAAGAGACAGTATAATTCTGTGGTTTATTTCTTATGGCATTTATATAAAAAGAAGAGAGTTGAGGGACCTGTTTATTTGTCTCCATTCAAGCTCAATTAAAAACAAAACAAAAATATCCAAAATCCTTTGGGAAGATGAACTGTAGAACCAAGGACTGCTATCAGTAACTCAAGCGGCTGAATTCTGTGCTGAAGATTTGTATGCCTAGTTGACCACGCAAGTTAGAAGGGTGCTTTGGTTTGATCAGATGGAAATCCTGGTGAACATGCTTTTTTATGAGCCAATCATCTTAACGGCTTTCACGTGGTTTGGTTTTGGTTAGTTTATTGTGTACTTTTATGTGTAGTTTGGCTGTTATTCCTGAAAACAGATCTGTTTCTCAACAAAATCAAATGAATGACTTGCTTTTTCTATATGACTTCAAACAATAAACATTAGGCTATCACCCTCAAATCAGTTTTCTCTTGCTCTGAAGTCTAAGGCTATAGTTAGAGAATACAGCTGCATCAAACACAACTGCCCTCTGCTAATAAACGACAGTCCTGTTCTCTCATCCTCTCTCCACTCCCTCCTTAGTGCCAGCTCTGATCATAAAGTAAGCTCATTCAAAATGAACTGCTGAAAACTATTACTTTTCTTCCTAGTGCAGTTTTCTGCTGAATTAGCAAGTTAAATTGGCTCACTGATATCAGGGCTCGTGCAAGGGAGCAGAGAAAGGCAGTAGCAGGATTACAGAGGGTGGGACCTCTTCTTTTCTCCTCTTCTGTGGCAGTAAGTTGTTAGATCACCTAAGATGTACCACACACCTGCATTGGAGGGTTGCTGTAACTGGGATTCCCTGACAGTATTTGTCATTATGCACATACAACCTTTCCCTCTGCTGTTCTGCTGTCAGGTAAGGGCTGTATCCAACCGACTGGTGATTCCTGGACCACTGGAGGCTCCGGGGGTACCCCGGGGAGAGGACACTTGATCCGTATACATGCTGAAGGTGCTCAAGGAAAAGGCCAAATCACCGGATTAGAAAGAGAACAGTTATGAACATCATTCTGGAAGGCTGGCTGTTAAAGCCAATCTTTAGATGACAGAAGAAACACAGTGTATCTGCATTTGATGCCACTGCAACAGCCATGTGCATTTCACCCAGTGATCGCTGCACATGAAACCCACCTATTAGAGAGACACCCCTTGGAACAGGCACTGACCCCCCGAGATTCAAACCCAGTAAAAACCGAAGTATCCAGTGGAAATGTAGTACGTCACGATGCTTTCTCGGTGCTAGGAAGACAAGGAGGAGAGCCTCCCCTCGCTTATGAACTGCGTGCTTCGGTCTGCACGCACTGCCCGCCCGCTTCTGGCCCCCCCCTTTCCTCCAGGGGGTCAGCACGGCCCTGCGCAGCCCCCGCACTCCCGGCCATTCAGCCCCTCTAGAAGTAGGTCTGCCTGTACTCGCTGCTCATCTCGATTACTCCTCAAAATTCACCCTTTTGTGCCTGTGGGAACAGGGCTACACCTCTCCAAAGGGATAATGCCCGGCACGGAGGAGACAACGCAGTGCTTCTGGAAAACCGCCGCTGGGCCGCGGCTGGCTGCTGCCCCGCACCGCGGCTGCTCCAGCCGCTAACGGCCGCGCACAGGCTCCCGCCAGCAGGGCCCAAGCTCGCAGGGCCTAGCGGCAGCGGCGCCACCCCCCACTTCTCCCTGCCCGGCGGCGCCGGGACCCGGCGCGGCCCCGCCAAGCGCGGCCGGGGTGAAGAGGGTCCGCCCCGCGCAGGCGCGGTGGACGCCGAACCCCCCCCCCCCCCCCCCAGCCCGAGGGCTTCCGAACCCTTCCGACGTCCCCCGGGCGCGCATGCGCAGGAGGGCGAGAGCCGCCGGAGCGGGGGAAGCCTTCCCAACGTCCCTCTCCCTCCCCCTTCCCACCAGCCTCGGCGGGCCTGGCCCCTCCCCCCGGGGCGGCCAGCGCGCATGTGCGGTTGCCAGGGCGGCCGTCTCCAGTGCAGGTTTAAAATCTGCGGGGCATGCGCAGTGCCGGTTCTGGCCCTGGCGAGGGGGACGCCACATTGGAACGGCGAGGGGAGCGCTCCGGGCAGCGCCGGGCCGGGTACAGTTTGCGCCGCCTCCGCTCCTCCCGAGCCGCGCTCGCCTGGCCTCGCCCGGCTCTGCCCCCCGCCTCCGGCCGCCCTCCCTCCTCCCCGCGACACATGCCGCTGCTCCCGGCCCGTGTCTAGCGCCGCTGCCGGGCCCGGCGCGCTGAGGCGAGGGAGTGTGCGGCGGGCGGTGAGCGGGCGGCGGCGCGGCGCTCTGGCCGGGCCGTGAGGGTCGGAGGCGGGCGGGCGTGGATGGATCCCCGCGTGGCCTGGATCCAGCCCGAGCAGAAAGGCCCCGCGAATGCGCTGTGGATGCAGATCTGGGAGACCTCGCAGGGCGTGGGGGGCCGGGGCGGCGCCAGCTTCCCGCACTACCTCTGCCTTAACTCCCCGGCGCTGGACTCCGCCGCCGCCTCCCCGCCCCGCGGCCACAGCTGCGTGCGGTTCGGGGCGCCCGGCGGCGGCGCCTGCTGCTCCTCTTCCTCGCCGCCTTCGCCTTCGCCTTCCCCTCCGGCCCTGCTGACCGGACTGGTTCCCGCTGCCACTGCCGGCCCCGCGGCGGTGAACGGCGGCGGCGAGGGAGGGCGGCGGCTGCAGAAGTCGCCTTCCGTGTCTTCCTCGTCCTCCTGCTCGTCGGTGGAGTCCGGCACCGAGAGCCCCGGCTTCTCCTCCTCGGGATCGTGCAGCGGCGGCGGAGGCGGCGGCTCCTCCTCTTCCTCCTGCGGCCCTCGGGCGGCGGCGGTGGCTCCTCCCGGGCTGCTGGGCAGCGGGGCCGGACCCGGGGAGTTTTTTAACTTCCACGAGAACAAAGTGAACGGTGTGAACGGGCACCACCAGCCCCCGCACCTGGCGCGCAGCCCCCACCCGCCGCCGCCGGCGTCTCCTCAGCAGCACCAGTACCACCCGGGCCGTAGGAAACGAGAGAATAAAGCCAGCACCTATGGGATGAATTACCTGCTCTCCGGCAGCCGAGGCGTCGCCATCAACAACTCCCCCCACCAGCAGCGGCAGCCGCCTCAGCCAGCACTGCAGAGCCCCGGCACACCCTGGAAGACCAGGAAATACAGCCCGGGCGTGCAGGGGTGAGCAGCCGGGGCCCCTGGGGCTGCTGCAGCCCGAGAGGAAAGGGGGACCTCGGCAGCCTCTCCTGCGGCCCCTCCGGGCACGGGGCGGGTGGGTTGGGGGTCGCACAAACTCCTCTGGAGCCGGCTGTGGCAGCGAGGTTGATGATAGAGGATGGTGGGGCACAAAACCGTGTTCTTTCGTAAATCACCTTGGTCTGTGCTGGCTGGGTGGCTCCTGGCGAAGCAGTGATGCAGGCAGGGCCTGGGAACCCATAGGTACAGGGGTTTAGGCCTTGCCTTTTAGTAGGTTGGGAGGTGAAGTTGTCAGGCCACAATCAAATGGTACCTACAATAATTAAAGCAAAGATGGGTGGGGGATTCATGTCAAAGCTCCTAGGGGTCAATTCAGATTGTAAGGGGGAAGTGGAAGGCTTCAGTTCAGAGAAGCTCAAAGAAAACCCTTGCACTAATTTTTAAATGCCTCTGCTTAGGCTGTAGCAGACTGGTTACTTTGGGGAGTGTTAGGAACATCAGCTGGAAGGGAAGTGCCCAATTCTGGCTGAAGTAAGCATGAAAGTCAACGTGGTCTTAGAATGTTTTTGAGGGAAATGTTCTAGCTCTAGAATAGATGGAGCTAGCCACTATCTGAACTGAAATCTTGGCTTTCTAAAGAGAACACTTTTCTGAAGCTTACCCTATTCTGTGGCCATAACTTTCTCATATAAATGGGTAGTTAGTAAGGCTGAGTATTCAGTTTGGTCCGATTGGCATGTGGAAGGGACTAAACTTGAACAAAGTGCCTCTGGGGTGCTCTGTGAGATTTCTGTATTTCAGCTGTCAAATTTCACTCAGTCAAGGGGAAATGCTGCTTTCTAATGTTATTTTATTCGTGGGAAAAGTGCTAGCTGCATTGATTGACCATAGCAGATTTCTGATGTCATTTCAAAAATAGTTTCTTGGAACTCCTAAAATCCAAGACCCTTGGATGCCCATGGATTAAAGGCACTGCATATTTGTAGAGGGAAATAGATAAAGATAACAGGGTACACTTTCAGAGCTGGAGAAATTTAAGTGAGAGATTTAACTTAAGGACAGTGTCTTCCTTTTCTCTTTTGGGTGGTACTGTCAGGCGTTGAGTACATTAAAGTTTTCCAGAAGTATTAAAAGATGTTTTTAAAGTTCTGCTTTTGCAAACCATAGCCTCTTCTGGGGATGACAAGACTTGGGACTACTGCTTTTTAATTCCAGACTACTGAAAAAATGAAAATTGCTTACAGGAAGATAAGATTTGGATGTTTAAGAGGTGTCATATGCTAGGAGCTTTGGGTCCTGTACTAATAAGATGTATGTCTAAAATTCCAATAGTATCTTAAAAATAGTCTGAATTTCTTTGTTTTATTTCCATAGAGATGCAGTAGAAGATTGAGTTAACATTTTAATTTATCTGTGTAAGACAAATCAGTGCCACTGAGGTTAGATCTCCAGGCAGGTGGATGAGGGAGTTGCCTGAGGTCACCCAGCAGGCCTATGGCAAACCTGGGAACCGAGTCCAGGCACGGCAGGTTCTGTCCTCTAGCTGTTAGGCGGCACCACCTATGCCAATCACATATCCTTATCTTTCTTCTTCTGCCCTTTTGTTTTCTGTTGGCTTTCCTTTAATAAAGTTTATGCCACTTTTCAAGTATAAGTTTATAGAGAATCCATACACAAAATTGTTTAGCCAAGCTTCAGTTGCACTATTCAGTCCCATAGTTGTTCTTTTGCTGATGTGTTAATGACAAGTTCTTGGCTAAATATCTTCGAAAGTGGAAGCTGTTTCCTGATCTTCTGTCAAGGATCTGTATTACTACAGTGAGACCTGGTGCTAGGAGTGGGACACCAGTAACTACAACTTGTGTGATCCCATAGTTCCAGCTTCCCTTAGAGTAGCAGGGAACTAGTGCTGAAGGAGAGCATGGAAATTGAAACCATAGACTTAAATATAAGAAGCAGTTTCTGCCTTAAACTGAGTTCTGTTACCCAAGGTGAACCTTGGACAAGCATGTATTCTAAAACAATTTTCTGTTTGGTGTTAGAAATTTTTTAATGAAGTACTTACATGATTGAAATAACAAAAATATTGTCACTGATGGAGTGGCTTTAGGTGTCTGTCTTCTGCAGTAATTCCCGACTACTGGTGAGTTTAACTTAATTTTGCTGAAGCCAGGCTGGTGTGTTATTTGCTGTTCAAATAAAAATGCACTGAAAAGACTAGGGTAGGAACAGATCCCTACAGAAGTTTCTTCTGGATCCTTTATGTTCCTGATTTATTGCCTGGTGTTACTTGGAACTGTCAGCCCAGTCCTGAAGCATCACTTCCGTAACTGTGATGGTCTATTGACAGAGCATCTTCAGTGGTGTCAAACTGGTGTATGCAACTGTCAAAAAATGTGATCCTTACAATCTTCAGTAATTGTAGAAGACTTCAGTCCAATCTGCAGTCTGCTTTGGACATAGATTATAGGAAGAAGGACTTGATTGTAGATACTCTTATGCTCATATTATGCATGAATGTTAGAGCTTATTATGCCATGAATATTGTTCTCTGCAGAATGTTTTTCTACAACATGCTGAAATTTCCAAGTGATACGCAGTAGCTCACAGTGTTACTGTATTGTCTTTTGGTAACAGACTAAGAAGGGTAATCTCTGTTTGCCCTCTCCCAGACTGCAGTAGTACTTTTGATGAAATGCCTGCATGCTTTGAAATAGTACTGTGCTCTCTCCGCTTTTTCATTCAGAGCTGGAGATGGTCTGTAGCAGTGCAAGTTGTCACCGTTTTTTTCAAATGGATCATATTCAGTGGCTGTGTGACGGTAGGTGTGGTGATGTTTAGGAATGCTTTATGTTGTAAAGGCTGTGTTCTGCTGTTTTATGTACAGCATTCCTTTTTTCCAGTGGAGTCATACCTATTGTTTTTACCACCTTCTGACAGCAGCATGCCAGTCCTTGTGCTGTAAAGGGAATTCTGCCCCTCATAAAACACAAGTGTGAATAGTCATGCTTGATTAGATTTCATCCTAAAGCTATGCTTTAGGATGCCCTAGATTGACCTGTTACCATCTTCCAGATTTTTGGAACGTAAGGAGTGAGGAAAATGAAGCCATATTCATTCCAGTGCTTCAGCAGAGTGATTAATATAGCAAAAGTGTAAATTCTTAAATGTCTGGGTTTAGGTTAGGAGTACAGATGACAAAATGATTGGTTTCAGGTGTGATGCGGAGAAGTGTCCTTTAATATTATGAGGTTAGCTTAAACTGTTGGTGACTGTTCAGAACTACATGTGGTTTCTTGCTACTGTAAAGTATCCTCTCAAGTGGTTTTAAACTACATCTAGCATCTTAGGGTCTGCCTTCTTTGTACATCAAAGTAATACCTTCTGTTTCTGTAAAGTCAGTATTTTAAATATATCTGACTAATTTAAGCATCCAGAGAGTTTAAAAATACTGGAATTTTATTTCAAAATATGGAATCAAGCTATTCTAAACTTTTTACTAAGGACTCTACTGCTAGGTTTGCATTGTGTGGGTGCTCAGCTAATAGGGCACTTTCTCTTAAGATGTAGCTAATAGCTTATGAATAGTATAAAATCATATCTGATTTAATTATTCTGCTTCTTAATATGAATTTAACAAAGTAAAGAATTAAGGCATTTTTAACAATATAAGCCTGTTCTGCTTAATACTTTCAACTAAGTATTCAGATTAATTGGAGATTTTGAATGAGATTAGTGCTGAAATACCTGGCATATCTGCTTGGTACATTACAGTGCTGTGCAGAAACAACAGAACTGGCTTGTTGAGGATCAGCGTGGTTACCAGAAGTGTTACAATACATTGGAATGGTGCTCTGCCTGGACTAATTAGCGTTGCATAGCATCTGACGACTTACTGCATTCATTTTTCCCCCTCCATACCTGTTGTCTTTAACCATCTCTTGATAATGACACAAAAGTTCTGTTGTAGAGCACAAGAGCACAAATACCTCCGCATTGGTTAGGCTGAAGGAGGATTCAGGCCAGCATTGTCTGGTGACCATAGCAGATACCTGGGGAGAGTTCTCATAAGCAAGGTAAGCTTATGATGATGCTTCCCCAGAAGACTTGCTTCAGTGTGCAGCTGAAGGATACTGTGTATCAAAAGTGATGTCCAGAGATTCATTTCTGTAGCTACTCAGATGTGGTGGTGGTACTGTATACTAAGTCTGTATTAGGCTTTGTTTATTTCCTCACCTGTATGCTGAAGTGTTTCTAATTCCAGTCTTACTGGGTTTTTTGCTTTTATGATATATTGCTGAGCTTTGGTGACCAAGATAAATTTAATTACTGGGTTTTGTGCAATGCACTATTAAAAATACATTGCATTCAGGACCTTCCATAGCTCTAGTTCTGTGTTTGTCAACCCTTGCTGCTTCTTATGCTGCTGTCAGAGCTGGACAATGCAAATTAATTTGTAGGGATGCCACATTGTCAGACCCTTTTGCAAATTTTATTTTCTTGTACTTTGGCTGAGCTGAAAAAAATGCAGACTTTGGAAACTCTGTGAAGCCTTTACTGTCTGCACTGCGGTGTCCAGCACTTGTAAGGGCTTTAAGGGATTCCCAAGGGTGGTATTCTAACTCCTCCCTGTACTTAACAGTGCTGTCTTGCTCTATACTTTCTAATGAAGAATCAACACAGTGAGCTATGCTTCATCCACACTACTGTTAAATCATTAGTGTCTGTTATCTGCAATGTTAGGTGGATACTTGTAGTGAAGGTCTTAATGGAAGAGGCAGGCAGTGCTGGCAATGTACATTTGACTCTTGTTTCATCTGGCTTTAGGATCAGGGCAGAACTAGGCAGTATATACTGTAGTATGCAAGGAGGAGGGTGGGGGTAGTTGCCTGTTAGTCATAGCAAATTTCCGGAGAGAGACTTGAGAGAGCATTGGGACAGGGTTGAACGGATTGTTTTCATGCCTAAAGGTTGGTACGCAGCAGAGTTCAAGGGCAGCCGCTGGATGAATTGTCAAAAGAACAGAACATCTCTTTTTTTGCTGTTGACTAAGATGTCTAGAGCAGGTAGAGCTCAAAGTTTCCTTGCAAAGTAGATGCCTAGTGTAGAGTTAGAGACTGATGCTTTCGGTAATGGAATGAAAGGAATATTTTGGCAGCAGTAGACCTGAGAGAGAACATAGTACTAGAGATCAGAAAGGCTGAGCTACAGTAGTAAAACATGAGAAGGCTTTGCATGACAGGTGCTCACATCTGTGTGTAAAGGAGAATGGGACATGTTTGGAGCAGTTTAATTATGGCATCAGCTTCATGATGCTTTTCACAGTTGTTAGGCTTTGGCAGTAGAGGTAATTGGCACTAAGAACATAAACAGCTGTACTGAGTGAGACCATTCGAGGCCAATGCCAAATGTTGGGAGAAGAATATATCAACATGAGCCTGTGGTGATATTTCCTGGAATAATCTCTCAGGTTTAAATGATGTATGGTTCTCGGACTACCTGGGCTACAGGCAGTGCATTGTTAAGCTTATTGTGGATTTTATGTATGAATTTGTCTCATCTCATCTTGAGCTAGTATGAGCTTCAGGGATCAGCAGTGTCCTGTGGCAAGGTGTTCCTCAGTTAAGCTATGCATTATGTAAAGATCCAGTTTTTTTGTCCTGAGGCTGTCACTACGGTTGTAGTTGCTGCCCGCCACAGGTCTGTGCATTTATGAGGCAGTCCATGAGTGCTCTTTGCAGCTGACTTGGAAGAGGGAAGGGAAAAGTTGAATCACCTGATAGTTGTCTGTTTTCTAGTCTATTTAATCATTCCTTCTGTTGAAGCTGTTTCCTGCTTCTAGATGTTTATCACCTCTGTATGCCTTACAGTTCTGTTGTATCTCTGGGACTTGGACGAACCAGACCTGTGTGTAATAGTGTCGCAGTATTCCTATATCTTGGGCTATCTTGCTCTATCCTGTACTTTGTTTCCTGATTACTAACATGGGACTTGCCTGTTCTTTTTGGCTACTGAGTATTGAACAGACCTTTTAACAGAATTCTTATTTCAAGATCTTGATTCTCAGTGTTTAGAGCCAGTGCAGAGCCCCTCATTGCATCTTTGTAAAGACAATTTTCTCATATGCCTCTGTTGTGTTTATATTTATTCTATGTCAAATTCAGCCAGTTCTTGAGCTGGCTTATTCTAGATAACCTTGCAGCCTCAGACTTTTCTGCTTTACTATTTGTCCCCTTGCCAGATCACTTATGAGGATGTTGACTAGCATAGGGCACTCTGGGGCTTCACTAGTGACCACCTCCCTTTAATATGGAAACTAAGAGTTCCAGCTGCTTGTTTTCTGTTTAAAACAGTTCTTTATCTACATGAAGGTCTTCCTTCTCATCCCATGTCAGCTTAGTTTCTTTGTAAGTCTTCATAAGGACATGTGGGACCATTATCAAATGCCATTTGGAAATCCAAGGAGATAACAGGATTTCCTTTGTGGTTCACTGATTCTTGCAAATAATTCCTAATGGTTTTCTTTAAGACACTACTTCCATTTACGAAAACTATGTTGACATCTTGATGTAGTCATAACTATTCATGTGTTGCATTGATTCTACTTTTGACTAGTTTGACTATTATGAATGTCAAAACTAATGCTTTTAAATTTAAAAAAAGAAAGATTACTGCTTAATGCTCTTCTGATACAAATGCAGTATCAAGTGAGTGCTCCTTTTGGTGAATACCAGATTAATAGGAATAGATTTTGCTGTGAAGTATTTTCTACTAAAAAGTTGGTTTGGGACAAGTTCTCCCCATATGGTTAGGGATCGGGGAAACCTCTGAGGAATAAAAAAAAATTAAAAAAACCTAACTACTTGTCAGGCATTGTGATCACTTAACTTTCTCTGTTCCGATCACTTAATTCACTTAACAGAAGCAGGTTTTTGGGCTGCTGAGCTAGTTTATCCTTTCTCAAGCATAGGTTTGCATCTCGTTAAGTTGTTCTTCATAATCCTTTTTTATATCCTTAATCTTCCAATCTTCTTTTCCTGCTTTGTACGTGACTTCAGGGTTTCTGAAGACATCTTCTGATGGAATCCTGTGACAAGGTAGTAGAAGCTCTTTTTTCCCTAAAATCTGATTAGTGATGCACGCTTTGCTGAACAACCAGTGTGGTATCTTTAATACTCTCTGAAACACCTTATTCTTTTGGTTGAGATTCTTAAATTAAGAAGCTTCCTCTTTTATATGGCGAACTGGAGCAGTACTTAAATCCAGAAAAGGCTTTTTTAGCTTTTGTTGCCTTGCAGAGATACTGACTTTGAATGTGCAGGGTTTGCTGCTAGTGGTGCTTTGATGGGTGTCTCTCTGCTGCAAGATTATGTCAAGAGTTGCTTCTCAAATGTTTCAGTGGCTAATATGGTGTAATGCATACCTGATCTACATGGGCATAATTAGTCTCTCATCACTAATGTGTTTCTGCTGTTGCAACCTTTCTGACTTGTCTGGGATGTTAATCGCCTGCTATCTTTGGGCATTTGGAAAAGAATAGTATTAAGACAGGAATTTCAGTGTTTAGCGGTTCTATTTATTGGCATAGCAAGCTTGCTGATTCAGTTCCAAGGTTTAACATATGGTATGCTCCTTCACTGATGCAACAAAATAATTATGTGATGTTTTGGTGTTGTGGTGAAGTTCAGCAGCCTAAGTCAGCAGTAATGTACAGCTGTTCAGAAGCTTAAGAAGTGGATCTATTTTGCCATGTATTAACTTGGAGATATATATCTGTTTCTTTTCTAGATTTTTTTAATGCAGCTTTTTCAAAGTACATCCAGCCATTAATAAGGCAATTGGTTGAGTTTTATTGGATTGATATACTTTGCAAAAATAGATTAGTTTTTGATTCTTTTTCTCTTCCAAAATGCGAACAAATTCTGTTACTTAAGTCTGGAAATTTGCAGTGTAAATCAGTCAACAAGCTTAGTTTCTTGAGTGGGTGACCTGTCAAAGTGCTCCTAAGAGGTAAAATTTAATTGGCAAGAAACTCAAATCTAAAATTAGGACTTTCTCTGACTTGCAAGAGTGTGGGGCAAAGAGAAAGCTTAGAGACAAAATAGGAATACATTCTTGTGTGGAAAAGGTACAGTATATTTTATAAACTACTCTTTGTTCTGTGGATGAGAACAAAAGTACTTTTTTCTTCCATTCTCTCCTTAGTAGCTAACTTGCAAAGTAAGCTTGATTCTTACTTGAGTTTAGTATTTAGGGTACTTACCTGTAAAACATTTCACAGCTCTGATTCAGAAGTTCTATATAGCTGAGCTTTTTTTGTTCTGCCAGTCTTTGAGTTTGCTGCCTTCCATACAATTACAGTGACAAAGGTAATTGCTGTCTGAATTACGTAGTAATATGAGACTGATTTGGTGCAGCAGTACAGTCTGTGAACGTAGCACTGTTTTCATAGTTTCTCTCATCTGTAAGCCTAGAACACTGCGTAGGGCATAGAGTACTATTACCTGAGTGTTACTGGTAGTGAGGAGGACTGGTATAAAAAAGTAAAGGCGCCTGATGGGTGTTGAGTGGGGTGGGAAGAGAGGAATTGTAAGTTCATCTCCTCTTCTCCGTCATAGTTCTATTTTTGCTACTTTTGCAGACGTCTTAATCTTAGATCATATTGGAAAAAGTCTGTATCTCAGAATATACTATTGCTTTCAATTGTGTATATGTATTGTCCTTTATTTCACTAAACTGTGTTCCCGAGTTTCAGACTGTAACGCTGATTTCAACTATTGAATTTCCATGATAATGCAGTTGTGCTTTGCAGTAGTTGTAGGTGAAGGTATAGTTCAACAGATTTCTGAAATATGCACAGTGGCTGCTGGGCCTTTCACCATTTAATCTTTAGACAGTGAAGTTCAGGCATGTTTTGGGGTTCACACTTCATTGAAAGAATGTATCCTATTATTTGTAACCTTTATTTCTGTTGAAATGCTGCCTATGCCTCCCCATTTCTTTACCTCCCTTTCCTACTCACCCCTAGTGTTACACCCACATGCTTTAACTGTGGCATCCATTCTTTCCTTTATAAAAGGATTCTTGGCTGATGTGTTACTCTTTTCAGTTTGAAAAAAATTCTTGAATGAGTATGTTTTTAAAAAGAATCAGTTGTTCCACGTCATGTTGATGCAGTCATGTTTCTGTCTGTTCCTTTAGAATAAATTAATGTGCTTAGTAGTGTAGACATGATATTGAAAAGAAACAGGATGCTTACTTGGGGAACAAAGTCTCTGTAGCTTTTCATTCACCTTCTAGTTTGTTGATGCTGTTTGAGAGTTTCATTTCACCGCATTGAAGTTAGCCCTTGAAGTAACAAGTCAATGTTATATATAATAATAGTTGTAGATACAGTAAATGATGAGTGAAGTAAATGACCTCCTTCCTTAGAAACCTGCCTTTAAGGAAAAGCATAGCAAAAGTCTGAGAATGTCTCCTGAGTATTATTTTAACCTGAAGACTAAAAGTGTGTCTGCCTTTCCTAAAACAGTAAAAGGGATAAATTTTTGGTAAACAAATGGTGTCAATTCTGTTGTATAGTTCAGCCTGTAAGCAACAGATGTTTACTGTGCTTAGCAGTAATAGCATTAGTAACTGGTAGGTTCCTCCAGGCTGTTAAAATTAGCAAGCTGAATAGTGTAGTGAGTACAAGCAGCCTCTCTTCTGCATCCCTGCGTTCTAATCTTTTCCACCTTGCATTAAGAATACAGTTATGTCTTGCCAACAAGTTTTGTTCCCAGTGAAACTGCCATGTGAAAAAGTCAATTAAAATGCCTATCTTTGCTAAGAAAGTAGTGTAATAGGCATCTTAAAATGTGATAGAAGATAGCTAGGTGCTGGGATGCTGTTGGAGCCCAAATTCTTTATGAAGCCAGGAGATCGAGAAAATGGACTTGTGCTATATGTTGAAGGAAGTTATATTTTTTTAAAAAAAGAGCTAAGGTGTTACTTATATCTGCATGTATGTCATGTGTGGCAAATTGAAATTCTGTTCCTAATGATTAAGATACTGTCATAGTCCTGACTTAAGAAGTAACAAGTGCTTATGAAGATCATAGAGGCTACATGGGCAAAAAGCTTAACTGAAAACTATCCCTGTATTGGCTGGGTAAACATCCTGTGGTGATTTGTTTTGTCAGACACCAAATTATTCCTTCAGCTAGTAGAGAAGTTACTCCGAGATTAGTCCTGAGCAGCATACAGCATCTTGTTTTATGTATATCAGAGCTGCTTTTGTGACTGTGTTCCAATAACCTTGTCTGAGCAAAGATGTTTAGAAAAATGTAAACTACAGTAACATTAAATTTTAAAAAAGCATCTCAGTTTTGAGAAGTTTCTTCAGGAGGAAGCCAAAAGGGTAAAATGCTTGAAAATGCTGTATTAAGATGGTTGTGTTGTCATATGCTGACAGTGAAGATAGCATTGATGCTTATCCAGAAGGATGTAGACCAGGAAGATGTTCTCTGAGAAGTAGCAGCTGTTGAATTAAGGAAGACTGGAAAGAGCAAACAAAATAGAAGTCTGTTAAGACAGAGGGATTGAGCACTGGTTTGCTAAGTGCATTAAAATCTGAAAACATTGCACATTGAAAGCAAGAAACTTGCCGGAGTCACTAGGGCTCATAGAGAGACATGAAAGGGCACCCAGGAGATATCAGATCATGTAGTAAAAACTAAGTGAACTAATTGCATTGCTTTTTGTCAGAGAAGGGCTTAAGAGACTTCTCACCAGAACTTTCTTTGGCTCCAGGCAACTGTAACTTTAAATTTCAGTAAGGAGTGTTTAAATACATCAGCAGAGTAACTGTTGTATAGCCATGTCTGGTGGTATATGCTGGAGAATTCCAGAGGAACTTAACCATGAAACCGTGGCGTATGGTTTGAACTTTAAATGAGTTTTGATTATCTAGCTCTTGTGCTGTTGTCCCATGCAAACTGAAGCATTAAATGAAGTGCTGCCTTGCCCGTGCAAGGTAGAAAATATGAAGCTGACTTCTTAAAAAGTAGATCAGGGAAGGAAATGTAGACTAGTGATGGGTGGTATTCTTTCGAGTCTTTCATGATATGATTAAGAATTGCAACAGCGTTAACCATCTGAACAGAAGCTCAGTGGGGCATTGAAGTGAGAGTGTGCTTGTGTGCTTGCTGTTTTTCCGACCTTGCTGACACATTAGGGGCTGCTTTTGAAAGACTATGCTGTGTATGGTAGAGAGGCTGCAGTGTGTAGGGGAATGAGAGACCCCTTTTATTCTCCTCCTTCCCTAATATGGGATGGCTACTGTAAACGCATTTTTTTGAGGAATGCCTGGATCTCCTGGAGTGGTTGGATGGGGAATATTCTATAACAAAACAGGACTTATTTGTGTTGACTAAATATAAAGAAAGGGGCTAGTGCATGCTTTGATAAAGGTAGTTGTCTCGCAGGTCTCATTTCCTTGAAGGATTCATTGTTAATCCTTATGCACGTGGTCAGTCTGATAATACAGAACTGTTGGAGTTTTTCAGAAGAATGTTTCTGAGATTTTTTGAAGACTTTGTAAAAACTGAACAGTCACAGGTTTGCTGGGCTTATGGGTTAACTGCTTAGAAGTAACCAAAGGAAAGAATAAATTATTTACTTTATAATAAGGGAAGGTTACCAGTGGAATTACTCAAGACGGTTGCTTGATATATTCATAAATACCTGGAGGGAAGAAATGAATGAGAAAAGGATAAAAAGGATAATAGAAAGCTAGAGCTGACTGCAGACAGTCACAGTGGGAGTTCATTGTTCATTAGGTTATAAAATTGCTGATAAAATTAAATTCTAGTAAATATGGAATAATCTGAAGAAAAATAATTCAGGCTGAATATACCCAGTGGGTGGGCTTTGTTTGGTGGTTATTGTTCAGAAAACACCTTGAAGCTCCTTCATAATGGCTTCCTTTAAAGAGCAGCTGTATGCTCAGATATCCTCAAATAGCAGTTAGCAGCAATTTTTGCAAAGATGTGGACAATAAAATGAAAACAGGTGTGTGTCATGGACTGAATGGTGTAATTATGTGTTGACTCTGTGTGTGTTTCTGGCCACCTGTCAGAAAACATGGTGCAACTGAAAACAAGCTGAAGAAGGTTAGCAGTGATCAAACTTTGGACCTGCTCCTGTGTAAGGAGAGAAAAACAGATGGATTGCTAGCTTGAAAAAGAGCTGGTGGATAGAGACAAGTGGATATGAATTGAGAGCCTGAGAAGTGTTATGTTTGGAGATGAACTGCCAGTAATAACTTTTTTCCCCCAAGAAAGAGCATCAGATAACATTATTAACAGGCAGCAGTTTAAAATAAAGCACTTCTTTATTCTGTTGCATACTTAAATTCTCATAGAATGCTATGAATGACAAAAGCATAAATGGACTAAAAAGACCTGGAAAAATTGGTAGAAGAAAAGTCCTTTGAGCTAATACACATTATGGTTGGGATCGACCCCAAAAGTATGCCAAATGAAATTACTGGAGGCTTGGAAGGATTGCTGCAAGGGAGTTGGATGACTGCTTTGTCTTTTCTTGCTTTCACCCTGTATCTGCCTACTGCTGATTTTTATAAGCAGGACAATGGGAAGTCTTTAGTTTGGCCCCACTGCTGTTAGGTGTATTCAAGTATTTTCTTCATTGGTCTTGTCATCTTGGAAAGGGGGGGAAAAAGCATACTTTCTAGAAACAAAATAAAATAGGAGCATGCTAGTTTGTATTTTGTGTCATGCTCTGAAGTTTTGAAATCAAGTAGGTTCATCAACAAATTGAAAGGTTTAGTTAAGTCTGCTGTGTAGTTAAATGTTCAATTGTGGATCCAGGGCCAGTTTAAGGTAAGAGAAAGGGCAAACTAATTCTAAATATGTATGCTTTTTAGAAGTATCTTTGTGCTTTGCTGCTAAAATCTCTTTGTGTATGGAAAGGAATCCTGACACTTAAAAATCGGGCATATGGTCTGTTGGAGGCTATCTGTTAGAGTGGGAATTCTCTAGTAAAATGAGTTGCAAAAGTCTCAGGGGAGGAGTTGAGTTCTACTAGAGATCTATAAAATTTTCCTTTTGGAAAGCTAAGTATGTTAACTAAGGATTGAACCTGATTTTTTTTTTAGGACAGTATTTGAATTTCACTACAATGTTGAATTGATAAGTTTCTTGAATTAGAGTAAAATCTTAGAAATATGTCAACATCAAAAATATTTTTGTAAAATATCACAGCAGTAGTTATTTGCATTTTTTTGTTTTTGTTTGGCATGGCTTGATGTTTTTTCCATTGAAAGCAAACACAACATTCACCTGAAAACTCAAATTGATCTTCTTTCAAATTTGGCAGCGAGTGTTCTATAGTATCAGGAGATGGGAAACAAAAGGACTTAACAGGTGTATAAAGATCCAGTGTCAGAACTCCTCATGTAACACTGGTAAGAATATATTTAACACTTCTCACTTTGAGTAGTTCAGTTGGAAGGTCACTTCCTATATGAATGAATGGCTAATAAAGGGCTTGAGAGGTCAAAGGAATCTCTGTTTGTCAAAGTGGACATTTTCACATCAAGGAATACTCAAATGTCCCTTTTATCGCCCTCTACAAAAACTCATTAATGCCAGTGGCCTGTTTCCAAGTCTGTGTAAACTTCCACATACACAGAAGTAAGAACCCCTGGAAGAATAAACCGACTTGAAGATTTTAATCGTTCTTGTGCTGTTTCACATTTGGATCATTGTGTAGTTTTTAAGACCATGCTTTGTTTTTTAAAGAAAATAATCTTTGGGAATCAGGAATTGAATTTGACCTTCACTGTTGAGCCAGTAAGAAAGTTAGTAAATGTCTACTAGTGTTTGTGTCCTGTGTCTTTTGACATCTTCAGCATTTAGGTAATGTGATGAGGGCTGATGTGTAGGTATTGTTGAGATTACTGAGGTGCTGCCGTGAAAATCAAGTGTGAATATATGTGTCCCAAATCCCAGATTCCAAACCCTCCAGTTTCCCATATGAAAGCCTAACTTGTGGCATTCACCTTTCTTGAAAGTACTGCTGGTTTTGGTTAGATGACATTAAATAAAGCCTATGCCCTGTTTTTGTTGAAATTTATTGTAATAGTTAAATCGTCATTATAACTGATGCTACTCTCTCTTTTAGGCTACATGAAGAAATAATTGACTTCTATGACTTCATGTCCCCTCGTCCTGAAGAAGCAGCTATGAGAAGAGAAGTGGTGAAAAGAATAGAAACAGTCATCAAAGATCTTTGGCCTACAGCTGATGTGAGTGTAATTTAAGTGTTGATTTGTCTCTCCAGTAAATTGTAGAGCTTGGTTCACTTAACCTTGCTATTATCTTTGTGTTTAGAAATGAAGAGATAAGACTTCAAACTTAAGGCAATTGACTTAATATCACAGCTCTTGCAGTATGTGGCAGTTTATTTGAAAAAGTGGAGGAAATGTAAAACCTAGACTTCAGGTTAATGAAGGCTACTGATAATTTTTTTCATTTTGAGAACTGGGGATGTGAAGAACTGTCCACTTCAAGAAGTGAATTTCTTGAAGTAAAAGCTTATTAAGTTGATTGTCTCTGCATAACTTAATTTTGAATATTAAAGTGAGACTGACTACCTATGTATCCATTTCTGCAAGGAGTCCTCACTCTGTGGATACTTGTAAATACAAAAATTTTACAAAAGAACAGTTAAAAACCCCAGATTTTTTTGTACTCTTCACAAATTTGATATTCAGGGAATTACTTTAGCCCTGCTTTAGTGGGAAAATTGGACTTGACTTCCTGAGATCTTGCAACCAAAGTTGTTGTATTTTCAAACTCTTTATTACCCAAAGAGTAAGTTTCCTCCAAACAAAAAACATCCCAAAGGAGTGTGATGTAAACTGTATCTCTAGCATCACCTTTCTGATTACCAGATAGTAGTGTTGTCATTTAACAAGCAGAAAAACATTTCAGACCACTGTGATTTCATAGCCTTCCATGATGAAGAGTGAGGGCTGTGGCCACAGTACTGAGCTAAAGATACTGTAAAGCCCATCTACTTCATCCTCACCTATGATTTTCCTTAGTAATGACATTTTTCTAGCTTGTGGGAACAGATATAAACACTGAAATGGCCCAATGTTGCCCAGCCTTTTCATAGGTCACTTCAAAGAAGTGAACTTGTAAATTGTACTCTGCTGTAGCAGAGGGAAAAGAATGTCTCAATTCTCTAGATTGGAAGCATACTAAAAGTATTTAATGTGGACTGAGAACGTCTGTTCAGCATGCCTTCTTTTATACACACAAACACCTACCACAATTTCATAGTCATCCTTACAGTAAAATCTGGAGTATTCATGTTTATCTGAATTGTATGCTTAGATGCACTTGCTGTTTTTTAAACCTAAACATTTGGAAAAATGTTTCCCTTAAACTCTCCCAATTTCAGTAAAGCTGTCCTATGAGGAACAAAGGGAGCAGGGAGGAAGGAAATTTATAACAGCTTATACTTCTATCGAACTGGAAATAAATAGTGAAAAGGACTTGTTTCAAAAGTTTGTGCTCTGCTGCTAGCAGGATTGGTAGTCATTTCATGTTAAAAAAAAACCAAACAATTTCCTCTAAAGTTGCATCTATAAGAGAAAGTGTATTTGTATGGGCTTAACAGAGTATGTAGTAAAGTAAGTTCAATAACTTTTTTACTGGGCTATATCCTCAACAGGTCCAGAAAAATCTTAAGTCTTGTGAAAGTAAAATGAAGTGAGCATTCATAATTACAAGATACTTCACTGGTGTGATTTTTTTTTTTTCAGGTCCAGATATTTGGCAGCTTTAGTACAGGGCTTTATCTTCCAACTAGGTAAGTAATAATTTACTTTTATATAAAGCTTGTCTTCTTCTAGAGTAATGGTAAATTTCAAAGCAGAATTTAGACTGGAATGTGTAAACCTATCAAACTTCCAGTTAAAGTGTTGCCTAATGTCCCATGTGACAAAGGGAAGAGCTTTTGAACTTGCAGATTTGAGATAAGTATTTGATATATCATTGTATTGCTCTAGGTACTTACTGGCCCTTTGAGTTACCTTTTCTTCCTTGTGTCTGGGGTTAGTCTTTGGCTCTTTGTTTTCAAGATACAGTGAAATTGAATGTTTAACATTTCCTGTGTAAAGATTGTATTTTGTTAAATAAGGTGAATTACTGAGTGTGTCATTTATCACAGAGTTACTGTGCAAAGTCAGAGGAGTTGTCACAGCTGTGTTTTCCCATTTTTTTTGAGAGCAAAATGTCTTATTCAGTTCAGCGTTTTATATTGCTTAATGTTCAATAGATGGATGTGGAAAACCTCTGTAGCTTTGTCTTAAAGACTATGTCGTCTTTACATCAATTAAATTTTCAGTAGGAAGGCATTGGAAATTTCTTTTGTATGAATAACAATCACTGATAAAAATTGTTTGGACTGTTAACATGCCTGTCGACATGGGTAGATGAGGGATGGGATTGGGCTGTGGAAGTCAGAGGGGAGGGGGCAAGAAAGGTAAAAGAGAGAAGAGCTCAAAGAACTCATCAGAGAACTGGAAGCAAGAAACTACAGTACTACTTTGGGTCCTAAAGCATACTAGACCATCTCTTAACATTGCTAAAGAAAGCTTATTGGGAACCTAGATTAAAAGTTGCAAAATGGTCACCCTGGAGGACTTGTAATATGTAGAATGTCAATTTTACCATTTTTTTTGGAGGAGTGTTAGGCTTTAGACTTAATGGATGACATGCTGTGTTCTTTTTGTCTAGTGATATCGATCTAGTTGTTTTTGGGAAATGGGAACGGCCCCCTTTACAGCTGCTGGAGCAAGCACTAAGAAAACACAATGTGGCTGAGCCATATTCCATTAAAGTACTTGATAAAGCTACGGTAAGTAATAGTCTTTGGAATACTGATCGGAAAAGCTTTCAGACCCCTTAAGATGTTGGTGATAAATAGTGTTCTTAATTCATGAAGCAAATAAGACTGTCTTAAGCACAATGTTTTGCCCTGTCTATGCAAGATTTTAGTAGAATCTGTCTGTGCTTAGCAATAGCACACAGTTTTTTACACGGACAATGGTAATTCTGTGTACTGTATTTGCTGTAAGGCCATATTTTATGCTTACGTTGTCAATAAAGATCTGAAAGTCAGTATTTGCAAAATATCTAGTAAAATAAGTTAACTATTTCTATGAAGTTTTTCCACTGACCTTTGAGAGGACTTTGTTTAGCCAGGGGTCAGTAACTAGACCTGTCTAGCTTGAAACCCTGATTTTTCAGGTTGTCTTGTTTCTAGTGGCATAGTGAAGTGTTCCAAACCTAACATTTGTTTTTTCCCTTCCAAAATATGCTACTTAAGAGCTTTATTTCACTTGTGAAACTGATGTGTAGTATCTCTTGCATCTGTCTTGTAAGCCTAATGGATCACACTGAATATGCTAAAAGCTTAAAGTATGAGAATTTTATGTTACTGAGCAAGTGGTGTTTTCTCCAGGAGACTAAGTAGAGTATTCCAAGCTTCTATTAGCAAGCTGTTACGTTTTTGTGGTCTCTGAAATAGGGTGACTTTTAGGTCCAGAAGATTCCTGTGGCTTCTGTTGGAGTAGCAGTACATAACAGTAGCTCTGGTAATCTTTGGTTTACCTGAGAATGAGTGGGATTTTCAGAATCAGTGATACCAGTTAGTGATGGAAAATGGCGCTAGGCTTATCAATTTTACTAGCCTTTCTTATTTTATTCCCTCTGCTGTTGGTATAAAATGATGCTATACTTCTGCTCTTTTTTCTTTTCCATTTCAGATTAAAAATACAAGCAGTTCAATTTAAAATAAATGTTATCAGCTGAAGTTTAAGTTACGATTGTAAGACGTTTTTGTAGGATACTGCCTTCAAGGTGGTGGTGTGAGACTGAACTACATATTCAGTAGTTCTGTAATAATTTATTGCTGCCAGAAGAGGAAGTATTGCTACTCCTGCTTTGCTTTTATCCATTCTGGCTTTCGTTTGACTCTGCGGTGAACCAGTTCAGCTTGATAAACCAACAGACAGTGCTCTGTTTTTTTTTCTGCTAGGCTAGTCTTCTGTTGGTTTAGCAAGTGAATGGTGCTGTGCTGGGTCAGATGAATGCAGTTCCCACAGGTTATGAGAGTAGAATGTCTCCTGTTAACAGCAGTGAGTCATTAAATTAAGTAAATTTAGTTGTCTTACAAAACACAAATATTGCAGCTATGAAGGCAGTTATCTAATAGCTATGGGAGAGTACATGAGTGATCATAAGTCAATGTGATCATACATGCCTGTGTTTTTAATCACCTCACTAAAAAGTGTTTGCTTGTCAGTCAAGTTAGGACTATTGTTTTTTCTCAAAAACACATTTCCTTGTCTTGATAGTTGCATTCATTTGGACTGATAGTATCCATGTGTCTTAAGTGAGTAAGCTGGAGAATAGCACCAGTGTTGCATTTCTGGAGATTCATAAAACCTTGTTTTAATCTTTTCAGGTACCAATAATAAAACTTACTGACCAGGAGACAGAAGTGAAAGTTGACATCAGTTTTAATGTAGAAACTGGTGTGAAGGCAGCTCGGTTTATCAAGGAATACATGAAGGTATCAACCATATAATGAATGTTACACTACTTACCAAGGACGTGCTAGATGCTTAGCTAACCTTTTTTGGTATGGCTTAAGACTTTTGAAGATTTATTGCTGAAGACTGTTTTCATTAATACTAATTAAACATGGATATTTTAATTTATTTTCTACTGGTATCTACTCATTGTTGCCTTTGAGTGCTAGGTGTTTTGTGTGGATAAACCTGTACACTGAAAGGACTTCTACAATCATATCTAGATCTGCAGATAGGTACTAAACTTTGCTTCTAAAGCAAGTCTGTTCAAATTTTGCTTACCTTAAATTTAAGTGATGCTTGATTATGAGTACTATCTTGCCAAACAATGTCTAAAAACAATTCTTCTGTAGCTATGCACTTAAAATCAAGTTTACTTTTATGTTCTGCAGTAAAAGTACGGTTTAGATGGAAAGCTTTGACTATGAGTGACACTGGCATTCAAAGAAGGATATAAAAATCTTCCTGTTTAGGGGGGGGAAATAAATTTGATATGTAAGCTGTTTGATCAAAAAAGAGTTGAAGTCTATTCATCTGTTTCTAGAATAAAAAAGAAATGCATGTCTCAGTTCTTCCTGTGGAAATACTTTATAGTACAGTACTGAATAACATTTTTGTATTAGAAGATGAATCTTCTTGTGTTCAGATTGTGTAGTTCGTTCTTTGTTTTGGAATGTTGAAATTGTCATTGATAAGACTTATTTTGCTTTGCAGAAATATTCTTTGCTGCCTTACTTGATTTTAGTATTAAAACAGTTCCTCCTTCAGAGGGACTTGAATGAAGTTTTTACTGGTGGAATTAGCTCTTACAGCCTAATTTTAATGGCAATTAGTTTCCTGCAGGTAAGTCTGTTCCGTGTTTGTTTCTGTGTTCTTTAAAATATTTCAGTTTCTGTACTTATGCCCTGTTATGGTGCTGTTTCTTTAGACTCCCCTAGCAATGCACAGCTTTACTGTTATGGCTCTAGCTGTTTGATCATTGGCAGCTCCTATGGACTACCTCTCAAACCTCTAAGAACTTCTGTTCACTGTGTGAATTGAAACAGCAGCAGGAGCCTTGTGAACGGCATAGAGGCTGTGCATTGCTTTCTATACCAGGGCCTGTGATGTGGATTATGCTACCTTCCTGGGCAGCCTATTCCAGTACCTGATTCATCTTACTGACGTTTTGTAAATCTGCCAGGATGCAGTTTAAGTCTGTTGCTTCCTAGACTACTGGTACTGAATGTGCAGAGTAGCCGATTTCAGTGGTTTTTTTTTTTTAAATGATGAAATCAAAGAATCAAGTTTTTTAGTTATTTGTTGGTTAGGTTTTGACATACTTAAAACTGGCAGATATTGTAGGTAACTGATGAATTAGCTAATGAGTTATAACTTCTTCCAATACATTTTTGTGACAGTGAGCTTTGTACGAGTATGACTAGGTACGTTAGCGTCTTTCAGCAGCTGTGATAATGGAAAAACCTACATATTCTGCTGCTGTTAATGATTAATTGAAATGTTACTATAGATTTTACATACTTTATATAATATGGGGAGATTGAGAAAAGAACTGTATTTCAGTGGGGGTAAATAGATTCCCTCTCTGCTTCTGAAAACATTAAGACCAATGGATTTTATGTGAAAGATCAGGTATTACTCTGTTACTAACTAAGCCGTAATGTAGTATGCAGTACTTCTTTATTGCTTTTGGCTTAGGGAAAAGAATTTACTAATCCTCAAAAAGCTGGAAGAGGAAGGAAGAAAGAATTCTTTGGCTTCCAGTGCTGCCCCCTCTTGGTTATGTGAAAGTAGTTTAAGTACATGAAGAATTAATGACTCAGTTCGGACTTGTGTAAAGAGATTATACTCAGCTGTTTAAATGAGAGCTTTTTGTTGCACTGTTACGGTCTGAAAAGCATTAGTTTTTAATAATTAACAACTGTTCTGTGTCACAGCTGCATCCAAGAATTGATGCCAGAAGAGCTGATGAAAACCTTGGAATGCTTCTGATAGAATTTTTTGAACTCTATGGAAGGAATTTTAACTACTTGAAAACTGGTATTAGAATAAAAAATGGAGGTGCCTATATTGCCAAAGAAGAAATCATGAAAGTCATGACTAATGGATACAGACCATCCATGCTATGTATTGAAGATCCTCTCCTGCCTGGTAAGATTGTACACTTCTTGCAATATTCTGGAGCTCTGGCTCAACTTGTGCTCTCACAGCTTATGTTAGAGTCCCTAAAGTCTGTCAAATGAGTTAAGAAGCTGCACTGAGAAGAGGCTGTTGCTGGTGTCGAGCTACAGTTATGGTGATGGGCAAGGGATAAGGACCTGAAGTATTTCAAGATTCATAGCCTGAGTAAATTGGATTGCACGCAAACAGTGCATGTACATAATGCATTGGAGATTCAGAACTGTTGAGTGTATAATAAGATTCTCTAACAGTGTGGAGGGTAGTGAAAGAAAGAGGTCCAGGAAATCCTGGAAGGGGGTTTGTTAGTAGGAACAGCTCTCCATTGTTCATTATGAGAGAATGAGAATGGAAGGTGTAGCTTTCCTGCCACAGTCTGTGGTGCCATACTTCGGATAAATTATACCATATGGGAAAGAAATGCCCCAGATGAGGTATCTGTCCTGCAGGGCGGTGCAGCAGAGACTGCACAGAAACATGGGTGTATATCCATGAATGTGTAGCAAGGGAGCAGCCGTATTATGGTGTTGGTGTGAAGAGTGGTTTGCATAACTGGCTTCTGTACTGCACAGGGACCTTTAGAGAATGCCAGTTATAGTTGCATGTACTTTTGAAAGTAACTAACTTAAAATATTTTTTTTTCTTTAAGATTTGATTTTGATTCAGTAACCTTCAAAGTAATCAAGATTAATTTTGGCTGAGCTCCTGAAAAAAATTTCCAGCTCTATAGTACTCAGTTTGGATTCTATTTAGACTGTCACAAGTAGCTGAAATTCCAAACCAGCTTTTTAACAAAGACAATTTTCAGTTAATTTGGACTTCAGCGTTAGTATTTCTAGAATGTAATTGGCACTCAAACTCCATACTGTCACATCTTGTGGGTAGACTGCTTATATACAGCACTTTTAAAGCAAATACCATGGATCAGGAGCTGAAGTCTGGCACCTTTCTAAATACGCATATGCTGAATGTTCATATTTCTCTAGAACAGGTTGCAAGCTAAGATACTCATTTGTCTAACCACATCTCTGATAATGTTTGTAGCTCTGAGTTTGTGTCCATCATGATTCTTGCACTTGGCCAGGCATAGGTGTGATTTTGCAGAACTTTCATTAGGTTATTGAGATTTCCTTCAGTAGCTGTGTACTTACTTGCCTGAAGACCCATTTGAGTAGCAGCATGAGCCACATTTCTCTAGAGTCAAAAATCTTTACTGTCCTCCAGTTCTGTTCCTTCCTATCCGCTGAGGACTGAAAGAGAAGAAATTATGTATGCTGCACAATGTTTTAATCACTGCTAATAGTGCTTTGGAATTTTTTCTTCTCTTCAATGACTCTTCAGAGAAGAAAAAAAACCTTGCAAATCCAGCAGGGGTTCTGAACTGTTTGTCCTAGCATAAATCTTGCAGAAGCAAAGAACTATAGGTTAGAAGAAAGGTATCTAGTTATATGCTATCAAAGAGTTGATAAGAATTAAATTTTAGATGAGGTTATATAGGGGTGAGATAATGTAATTCTTACAGGAGAGAAAGTGTTTTGGCAAGGGAAATGAAAGCTGACAATAATTTGAAGTTATCTGACCACTATGTCCCATAGGGATATTTTCTGGCAGCTACCACAGAGCTTCAGAACTTGTCTGATGGAACTAGGAGGAAAATTATATAGAACATATAGGGTGGCTCTCTGAATCGGATCTCATGAATACAGCCTCCTTAGATCTAGACTGAATCACATATTCCTACAGTATCTAAAAGTACCTGTCAAGTGTATGTAGATAATGTCTAGAATTCTGTTAATAAGTTTAGTTCTGTTACTGCTTGTGTCCCAGTACAAAAAACTTTTCCAAGGGTTCAGGTCTTTGTCCAGTTGACAAGTCATCATCTCTGCTTGATTAGTTTATGGTCAGATCCACTCACTGTCTAACTCCATGAGGGTCAGTGCCAGTACTGTGGAGGAGATGGGAACAAGTATTTCGGTAAAGAATGGACACACACTTCTTGACTTAAGTTAGCATAAGCTGCTGTAGAGTTTTTCTCTCAAACCTGTTTTTGCACTGTATGCATAAGTTTTTAATCTTTTTTATTTGTGATCCTTTTTTAGCCTGATCACAGCTTTCTCTAAAGTTCTGGTTAAGCCTTGGAAGAAGACTTTGAAAGATGATTTCTTAATCCAGAAATCAGACAAAAAATACAGGGATGAAAAAAAGCCTTTCAGTTTCTCAAGATTATCCAAGTAGTGTAAAAGTCCCTCCTATGAGTGTATGCACTAGTTCAGCAATAGGGTGCTGAAAGGTGTAACTCATAAGAACACCTTTAGACAGTCTTGTAGGGGACAGGACTAAGTTCAGTGGGATTAGTTCTTTTAAGTTGGAGGAACTGTTTTTCCTTCAGTGTGAAATGGTTATGTCAGGCTAACAGATAAATAATGTCATCAGAAGGATATGATACTTCAGTTCTACCTGCTCCGTAGCTTCTGTTAGTTCCTAGATTTGGAAGGAATAGGCATTAACCTGTTGTGTTGCTGTTTTGGTCGTAGTGGGTTTTGCTCAGATTCTGCTGGGTGCTGTGGGGTTTCCTCTGAAATTCTCAAAGCCTGATTATTGGGTGCTAGAGGATTATAATTTCTGATTTGAGAACCAAGATTCCAACAAAGATGTCAGGAGTCTACAGCTGAAGTGGGAAGTGTGTTGAAATCTGGATTTGAGATGTCAGACTAATCTAGCTGGTGATACATTTTAAAGTGGTAGTTTATACTTGATCTTCATACGTAGCCTAAGATTGTTCATCTTCAGTTAGTGTCCTAGGACAGGGTAACGAGATGAAAATCTTTCCTTTGGCATCATCCGAAGAAGGGAGTTTCCATAAACATCTTGTAGCTGCCACCATTTCAGTTTCTCAAAGCAGTTGTCTTTTCTTTGATGTGTAAAAAGTGAAAGCATTCATTTAGGAGAACTGCAAAGCTAGGCACTCAGAAGTCTGTTCACAGGAACATGCTGGAGCAGGGTAGATGACATCATCCTAGAAGAGGTTTGTGCCGAGTTGGTCTAGCAGTATCCTGTCTTGGAAGACATGACTCCCGTTGCAGGTGACAAGTCTTTAATCCGTGGTTGTAAAACAAACTTGGCATTTACTCAGTAGATTGTTAGGGAAGCTAATTATTTTATGCCTTTGTGAATCAGGTGATTATCAAGGTCATTCAGTCATTTCTGATGCTCAGAACAAGAATGATTTTGATCTTGATTCAGATTGGCAGTG
The DNA here is from genome assembly GCF_965638725.1 of Aptenodytes patagonicus. NCBI lineage: Eukaryota > Metazoa > Chordata > Aves > Sphenisciformes > Spheniscidae > Aptenodytes > Aptenodytes patagonicus. The sequence goes on from NC_134950.1 coordinate 79,686,055, forward strand.
GCAAGACTTGCTAAATTGCAGTTTAAGACTTGGAGTTGAACCTGTGCTGCTCCCTTCATGAGAAAGGTTGTTCTTGATCCTGAATTGCTATGGGCACTAACAAAAGTTCTAAATCCTAAATTCAATGCATTTTCTTTGAAAAGAGGCTCTTCAACTTGCAGGAGTAATTATGCTTCATGTTGCTTCCTTCTTCATCTTGATAGGTCACAAATACAGGAAGTAATTAGATTTGAGATTGGCAACAACTATTGGGATTATCTGTTCTAGCCTTAGTGGCTGCCCAAAGTTATTCATTGCAGCTTTTCAGTATTGCATTAGATCCTGCAAATAGATGTGTGTGTATATAAAATATATGCCTTTATAAAAATACACAAATACCTTGAAGTTAGCATCTGAAAGAACCCCTTTAATGCTGAGTGTTGCAAAAAGGTACTTACTAGATAATAGCTTAACATAAATGGATCTGCTTCAGTCCTAGCTCATGGTCTTATCTTTACCTTTCCAGGCCATGTTCTTAAAACTGCTTCAGGTAATGGAAGGCTACCTGATGGAGTGGTAATACTGATAGTGAGCGATGGAAATCTTAGACATGCTCCTTAGGGATGAAGGGTTTGTAAGAAAGAATGAGGATTGAATTATACATGAAATCATACACCATTGTTATCTACTAATGTACATCTGAGGATTGAAGTCTGTATGATTTTTTTAAAAGAATGAGAGCATTTGGATTATGTGCTTTAACTGATCAGTCTGTAGATTGTGACAAAAGAATGATGCTCAGGTATGTAAGACGTGATCTGCTAATGAGAACGATCTCTCAGAAGAAAATCTTTTCAGGACAGCAAATGCAAATATGTGATCTTCTGGCTTCTTTAATGTGTTGCTTTCTGGATTGGGTAGGGCCACCTCTATACAGACTTGGCTGGTACAGTTCACAGTAGCTCGCGTAGTAGCTTTGGCTTCCATACCTGCTTTTCAGCTGCAGCGCAAGTCAGAAGCTCTGCAGACTGTACAATTGAATAAGATGTATTTATTCAGACATTTTTATGGACTAGTTACAGGTGCAGAATGAGGCAATCCAGGAACCTAAGTGTGCTATGGCATGAGCTATCCTGCCTCTGTTCTCAAATCTGCTTCAGTCAAGACTCATACACAACTTTGGTTTAAACTGAACTGCCTGAGTTTGCCCTAAGTGGATTAGGGAAGGCTTATGATTTCTTTTGCTGGCACAACAGTGGAGGTGGCAACAGCTGATGAAGGGAGTAACCAGCAGTTTGTAGCAGCAGTGTCTTCATTTTGGTGTAACTCCATGCAGGATGCATGTCAAATGTAGCAGCCGTAGCATCAGATTGGACTAAACTAATAAAATTCGTTTGTGTGTGTATTCTTAATTCCTGTTATGTGAATTTATAGAATCATTTAGGTTGGAAAAGACCCTTAAGATCATAAAGTCCAACCGCAGATGGAACTCGAATTTAGTGGTAGGTGCAGTTGTGTGTATTTAGCCACATGTTTATATTCCATTTCTGTACTGCTTCTCAGTTTCATTCTTTTGTATATATGTTTAGCATGTCATTATGTGGAAGGTGGCATTGTTGCAGGATGCAACAATGCGTCCTGCCCCTGGAAAACCTGTACTGAATTAATCATTGTTTTTCTAGTAGAATTAGCATTTTTGTGTTCTGTTTTCTTGACCACTGAAATACCTTGGTCTCTGTTCAGCTGCCTTTGGACTAAGTCCTTTGTGAAGTCCTCTGTTACTTTGTAGTGCAGCTCTGGACTTAACTACAATGTGTTTCTTCCTAGATTCGCTGTCCCAGACCCACATTGGTCTCTGCTTCTACTTCAGGATAGAGTCCAATTGCAAATATGCCATTTAGAGAGGCTTCTGTAATTTTGAGCCTAGTAGCTGCTGGATACTGCAGCGGTGCTTTCAGAACAAGATACTGAAGTAACTGAGTAAACAGGAAGTATTTCTTGATCAGTTTTTATTTGACCATATAAATTACTGAAGAAATTCTGTGTTCCCAAAATGCTGTTGTGTTCCCAGTCTGTTTTCATTGATTATGCTTTTCTGTTAAGTGGCATTATAGTTGGAGAATCTTGAAGGACTAAAATGTGTTGTCAAGTAGTAAAGCCAAGGCTGTTTTTTTTTTTTTTTCCCTGGATGGTGGGACCTCAGCATGTTTGTTTATAATGGCTTGCTGGACAAAATACTTCAAGTGAAGGGTTTCTCTAAAGTCAAATTCAGCCTCACTGGATTCAGTCCTCCAAAGGATAGATTCTGTCCTTCACCATCAATTTTCAAAACAGATTTTTAATTAAAACCTGTTCATGGGCCCTGATCTGATTTTCAAGCTTAAAATAAACATGTTCGGTGGTTCATCCCTTTCCAGTGTTCTCACAGCATTTCAAGCATCATTCTGAAGGAGGGAACCTTTTACTGTAAGCAGCTTTCTACCCACTCAAGTTCTAGTCTGTATTTTAGACATGCAATTTGAAGGAAGTTTTCTTTGTATTAAATTGAGTGGTGACAGTGAACCTTTGGTGTCTGGTGCCAAATATATCTACAAAAAAAACCCCAAATGTTTCTTCTGGCTAGTAATGGCAAGCTCTTTCTAGGTGTCAAATGGGAGACCAATGCTTGTACATTGTCACTGATACAGAAGCTTTAGCATGTTCTTAACTCTGCAGTTCCTCACGCATGGCACTGGATTTGGAAGGCGTTCTGCTATAAATGTCACTCATGCTTCAAGAGGGGCAGTCAAGAAGTGCCACTAACTTGATTGAAAAACAATGCTGTACAAACTTCTGGAATCATCTATGATAGATTTTTACAAACTGGTTTATCCTGTGGAGATAAATAATCTGTATGAGCTGGTTTATTAATCTGTAGTTTTGATAAGGTTAAGTAGGGGTTGATGTAAGTATACCTGGCCCTATGAAGGTAATGTGGTTGCACAAGTGGAATTTTAAGCTGAATTTGGCCTGCAGAAACTCCACTGGTAAGTGAGACATGATGCTTTAAGCTTGGTAGGTTCCCTCTTAAAAGACAGCTATAAGAGCTTTAAGCTGATGTCTGTTCTCTGTTTCTTTCAGGCACTGGTACATCGGTATTTTAAAAGTGGTAAATTGAATGCATAATGTTAAGTGTCATTCCTAAGATTAGCTGCTTTTATTGAGATAGGCACATTTAGTTGTTCCTGATATGAGTAGGATGGGCTAACCGGTTTAAACAGAGTTAAGCTGTATTGTTAAGGCTTCTGAGCTTTAAGTATGAATAATTTTCTGGTTACTGATATTAAAAAAAGATGATCTGATGACTGTCACATTATTTCAGGAAACGACGTTGGCAGAAGTTCTTACGGTGCCATGCAAGTGAAACAAGTTTTTGATTATGCCTACATTGTTCTTAGCCATGCAGTATCACCACTTGCAAGATCATATCCAAATAGAGATTCTGAGAGGTAATTAGTCCACTTTTTGAATATCCATTTGTCTGTGTAATCAATTAGGAATGTTTGGGTCTAAATAAAAGGAATATTGTTATTTATTGTTTAACTGTGGCTGTATTGAAATCTGCCCAGAAATTTAGGCTGCCCAGTGGTATGAGAGTGTAATACCTCAATGTGCAGCACTGAAATGAAGACAGCATGAGAAAACCCAGGATGAGTCCAATGTGAGGTTCTCTTAGTGTGGAAGGAAGCCAGAAGATAATTGGTCTTTCCTCAAACATTCTGCTTAAAGTATTTCAAAGGAAGGTCTGCTGGTTTAATGTTTGGTATGGTGTGTGTCTGTACTATGGCAGAAAGAAATGTGTGTGATCAAATTGCTTGTTTAGACACACTGACATGTGAGACTTTTTAAAGATAGATTAAAGGTGTATCTATTAAATGTGTACTGGCTGACAATTCTTGTTGCTGAATGAAACTTCATTCTTATATAAGTATAGATAGAACAACTTAGGGATTCCTGAAGTTTTGCTTGTGCCTTGGGTCCTGGCCTTCGTTAACTTCTCTGTGGTTCTCCAAAGGATATAGTCATTCTCTTATGAGGTGTACCTGTATTTATTACAGACATCAAAGAGTATATTTGTAAATGCATTTAATGGAAGCCTCAGATGTCATCAATATGTGTACTTCACATGTACACTTCTTACTGTATTTGGGGAAAATGTTTGAATTTTGTCACAACTTCAAACCTGGGGAGAAGTCCCAGCAGCAGTGTTCAGGTGTTGTGCATCTGACCTGTCTTTCTGCTAGTTCTGGGCTGTCTGTGCCAGTGATGCCTGAGTCTCAGAACTTGTCATGCCAGTGGCTTGCCATTCTGTCAAAGGGAGTGGTGCTGCAAGAGGAAAAGCATTCAACAAAGCCCTATATGCAAGTAGTTACCACAGCACCAATCTTGTCAATGCCAAAGGACCTGTAGGTGGATGATGAGCTGTTTGGTAACAAGTTTGTTGCAGAACCTCAACAGCAGTTCATGTGCAGTCTCAGTTTTTAGTTAAACCTGATGTGCCTGGGCAATCCAGGTGTATTTCAGATCCTTCTTCCACCTGTTAGGCAGAGTGGTCCAGGCTCTGTATAAAGACTTTTCTGGTGGTCTGACCTAAAGCCTTAGCCATCCAGGAGCCCTTTGTCCTGATCCATTTCTTACCTTTTCTAGGCTTGTTAGTGGTAAGTTAAACTGTAAACAATGGGCTCCCTTTAAGAGCAGTGACTAGCTATATGACATTTTACTAGAAGGATCAACAGAGACTAAATGAAGAACACTTGAAAGGGTAGGAACTTGCAGGAGGCTGAACTCCCCAGGCTGACTTGAGTTTATTCAGTTTTGTCATAATTGGGGCTAGCTTCCTCCTAAGTGGAATGGTTTGTTCTTGAACTACCTGGTGGGTTTGAATTTATATTGGCTCTTTCCAGGGAAAATTTCTGTGTACAGAGTCCTATTTTGTAGATGACAATCTCAGTAGATTTCAAATCTTTCTGGATAATCATCATTACTGTTTTTTTTTCAGGGTCAGTCCAACTCAGAGGAGCACAAGCCTATGTTAATTTAAGGCTTTCTAGCCAGCTGCTGCTTCTGATATTCCCAGTGTGAAAAGAGAGTCAGATTTTGGTCCTTCAGCATAGGCCTTTTTCTTGTCAATGTTCTGTAGTAACAAGTCCCACAGAATAATAAGGGGTAGATTCAAATCACTCTTACCAGTATCTTCATTCAAGCTTCCAAATATAACATCTGGAGTGTAGTGGGAGTTGAAAGCTATCTTCTGTCTGAGTGGAAACAGTAATCAGCTGAGTCCTGAAGGTAATTCTTACAGCTACAGGAATTACCTTAACACTGGTTTGTCCCCAGTCTCTCTCACCCATCCTCTTTCAAGAATGGCTCAGGAGAGGTTGATAGACAGTTCAGTAGATCTTGTAAAAGCAAAGAGAGTCCCATCATCTTGTAAGGAGGGGTTTTCCTAGTAGGAAAATGAGGACGCTGATCCATTTTTGAATCTGTACAACTTGTACGCAAGGTTAGGTTTGGTGTTGTGACTTCAGCCAAGGTCGTTGAAAATCATGATTGATTTCTTAATATTTGGGGCCACGGGGACACGAGTGTAGCTGTAAAATATAGTTGTGGACAGGATAGCTCCTGCTTAAGGGTCAGTGTCATGTGCTTTGAACAGCTTTAGTATGGTCTTTGACCATAGCCTGTCTCTAGAGAAGAGTGTGTCATCTTAAGTGAGCTAACTAAAGAAGTCTGTAAGGAGTGATATTTTCATAGAATCATTTAGGTTGGAAAAGACCTTTAAGATTATTAGGTCCAACCGTTAACCTAACACTGCCAAGTCCACCGCTAAACCAGGTCCCTAAACACCACATCTACATGTCTTTTAAATATCTCCAGGGATGGTGAATCCACCACTTCCCTGGGCAGCCTGTTCCAATGCTTAATAACACTTTTGGTGAAGAAATTTTTCCTGATATCCAGTCTAAACCTCCCATGGTGCAACTTGAGGCCATTTCTTCTTGTCCTATCACTTCTTACTTGGGAAAAGAGACTGACACCCACCTTGCTACAACCTCCTTTCAGGTAGTTGTAGAGAGCAATAAGGTCTCCCCTGAGCTTCCTTTTCTCCAGGCTAAAGAACCCCAGTTCCCTCAGCTGCTCCCTGTAAGACTTGTTCTCTAGACCCTTCACCAGCTTCATTGCTCTTCTTTGGACATGAAGTTTTAAGTTAGTGACCATTTTCCCAGCTTTATTCTGTTTCTTGATAAACCACAGGAAACCTTAGCAGATGTTTGGCAACAAGCTCTTGCTCATTGATTCACGTTCTTTGAAATAGTGGACTATCTGTTACTACCCTGTCTATGGTCTCTATTAAGGTGCAATTTCACATTATACCTTGTCTAGCCTAACTATCTGTGGGCTATCTCCTGTCAGCTGCTCTTTTTCTTCCTTCTCGGTCTGTATATTCCTGACTCTTGCCTTGGATCAGATCTAGCAATCCTGCAGTCAGAAGGTGAGTCAGATGAACTTTCTGGTCTGACTGAAACAAACACATCAATGCTTCTGTCATATCAAGAAGTTGATCTGGGCTTGTGGCTGCATGATGGGTGGATCAGAAGCAAGAGAGGCAGCAGGAGTTCATGTTTGGGGAAAGATGGGAAGAGTGGTATTGTACCACTTGACAATCATAAGTTATGCTGATCTGGATGTGACAAAGATGCATCCTTAGGTTAATACGTATGTCTGTAGATCAGGATGTTGGCTTACGTGTTGACCTGTCGCATGGTTCAGATGTGAATGTGTGCTCAGACTGCATCTCTAAGCAGCAGCGTAGCCACATTTGGGAGGCAGACGAGGTCATATGAAATGAGGAATGGAAGACTGGTTCTGCTGTGATGTGCCCTTCCAGTATAACTAAGACTTTTGAAACCTTTCTTCATTTCCTAGAGTTGCAGATTGGCACCAATAAGGAGGAACCTGTTACCAGACGTGCAGGTAGATGAGGGAAAGGGACTGTCGTGCCCACAGGCCAGAGCTCAGAGTTCGAGGAAACCTTGGCAGGGTTTTGTTACTGCGTGTCTGGAGTTGTCATTTACAGGTGATGATCTTCAAAAAAACAATAGTTTGGGCCATATATAGAGTGGTCTTTCTATCTGTGCTTGAAAGCTGCTTGGTCTCTTCCTAGTGTACAGTTCAACTGATCTAACTGCTGACAGGTCTGTATGTTCAGCTTGGGTTGCCCCTGGTTGGCCAAGATAGTCCTGGGAGCTGTCAAAGGGAATGTTAAATTTGCCTGCTAGATCTGCTGACACAGAAAGAAATGTGCTGTCTGAAACAGTCCTTCCTTTGCTTCACATCTTGAATGGTGGGTGGCTGTTGCTAGAATGCATGCTGTCTCTTAAGAGGTATCAGCAATATCAGCTTTTCCTCAACAGAGTATTTGTCTGGGTAATGGTTTTAGATTTTTTTTATCATCATACTCAAGCAGATCCTTCTCAGGTGCTCCTTAGTCTTCTTTTAGATTATATTGCCTTTCTAATACCAGGGGGATATTTCATAAGTTCAATTAAGGCCTACTGAACAGTTATTTTAACTGTTCTTTCACAGACTTGGTGTTTTTTCCCTGCTCTGGTACTCGTTCATGCGAAGCTTGGCTGGAGCTTTAGATATTTGATTTTACTGAATCTTATGTCAGCAATCTGAGCCTTTTAAGAGTGATCTTAAGATTTATTTGCATCGTAGTTGTGCTGTAATGACAGCTAGAAAGTGTCCCTGTGAACTGATGGCTTGCAGTGTGTAAAAAGAGGCGCTTCTAACCTCTTACCATAAAATAAACTAGGTATGTAAATAGCTTATTCCTGGTTTTACTTTAAGGTTTTTCCTTTAATAATTATCATAAAGGGGCATCTTTCATAGGAGAACTGTCTAATTTTCTTAACCAGTTAACTGTGTTTTTTCCACGTTTTCCAAACAAGCATCTCTGAAGAATTGTGGGAGTGTCTCATACATCTGTAGAAATTCTGGCCTCAGCCAAAAAAAGAAATGCAGAAGCATGGAATTTCCTCATACTGAAGATGGGGCAGATTAATAGGTTTTTTTGTTCCTAAGCATTTTCAGTGTTGAAAACAGAAATAAGCACAGTTTTTAAATGTTTATTTTAAAAAATTGTTCTCTGACCCTGTGGATGTGCTTGAGTCCCATACATATGAAATGGTGTTCTTTGAGAGCAGTATCTAGTTTGATCACGCTTGCTTCCTCTTTCCTTGCTGCTGTATTAAGTATATGGCAGTATAGCCTTCATCACCTTTCAGTTTCTGATGTCTCATAATGAATGTTTTTAATTTTGGTGTATGAACAATGTAGCATGGATCTGCCTTTGAACTCCTGACCTCATAACTTAGCAAATTTCTTTTTTTCTAACTTTCTACCAAAATGAGAGTTTGGGGCTTTGATCTCTATTCTCTGTGAAAGGAGCTAGTGAGAGAAGAGATTCCCAGGTTCTGTATGTGCAACTCTGCCATAATTGTTGGTGTAGCAGTAGTTTCACCCTTTATGCCTATTTGATAGCAGGCATTTTTGGTCTATCAGTCACCCAGGCTGATAAAAATACCATCCTATATCATTCATTTTCATTCTGGTATATGAAGGCATGACTATGGATTTGCTTCTGGGAAAGTACTCCAAGAAGCTTCAGACTTGACAAACTCCTTCTCCATAAGAGCTTGTGTTATGCAGTCCATGTTCATTTTCTGGTTCTAAGACCACAGCTGGTAGTAGTTGTGAAATTTATAGGTTATCCTGGAGTAAAAGCTCAAATCTTTCTGAAGGCATTCTCAGATGAAACTTCTTAGCTGCAAGATTTCCTTCTCTGTCCCGGTTCTGGAGACCCAGCATATGTATGTTTGAGTCCCGTACTGGCATTGCTGTTTTGGGAACTGCAACTTCAGGGCCACGGCTGATTCTCTGCAGTATTGGTCATCCCTGTCTTCATTTTGTCTCCTCTGGCTTAACTTCCTTTTTGAGATTGAGAAACCTGAACTGCATCGAGTAGTTAAAATGCTGTTATGTCATGGGAGTGTACATTGACAAAATACTATCCTCTGTGTTATTTGTTCCTTTCTTAATGTGCTCTACTTAGCTATTGAACTGTGGTTTCCAAAGAATTACCTGTTATAACTCAGATTTTTAGCTGCTGAGTGGTGACAATCACACCTTTAATTCCGCATGTAAAATTCAAAATTTTATTTTCCAACATGCATCGTTTTATCTACATTACATAAATAGAATGGTGGATGACATTCATTCTGTCCGTGAGGCCCTTCTGCAGCTATTGGACTTGAACTTAGATGATATTACTTGGTTCAATGTTTGGTTAAAATGCCGGACTGCCTTTTTCAGTACTAACACACTGACATGTCTTTAAAGTTGGAAGACCAAATATGGAACATGTGGTACTTGGTCCTGCATGAAATAGTAATCCCTAAGCCAGTAGGAGAATTATTGCTCCTTTAAAGGAGCTCCTATTGAATCATAGGTCAATTTATGAATTGACCTAATAAAGGTGGTCTAAATACACTTAGGCTATGTATGTCCTCCCTTCCCATTACACACCTAAACCAAAAGAAAATTCCAGTACAGGTACAACATACCTTTATGATGTGAAATACAAAAATAAGTTTTATTGTAACCGTTGAAGATTTTCAAAACTGAAATAAGATTACTTTCTCCAAGATGGTAACTTTTCACAGCCCATTTTTGTACAGTAGTCAGTCCTTCATCTATCTTGAGCGTGGAGTTTATAGTTAGTGTTTCAGCCACTAGTCCCCAATGAAAGGAAAGCTTGAAGGTTTAGCTCTCAAACAAGGACGCAACTCCTGCTCAAGAAGTACAATTCAAATAGCTGAATGTTGGGAAGGTATGTTGGAAAAATATTACTTTGTACTTGTTGATAACTAGTCACTGTTTAGCAGGACCAGGTAGGCTTTCTCTGAACCACTTACTGTCATGAATTTTCTTAAATTCTAACTTATTCTGGTTTTGGAGCCAGTCTCTTTCTTGTTTCCACTACCTCACGATCCATGGTACTTCCTTTATAATTGTGGGGATCTTACACCTTTTAAGTTGTCTTGTAAATCTGTAAGCAAGTACTAGTGAAGGTCTCTGTCTTCAGTGTGAAGGTCAGCTGGGGGGCTGGGATATTAATGTCTTCAGTGCATCCCATGACTGTTGTAATCCAGATTCTGTGGAAAAAATATTTTCTGTATGGAGAAATGCAAGAACATGTAAATTGCTTTATCAAGTACACTGGCATCTGCAGGTACATTCTTGATAATTAAGGTGCACTCCATTTAGAAATACAGAGTAAAAATCTTACCTATGTGTCAGTGCTTGCATGTTAGTATGGTAGAAGATAAGTAATATAGTAATGTAAAAATTGTGATGCTTCAGTGGATTAAATGGTGTGCTAAGGAAATGAAAATTCAAAAGGATTCTTTGGTTAGGGATATCTTAAACTGACTTTTAGCATAATTTAATTGCTTGTTGAAATGCTTGCAAATATGTAACCAATAGTCTTTGTTTAATACTTAATTGAAAAATTTTTTTAGCACATTAGGTAGAATCATCAAAGTGACCCAAGAAGTGATTGACTACAGGGCCTGGATTAAAAAGAAGTGGGGGAGCAAAATTAATTTATCACCTGAACTTGGTAGGTATTGCAAGATCTTTGAAACAAACATAAATTTTTTCTTGAATTTGATGTAATTCAAAATACTCATGTCTTGAAATTAATCACTTTCAGATATGTAGGAAAAAATAAAAGAAATTTGTAACTTTCTAACCCAAGACTAGTTTACTCTGAGCCTGCTTTTCAATTAGGTTGTTAAACTGCAGCTCTTCTTAGACCTCAAGGCCCATGTGTTTGTATTCTGTGCTCTTAAATGATACTTATGTTTTCTGTTAACAGATAATAGGTTGAAAATAAGAGACCAGATAGCTCCGTGCAATGGAGAACAGCAACAGAACAGAGACTCTGAACCATCTTACAACCAACGCTTGGCTTTGTCATTGGCTAGTACACAACAGTTATCCTCTGGCTCATCTGCCTCTTCTGTATCATCGCTCTCCGGCAGTGACATTGTAAGCTTTTTCTTTTAATGGGTTAAACTAAGAAGTGCAGAGTTTATCATACTCTTCAAAGCCTCAACTGATACAACAGCAGTTAATGAGATGCTGTCCCTAAGCTGCTACAGCAAATTAATAGCTTCCCCTGCTCAGAAAAATTACTGAAATCAAGTATTTTTTCATTAAATTAAATGGGTCTTAATTCCATCCTAAATCTTTGGTACTCTTTGTGGTGGTAGTTAAATGTAATAAAATATGAAAACCCAAGTTAACAGTAGCTAATTAAGTAGAAGAGTAGAAATATATCTTCATAAATCTTCCCATCAAGCAAAATCTCCCATTGTCAAATCCTGGTCCTTTTTTTCCACGCCCCAAACTGAACATGAACATCATATCGTGCTGTGAAGGTGAATAATATTCCTTACGGTTTTCAGCCAAGCAGTCAATTCATGTTTTAACGGTAATGGGGCCCTCATATGTAAAGTCTTGCTGTCAGCTTCCTTGTTTGAAAGTGTAATTTGAAAGTAATTGCTGGGCTTTATTGTAGCTTCCTGGAAGAGGAGGCTGTAGTCTTTTTAGGTATGTTCCCAGACTCTTAAGATTCTATAAGGTGTTTTTGTTTCGGTATGGAGTTAAATCAACAGGGAACTGGGCAGTGCAGATTATAAAGCACAAAATTGCATTGCATGGCATGAGGTGCTCATTACAAATCTACTGAAGCATTCTGTGCTAGGTAGAGGTATTAACTGGAACAAGGTGTAATACTCAGTTAACTACAATAGCGAGTAACTGGATGATGCCAAGAGAGGTCCAAGTACCTGTTTCTTGACTGCTTTCAAAAACTAGTCAAATATGGAATTAAAAGTTGGGAATTGTATTCAATAAAAAATTAATAACTTTTGAGGGACAAGTGCCTTCTTTATATGTTCTGGTTACTTTCTGTAATTCCTTTACACTACTGAATTTTCTGTGTTGAATTGTCTTTTCACTCCACCTCCAGTAAATAAGGTAAATGTAAGTTGCACTGTCTGGCTAATGGAAAAAGAACAGCATGATGCTTGCCAGTGATGCTACTAGCCATGCTCCTGGTTTGAGTATGTCAGTGAGAAAGATTCTGCTGCAATAAGTTTTATGAGAAAATGCAAATATTTGCTTAATATTGTGCACTCCCAAGGTAATGGGTGGTTAGCGGTTATGACCTCCCCTTAGTCCCATTTTGCCTGACGTTGAAGATGAAACTTCACTGCCTGATGCCAGAGAAATTAATGAAAAGTGAAAAGGAAGCTCTCAACAAGAAAGACCTGCAATCAGTTTGGGCATCCACAAAGTAAATGCAAATGCTACCCTTTTTAACAAAATAAAAAACCTTATGCCCATGTGCTTGTGACAGACCCTGGTTTAAGCCCTGGTCACTTATTGGTGTTAAGTCCTTAGTAGACTGCCAGCATGTTATCTTAACTTGGAATGGAATGGCAGGTTTCTGACAAATAACTGGTGAGTTCATCCTACTCACACTTGGATATGTGAGGGTGAGCAAGTTCTGGTTAAGCAGTCCTGAGCTGCACCTGATTCAGCAAAAGCAGCCTATTCTGCCAGAGTCAAAGAGGCTGTCCGTGGCATGATCTGGCATAATACTATGCCTAGGTTCCAGCAAGGGAACATCTAGCATGTGTGACAACTGGTATTTGTGCCAAAACTTCTGGTGCGCTGCAAATAGATATGATGCAGTGAACTTTGGTACCAGCTTCAGAACAAGGGAATATGAATATGGTGCATCTCATCACTGTAGAGTTATATATAATGTTAGCTCTGATCTTGTGGAAGGATTGTTTTTCAGGAATGATTCTGTATTCATTTAGAATATAGAAGTTCAAAGTTAATCTTCTGAACTTCTCTGATACTGAAGACTGAAAGCAAGGTACAGATTATAAAGAAAATGCAGGAGGCAGGGAGGTCCTAGATTGACGGTTTGCTGATCTCTTCCCAATAATTAACGTTTTATTTTAATAGCAAAATACTCATCCCTATGATGTCACTGTTAACCTTAAGCACAAGGTCTGCGTCAAGACGTTGTTTCTGGACATGTATTTTGCAGGACTGCAGAATATCTTTTGCTGTGCATCAACTACAAGATCCTAGCTGTCAAATTAGAGGGACTTGATAGTGTGTTTGCTTTTCAATTTACTGCTAAAGTTTCACTGGTAATAGTGATCAGCTGCACCTTGACCTTTTTGAGATCAGCCTACCAATGTAATAGAAGTCAACTTCTGTATGTTGAGGAAGAGGAAATAGGCTTGACAATTTGTGACTTTACTTGGTCATATTGCCCCTCTCTGAACTTCAGCTTCTACTGAAGTTCAAGTATTCCAGCTGTCCGTTCTAGCACAGAGGTAGCTATATTCTGAAGTCATCACATCATTGTACACAGGCCATAAGTCTGGAGGCCTTGCATATATTCGTCAATATGTCCTGGAAGCAATATTGGCGGTATATATTAAGTACGCAAGCATTATCAAAGCAGTGCAGTATTGCTCATAGGGATCCTAGAATTTTTATTAAAACCTATAGTTCAATGGTTGGTTGTAACACTAGTTAGTTTAGTTGGTTGTAATACAGCATGCTGTATGGTTTTTAAAGATTTGCTTCCTTGAAGTTCTGGCAGCATTACAGATTTTGCCTTATATTCCGTAAATATGGCTCAGCAGCTGAATAGACAAGGCTCCTGGTGTCTTGGACTTAGGGGCACTTCACAGATAGCAGTGGTTATAGATTTGTTCCAGCAGCAGGAGAACAGGTGTCAGAATAGAACAATAAAAAAGAGCAGGTTTTTCTGGAAGACTGCATTGGCATAAACCAGAGCTAACATTTAGAAGTCAGCCTATCAACTTTTGTACGTACTCAGAAAAATGGAAGTGTAGGGATGTAAGAGCTTAAAGTTACTACCCTGAGTTGTTTCCATTCCCGCTACTGCTTTCCTTCCTTTGGGGACCATACTGATGGTAACCTTTTGAAGATGAGAACTACCACTGAGGAACAAGAGAACTGCCTCCTTCAAAGACAGCCTTCTCTTTCCCCGTGTATTTTAGATGTATATGCTTTTCCTCAGTACAGCGCCTCAAATTCATGAGCATGATTGGTTTCACCTCTGCATGTCCAGGACTAGCTTGCAGGGGAACACACTTCTAGGCCACTGTCTACACAGCCCAAAACTCAGACCTGGATCTAATGAGACTAAATCATAATTTGTACAAAAAGTATACTTTTATGGATTTTCCAAGGCAGCAAAGCTATTTACAAAATGCCTTATGCTAGCACTATCTGGCTGATGAAATCCTAGTTGTGCTGTCTTTCATAAGTGTCCTAGCAAACTGCGAAATGTTAGTCACAAAAGAAAGCTTTCATAAGGACCAGTAAGTTTTGGATCAAATACTGTGTAGAAGAGAAATCTGTCTTCTGGTATCACTATTACTGTTAGTGAGATAGCTGTTCAGTTTATGGGTTTGTCTTACTGTACATGTCAATACAGTCAACACATGTCTCTGACTCTCTCACTGGCACTTCTAATGTAGTTCCTTGCAAAATACTAAGTACTAAAGTTCCTGCCCTGTTACCTCAGCTCTGTGAAGAATATAAATATTAGTGATCAGGAGCAAACTGAGGAACACATAGAAATAAACCCATGGATACAAGGAATCTGATGATCAGAATGTATTCGACTGCGCATATGTTTTTCTGGATTCTGTTAATTATCAAACTGATCTATGTAGTAAGTCTTTTCTCAACGAAGTATTCTGCTGTGCAGGTATTTAAAATACCATATGATGCCCTGACAAAAAGGCAGTATGTATTCTTCACTTATTCATGCAAACAGGTAAGTTGCAAAATACTACACATTCCCACATGATCCAACAAATGTTGAAGTGAATAATGGAAGATGCTTTATAAATATCTTTGCCATCAAGGACAGTGCAAAGTGTGTGAGTTTTTACTCTATGGGAGCAAGAGTCAAACTGTTCCACAATAGAAAATAAGCCTCTGGTGTTAGGAAATCTCACTTTAACTGTCATACTGAGTTAAGTGATTGTTATGAGAATCTGAAACCAGGTGAAATGAGCTATATTCACCCCCAGCTCTCTGCTTGTTCTGGCTAGTTGCAGATGTCAGTCTGAGAACCTAAGCAGTGACCAAATTCCTCTTGAAAATGCCTTTTTTTTTTTTTTTTTCCCCCGGGTGCTTTTTTGTTCTGGACCTGCACTCTGTAACTGGTGGCCTGGATTTCTTGTTGTTTAAGCATTGTGGAAAGCTGCTTTTTATTAGCTCAGGAAGTCCTAGAGTAGTGCTGGAGTATATCTGCTGCCTGATCAACACTCTCTGCCAAGTAAAAAATAATCCTAGGTATGTTTTTGCAGTCTCATTTTGGTCTGGTATAATTCCTGGTGCTAAGTATGCTCTGCAGTTTTGATGCTGTTATGCCAAATAAAGTACAGCATTTTATGTGACAGTGATACCTGCATATCAGTAACAGATGTAATGGCTCATACGAAAGTTTTAAAGCTCTTTTCTGTTACCTAACGGATATATAATCTCATATCCAGTCCAGCACAGAATCTCAAAGTTGTCTGTTAGAAGTTTGGATCTAAGAAATTCCATACACCTTATTTTAGTGTTTCTGGTGTTCTTTGGGCTTCTACGACAAGATTATTTTGTGAGGAGTTCTGACTTCTCAAGACTGTGCAGTCATGTCAAGGCAGTTAAAGTTTCAGTGAACAAGGTACTTGCATAGTCTAGTTTGGGGGAGAATGCAATCCTTGCCTCTATTTAACTTTTTAGCATTTACAGTATGTTCTTTCAGACTGTTCTTGAAATTTTAGCTGTAGCCATTGCTGTTTGGGCTTTATAAGAACCTTTCATCAGAATGTCAGTGCTTGATCTGCCCACCGTTCTGCCCCCGTCAGCTAGGGGATACGGTGAGCAGTACCGTAAGTGTTTTGTGGAATGTCTTTTCACTGTCTTCAAGTATTACGTATTCAGTACTTTGATTGGATGCTTACAGTGTGAGAGTAGTATATAAATATGACTGATAAGACTAATACTCATTATTCCTGTCATTCTGCTGAACGCATACAAGATCCACACTGACTTTGGAACTGTTACTTGCTCTGCAGTAATTGCGGCTTAGTACTTGAACTCAACATGCTTAATGAAGTTATCACCATCTCCCCTTCCTATTAGTCAAAGACTGTGAATTTCAGTTTATTAGCAGGAACTGTTGTACTTCCCTATTCACAGATAGAGGTGATAGAGTATATGACATATCTTGTCCTGATAAATGTTGCTTTTTTTTAAAGTGATTAAATTTGCAGGTGTAAGGCATGTGCTTATCTGCAGTAGAGGGACAGACGCTTCAGAATAGTTACTCTAACAGCTCTTCTTGTAGTCTTGTTAAATCTTTCTTAATGACTATGATTAATTTGTAGAGTTCCAGTTGAAATTGTGTGTAGGGAGAGGGGGCAGAAGGGGGTGGCCTAACAAAATTCTCAGTCTAAGAGCAAGAGCTACATAGATTTTTCTCACTTCTTTCTATGTGTCTGATTATTCTCATGTCCTAACCAAAGTAACAATACAAATATGTGTATGGATAGTTGATCATCTTTTTGTAAAAGAATGCAGATTCTGTCTTGCTCTTTTCCTGAACAAATAGAAACAAGTGCTCTAAAAAGTAGGCCTCTTAATCTTTAGTCTTTAAAGAAAGATAAGTGCTGACTTGCAGTCAGCTTGTCTCCAGATAAAGCAGTGGGCAACCCTGAGCAGAGTTGCGCAGACACAGACAACCTGATTTTACCAGGGAAAAGCATTTGATTGACATTTGATTTGTGGCATTTAAGAGTTTAAGCCTCAAATCCTTTAAAACTTTCTCCTATTCTGGCTATGCAGATTACTGACAGTTTCTGTGGACGAGAGGGGAACAAATTTTTCCAGGGCTGCTTTTGCCTGTTTTCCTCTTTCACCATATAGGCCCACATTTGCTTTTGGTTTTTTAACCCATATCTCTGACCGTGTGCTGTTTTATACTGTCTCATGCTCTCCTTCAGTTCTTCTGTCTCAGTTGCTTGAGCAGTCTTTTATCTGTATCCAATTGAAGTAAGGGTAAATTTCTGCAAAGCTGCAGGAGGCGCAATTTTGAACACAAAATTATAAAGTAATTTTGGTAACAAGTTATTCTAAACAGTGAAGGGTACAGAGAGAATGTGTAAAACAGCAAGTAAAATTGGATTTTACTGCTATGATGTCAGTAAAGTAAGGAGAGAAGCACACAGTTTTGTAAAAGTCAAGCTCAAACTCCTTTCTGATGCCAAAGGCTAGTTGTATTCTTGCAGTATCCTAACATTCTCTGCCGTGAAAAAAAACAGAGGTACCTAAGCCATTTTAGGATGGAAGAAAACCTAAATTCAATATTAACATTCTAGTATGGTATATGTTCAGCTTACATAATGAGTCCTATAATTTAGTGCTTAACTTGAAAAACACTAACTTGAAATATTACTATACTGTTAACAATACATACCAATTGAAAGCCTGTGAAATGAAAGTATTAGGAGTAACAAAGGAAATTTGAAATGACACATTTCTGGGACCTTTTTTTATTTAAGATGGCTTATCTGCAATACAGTGAGTATTGATAAAACGTGGAATAAGCCTGCAGTCAGGCCTGGCAGGATATAATGAGGTGAGGTTAAAGGGGTACTGTGCTTGTATTTAATCTTGGTAGATACTAATTAGATGACATTTTTAGTTGTCTTTCTGTAAAATGAACACTAATGCTTTTGGAGGATGCCTATTTTTCAGTTTGCTTTTGTATCCTGTATCTCTTCTTTCATTTTTCCCCTGCTGTAAGCACGATGACCAAGATTTTTTCCTTTCGTAATGTGGTTGACCTAAAGGCAGAAAAATCAACTAATTGCATCTTACTCGAGACTGTTTTGTATTGTTTATAGGCTGGCAAATGGAAATGGTGCAACTGTGTTGATGCAAATTCTTTACCCTGTGACCTCCCATAGAAGTAGAAATCTTGTTCGTCTCAATTCTACTTTATTTACACCATAGTTAAAGTTATGGCTCCACCTACCAAAACAGGAAATGGCACAAGCTGATGTGGAAGAAATTAGATGGGAGGGTGTAATCCATGAAATCACCTTGGAAGCATGTTGATTTATCAAGCAGAGTTAAGTACGCTGGGGCTAAAACCATTCCAGCGAGAGCATGCATTGAAGTTCTGCTCCTGCACGTGGCCCCAAACTATGAAATGTCTGAAGTTTTCTGGTGTTGCTTTATGTTCCAAGGAGTGTGGTTTTTACGCTTTTACTAAGCCAGTCCAGTAGTTAGATGTTCTTGCTAGGGATGTTTCTGTTCACTAGTTGCTCCTGCTTTTCTGCACTGGTGTTCACCTAATCCTGTGGTGAGCTGATTCAGAAGGTGAAGCTAGTAAAAAGGGGATTACTGTTTCTGTGGTTCACGTCCTTGAATTGGCTCATTATAATGTCAAATGCTAATGCAGGTATAATGGAGAAGGCCAGAATGGGAAAAGAGGCAAAAGGAGTAAGACTGGCAGCAGTTATCTGTTAAATCACTTTCATTGTAAGAAAGCAGAGGGGCACATGAAAAAATCTGTATAGTGTAAAGTGTTAACTATAAACACCAATTTTCTCACTATTTTCTGTTCTTTGCTTTCAAAGATGGAACACAATTTTTACTGAAGTGGTTATTGTTCTCTCACAGCTTCCAGCTCCTGAATGTTGTGGGAGAGAGAAAAAAATTGTTTAATTAGTGGGAGAAGTTTGGAGAATGGAAACAATAAGAACCTTTTTGCCAAGACCTCTGTAGTTCATTCTTAGGGGGTGGGGAGTGTGGTGTAAGAACCCAAATCTGTCACATTAGCAAGAAACTTTCATTCTATTGTTTAAGTTTTGATTTCTGAGAACTGACTTCTAGGATAGTTAGACTTTTTAACCACTGGGCCAAAACTTAAACAGACTGGGATGGTGAATTAATCTTCTTAGGCCACTCCAGCTTTTAAAAAAAAGTATTGTCTTGGAAATTGAAAGCTCTAAAATGGTAGCTATTGTCAGTCAATTGAAACTTCTCAACTGACTACATCATGAAACAAAGCAGAAGGCACCACTTCTTCATGCATTTAGAATCATGGAAAGGAAGCTTATGAGTATAATTGAGTGCACATGAAATTTGTGGAAACTGAACCTATTGTCTTGATGGATGAATGTACCAGTACAGTTTACCTTGTATCTTAAGCCTTGAGTTATTAATGGAATTGAAATAAGCTCTTACAGCCAGACCTAGTTAGTAAGGAGCTTCTGGTGAGTAAATATTCTCTTGCTGATGAGGTCCTCGGACTTTTTATAATGGCAGATGCATTTTGCAGAACAGTAAAGGATTTTTTGTTCTCTTCCGATGTCAGGAAGAGAAGTTTGGATTGTAAGATTGCTTCAGCTCTTCATCTTTCATATGACTGCAGTGCTTCACTGTTTCTGTCTAGACAGAAGGCTAGGGGATCCCATTTCTCAAGCAAAATTTGCAGTTAGGCGAGTTCCTCAGTAACACTTGAGTTTATAGGTCTCTTCCATACTCTATCTTCTTTCCAACATGAAGCTAAATTAAAGAGTCCTCAGTAATCAAGGCTATGAATAGTAGAAATCTTCCTTCCAGGTACGAAGTTCTTAGGAAGTTGAAACTGGTTTAAAGAGTATGTTTTAAAAGGGAAACTTCCCAGTAGGATAAACCTGTATCTGGCAGTCTCTCTTTGTTTCCAAAAGCATCTCTTCAGAAGATATTTTCCTTGCAGAATGAGAGACTCTGTATGATTGGCATTCATAGTAGTAGTATTCAAGAGATCAGGAACTTATCTTGGCTTTTAGTGCAGTCATTGTAGCTTTATCCCTAGATTATTTACTAGAATCAATTTAGGGATCTTACCCCTTTATTTTACATTCATCTTTTTACAATGTGACCTCTGTAGCCTTTACTCTAGTAAGGGTCAGAGCTTTTGTCTTCCAGACATGGATCTAAAGTGTCAGAGTATTACCTGTTTGCATTTACTTACTTGTAGGTCTTCTGAGCTTCTGTAATGCTTCAAGTTTGCCCACTACACTTAAGAATCCTCTCCAGAAGACCAAGTAAGACTTAATCCCTCAGTGTAGGCAGTGCTTGTGGAAAATCAGTTTTGTTCACATTAGGCTCAATTTTCTGATCACTGAGGTTAACCTTTCAGTTTGAGTAAGAAAGGTAATGCTCTTCACAAAAGGATTTTGATGCTGATGAGAAGTCAGCATATCAACTCCATACAGTAATCCTGTTAGCAATCCAGGATTGCCTCAGAAGAGAGATACAATCTACTTGTATGAGATGTGTTATCAGTAAATGACGTTGATGCAGAAGAACGTACCTATTACAAAATTAAAATAAAGCAACACAAGCTTCCTTGTGCTGAAGTCTCAGTTAAACCATATGACCCCCTTTTCTCTTCCATCTGCTGCTGCTTCCATACTGGAGTTAACTTTTTATTGCACAAAACCCCTTAGAAATCTTATAAATGAGAAGTGTCCCATCTGGGTTAAGTATGTGAATTTTCAGGGGGTCTAATTGTATCGAAGCAGAAGAGAAAGGGGAGGCTCTTTGAGTGGAGAGACTAAAACTATTCTTTGGTCAGGTTTGTGAAGGTTGCATCACAGAAGATAACGCATTGGTTTGGATAGACAGTAAGATCCCCTTTTCCCTCCCAACTGCCTGCTCATGGTTACTTGTGAGCATGCTCAGAAGTTGTCTGTTCAAACATGACTACCCCTGCTTTATTTTTCCCTCTTTTTATAAGCTTTTTAATAATTCCATGACCAATAGTGTCTAAAGAAACTTCAGCTTAGAAATCCAAGTTCTTGCCCCTGTACCTGACTCTACCACCTACTTAGGAGAATGTATCAGCTTCATCTTTGTAGAGACCTTAGCCTGTTCCTGTGGCTAATATTGTAGGATTGGGCAAAGGAGAAAAATGCCATCTTATCCAGGCAGTCGGCTTTGCATGTGCATACAACTAAGCTTAATTTTTTGATCAGTGCTACAGCATGTAGTTGCCCACTGTGAACATATTTATTAAATGGTAAACATCTGATCTCATAAATAAGACTTAAGTTTCTGCACAGATTCTTATTACCAGTATGATCTCTCTAGTGAATTAATGAGGCAAATATCTGAAACTGCTTCACAAAGGCATACTGTAACTTTTACCACTAGTTGACCTAGTAGAACAGCTCCTCTCTTTCTAGAACTTATTTTTTAGTAAGCACAACTTTATATGGACCAATAAAGGAGTGATTGTTCTAATAGCTGACAGTTTTATTGAGGACTGTTTCTACTGTGGGTATTCACTTCAGCTGGGATGCAAGTTTTGCTTTCTAGTATTTCATTCCTTAGGCTGCTCAGTATTCACAACTGTCAGTCTCTCTTAAATGACCTTCTCCTTTCCCCAGGAAAAGCTTTAAAATATTTTCTTGTTCCTGAAAATATTTTCCTAGACAGCCTATTCGCTAACCAAAGAATCTTATTCGGAAAGCAAGGCTGTGTGAGGGCAAGTAGTAGTGCTGGAGGTCTATTTAAAGTTTGCTTGGTTTAACTGAAGAGTCTTTGCTTCCAGGCAATTAATCTTTAGAGAAAGAGCAGTAGTATATTTCAGTAATTACTGTTAAAGGTCCTTGATGATCTGAGCCAATAATGTCTTTTAATATGGCAACTCCTAAACTACTAATTGGCCAAGCCCCATCTCTTGCTATACTTCGAGCCAGATGGCTGGGAACGGAAAAAACACTAGTGGTTTGGGATAAAGAATAGGTTTTTCCATTATTTTCAAGTTCAGAATACTTTGGAGTTAAGGGTGAGGTAAAAAGCAGCAGTAAAATGTAGGGGAAGCTACTTATCTGTTGCCGTTATGTTATGGCTGGAAAATATGTTTTACAAGATCTGTGTTCAAAGTTGTTTCAAAAGGCTGTAGCTTGCTTTTCAGCTTTCTCAGTGTAGAAAATAATTGGTCATTTAAGAATTGAGACAGTCAGGTGTTTTCTGACTTCAGTAATTCCTATAAACCCCTGCATCTGTGCTTGCCTCCTTGCTTGTTGTCTGTTAATTGCACCAGGCACACAGTGTTATAACATCACCAGTATGACTGCTTATGATGCATATGTAATTGCTGTTGGTCAGGCTGGAAGGAGGAGGAATAGTAATCAGTAATACCAGTTCCATTACAGTATCTGTTTCTGTAATCCTACATCCATCTTGCTTTCCCTGAAGAATTATCACTCAGATTTCCGATGGAAAGCGAGGGGAACAGAACTCCTAACTAGCAGTGAAGTGGGTGACTGGTGTGCATATACTAGTCTTGACTGGCAGACCGTCTCCTTGTTTCTTGGTAGGTGGAGCCCTAACTTTGCTGTTGCTGGGTAGAATGGCAGAAGACTATAACAATTACAGTGAGTAACTTTGCTGTACAGATAAGTACAATGCAGAACACTGTTCAGAGGACTGATTCTGTCATGACACCTAAAATTCTAGCCCGTGTATCACTAACAGTGTTGCTGTTCTTGTTCTGTTTTCCCAACCTTAGTTCTCATCTTTTAATTCGAATTTGGTAGAGGTATAACTTTGGCTTTAGATTGCACTGACTGGAACTGACCTCTGATTGCCATAGACCTGTTGACATTGTCTCCTTGATGCAGGTTCAATTAAACTTTTGCTAGATGTGTAAAATAAACATAGTGCTAGCTTGTATTTTATTTTTACCTTTGAAAAAAAATCATTAAATTTTACAGTATTCACATGAGTTGATATTTGGGTGCATTTTCACATGCATAGCCTGTATATACTGTACTTTCTGTAAAGTTGCTTTTCTTTTCCCCTTTTTCTCTGCCAAAAGGATTCTGATACACCACCTTGCACAGCTCCTAATGTTTACCAGTTCAGTCTGCAAGCACCGACTCAGCTTATGGCCAGTTTACCACCCGCATTGCCTATGCCAAGTGGTAAACCCCAATCTGCGCCTACG
This sequence comes from Aptenodytes patagonicus, assembly GCF_965638725.1. Classification (NCBI taxonomy): domain Eukaryota; kingdom Metazoa; phylum Chordata; class Aves; order Sphenisciformes; family Spheniscidae; genus Aptenodytes; species Aptenodytes patagonicus. The sequence continues at coordinate 79,709,276 of NC_134950.1, forward strand.
AGAACCTTGATAATGGCCGCCAGTAATCAGGTATGAGCCAACTAAATGGAGCGACTTTTTCATGAGAAAGTGATCAAATCGGAAGTGTAGATCATTTGCGCTGTGCTGTCAGTCTAAAAACCTCTGAAGATAACCTTCATATAGCATGTGCTAAACTTCATGTAATCATAAAAGTACTTACCTGCCATGTCAGAAGTGTGGGGAGAAGAATGGGTGGGAAAGGGTTTGGTGTTTGAGATGCATCTCTGAATATAAGAGCCCTTCCACAGCACACTGACATCTAGGAATAAGTTGAAGGGAGAGTCTCAGATGTCTGACTCCTTAAGTTGTATTTGAGACTCCTGGTGCCTAACCAGTGGGATATTTGCAGCTTTTTAGGCTATTTAACTTCCTGTTCTTAAAATAGACACTTCATGTAGGTGGTGTATCTGTAAGCTAGTTTTTGAATCTGAAGAAATAGTACTGACCTGTCTAGGCTTGTTTAGTTGTCTTGATTTTGAACTATTAGAACAGATCTGACTAGACTTGTAACTTTCTGTAATACATTTTAAAGATAGAGAACAGAAAATTAATTACGGGCATGTGTACAAGAATTTTTACCAAAATATTAAATGTGTGCTAAAATGTGCTGGGAGGTGAATGTGCAGGGAAACTGTATGCTACTCAACTAGCCTGAAGTATTTTAGCTAATGTATCCATTATAGTACAAGGGGAAGAAAAATCCTCAGTTTTTCTCACAGCCTCAGTGCCTCTATCGGAAAATATTCCCTCAATCTTGATTATTAAAACTATTCGTCAAAACAGCTGCCTCACATGAGCTGTAATGCAAGTTGTGGGTTGTAGGTTGCCTATGGTAACAAAATAATGAGCTGGTTTCTTTGAAACCTAGTTTTGGTCAGGTTCTTACAATGTTTTCCTTCTCTCAGTCCTTCTATCACAGTTTTTGGGAATCTAGGGCCAGGATATTTTCAACTTAACCTTGTCTTTTTTATTTGATTCAGCACTTCTTTGACACTTTGGGCATGATGCAAGATGTATTTGCTTCAGTTTCTGCTTCAAGATTGTTCAAGTATTTTGCAGAATCACAGAATAGTTGAGGTTGGAAGGGGCCTCTGGAAGTCACTTAGTCCAACCCTTCTGCCCAAAACAGTGTCAACTACAGCAGGTTGCTCAAGGCCTTGTCCAGTCAGGGTTTTGAGTATCTCCAAGGATGGAGACTCCCCAGTGCCCTGGGCAACTTATTCCAGTAAAAAAGTTTGTTCTTAAATTTAAATGGTGTTTTCTGTATTTCAGCTTATGCCCATTGCTTCTTGTCCTTTTACTGGGTACCAGTGCGAAGAGTCTGCCTCCATCTTCTTTACACCCTCTCATTAGTTAGACCCATCAATAAGATCCTTCCTGAGCGCTCTCTTCTTGAGGTTAAACAGTCCTAGCTCTGTCATTTCCTTGTATGACAAATGTTTCAGTCCTTATTCATCTTCATGAATCATCATCACTCCCATATGTCCATGTCTCTCTACTGGGGAGCACAGACCTGGGCCCAGCACTCCACGTGTGGCCTCACCAGTGCTGAGGGGAAATGATCACCTCTCTTGACCTGCTAGAGATACTCTTCCTAATGAAGTCCAGGATGCTGTTGGCCTTCCTTGATGAAAGGGCACGTTGCTGGCTCATGTTCAACTTGTCCATTGGGAATCCCTGGTCATTTTATGCCAGGCTGCTTTCCAGCTGGTCAGTGCCCAGTGCGTACTGGTGTGTGGGATTATTCCTTCCCAAGGGCAGAGTTTAGCATTTCCCTTTTTCAAACTTCATGAGATTTCTGTCAGCCCGTTTCTCCAGCCTGACGAGGTCCCTCTTTATGGCAGCACAACCAACTTACGTATCAGCCACTCCTTCCAATTTTGTATCATCTGCAACTGTGCTGAAGGTCACTCTCTTCCATCATCCAGTTCATTAATGAAGATGTTAACTAGTACTGGCCCTAGTATCAGCCCTTGGGATATACCACTGGCTGCTGACCTCCAGCTGGACTTTGTGCTGCTGATCAAAATACTTTGAGCCTGGCATGTAAGGGAATACTTTTCATTCAGCTTGTGAGTTTGATTTATATGTCTAGAGATGGTAACTGCCACTTACTACAGAATAATAGAAAAATCAGATAGTGCTTTAAACATTGAAACATTTAGATGAATAATGAAGAAATTTCATCTGGACAACATTTTCAACGTTCAGTAATATCAGTATTGAGTTAGGGCATGTTATAGCTTGATGCTCAAATTCTTCATAGTTATTACACAAGTGCTTGTTTTAGGCACTTCACTGAAATGTTTTTCACTCTCTTTTTCATTTAGACCAGGCTACTTTGCATACTGTAGGTGTTTCACTATTTCCTTGCCCTCAGGTTAATATAGAAGGGGCACCATCTTTGAAAGCTGTTACCACATGCTCTTCCCAGCTACCTCTGCAATCCTCAGTCATCTACCAAGCCCCACTTGTATCTTGAGGTATGCCTTTTGGTTTAATCTTGTAAGTGATTACACAGATTCCTCCCTGCTCTTCTCCCCTTTACCTGCCCTCCCCTACTGCTGAATCTTACCTAGGCAAAACCAGCTTATCTGCACAGGAAATGTTTTCTATTAGTGAGAAGCTAATAGAACAATATATTGCTATTTTAGTGTCTGCAGTTGAGTATTCACATGCTAGTATACAGTCTGAAACATTTAAAGTTTGTTTAAAATAAAACCGGAGAGCTATTTTAACTTAAACTTAATCTAAAACACGAACTTAGTCTAGTTTATTCTTTTCCTTAACAACTCTGCTTTTCTGAAGAGGTACCCTGGAGCTTAACTTCATCAGAATTACACAAAAAAAGAATCCAGTTTTTGAGGCATGCAATTGTTGGTACAAAACAAATTGGCATCCAGAGTTTTTGCCTCAGTTGTGGAGAGGCAATGTGTTGCATGAATTTTGGATCTCTGTTGGAATTTTGAATCTTGGAAAACAACTGCTTTGTAGCACTTTTTCTGGCTTTCTGTTACTTGGCTGTCCTTTCCAATACTTGTTAACTGTTCTTTTAGTAGTTTGTACAATACTTATATGTTTAAAATTGGGAATTTTTCTGTGGCTTTTGCTTGACAAAGATGTGCCTTTGAGATTCATGTTACATCAGAGGAAATTTCTTGCTATCTACAGTTCAGAAATGGGATGATGGTTTTTCTGCCTTGAATTTACCAAAAGCTTATGTATTGTGAAGTAGAAATGTTCTTTTTTTGATAAGGATTGTGACCAAGTCAGAAGTGGGAAATGAAATCATTCTACCCAGAATACTGTAAATGTCTCCTTGTCACTTGCAGCTTTCTGGAGCATGACTGAGCTAGATTAGGTTGATGGCTTTCCTTTTGCAGTTGATGTAACTTCAGACCATGCTAGTTTATAGCTTTTAATGGGCATATTTTACTAGCTCAGAGGACTCCTATCCTGGTAGACTTGAACGTGTACAACTTTTTCTTAACAGCAAGTGTTCTTTCATATTCAAAAAGTCTTTGAAAGGGGTTAATTTGTCTGCATGGTGTCTTCAGCCTTTTCCCTGGCAACTTTCTCTGCCTCAGTTCAGCTTGGAAGCTGTACCTAGGTGTCCAGTACTACCCTCGAAAGCAGGAGGTGCCAATGTCAAGAGCACTAACTGTGTTTTGAACAACTTGCAGCCTTCTAAGCAAATTTCTCTGCCATTAGAGCTTCCTAATACTTTCTTTTTTGAAACAGCTTTGGTGTGATTACCAATTCTATTTACATACTGCATAATTAATTGGAGAATTTCCAGGTAGTTCAGGGACTAATTAAGCTCCTGATACAGGTCTGCTTGCTTTTCGGGATCATCATTATAATTTTTCCAAGGTAATCATTCTTCTACTTTGCTGACAAGTAGTTTGAAATTTCACTTGGGAGAGCAGAACAGTTTATGAAGCAGTGCTGCCCACTGCAATAAGCAGAAAACCAGATATTGGCATGCATGTCCAGATGAATGGAGGGGGGTGGAAATTGCTTGGTGACTTCCCATGGAGAAGAAAGGACTACTTTCCTTGTTGTTATTTTGGGATGAAATAAGTTCAGTTTGTTCTTGGATTGTTGGTCACCTAGTCACCAATGAAGACAGAAGAAACTTCATGTCGCTTAGGTCAGAAGAACTCTTTTCTTTTACGCTTTAAGTTGCGTTTTTTTTTCCAAAGAGTGGTCTTTTGATTCAAAAGTATCTAAAGCCAGTAAGCACCAGTCCTTCTGCTGCACTGGCTTCTGGTGTGTCTAAGAAAACCTCTACTGAAGACCCTTTACATGAGTGGAGTCTGATCGTGAATGTGTTCATTGAAAATTTCATAGCAGCATTTATTAGCTCAGTTGTGAAGCACAAGAGACAACTAGGAAATAAAACCATAATGTCAATGCTGAAATACCACAGTCTAAATAACTCTTAGAAGAACTTGTAGAAGTAGTTTGTTTTTCAGATTCTTTTGTGTTTGGCCATATAAGGCCAGACACTTAAACTTATAAAACACTTGTTTATATTGCTTTACAGGAACTTCACTGGCTAAAATACTTTGCTTCAGTGTTTGCTCTTATTCGGAACAATTGTTAATGGTGTTGCTTTTTATCACTAGTAATGCTGATACTGCTAGTATATCTGGAATGGTTCCTCAAAAGTTAGCAGCATTGGAAACAAAAATAACATTGGTCAGGGGCTTGAGTCAAAAATGTATTTCTTGTAGATGAGTGCAAGCTGTTAAATGTAGTTCACTTCGATGAAAGATACATTTGTAAAGATACATTTTAATTCACATCAAGGCTGAACTCTAGTCCACTTTACCAAATATTTCTGAGAATGCAGGTGTCATCAGCTAGTCAGATGTACAAATATGCTAAATTCCCTTAGTAGTGTGATGCTTCAGAGTTTTTAGTATGTTAACTTCAATTTAGAAGTGACCTGATTTGTTTCTTCAATGGCATTGCTAAGCTGTTTAGGTACTGAAGGTTTCTTCAGTCAACCAAATGGCATTTTTCTTACCTTTTATTTAGAGCGCTCTCATTTAGGATGGAATACTTTTTCGGTGTCCATGCATTTTCTTAGGCAAAGGAAGGATACTACCATCTTACTTTGGAGACAGTTTCGTTTCTAAATGTCAGACTCCCATCTTCTGTGTATGACAGAACATTGTTTGATTTTTGATTTAATACATGCAAAATTAGGAACAGAAGATGATGTTTTATTTCCTTTCCTAAAGAATGGAGAGAAGAAAAAACTGCATCTCAGTTTCAGAGGCTGTTCAGCTGAAAACAGTACTTAAAATATTTTTCATCTTAGATTGTCATATATTTATATGGATAGTCTTTACGTGGTGAAATCCTTCCATGTATGGAAACTGACTCAGCTTGACTAGACCCTGGATAACCTAATCTGACTCTGCTTAGAACAGAAGGTTGGATTAAATGATCTCCAGAGGTCTCCATATGGACATCCACCCTAAAATGTTTATATGACTGTATGAAAGTCTCTGGCCAGCTTGGTGGTTGCTTCCTGAGTGCTTTTTGAGTTGCAGGAAAGAGACAAAGTCTAAATAGTAGTTTCTAGGAACATAAATAAACCTACCATAAATAAAAGATAGACTTAAGGAAATGTAAAAGTAATACCTGATTTTTGTTTGCATAGTACACCTTTATCTTCCAATGTCACTGTAATCAGATTGTTGGTCCCAAACTGAGATTGATTTGAATATTCACACACGCGTTTCCTCTACTGACTTTTTCACGTGTACTGTATTGATATCAGCTCATCATTTGGAAAGTGTTTTGGGTCTGCTCACTGTAATAATACTTTTTTTATTCCAAATAAAAAGGTGAGAAATCTCAGTGAGGTAAGATTTCTCTTTAAGGTCTAAAATTGTCAGCCTTATGCTAGAGAAGCTATTATCTCTTGTTCTCATTAATGACAAGTATGCAGATAACACTTCATGGCCCATGTCACAACAGTAGCAAAGTTGCAGTATGAGTTCTGTCTTCTGGTAGTGTTGTTTTGACTCTCGCCCCTCATTTTTGAAACTTGACTGTTAAGATCAAAAAGGGTATTTATTTTGTGCGTCAGATTCTACTTTCTTTACCATAAGGTAGTTCAAAATATGCTCAGATTATGACGGTAGTCTCTACTGTCAGTCACTCATTCTGAGGTCTCAGCCCTCTGTTCTCTCAAATACTAGTTTATCTTCGAACTGTCATACTAATAGTTGCTTAACCTGTTGTTAAAGGTGAAGAAAATAAAAAGCTTCCCTTTGTTACAGGCTACTGGCAGACCTACCGCACAAAGTAAAATAAGATATGAAGGACTGATATAACCTGCTCCCTTGTGGCTTTGAGTATTTCAGTCCTCTAGTGTTAGAAGATAAGAAACATCTAAAACTCTTCTTGCTTTTGAGCTCTTTCTAGTCTCCATGTTGATTTTTTTTCTTTGCTGCTCTCACAGCTGGTTGCATAAATGCTGTTTTCTCCTTTTAATGGGAGCAGAAATGGGTTTTGGCTCATTTTATAAAATCTGTTCAGGACTCAAGATCTTGGCAGTTGTAGTTGAAAGTGGCCAGTAGGTCCAAACAAGGGACCCAAAAGGAAGGGAAGTGTCTTTGATGTTTGCAGTGGTTTGGACCTTACTTCCCCAGATCGCCAGTTCTAAACGACTTGAGTAAGAACTTATTTTGATTTTGCTATACTTCAGCTTAGAAATCCAAAACACTTATAAATCTTACCAGGTTAAGAGTATGCCCAAGTAGCTGGTGCAAATATCTTGTAGAATCCTGTTAGCTAATTTAAAGTAATGAGGCTAGGTTGAACCATTGCCTAATACTTGATTTATTGCTCATGCAGTAATGACTAAAATGTCGGTTAGGTCGTTGCCCATTGTTTCTCTGCAAAACAGTGGATTTATTTCATAAAGAACAAGAAGTTGAATTTTACTTACATGCAAGATGCATTTTTTAGTATATTTCCAGATGTTGTTATGCTCAGAAAGTGGGAAAGTGAATATAAATCCTTTAAAAAAGGGTTCTTTATGGGTTTTTTTTTGCTACAAGCCTAAAATAGAGAATTTGGAAATATGGTGAGAAATTGAAAAGAACTTTGTGAAGTATTTTGAGGATGTATATTAAATTATTTAAGGGGATACTTAAAATGTTAGCGATGCATTAAAGCTCTTCTGAATACTACTCTGTAATATTTCACATGGAATGAATTTGAAGTGTACGAGCTTGATTACAGTTCTGATCAACTGCAGATGAGATTCAATCATGGCCATTAATCCTGTAGTCTTAACAACAAAGTAGTAAATATCTTCTGCAAAAATTATTCTTTCTAAACTGTCCTATGCCTTTTCTAAACTTTTTCTTCAGCTTTGTAGGTCCTTACCAATTATTTTTGAGCACTGTATGTATAATCTCTTTTCTTTTAAAGTTAAGAGTACTGATACTTCATTTTCATTGCTAACACTTCCCTGCTTTTTTCTGCTTACTATAGAGAAGATAACAGTCAAAAAACCCAAACATTGAAACAACTCAGAAACCTTGTTTATGTTTAGACTTCAGCTCTATGTTACTTGTGTTATTTCAAAGTGTAGGTGATTTATTTTTGGCTATAAATTTTCTTTTTGAATCATGACAGTCTTTGAATGTCAGCAGTCTTGTATACTAACTGCCAGTATTTAAGAATAAAAGTTTGGTTTCCTTAGCAAATAATTACTTGGTATTTCAGTTTCCACCAGATTTCTGTTGTTTGGGGTAAAGGCCAGGAACATCCTTTTCTTAAATTTCTGTTAAAATATCTGGAAACTTTTTTAACCTGGTATGTGATACAGAATTCCACCCCCACCCCCCCACCCCCCAGCTTGTCTCAAATGCAATTTTTTTAGTTTTCCCTCCAGATCTAGCAGCTTTTATTTGCAGAGGATCAAATTCAACAGACTTCTCAAAAAAAAAACCCAACCAACCAAAAAAACCCCACAAAAACCAAACCAGTTCTATCATTCAGTTGTTGAATCAATAGCCCTATGATGGGAAAGCAGACTATTCTATTGAGAAATAGATGTAAAGAAGTAAAAACATATAAACCAAAGATTTGTCTGTTGTATCACAGATGAAGGGCTTTCCTTTTTGATTATCTGATCTCTCTCCAGCCATCACCTGCTTACAGACATGCCATTTCTCAGTGATTATGGGAGTCCTGAGCATGTGAATATCCAGAAGTGTGTGGACAAGAGAAAGCTGTCTGATACAGCCTCTTGGGATTTCCAAAAGACATGAAGTAAATTGCTTTTACCGAAGATTCTGAAAGGAAACTAAGTGAAAGATGTGTGTCGTTTTGTAAACAATGAACTAGTTAGAAGATGAGAAACAAAGATTCCATTTTTTGTAGTACGTGGAGTTCACCAGGACAGCCCTGCAGGAGGTTGTGCTGGGCTTTGTGATGCCTAACATCTGAAAGGCAATGGATGAAGTGTGGCGAAGTTTGCTCGTGGTGTTAAGAACCTTAAGGGCCAACTGAGAAGGGGTGCGGAAGGACCTTTCAAGGCACTGCATCAGGAGGGAGAGAAATACTTTAAACTTTGTAGAGAGTGGCAGGCCCTGGGCTGACAGTTTCTTGCAAAGATGAGATCTTGACGTTTTTGCAGAAAACTGCTTTGATAATGCTTTCTTGATTTCCTACTGAGAATTGAGTGTCAAACGAAATTTCAGACAGTATTAGGAATAAAGAGCAGAAATGAAAACATCATGTAAAAATCCATGTAGATCCCCCATCATGAACAGTGAGTACAATTTTGCTTCCTACATCAGAAGAAAGTTATAATACAAATGGAAGAATAGGGAAGGATGGTGAGAGTGGTCAAACAAATGGAACTGCTTCTGTGTGAAGAATGAATGATTCTTTAACCTGGAGAAGAAAATGAGGTATATGAACTAGGTCTGTGTAGTCATCAGCAGTATATGGAAAAGTCAGAGAGCAGAATGACAAGAAATTAATTACTTCAAGAGCTGAAGAATCATCAGATGGCTGAAATTAAGCACGATGCTCATTTAAGCTGTGAAATGCCATAGCACAGGATGCAGGATGCTAAAAGCTTATGGTTTCAAAAATCTGAACAAACTAGCAAACAATATCTAGTGGAGAACTCGTAAATATAAAGGCACCATCTCTGACTTAAGAGGTCTCTGAGTCAACTTCCTTAGGCACCTGCTCTCAGCTGATGAGTTACAAGACAGATGGATTCAGATTCTGCTCTGATAGTTTGACAGTCTGTATCTTGATGGCCTGAAAAACAGTGCAAAATGCTTCATGACAAGCTAGAGATCACTTTCTGGCTAGCTTATTAATCATTCTTTGGAAGTTCGATTACCTTTTGAACAAACCAGGGATATAACTTCTTTTAGGATAGGCTTAATTCTCATACTTGCTGTGGTGCTTGTCTGATCTTGTTGTGACCTGCTTTCCTTCCCCCAATATTTTTTTTTTTGCTGAATCCTCAAATTAAGGATGAAGTTGCCAGATTTTTCACATTTCCAGCTGAAGAGGATAGGCTTGCTGAGACTGTATGCTCCTTGGTCAGAGTTTTGTTCTGGTTGTACAGCAGCAAAACTAAAGTTTTCCTCTGTCTCTTTTTCACCTTACAGTTGAGGGTAACTGTAATGACTGGCTGTTTTTAGTGTTTTCACTGTTGAAGGATTACTTTTAGTATTTTGACCTCACTTAATGTAGATGCTTAATTGCTTATATGATTGAGTCAGATTTACACTTATGAACTAGAAAACTTTGCTGTGCAAGAATGTGACAAGATGGTGTGTTTGCTTGAAGGACCACTTGCCAAAAATATAAAACATATTCTAAGTTTTTTTTAGTTTCATGTTGTTGACTTTCATAAATAGTGTCTAGTAGATGTTTTAGCAACATATGTCAATAAATAAGGTTTGGGCAGTTGTGTCTCTTAAGAATGAGGGATTCTCAGCTTGCATTCCCTTTTTCTGTTTGTCCATGAATATTTTACCATTGGTAGTCTGAGGATAGCACTTAGCATGTCTGTCTTGGGAGCCTAGAAGTTGCATGTTGAAGGTTGATTAGGTTGCTGTAGCACACAGTTTACAAATTAAAAAACAGTTTAAGGGTTTTTTACCACCATGCAGTTAACTTTAATTATTTCTCAATACTAGTCTTTACCAGTTTGTTTTTCTGTATGCTCAGTCTCTCTTCTAATTATAATTTGACAGTAAAAAGTTGTTTATGGAATTATGCATTCAATAACTGTTTTGCTTTTGTGCACACAATTGTAATGATGGCTTGGTGTTCTCATATTTCTTTCTACTCCAAACTTGTTTGGAAATACAGGTTACTAAAGTAGCTGCAGATATTTCATATTCTAAGCTGTTGCCTCAAATGTGAGCTTTGTGGTGTTCCAGTTTAACCACTTACAGTAGATAAAATGATGTATTGGCTTTTGTTAAAGGCAGTCAGTTGTCTGTCTTAGTTATTGCTGTCAGACATCAGAAAATGTTTCTTGCATTGAAGTTACCAATATTTGGGAAGTCTGTTTCAATTTCATCTTTTGCAACTTGTACCTATTTGAAGTACATATATGTCAAACCAACTTACTGTGTGCCATTAAGTGATAGGGCCGCCTGTAGTACCTTATGGTGTGGTAGATTTAATCAGGCTGCCACTAACCCTTTTTGGCAGTTTCTGTTCCAAGTTATTGGAGATTCCCCCCAAAGAAAGTGTCATGCTATGTTCCTGATCATTGAATTGTTTTGCCTTGGTCTGGATGTGAGGTATGGTCTAGGAGCCGTGTAGCCCTATGATCAGACCAGTAGAATTTACAAGCTCCTTACAAGCCATAGCTAGTTTACCTGTAGCTGAGTGAGATTATGGGCAGAGCAGACTCGTGCTTTGTATGTATCAGCTCATATGATCACGCCTTTACACTTAGCTATGATGTTTCTGAAAGTCTTACTGGGTATCTCACCTGGTCATGCTCTTGCTAAGATCCTCAAAAATAGAAACGACTGTCACAATTAGCATTTAACGTGGAAGGTCTCTGTTTTTATAAGGGTGATGCATAGTGAGTGTATTTCTTACTCATTCAAGGGTTTTAAGGACGCTTTGAAATCTACACCATTTCATTTGCAGGACATTTACTTCAGAAAACACTTCTTAAGCTGTTAGTGCCATAGGACTTGCACAGCTAAAATTAGAGAAGCATGAAAGTTGTTTCAAGTAGTGTTCTGTGGGAATGACTTGTATGTTGAGGAAATACCACTGGTAATATGTGCTTTGTTTCGGTTGTTTGTATGCCTAAACTGAGTGCTTATCTTGTGTTTTTTAGCAGCACGGTGGAATGAAGTTTTCCATGAAAGGAACTCATAACCAAGGAAACAGCTACAGCCCCGTCAGCAGTGGAGGCATAAGGCAACCAGTTGGTAACCGAGGACACCACCAGTACAATCGTAACATATGGAGAAGAAAAAAACACAGAGACAGTTTGCCTATTAGTCTGAGCAGATAATGGCAGATGCCAAAATGACCTTCCCTGTTCAGACAAACTGAGTGAGTGCCACTCGACTTGAGGGATGGAGACCAGCGTCCAGCACATCGTTTTATTGGTGTTGCCAAATATCTGCAACTGACTTCTTTGCATGTTTCTTTGTGTGGTGGTTCAGTCCATCTTCAAGAAGTAGTTGTGCTTATCTGTGAAGCCTTATTAAATGTGGAAGTTTGTTTTCTGCCTTCCCACAATGGTTCATACAGTGCCGAAGCAGCTCTGACAATAGAACTGCAAGGACATTTACAAATGCTGTGGCTTTTTTGCTGTGGCTACATCTGTTCCTTTGTGGGTTCTGTTTTCTTTTATTTTAGAAGTGAAGGAAACTTCAGCCCCTTGGAATTATTTTTTTTTTTATTTGCAGCAAATCAAGTTGGGAATTCATACAAGTAAATTTGCTGCTCTCCTGTTTTCATTTCAAAGTTCAGAATTTTTTGCTCTGTAAATATTGGAAGTATAATTTGTGCAATAACTTGGAATTTTTAATTTAATTTCATATTGTCACATAAGTTATATTTAAGGGGAAGAGGTTTTTTTAATTTACAGATCCTTTCCCAGGTTGCATTATCTAAGTTGGGTTCATAGTTTTGGCAGGTTGTCTGAGCAGTGTTACAAACATGACATTTGGTAATATTTGAGGCTTCTTGATTCACAATGAAAGTGCGATTTGGCTTACGGTTTTAAGAAGGTATTAAGCTCCAAAGCATTTTGACCCTGTGTTTTTTAGCTCATTGTCTGGCCTCTATCAGTCGTCTTGCTCTGACCAATGAGTTTTAATTTTATTCCTTTAACTAGACAACAAATCCAGCATTTGTAGTACCAGAAGTAAAACTTTTGAGAGGGAGGGGGAAAAGGTTGGTTCGAGTCCTGATGTGAAATTAAAAAGCTGTGAACTACACGCTTTGATGCATTTTAGTAACGTAACCTGTTGATGTTTGGGTTCAAACAACATTATTAAACAGAGGTACCCGGCTTAAGGAATGTGGAGAAAGGAAATATGTTGATTCCATTAAGGAATCTGTATAGCAGTATGCATTAGTTCTGTTAAGAGCAAATATATAAAAAGTACTTCAGCTGCTCTAAGCATTACGAGAAGTATCTTTTAATGTATTGCAGGAGAGCACAGCCCAGTGTTGTACACAGTATGAGTGGCTGGCACTTAATTTACAGATGCATACAGGTATACTATGCAAGTGTGTATTGCCATGACAAACACTGTCTTTAACTTTTTGAAAAATGTACATCCTGCCTAACCCTGAGTTTTTTAAAGCACCACGGTTGTCCTGGGAGTAGGTCACATCTCACGCCCTCTGACTTCCTGTTTTTTTTAATGAGAGTTCTTAAGCTATACAGAAAACTACAGATCAGTTATACAAGTCCACTAGCAGAGAGAGCTGAAGAATCCTGTTAACAGGACATCTATACTGTGTACAGATACAGAAGGTTTTAAAACTGATATCTGAATATTAAAATGAGGTGTCAAGCATGAAGCTTTTTAATATGCTGTATGCCTTTGAAGCAGAAGTAGTTCACGTTATTACTGAATCTGTCAAACACAAACAGGTCCTTGAGGGGGAGAGAGGGCAACATTCCAAAGTAGAGTAGTGCATATCTGTTTGCAAAAAGTTTGTCTTAATGCTCCAGACTCATCACAATTTAAAAAAAAAAGTTTTAAAAATTGTGAGCTGATTCATAAATAATATCTAAGGGCTGTTACATGAGCCTGTACTGCTTAGTCTTCACACACTAGCAATATTGAGCATAACTACGTTAAAGAGCCTTCAAAGGCTTTAGTTGGTGTCTTATACTAGCGTCCATTTTAAAGCAAAACTCATTTGAAAAGTGGTATCATGTAACACTTCAGTCATGGTGAACCAAATAAATTGGCCTGGCTATCACTGTGGTTATGTGCTACAGGTTTAAAAAAAAATCATGTTTAAATTTTTTGTGTGGACAACTACGTGGAAGCTAAAATTGACATATTTTTATGTAAAGTTTTCTATTCTTTGATTTTTAATAAACTTTGGAGACCAGTCACTCTTCTGTACATTTTTATGGGAAATGTAATGGATGAAGTAATACTTGACCTTATCCCCTTGTTTGACGTATGCTTTGAACATCTGCTTTAAATTGTTCATGCTGAACACCTTCAGAATGAGCTTGGAAGGTGGATGGACGCCCTCTGCAAACGTGTTTGTGTTTATAAAGGGAGTAATGAACATGGCTGTTGGTTTCGTAGTTGTGGTTTTGATCCCTTGATAATGAGAGAGCAGAGGAGCTGGAGGTAGTTCCCAACAGTATTCTTAAAAGAGGAGATTGACTAACTGATCCCTTGGCATACCTTAACTTTCCATATAATTTTTTAGTCCCTCCCTGTAGTTTCTAAATTCCTTTCAAAATCTTTGTCCAGTTTTCAGCCTCCTCAAAAATTGGACATACCTTGTCTTTTTTGTTGATTTCTATTAACCCTCTGAGAGGACTCTGAAATGTCAATAACTGACTCGAATTCAAAATTTCAGAAACTGAGGCTTTGGAAGGAACTTGTGTAAATCCATGAACTCCAAGAAAGGGAACTGAAGTGTTTTTAGTAGACAGTAATGCAGGGCTAGGGGTTCAGAATCAGAGAGGTCTGTAGTACTTAGTCTTAATGAGGTCGTTAGACTCCATATTTTTTTAATGGTGAAAAAGAGAGAAGTGGTGGGAAGGGAAAATAATAAGCACTCAGTAATAGCTGGGATAGTAACAATTTTTTTTTTCTGTCAAGGTCAGTTAGCCAGTGGGACATGGCTGACAGAGGGATATATAATCTCTACAGACACAAAGATTTGGTCTTGGAACTTCAGTTTTCCTGGGCTCCACCTTTTTTCCCTTTTCCTGCCCAGATGATGACGTTGCTTTATTCTTCCCACAGATTCTGCCCAACTATTTATCCTTGTTAGTAGTCTCCTTTAACGCGTTAAGAGTCTCACTTTGTTCCTTTGAACGCTTGTTCTCTGATGATAATCTCGGATACCCACCTCATCTGTTTCCCAGCCCTACTGACTATTTTGTACACTGTTGATAGGCAAAATTAGCCATGGACTTTAGATGTGGCAGGAAGAGACGGCACATTGAATGGATGAACAGGACCCACAGAGTACATCGTAGAAAGAGCTCCGTTGCTATCTGTTGCTATTTCCAAGAGATGTCAATGCTGGTGTTGCATTGGACTTGTCCTGTAGCTCCATCCCCCCATGCACTGAGGCAGGGTGAGAAGGCAGAAATGTGACTGCTGGTACAGTGTTGCTGGTCCAGCAGTGTTTCTTTCCATGCGAACAGCTGTGGGACAGCATCTTGAGAATGGGCATAGCAACAGTCTGTCAAAGAGCAGTGTTGAAATACAGTATACCTTCAAGTAATGTCAAGCAATGTGACCTCTTTATCATTTGTGGGCAAAAAGAAAAGCTTAAATTGTGAATGCTAACAGGCAACAGATAAGTTGGTGTATATATATGTGTGTGTGAGAATGTGTCAGCTTCTGAGCTCTCAAGGACAGCAAGCCGCCTACTTACTGGCTGCTGCCAGTATAGTCTGGTTATAAATTTAATAACACCTGCATGACCGAGCCATTGATTAAGTGGCTGATCATGTCTTGTACTTCTGCCCATAGACTATTTTGATTGGGGCTTGGAGTGTTCTGGAAAGCAGGTGTGGTGCCAAAAAGAAGGATTATGGAAGTGGCCTTAGAAAGAAGGGAAGCCTGAAAAGAAAGATCCTGGAGGTCAGGAAGATGCATGGAGAAAAACACCAGGGGATGCCCCGGGACCTTGGCTGATGCTGCCTCGGACTGGCGACTGTGGGTAGCTGTATAGCATGAAGGGACATGGTTTTCTGCCTGACCTTTGCACACCAGCAGCAAGCCTGCCTGCTGGGAAGGGAGTTGAGACCCTGGCAAATGTAATGCTTTGGGGGAGCGAGTGGATGAGTGTGTGAAATAATCAGCTGGGATAAAAAGCTCTGATCTTGTTGGTTTGTAAATAAACTCCGGTGTTCAGACCTAGTACAGGTTGTTGTTTACTTTAATGCACTGGTAACAGAAAATGGTGTCAGAATGGCAATACTGACCCTTTACTGAACCTCAGGTTCACAGCCAGAAGACTGTTGTAGCTGACCTTTCCCAAAATCTTCTTCAGGTGGCTTTAGGCTTTCTTTTCAACCAGGATATTAACTTGTATTAAATTTGGCTTTGGGTGTTTTTTTTTTACTTCCTTCCAACACACTGCATAAGTTTCGGCCTTGCCTATTTTGGATGACAAAAGTCCTTCATTTGTTCTTGGCAGTAGGAGATCACTTTAGGAAACCTATGGACAGCTTGTGTCTGCAAGAGATCTATAGGGCAAAATGTTTTTAACTTTTTAACCAAGGATTCTTACTAGAAGATCAGCCGTATATTTCTAACTGATTAAAGTAATGGTCATAAGCTACAGTTGTGTTTTAGTGAAAAGATGATAGGGATGTCTCTTGTAGAACTTCTTTGTTCCCGAAACATGCAAAATTATTGCCTGAAGCTCTGGTCACATTTCTCTGTTACGCTGCTGCAAAAGTTTTGGCACAGAATGTTGCCTATGGCACAGCAGCCTTTCAGTTTCAAATCAATTAGGGATTCTCCAACCATTTGCTTTTTTAATAAGCCTTTTTTATTGAGGGATTGTTGCATGAACATAAAAAGAAATTATGAATGGAGGGATTTTTTTTCCTTCAGGGAATAGCCGGTATGCATGCTCATACTGTTGATACACCTGTCTACGCTTGAGATCAGGAAAATTTTCTGCTGTGTTATTGCTAATGGCCTTTGTGCCACTGCCTCTCATGCTAGGATTCTGGGTGCAAAGGGCATCTCGTCTGACCCCGGCTACTTTCCCCTTACCCACCGATGTGACGTGTTTTTCTGCTGTGAATTCTTAGCTGTGCAGCAAGCTGTTTCCTGCTTCAGTAACTTATGGGAGTTGAACAGCAGGTTGATTTACTGCCTTACTAAAAAATGGGTTCCAAATAAATGCTTCACTGACTCATTCTTAAACCTAAAACGAGGGATTTAGGAGCTCCTATCACAGGATTTTCTGTGTGAGAGGATGGAAAGCGGTGTTTAAACTGGAAGTCCATAACTTCTGTGCTAAAATTACCACTTTCTATCAGTGAAAACTTTGGCACTGATCCCCTTGGGGATGTTCTGTTGAGAAAACCTTTGCAAGAAGACTCCTTGCTGCTTTCTCCTCCTTTCCAGAGAGGAAAAGCTGAATCTTCTGATGGGCTACATCCACCCCTTCAGGATTACTGTTGGATGTATCTGGCTAATTTGAGGAGCCAAGACAAGTAGGTGAAATCTCACCTTTGTCAAGAGTTCCCTGTCAAGGTGATAACAGACAACTTGAGTACCACTTACTGTGTAATCATGGGCGAGATCATCAAATCATCTCTGCTCTCTCAGGGAAATTTCTTAGGAGACTGAGGAACAGAGAATAAGATTAATCTATTAGTCAATCATATACGTGTGTGCAGTCTTCTGTGGATGAACAGAGCAGAGTTGCAGTTCTCAGCTGCAAGTGCAAGATTTGTTCTGCTGTCCTTACAAGGACCTCGGGGGGACCAAAGTCAGCCCGGTAGATCTGTTGGCCCCTCAGATTAAGAGGAAATGCTACCACTTCTGCTCAAGAGCAGGTCTGTGCAACAGTTTTCTGACTAGTTCCTGATATAACGGGTGAACAAAATGACTGGCCATTTCCTCCCACTCCTCTGTTAAAAAGGAGTGGTCAAGGGAATGAAAGGTTATGTGAGTTACATGCACCGTGTGGATGTGAGTGTTAGAAATCATGAGTGGTTAAGCACTGAATACAAATGCTCTAGAGTTGTTGTGAAGTTTCCATCCTTTGAAATTTTAAAAACCTGCCAGGACAAGGCCCCAAGTAACCCAATCTGACTTCAAAGTCAGTCCTGCTGGGCCACGTGACCTCTGTAGCACTCTTCCTAACCTACATTTTTCTATGATATCACAAAAAAGAATAACTATTTTTTGATTTTACTTTATCTCCGTTGGGTTTATGAAGTGTTTTAATGGGGACAGAAGTCAGGCAGGAATTGTTCATTTTTGTGCTTTGTCCTGCACTTGATAATGTATCTGCAAATTCTAGGACCAACAGGTTGAAACAGGTAAGAACATACTGACTTCTGGAGTTAATAAACCCTGGAAATGCATAGTCTCCAGACATAGATTACTGATCAAGAACTAAATCAATAAATCTTCCTGACTAAAATGCATTTTTGTTTGTATCTTCTCTGTATTATTATTATTGATAAATATGTATTTTGTCTCTTCTGATTTCAGTCAACTTGCATTTGCAATGGTAACACAATGAAGATGTGCGGGAGTAGTGGTTTGTGTAGGACATCAGCAAAATACTCCAAAATGCTAAGTCCTTCACCTTTTCTTTCTGATGAGTTGCATAGATTCATCATGGAAACTTTTGATAATTAAAATCTGCTTGTTTGCATTTATTCTGCAGTACAGGAGTAGGTAGATTACTTAAACTAATACTGCCTGAAAGGTAGTAAAACAGCACTGATGGAGCTGAAAGCATCATGAAAAGGCTTTTTTAAAGCTAAGATTTGGAAGCTGCTATTAGCCCAAGTTTTACCTAAATAACTCTAGATTAGCTGTCTAGATCAGAGCTGTCCCTTACTTTGCGTCATAGAAATCAGAGAGAGAAGAATGTTCATCAGGAGTGGGTATATAGAAGAGAGAATTTCCAGAAAGAGAAAGGAAGCAAAATCTAAGAGCTTTAATGATCTTAACTTGAAATATAAAATAACCATTCCAGCAGAATGGGAATTGTTATTGCAGATCTACTAATAAGGATTTAAAACCACCAGCAAAACCCCCGCTAGTGCTAGTATGATGTATGGAGAAGAGCTCCAGGATCTCTAAGACACTAGTATTGCTAAGAAATGGCAAAAGTCATTATCTGGACAACTCATATCAGTATTTCATCTTTATTTCTGTGGGAAAGCAGAATAGGGCTAATTAGAAACTGAGGCAAAATTTAATGTTTTGCAATGCCTAACCCAGTGTTGCTGCTATTAAAAAACAAAAAATTGTTCAGTAAGGCATATGATACGGTTCAGTGCCATATGGTGAATGAACCAGGGTGTTACCTTCTACTTAACCGGAATGGAATCAATAGATGGCGCTGAGTGCAAATTTTTGGGCCAAGGTGGTGCAGTTAGTTGAAGATTAACTTTGGAAACAGATTATTTTGACTGTGTTTGCTAATGATCGTGACACAAGAACTGCCATGCACCAGCTGAATTTGCTGATGTGACAAATGTGGGAAGCGTAGCCAACACACAGTGTTAGAATTTTGTGGTACTGAGTATTAGAGATGGGATGAAATACAAAGCACAAGGCTGGAAATTAAGAATTTATAGCTACTTCCAAACAGGGAAAGCTTATGGGTTAGAAATGATAAAGAGGAGAGAGACCTGGGCATATTTGTTGACAGTATGACTGAATTCACCAGCCTGTCTCATAAAGATGATATGTGAACCTAAGACATATCAGATGAAATATTTCCAGTAGTGTTAGTGATTTTCTTTTATTACAAGTCCAGAGTTTTACTGGTTAAATTACCTGTGGCTTTCCTCATTTCGAAGGGGGGGGAGCGGGAAAGGGACAAAAAGAAAAGTGTAATCCTCTTTTTTCTTTATTCAGTCATGGCAGGAGCTACAGACACAGGTTTAAAGAATCTTCTGACACCTGAGGATCTACTTCATCTGGAGATTCATCAAAGCTCAAGTTAGCTTTTATGATGTCATCTCAAAATGATGTGAAGTACTAGGGATGACAGATACCATCACCCAGCTTTTTGCATCAGTTTGCACCATTCTTGTATTGACAGACTTTTGATCTTTGGCTTTGATATAGGAGTGACTTGCCTCCTGGGGATGTTGAACATACTAGCTGACTGTCATTTCAGATCTATGGATGACAAGTAGAAGGTTTGACTGGATGTAATCTGTCTAGGGAATGTGGTATGACTGAGGTAGCCAGCCCTCCTTTCTCAATTTCGCTGGAGAAATGCGTGTGGTTTTACTCTGGGTTTCCTGTCAGATGCTTTTGTGGTATCTGGAAGAAAAAGTCATGCAACATCTCGGAGCCCTCCAATAACCCTGAGCACTTCAGTGGATAAAATGGGATGGGAATTTCATTACACCCTTTGACCTAGCCTGGCATCCAAGACCTAGCTCAGTCCCCGATGGCTCTTGCTTCCCATTCCTGTTCACTGACCTACTGATACCGATAGGCCCAAACTCAAAAGTGTGGGAGAGGAGGGGTGGGGAGGCATCGGAGATTGTGAGGAATGTAATCCTGTAGGTGTGAAAGCTATTTAAATTCTCATTGCATGGCTCCTGGATGTCTGCGATGGCTTGAAAAAAGGCTAATTCTTCATCAATGAGAAGGGTCCTCCCATGGGGAAGGAGAGAGACCTACCACAGGATTGTTGTGTCTAAATGGAATAAATTTCTCTGTTCCCTCCCCAAGTCCCTCTCCCATCTACTTGTACAGTCAGGTCTTAGTGACCTGAAAGAATTTTCTTTTCCACTATTTTAGTGTATTTGCTTTAACTTGGTATAGATAAGACTGTCCCAAAAGGGAAAAATAGCTCCATTAAGCTGATTTTACCTGTTACTTGCTCTACAATATTCTTAATACTAATGTTGTCAGATTTATGCAGGATATAGTTGTTTTTTTCCTCTGTACGCTCCCTGCAGCTCTAAATTTAATGCTTAAAAAAAATCTGTCATGAACGTGTCCTTAGATTATAGTATGGTCTTACAGCTTTATACAACAGAATATTTGGTGGTTGTTACCCATCTGCTGGAAAGAGTCAAGGTTCAGGATTTAATGACAGATCTGACCTTATTGACTCTTTATCCTTGCTAGTTTCCTATTTTCAGTCCTTTCAAGTGTCTGATGCAGCTTTCTCTAAAGTACATTGTGGATTAGGAAATTAATTTATTGGTTTATTTTCTCAGATCAGAGGCTTCCAGGCCAGAGGAATTTTGAAGTTTTCTAAACATCTAGGAGATGCTCATGGCACTAAGCCTTAGTCCCAATACTGTATCTACAACAGACAGGATGTTGGGACCAACCCTGACTATGCAGTTGTCATTCGAGCTGATGGGGCATATTAGATCATGTTAAGAGTCTGCTACATGATCATGCAGTAACCACAAGATGCACCTTAGTAGTCAGAGCACGTTCCACCGTGGCATAAGCCACACATGGAGCTTTGCTCAGAAATGTCTCCATCTCTGATGTGTTCAGAACAGCTAGATGGGATGTCCATGTGTACCTCCATCAAACATTATGGAACTGTTGAGACGTCCAAGTGTACGGCGGCATTTTGCAGAGCAGTGCTAAGATTGTTATTTGCTTGGAAGACTCAGAAATGCCTGGACAGATCCTAAGATGACAGAATCATAGAATAGTTTGGGTTGGAAGGGACCTCTAAAGGCCGTGGGCAGGGACATCTTCAACTAGATCAGGTTGCTCAGAGCCCCGTCCAACCTGACCTTGAAGGTTTCCAGGGATGGGGCATCCACCACCTCTCTGGGCAACCTGTGCCAGTGCTTCACCACCCTCAGCGTAAAAAATTTCTTCCTTATATCTAGTCTATATCTACCCCCCTTTACTTTAAAGCCATTCCCCCTTGTCCTGTCGCAACAGGCCCTGCTAACAAGTTTGCCGCCATCTTTTTTATAAGCCCCGTTGAAGTACTGATAGGCTGCAAGAAGGTCTCCCCGAAGCCTTCTCTTCTCTAGGCTGAACAACCCCGGCTCTCTCAGCCCTTCTTCACAGGAGAGGTGTTCCACCCCCCTGATCATTTTTGTGACCCTCTTCTGGACCTGCTCCAACAGGTCTGTGTCTTTCTTATGCTGAGGGCTCCAGAGCTGGACGCAGTACTCCAGGGGGGGTCTCCCCAGAGCAGAGTAGAGGGGCAGAATCCCCTCCCTCGACCTGCTGGCCACGCTTCTTTGGATGCAGGCCAGGATATGGTTGGCCTTCTGGGCTGTGAGCGCACATTGCTGGCTCGTGTCCAGCTTCTCATCCACCAGTACCCCCAAGTCCTTCTCGGCAGGGCTGCTCTCAATCCCTTCATCCCCCAGCCTGGATTGATACCAGGGGTTGCCCCGACCCAGGTGCAGGACCCTGCACTTGGCCTTGTTGAACCTCATGAGGTTCACAGGGGCCCACTTCTCGAGCTTGTCCAGGTCCCTCTAGATGGCATACCGTCCCTCTGTAGGATGCTGCCTGGAGTATCCAAGGGTATAAACAGTCATGTCAACCAAACCTCAAAGAAAGAAAAGGCTAACAAACACTTTTCAGAATGATCCACCTGTTCATTCATCTCGCAGCTATCTTCTCTTTTTCCCTATAGCCCTTTATCTTTTGTAGGAACTAAAAACCTGTGCTTTCTGGCTCTCATGAACTCCTGAGAGGGGAGAGGACTGTGGGGGAGGGGAGTGGGGAGGCATCTGAGATTGTGAGGACTGTAATCCTCTAGGCATGAATGTTATCTAAATTACCAAGGCAAAAAGCACTATTCATTATGCATTTAAATTTCAGAGACTCTTTTGATGCACATGAGGTAGAAAGAGCTCAGCAGAATCTTTCTAAAGATGTTTTATGAAAAAGATTGTGGTGAACATGAATTCATTTTTTCAGCATTGTTTAAGCAGATTGCTCTCAGTAATTACTTCACAATTAGCTTGTCCTTATTTCTTTCTAGGTAAACATTGAATTTGGAGAAAAAAGAGCTTTTTCCCTGTGTATTTTGCAAAGGTGTTTTTTATTTTTTTTATTTTATATTAAGTGAAAGTTCCCATGGAGTCCTGGAACTGAATGTTGCTCATCTAGCAATAAGACTTTAAATTGACTCGAATATAGGATTTTTTTTTTTTTTTTTTACTTCTCTCCTTACAGGGTATTGCAAGATTTTCTGCTGTTAATCAGGTAAATGAAATTTGCTAAATTCAATTTGCCCTGACTGCAGAGAGGGTGCGCTCTTGCACCGCTCTTATGTCCCATCGTGAAATAAACAGCTCACCTGCTTCTGGTTTGGAGTTGGTGCTACCTCGATTGAAAAACCTTTCCTGAGGCACAGGGTAGCTTTAAACGTAATTTCATTTTGTTTCATACAGATAACACTCAGAACACTTTATCTGTAATAAGTAATGGATCACTGACCAAGGTAGTTGTTTTTCTATCAAAATTGTACCTGGGAAACCCTGTATTCGATTTGTGCTGTGCTGCTGTACTGCTCGCATAACATTTCATACTTCCAGATGTTAAATTGTTGTTTCCTTCTTAGGGATCTCTTGGTCCCTTAACTACGCACATCCAGCTCAGGTGCATGAGTTCCTAATTGTTTTAGCATGCAGAAGAGATTTTTTTTATTCCTAAGTGCTCTTGGGAATGGAACTGGGACACTGTCACGTTTTCTCTAGCCTGAAATGGCTGCTTTTTTTTTTCTTTTTTTCTCCCTTCAAGTTTAAGATGTCAGCTGAAAATAGAGTATACTCAGCATGGATGTAAAAGACACTCTTGAAAATAGCTCCAAGCATCATCCAGATTGGGGATTCTTTGATTTGTGCAAACAGGTACTAATGTTCCTTGTGTTATCCAGCTTTAGTGCAGTGATCAATTTACCATTAATACTATTTTCTAAAGGTTAAAGAATTGATAGAGTGAAATCTTTAGTCAGTAACATAATATCAGCAATCATCACGGCAAATGAATTTGTATTCACTAAATGTGCATGGGGAAGAATGGATAGGAATAGGATTTCTAACATAGAGCAAAGACGTGTGCAAGCCAGAACTTCTTTCAATTCTTCTGTGCAGTCCAGGCAGTATGCAGGGAGTCTGCGTTACCATCAGTTTAAGAGTTAACTTTGTGCTTTTAAAGAGGAATTGGAGTTGCAAGTGAAACAGGCTGAATCAGTAGACCTTGTATTTAAATAGGCTCTTGCATTTAATTAAAGAACTTCTAAACACAACTATACTTGTTCACAAGGTTATCTTTTCTTGCCCCAGAATTAGAGTTAGTTCGCTCTGGGTTTGGGTGTTCGTTTTATGTTTGGGTACCCCCCCCCCCCCCCCCCCCCCAAGCTTTTCTTTCCTATCTTCCTCCCCACTTCTTCCTGGAAGTTACTGGAGATAAGGGTATTAATATCTGTTTTTCATCTTGTACGTTTTTGCTGGGGTACTGCCTCCATTTAGACTAACATTCAGTAAGAGCATTTAAGACTTTCATTGTCTTGTGTTTATATCGACACTGTGAGAAATGTGTGGTTTTACAGAGCTTCTTGGCTTTCACCGTCAGAAGTAAGCATTTGTTCTACTGTAGCGGAAGGGTCTTGAATTTTCTTCCAAAAGGAGATCTTTCCTAGAGCCTGTTTCTCTCTCCAGCTACTTCCTAGGCTGTATAATGAGTAGTCCTTCAGAAAAAATAATGGTTTGTCACTACCCTGTATCAAACCTTTTGTGTTTTGCCAAACGTTTGTCTGCTGGAGGTTCATCAAATATTTTAGATTTCTGGTTTGGTGTTGTATCTCTTTACTTTGAATTCAACATACTTTTAAAAAAAGCTTTCAGCAATGCAGCCTAGCCCATATGTCTTTTTCCACATAAGTTGCTTCTACATAGCTCTCAGTCATTACATGCATGCTTCAATTCAGATTAATTTAAGCATTTCAGCCATCTATTCAAAGTATGGCCAGATTTGGAGAGGCTGAGAGTAATGTCCTGTTTAGTGTCTATGTAAACGGTATAGTTTCCATATAAGACTACATAGGATACACAGATTAGGACTTTTCATCTTGGACAAAAGATAAGCGAAGGTAGATGTGACAAAGGTCTAAAATACCAGGTATCAGGCAAGGGAATAGTTGCCAGTCTCTTCTAATAACAGTTGAACAGCATCAAACAAATCATGTAGCTGCAGGTTGAAAGGGAGCAAAGGGAACGATTTTTGTAACTCCTGATTTAGCTACAGAATTTCTTCCTGAAAGATTTTGTATGTGAAATCTTATTTGAGTTTGAAAAGCAGTTGGACAAATCCCAAGAAAAGAAACCCGTTTGGGGCTATTAAATGCGAGATAACACCTCTGGATGCAACAACCAGAGCTGCAAATGGGTTGGTTTGGAAAGGGGAGCTGTGTGGTCCAGATGGAAGCATCTCTCTCCCGCTACATCTCTTTTCATTCCCCTTCAGAGGCAGGCAGCAGTTTCCAGAGCTTTGGCTGGCTTCAGGGTGAGGTAAGCTGTCTCCAGATAAGCTGAGAATGGTTTGTGTGGAGGAGGAAAGGTCCGGAAGAGAAAAGGAGTTTCTGCAATGAAAAGGATCTGGGAAAAGGCATAATAAGATGAAATTAAAGAAAATTGCATTAAAAGGGGCTGGTGATACTGGCTTCTCCAACTGTACAGCAGAGTGGAGAGTGGTAAAGGGCTTTAGAGTGAGGAGAAAATGAAGAGTAAGCTAATTGCACAGAGGTGCCGGAGAGGAGGAGTGGAGGGGAGAGATCAGTGGGACCTGTGGTGGGTGAGGGAAAAGGGGAAGAGTAAAACAAGAGAGAAAATTTGTAGCCATTTACAGGGCCTTAATACTTTTTGTCCATTGTGCCCCACACCACCACTTACCCACCTACCATGTGATACCGCGTGGTACTAGAGCCTCCAGCTATTGTTGTCTTTTCTGCCATCTGCCACTTCTCTGATTTATCTCATCCTG
This sequence comes from Aptenodytes patagonicus, assembly GCF_965638725.1. Classification (NCBI taxonomy): domain Eukaryota; kingdom Metazoa; phylum Chordata; class Aves; order Sphenisciformes; family Spheniscidae; genus Aptenodytes; species Aptenodytes patagonicus. The sequence continues at coordinate 79,734,715 of NC_134950.1, forward strand.
CCGCTGCCACCGCTCTGTTGTGTGGCCAATGCTGTTTCTGGTACGGTTCTGCTCCTATCCACGCGTGGATTCAGGCCAGTGGAGGCTGTGGTAAATATTAGTAAGGCTAATGTACTTAAATATATGAAACCAAGCTTTCTCTAATGTGTAGAAGCCTCTTTTGTATGTAATCTGTAGCTTATTATTTCAGTGTTCCACAGATTATTTTAATCGCGCCAAATTTCTGTGTGTTGTCTATTGGGTCTACCCTCTGGTTTGGACTATTGGCAGTTCTGGTTGGGCACAGGTTAGGGCAGCCTGAGAGCTGCTGTAATGTGTGTGGGAATCCCCCGGTCATGCTTTTAAAGAGGCTTTTTAAACTAAATATGTCCCCTCTCTCTATGTATTTAATTCATATTACACAGTGTTTACTAGAGGTATGTGGGAATACTCTTAATCCCCATACTTAACAATGTCTAACACTAAAGCACTTTCCTTCCTGAAAAACCAATGATTTCACATGCAGGGAATTACTCTGTTTTTACTCCATAATTATTCCATTTATACATGGACTTTCGGAGATGAAATCTAGATGACTTTTATTACTTCGTTATAAAAACATTTAGTATGTCCCCATACGGAAAGAAAAAATAGATCAGGCAGACTGTATAATGCATCAGGGTAATTCTTTTCTCCTTAGCTGCAATCTAGTACTACTTTATTTTCTGTGGGGATGCTTCCTCTGTTGGTGCATGTCAGAATACTGCTGTGGAATTAACTGATTTACAGCAGCTAAGAAAGTGCTCTCAAGAGTTTTAATATAATGCAGGATTTAATGTTTGTAAAATGTCTTAAGAAGTGTAAAATACTGAAATAATTAGTAAGTGCTTATAAAAATCTGAGAGGGTGATACTAAGATTCAAATGTCAGCATCTTCAGTAGTTGATAAATGGAGTGTGTAGAAGGTGAATTCTGCAACTTTCCTTCCTCAAGTATGCTGCTGTGATTCGGTGTCCTCTACCAAGCTGCTAATATTCACGTGACTTCAAGTAACTCAGTCATCTTCCTGATATTCACCCCTTTCAAGCCTGCTTGAAGTTGGCCAACAGAATCAAATATTCGAATAGAAGACATGTAGGTGGGACAGCTAGAAAATGGAATTGTGTAAGCTTAATTTTCTTAGGAAACCTACCTAAAAATATGGTCTTCTAGACCTATTCGTCAGTCTTGCATCCCACTGAACTACAGTTTTTCATGTGTGACAGATATCAAGATTTGAAAGCAGAGAACACTTTGATTAAATTTGTCTTTGTTGCCACAGGTACGTTCTGTGTATTCTTAGAATGTAAATCCTGCTGCTAATTAAGTTGTTCACTATTTGAGATGATAGTCTTAAAAAAAATATAGCTCATCTCAGGGAGTCCCAGAAAGTAAAATGTCCACGCACAGGATTGTAATTTACCAGGAGTAACTACTGTATATCCATTCAGTGGAAGCAATTGAAGCTATTTTCATTTTTTATAAATTCTTTTCAGTTTGCAAAAGTTACTTTTATTCTCAAAAACTGGAAAACAGTTATTCTGAAAAAGTCACATATTGATGATTTGGATTGAGCTGAATAATGCAGAATAAAATCGTTCAAGCTGATCTCTGTTTGCTTCATGCTCCATTTTTAACTATAAAGAGAAGAACAATGAATAGATATAATCATAATATCTATGCAGAAGCAACATGCTCAAAGGGCTACGGCAAATACAAATCTTACATAATGAGTTTGATTGGATTCTGTATCTGAAGAAAACAAAACCCGACAGAAGCAGGCTGGTTTATGAGCAGCAGAACTAATGAATTTCAGTCTGTTCTGGTTTTACCGTTTCTGTCTCCCACCCTCGATCCCGATGCCTCACGTGTCTCCTGTGGTATTGCCGCTGGGCAGAAGCCTGTAACTAACCCGGAGCTGTAGTTTTCCTGCTGACCATTGCCGTACGGACAGAACACCCTCTGAGTTACGACTGCAGTTTGATGTCAGGACGCTCACGTATTTGCGCTTCCCCTTCACCAAGCTGCAGATTTTCAGGGAAGCTGTAGAAATTGAGTTACCTCAGGGACTGTGCAGCATGTGCTCTGCAAGGAGCGGCTGAGGGGCTGGGGCTGGCTCAGCATGGAGGAGAGAAGGATTCAGGGGGACCTGATGGGCTGCCAGGACCCACAAGGAGGTTATCAAGAAGGTGGAGCCAGGCTCTTCACAGGGGTGCCAGGTGGGACGGTAAGAGCCAGCAGGTATAAATTGAAACATGAGAGGTTCTGACTGGTTGTAAGGAGAAACCTTTTAACCATGACGACAGTCAAACGGTGGATCAGGGTGCCCAGAGAGGTTGTGTAATCTCCATCACTACAATTTCTCGAGACCAGGTTGGATAAAACCTTGAGTAATGTTTTTCTGATCCTGCTTTGAGCAAGAGGTTGTATTAGGTGACCTTCTGAGGCTGAAGTCCCTCCCGATCTGAGCTGTTCTATGATCCTATTTTTCTGTGCAGTGTGGTTGACCTCATGAGATAGCTGCATGAAATATACAGGGAATTGCATAAACAGGAGATTGCTTTTACATTTTTGCCCCTCCTGCTCCCTTAAAAAAAAGCTTCATTTTGCTTACGATAAAAATAGGTATGAATTTTGTTTCTCTCCATCACAGCAAGCTGCTAATACTTGGGGGGGAAGCCTTTCCTACACCACATCCTACACCCATAGCAGATCAAGGGAAGTGAAGAAGTGCACAGGACCACTGTGCAAGATGAACTGAAACAAGCTGTTTATGCTTTGATATTTCAATTTCTCTTGCAAGGGGTTTCAAGGGACTTAAGCATCTCTGTTCCCACCTATTTAACAGTTCTAATGGTTATTAATATAATTTGTCTTTAGTTTCTTAATCCTACTATTTATAAAATAGCTATTGGTTTAAAGTTTAATTCTCTTATAATAATTCATTCCCTTAGTAGGAGTGTTTACTGTCTTGTAAACAGGCTGACATCTTAGAGACTGACATCTTACAGAGCCTTTTTTCTTCTACAGCCATTCTTGAAAACGTTTCCCAAATCATGAAAGGAAGGAATCAGCTTAGGTAATCAGGAATACTCCCTATGTTTCTTGCCAATTTACTTCATTTAAATGTGGAAAAAGCCTGGGAGACTGGCTTTGGCTTTCTCCGTGAGAATATCTTTTTGTATATGAATCCGCTACACCTCTCTTGAGCATTCTGAGGTGTGGTGACTGCTGTATCCCCTTTCTATGCACCACTGTGACTTTTTTATATCCTGATATGGTCATTCTGGTTGCAAAACAGTTGATGGGACTTTATTTTTTAAAAATCAGGACTGTTTCTGAAGACAGCTTGTTACATCTGTGATATGACTGAAATATCTCTTTTGCATTATTAACTGGTGGAATTCTTCTCCCTTGAGCCACGATACGAAGTCAAGAGCTTAAACAGGTTCAGAAAACAACTGGCGCTCTACTATTGATAAAAACCTGTACTGCAACGTTAGATAAGACTGAGAGAACAACAGCCAAACAGGGAAGATTATTAGTTTGGACACTATGTGGGCATCAAAAGAGTTTCAGGGAAAAGAAGTGGGGGAGGGAACCAGCCCGTTATATTTCTGAGGTTTAGGCTAGACAAAAGGTTTTCTTGTTACAAGTGGAAAATTCATGTTTTAAGTTTGACTTAGCTGAGAGAATATACTGAAATATCAGCTTTAACGGCTCATAATATATTTAAATAGCCAGAATATTTACAGAAGGTATTGAATGGTTGAGAAATACACTTTCTTTCTGAAAGGAACAGTAATTGATAAACAAGAAGCTAATTAAATTTTATCAGTACCATTCAGAGTTGGCTTTAAAAGCTGATAGGAAAGGAGAGAAAAAAGACTATGGTAATTACTTCAGGTAATATCAGCAAGGATGTTTTTATTTTTTTCCCAATTTGCCTATTAGTTATTAATTTACTGTGTGTGATAAATTGTTACTACTCATACCTCTGCCCTAGAATTTAAATCATAGACATGTATTCTCCTTGCAAGGGCATAGTTTTCACTAATCCCAGGATGAGACGGCCTATGTGACAGCAACTCCATGCCACTGGGCGCTCTCCAGGTCTGGAGCTGCAGGGAGTGCCTGCTGCTGCTGGCTAAGGCTGGTGCAGAGGGAGAGGATGTCCGTACCTACAGGAGGTGTGTGCTGGTTGAGGAGGTGTCCCACCAAGTTAAGGAGCTGTGGGAGGAGGGTGGCACGTAGCACAGCATTAGGGATGATGAGAAACAGATTGACCGGATCCAGACAGGACCCAGTCACTGCAGAAACAAGAGCCTGGACTCTCGGCTGCACGCAGGAGCAGCCAGACCCTGTGCTCGTCAGGGTAGCAAATGGAGGCTCCCATGATCATGAAGGCAGAAGGCTTGTGACTTCAGGCAGCAGGAGGGCAGTTCCTTCTCCAGCTGCAGATCTGCACCTATAGAATAGGTTCAGTGCCCTGGTAGCAGGCGAGGGGCTGGGCACCAGGTATCAGAGCTGGCCAAACCTGAACCACGTGATAGGACCAAGAGGAAGCGACCTGCGGTAACAGTGGGAGAATCCCTCCTGCAGGAAGCAGAAGCCCCCGCTTGCGACCTGACTTGCTGTCTAGGGAGGTGTGCTGCTTGCTGGGGGCTTGGATCCAGAACACTGCGGAAAGACTGCCAAGGACAGCCCTCACACTATTTCCCCCTGCTGCTTTTCCATGTGGGCATCAGTGATACTGCTGGGGAGACCTCGAGCATGTCAAGAATGACTGCACGTCTCTGGTGTTCAGGGTCAAGTACATGGATACCCAAGTGGTTTTCTCCTCAATCCAGCCAATGACAGAGAAGGGCTTGAGTGAGGATTGGATGGATCCTACATTTCCTTTTGTTGAACTTCATGAGAGTTTCCTGTCAGCCTGTTTCTCCAGCCTGTCAATGTCCCTCTGGATGGCAGCACGACCCTCTGGCATATCAGCCACTTTTCCCAGCTTTTGGTCATCTGCAAACTTGCTGAGGGACCACTCTGCCCCATCATCCAGATCATTAATTACTCCATTTCCTGATGTTATGCTCACCCTTTCCCTGCTCCTCTGGATCCTACTGTCTGTGGTTTCATTCTGGTGGTGATGGTGGGTGTTATGGTGAGTTGTCAGCACCTTGTGTCCTTTGCCAGGAGGAATATGATGTTCATGTTGATAATTTTGTCTTCCTCCTTCTAGGATCCACTTGAGGTCATTTCTGTATGTTTCCTAACACACTTTTACACCTTTGCTCTTTCTCTAGCTTTATGTTACATCAAAAATTACTATATCTCGTATCTTTTAGGTATTACTGTTAATAAATGTATTACTGTTCTGATATCTTACCAGGCCTATATTTCTCTATACTTTATCATCATGTTAGAAGCATAAATATCTCATTCTACATGGAATAATTTACTACTACTGCTATGTATATCAAGCTATGGTTGTACAATACAAAGATAAATGCAAGTAAAACAAATTAGCCATAGACAAGTAAACTAATTTAGAACAACCAAATAAAGCAAACTTGCAGGCAGGTCAAAAAAAGTTGAGACAGAACAGGTCTGAGAAGCTTCAGGTCTGGTGCCTTTTAAACTCATTACAGAGCTTATGGCCTGTCACTAGCCATGGCAAAACTGTATTACAGGGCTACATGATCAAACTGTTAATAATTTGATTCCAGATTTTCTAGTTTTGTATCAGTTAGTAAGTTGGGATTTGGTTAATTGTCTTCAGATCTGTTGTTCCTCCCACGTGAATTATGCATAAGAAACAGGAGTTCCCGAGTATAGTAACTTGTTGGCTTTTAACATCAACACATATTGGATGCTGCATTATTTCTATCACAATGAACTATCCTGTTCGGTTTAATGGCCATGATGTCAGGCTCCAGGAAACGCCATATATAACACAAGCTCTTTTTTAGAAGCAAATGATACAGTTCCTGGGCTGTAGCAGTACTTTCTGTACTTAGACTGTATAAACACCCTGAAGTGCTTTTAGTTCAGCCAATGCTTCACTATAGGCTGAAGAATCTCTCACCTATATATATTGAGGGAAGCTTTTTGCCTTACTGCTTTTGAGACCATGGGTTCATAGTACTCTTAGTGTCATAGTGTCCAAATTGCCTGTGTTATCTCTCTTGTGTCTTTTTGCCCTTGTTATACACCAGGTTAAGATGAGTGCAGGTAAGCTACCTAGCGTTTGCATTTTCATTGCCTTTCAGAGTATCTGTACTTTTTAGCCACTGCATATTTACTCTTCATTTTGTCTATGGGAAGAACTATTCCCACGGGTATTCTTCAATAGGCTTTGAATGTTTCAATATCATGTCAGTCAATTAATTTTCATTAAAGACCTAACCTTCAGGATACTCGCTGGGAAGGTCTGAGACTGCCTGCTGCACCTAGTTGTGGACCTGAATAAAAATCTGTCAGTTAAGAGCAAGGATGAGGCTGGCTAGGAATAGAAAATTGTCACTAGCAGTTGTTTAAGATGCAGTTTTAATATGAATTTAGATGCAGATGTCTATAAATAGAATAAAACTTTGAATATAAAGGTAGTTAAATAGTTTTTTAAACACAAATAGAAGACTCCATTTTCTGAGGGTTTTGTTTATTACAGCTCTTTCATTTCCCACTTCACAAAGGCCATTCTCATGGGTTTAAATGTTTTCATTTTCAACTTCACAGTAATTTACAGATAGGGAAACAGCCATGCAATATGCTTATGGTCCTACCAAAACTGTGATTGCCACTCTTCAATGGAACTTGCAAACAGCTCCCGGGTGGCCAAATCAGTCCAGATGTATTGTAAGCATGAACTTACTATGACGCGTTTTTAAACTGTTGGAGGTTTTTGACCCTACTCTTCTCAAAATCCCATTTCAGAACATGATTGCATCAATGGTCTAGATATCCTCTTCTCATTTCAAATGGATATTTATTCATGACTCATTAAGAATAATTTGTTCTCATGCATAATAGTTCATTTTCTTCCCTGATGTTAACTCAGATATCTGCTATTATGTGTATAGGTATACATGCTATAATAATTTTTGCCTTTTAGAGGATGATTGCTTGGAACCAAACAGCAAATACTTTCTCACAGTTTCTCTTAAAACAGGCCCCCCACTCCTTTAATCTCTCAGGTAGGCCTTCTCCACATGCCTTTTAAGATTCATCTTTCTTGAGTATAGGTCGTCAAACTTGGATCCACTACTGAGATGATGGCTCACAAGAGCAATTTTCCATCTACTGCGAATACCTCTGCTGACAGATTTTGTTATTTTATTCTTGGTTTTTTTAGTACTGTATCACACCACCAATTTATGTAGGCATACCTGAGCAAAGTGTCCCAGCACTGTCTATAGAAAGAAAAGCTAACGTGACACTGGCTCTCTGCTTATAAAACCAGAACAGCTCTGCCTGACTTAGTGTACTGTTATGTGCCCTGATCATGTTGAGAGCAAAGCTTTACCTACTGCTTCTTCACAGTGTTGGTAACAACAACAAAGTTCTTCCAAAATCTCCTTCTGCCTTTCATAAAAGAGAGAAAGAGAAATGAAAAGTCTTACATAAAGTATTTCGCTGGCAAAAGGCCTTCTCTTGCAATAATATGTCGAGAACAAAGACCAAATTTCTGAAATTTTCATTATTTTATATTTCTGCATCTGAGGAGATTCTTGGTTCAATGTTTGACTATGATATTTTCCTCTGCACATATTCTCAGGGATCTATTTTAAATCTTGCTTGCTAAGTTTCTGTACAGTGTCTGTCAGTCTTATGCCGTTACATACGGTGCATTGCTATACTCTAAGAAAGTAGATCTGAAATGTAGTTTGCAAAATGCTAGTTGCAGGAAAATTTGCCTCCAAATTCTTAT